>NC_092351.1:37017269-37711807 GCF_963676685.1 Mytilus edulis
AGTACACAATTATTATCCACATAAAAATAGATATAAAGATTCTTGAAGGGTAATGACGAGTAGCCAATTGAAATGTTGATATAAGATAAAAGATTAAAGTTAAAAGGGGAACTGACTGTCAAATTCATGTTCACCGATTTCGCACAAATTATCATATTTGATTTACTAGTCTACCAATGTGAGACATTTATCCAAACTGTTGAAGGTCTTAAATAAACAGTTTACAGGTCGTAAGCTCGATAATATGTAGCTTCGTTTCGTGTGTATTTTAGTTTGCACGCCATATAATTTACTATCGAGTTGACCACCGAACACCTCCGAGGACCATATAAGCGATATACACATAAATATAGATATAAATAGATTAAGCAACTCGTGCAATTAGATTGTTTGTGGTCTTTTTAATTTGATAGTATAGATTAAAAGATATGTTTATTATCGTTTTTACTTGTATAAGAGTATTTAGAATGATTTACCTTTGTTTCACTTTAAATAATTTGCATGGACAATGCATGCGTTATCCGTCTGTAGCTGAGAAATTAAATTGAAACTCACATGAGAGGTCTAATTATTCACTTACAAGTGAATAATTCATCATCAATGTTTCTTAGCTTTTGTTGATAAACTTGTTCCATACTGGCTGCTAAAGGCAAATTATTATTTGAATATTTCTCTGTCATTAATGATTGAATTAAAAAAATGGTCATACTTTAGATTTTTTTATATGTCTCGTAGCAAGTGCCGCTTTAAGAGGAAATGTTCTTAAAAGTTTATCAAATGTTTAGATCTTGAATAAATGTAAACTATTCCATATTTTATTTGGGATGTTTCGTATTGTATTTAAAACTATTGTGAAACCTGTCTTGAATAAGAACAACATCATTAATAGTAGGAAATCGGCATGATAACATCAGACCTATTATTTGCTGTAAAGCTATAATCACATAATTATTTGCCATCTTTAAGTCGATATTGTTAGATAATAATGGTGTAAGAAATCAGATTAAATTGTGCTTACTATCATGCCAACGCACCGATGCGGATGTTTAATGTGCTACTTAAACGAGATTATCAGACAACAGGAAAACAATTCAGAACAATCTGTCAGACTCAATGTTGACCATTCTTAGATAGGACAAATAGTTACTTCAATTACATCATGCCACCTAGATTTTATGGATATTTATTATACAATTCTATTAAAATGCAAATCTGTATTCACACTTTGCTTGCCTTGTAAGCAGATAGTACTGTATTACTTTATTAGTTTGTTATACTGCCCAAAGATTTACATGTGTCAACGATCTTGAACATAAATAGGCTATGCACACAATAGATTGTTGAAGAGAACTCTTCCGTATTCTAATTCTAATCAAGAGATTTTTACATGAGCAACACGACGGGTACTTAATGTAGAGCAAGATCTCCATCTCCCTCCGGAGCACATGAGATCACTCCCAATTTTTGTAGGGTTTATTGTTGTTCAGTCTTTAGTTTGCTATGTTGTGTAACTGTTTTTTGTTTTGTGTACTGTTGTTTGTTTGTTTGTCTGTTAGTATTTTTTTTCTTTTTTTGCCATGGCTTTGTCAGTTAATTTTCGATATATGAGTTTGAATGTCCCTTTGGTATCTTTCGCCTCTCGATCTTTTGTTTTCGTTTTACCAGACACGCAGAAACGAAATACCTTCCATCTCTAAATCAGGACAAGGATGACTTCATGAAATATGGTTAAGTTGGATGTCTTTTTTCGGTCATGTTTTGAAATTCTTCTTAAATGCATGATTCTTACTAAGACTGGCATTTGAATAGATATTTTAGTGAAACTGTAATTTATTGCTCTTTTGTTTTCATAAAATTCAACTTCACGTTTTACATCTAATTTCACTGGTGTAGGAGCCGGTTGGAGAGGGGGAAATTGTACAAGGGGTCACTGGAGGTCACTAACTTATTACTAGACTATTGATTTTTCTAGTTGTGAAAAGAGGATTTATAAAATGAATGGCCCATAAGAGCTGGCTGTAAATAAATTACTTTGCCCAAGACAGAATGCAGCGCAAGTTCATCAAATGGTTGCTTACATTCTATATTTCTTATTGACAAGATGATACGTGCAGCAAAAGTAAGGGTATATAGAAAAGAAATTTGCCAGCTTTATTTAGATAGATTTGTACATCCTATAATAAAGAATTTCATGAAATAATGTAAAAATAGGCTTAAAATACCAATAGATCATTCAAAACTCTTTAGTCAAAAGAAACTGACAACGCTATGGTAAATAGTAAGGAAAGACGAAAAGACAAACCAAACAAAACTATTTGAGATCGCACTTTTTAAAAGTCAGTAAGAATTTATTTGGAAAACAACTGTGTACTGCAACTTTGTTCGAGAATAATTTAAGTATGTTTTATCATACTTTTGTTTAAAGTGAAATGTTTATTTTTATCTTTTCTTCTGATAGGTCTTATGTGGACGAAAAATGATTTTGCATGGCAGCCTATTAACAAGGAAGAAGTCTGGTATCTTTGATTAGCATTTATAAGTAAGTTGAAATCACTTTAAATAGTAAATTATTCCTTTACGGCTAACGTACACAGAACTATATATTACAGGATATTTCAATATCCTTTTGATACATTTAAAAGAGTAAAATATTGTACGAAGAATTTTTCTAATCATCCTTGTGTCTTTTGAATAAAAAAAACCAAACATTGATATACCAATGTAACTGTACATAACTGGACATGCATTTATTATTTTGTAAATTAGAACTCGCAAAAAACAACATAGCACTTAAATTCTACCTCGCTATGATAGTGACAAAATCGTTTCTTGTAAAGAAGCCTGGTGAAAAGCGATAACATAAAACTCAAATTTGAAAACTGTGTGTGGCTGCGATGAATTATTTCCTAAATATCAAACCGACGGTTAACGTTAAAGAAAGAATTTTGCCTAAAGCTTAGCAAATGTTTAAAACTTGTATAACTAAACAAAAAATATTGAGGGATAATTCCTTTATTTTAAAATTGAACCTATCGTGACCTTTTCTTGGTTAAGACAATCTCTATCTATATTAGGACAACGGCTTGTATAACATCAGACCTAGCATTTATGTTGTGAAGTTAAGACCATATTTTACTGCATATTTTTTTCCCAGACAAACATTTGTAAGTGTCTAATTAGTCGTTTTCGGCTGGCATCTTTTTATTTTAAAAATATTAGGTTCTTATTACTTTTTGTGTGGTGTGAGCCAAGGCTCCGTGTTGAAGACCTTACTTTGACCTATTATGGGTTCCTTTTATAAATTGTGACTTGGATAGAGAGTTTTCTCATTGGCACTCATACCACATCTTCATACACCTTTTGTTGGTATAGGTTATCTTACCAATGTTATAACTAGATCTTTGAATATAATTTACATTGGCAAAAATATCGATTTAATAATCAGCAAATTAAAGCATAACTAAATTTGTATTCTTTCCAAAAAGGATGTTTAAATACACATCCACGTTTATTTTCAATTTACAGGTTAATCCCTAACTATCCTACTGCCTGTCGATACTTTGTTTTTAGAATTGCACAAGTCGTGTCTTCACTGACTGTCAATGACTTCAAATACAAAATCCCTGTGATATGTATAAAAAGTAAAATCAAAAATATACTGAATTTAGAAGAAAATCCAATCGGAAAGTCAACTTTCAGTTGGTTGTTCAATCCACCATTTTCTACATTTGAAAATGCCTGTACCAAGTCAGGAATATGACAGTTCTTGTTCATTCGTTTTTGATGCGTTTTGTTATTTGATTTTGCCATGTGATTATGGACTTTCCGAATTGATTTTCCTCTGAGTTCAGTATTTTTGTGATTTTACTTTTTAAGTCTCTAATGCATGATTATTTATTATCAATTGTTTTTGGCTTTTAATTAGCTTTAATTAACTGTGAGTACTCTCAAATCGTACTTTCGCGTTAATTTGACCTGTTGATACAATTTGTAATGCTTTTTTCTTATTTAATGTTTACGTATTCAGTGTTATAACTCGTCTCTTTATTTTTGATATATATATCAGCTTTGATAAATGTTTGGCATGACTATAAAATTTCACTTCTTTTCTCGTACTATAAATAAAAATATTATTTCGTAAAACAATATGTCCGTTCTCCATTACTGTATACCTTACAACAAAATTATTTTCATTAATCTGTGTACATTATTCTACTTTGCGGCATTTTGTTCAAGGTTATGTTTGTTTTTCTTATATTGTTTAACATTTCACCCCTTCTTTTATTGATTTTTCATTTACAATTTGTCATACATCAAATTTATTTGTTCAGTGTATATTTGCATGTTTGTGTTAATATGTCTTTTGATTGAGTTAAGCCAAAACAATTCATATTTTATAGTGTTTCTTTGTATGTTGTGATGTTAAACTATTGTTTCAGGTAAAGGTGAAGGTTGGTACATTTTAGAACGTTTAAACCCGCTGCATTTAACCTGGTTTTCAGTGGTTGTTGTATGTTGCTCTGATTCATAACTCGTTTCTTGTTTTCTTTCTAGACTAGACCGTTGGTTTCCTTTTTTTATTTTTGGGATCCTTTAAAGCTTCCTGTTCGGTGTGAGCCAAGGCTCCGTGTTGAAGACCATAATTTGACCTATCACAGTACACTTTTACAAATTGAAGTTTTGATGAAGATTTGTCTCATTTGTATCCATACCATATCTTCTTATATCTTTCTTCCTCAAAAGGTGACTCTAATTCAAGATTTAAGTGAAATTGTAACTAGAACTATACGTTTAATTGTGACTCAAACCCAAAGTTTAACATTCAACTCAATGGTAACTCGGACTTTAATTCTAACTATGCTTGAATTATAACTCGAAACCGAAGACTTACTCGAAGTTTCGTTCGAACGGTAACCGAACTTTAATTTGAACTCGACGAATGGCCATACTCATCCGATGCACATAAAACACCGGGAGTTCACTTCTCAGTTTCAAAATAATTTAATTTTCAAAACACTATTTTCTGTTGATAGGGGATTAATAAAGGAATCAAAAGAGCAAATAAATATATAGGTCAATGTGGTTGTTTTCCAGATATTAGCATTGAAATTCTGGCTGGAAAATAGTCTCTCTTGACGTTCATAGCTTTATCATTGACAAGTTGAAGTTCTCAAAAACTATTAAAAAATAATTAAAGACTTTTACAGATGGCTTATCATTACACATGTAAAAGATTTCTAAAAAGAAAAATGGGGGTCAATGCGCACACTTTTTCAAGGCATTCAAATGAATAAAACCAGAGGATTTCGAAAATCTGACAAAAATCCTAAAACTTCCTTAGATAAAATTGATGAATGTTTTAATTTAGCATTTCCTGCCTATTTGTATTACTTTATTAACGTATTTGTTTTTCAGGATATAAATTTGGATGTAACGTTTCTTCTGATTGGCTGACAGTGTTTTGTTTATTATCTCATAGACATAATTCTGTCATGTGACCGTGACGTCATCAACGTTTTTTCATAATTCACGCTGGTTTAAAATGAAATAAAATATCAAATTAGAAGAAATGACTGTAATATTTTTTTTTATGTCTATTCAAAATAACATAAACAAAGTGGTGAACACTGAATAATTTCCAGCTACGCGGGTTATTCGATGTGCATCACATTTTTATGTTAATTCTTCATAAACAGAAAAAAATATTACAGTCATATCTAAATAAATAATTAATTTGCGAAACGTTTAATTGAAAAACAGATTTTTGTAGTAGCACGAACCATATGAATACATACATATTTTGTTGTTATGACTCATTAGAAAGGTCTGGTACTTAACCCATATATTTCATTATTTGGTAATGTAGTTTTTATGGTATTATATTAACTCGTAGCTAAACTATTAAAACAAAATTGAATCTGAAACGAAATGATATCTCATTTTGTATTTGGTTTATCGGTTTTCAGCACCAAACAGTCAAGTAAAACACGCACAAACAGTAAATATTGTACCCGACTTTTTCTTTTCAATACGATTTTTGCTCATTATAGGATTCACTCTAAACAAAAAAAAAACGTTGCCTTTAAAAAGATCAATCTTTTATCACTCTGTAGGATTTTTTACGATGAAATTTGTACTTATTCATTTTTAAGATCCAAATGTATTTGCATCTGTTCTATCTTACTGTTTCAAAAAAAAATATATGATTTAAAAGTTTACAAATATCTCCCAACTGAAAACTATAGATTGAATATAAACTCGTATATAAGATGCAACATGTGATCACCTATATTATAGGACGACGAAACATTAAGAATCTTACACAAAAAATAAGTAATACTCAGGAATCTTTTAGATCTGATGATGAGATTTTCATTTCGATATTTGACAACCAATTCAGAAATGACGTGAAAGATCTATTTCCAAGACTGCAAATCGTGTTTCATTTGCATTCATTCAAGGTTCATTTAGTTCAAACAATCCAGGAACATTTATTTAGTTCAAATAATCCAGGATCATATGCATGCACGATGTTTCACCAAAACAACATATCAGTATGCCACCTCTGAGTAGTTTGGGATAGAGCACAGAGAAAGCTACTAAATTCAATTATCAACCTGTTGATCATTCGTGATTTGTATGTGTTAAGGATTTATAGTCCAGTATGATAAAGCTTCTGTCGTTTTATTTTGAAGAGCTGTAACAAATTCTGGGACAACTGGGCAACAAGCCTTTTTGTAACAAAATCAATTGGAAATAGATAAACAAATAAAAAATACCAGTTTTATAATTTTGTATGTAAGACGCACGTTTAGTGAACCCCAACACATTAATTGGAACCATAACTTCAAAATAATTATGGATTCATTCCATTGAGGACTACACCAGAGCATGGGCTAAGCGAGAAGAAGTTGCACTGGACACTTTGTCAGAATGGGTTAAAACTATCAGGTCGTATTCACAAGTTGAAGAACTGTGTGACGAGACCAAAGTCTGTTTTCAGAGACAAAGAGGCCATGACATGTCTATCATTTCTTCATGATAAGTATGTTGTTGTTCCTGCGGACAAAGCTTCAAATACTATTGTCTTTGTATGTAAATCGTATTACTACGAATGTTTTGTAAAAGAATTGGGTATAAAGGAGCAATCAGGTAATCCCACATACAAAGACATGTCATTTGACAAGGATGCGATTTTAGCAAATCATAAGTCCTTAATGGCTTCAATAAACATTACATTGAACACCAAATCGGAGGACTTACCTTGTTTGTATTGGATACCAAAGCTTCATAAAATTCCGTACAAACAACGGTATATTGCTGGCTCATCTTCATTTTCCACTAAAGAATTGTCCATTAGATTGACTAAAATTTTGTCCGCAGTGAAAGAGGGTCTTCAGAAATAATGTGAAACTGTTTACTCGCGTAGTGTTATTAACCATATGTGAATTCTTAAAAAATCTAAAGAACTTCTAGATAATTTCAAATCTCTTTTTTTTTCTGAAATTAGTTCTATCAAAACTTTTGATTTTTCAACCCTGTATACCACCATTCCCCATGAGAAATTGAAAAATCGCCTTAAAGAAATAATCCACAATGCCTTTCAACATAAAAATGGTAGCATACGCTATAAATTTATTACTTTGGGATTTCATAAGGCTTATTTTGTTAATAGTGACAAACAAAAAGGTAAAACATGGTACACAGAAGAACAAATGGTCAGTATGCTGGAGTTTCTTATCGACAACATATTTGTTGAGTTTGGAACTAGACTTTTCCAACAAATTGTCGGCATTCCTATTGGAACAAACTGTGCGCCTCTTCTTGCCGACCTCTTCTTATTTTCTTATGAATCGGAGTTCCTCCAGACACTCGTCAAAACAAGAGAATCAAAGAAGCCAGATTATTTAATTTCACTTTCAGATATATTGATGATGTTCTTTCCATAAACAATCCGAACTTTTCTGATTGGGTTCCATTAATATATATCCCCCAGAACTAGAGATTAAAGAAACAACAGACACGGCTTTCTATTATATTATAAATTTCCCCCACCTTAGTAGCAATAGACCAACTTCACCTGTATATGGGATATATATTTCCCAACTTATTCGATATTCCAGAGCTTGCAGCTCCTACTCAGACTTTGTAAAACGTCATCAGTGTCTGCGTAAAAAGTTGATGAACCAGGGGTATGTCAAAGAACGTCTCGTCCTTTTTCTAAAAAAGGTCATCGGAAGGTACCAAGACCTTGTTGATAAATATTCCGTATCAACTTCACAAATAATACACGATGGTCTTGATGTATAGATTCTGCGTACTGATGTTGTTTATCATCTTAACAACGTGTTTTATAGTTCTTTCATTTGTCTTTGGTCTATTATTAATATTAATTTTACTGTTGAATGGTTTTATGTGATATCCGTTTGACGTTGCTCGGTACTTACACATCTCGTCAATGTGTTTGTATTGTCTTACATTTTTTGGTGGCGTGTTTTGCATAGGCGACTTTTTGAATTTCTTTGGTTCTTATAACGTGACTCTGTACCTTAAAAGATCCCGTCAGTATGATATTGTTCTATTTTATGTCATTATGATATATTTCTATTATGAATTACAAAATACGTTGAACCATAAACGTCAAAATCATTCAATCGCGTAGTGGAATTAACTATTTGTGGATTCTTATTAATTCTATATATAACTTTTGGACTATTTTCAATCTCGGTCTATTTCTGAAATTTATTCTTACATACTTTTGATTTTTTAACCCTATATGCTAACATTGCCTATGTAAATTTTAAAATTGTTTGTATGCACATTGAATGACAAATCTGTGTGACGTATAAAATTTTCTGACGTCAGACACACAAATCAATGAATGTGTTTGTAGATAGATGTTTTTGTGTTCTGTTAAATTGTTCCTTTTAAAATTGTTATACGATGATGACTGATGTACCCATATTTTGACTATTTTATTTATTGTGTCTGTTTAGTTAACGCATCAATGTAAATATAACGGAATTTGATGAGACTGTCATCAAAGTGAGAGGGTTAGCGCTTTAAAACCAGGTTTAATCCACCATTTTCTACATTTGAAAATGCCTGTACCAAGTCAGGAATATGACAGTTCTTGTCCATTCGTTTTTGATGTGTTTTGTTATTTGATTTTGCCATGTGATTATGGACTTTCCAAATTGATTTTCCTCTAAGTTCAGTATTTTTGTGATTTTACTTTTTAGTCTAAAAAACAATACACCAATGACGCGCGATTAAAAAAGAGACAATGTTCAGTATTGGTTATGTATAAATGAATAGGCCTGACTTTGTTATGAAATAATTTATTACTTAAATCACATTTTCTACAGGAGTTATTTCCATGATTCGACAACTTTGAGTGATGAAATTCAGCAATATTAAGCGGAAAATGATTTGCTTTTAAGTTATTTATCGTTTGCTCCAGTCATATTATAAAAGTATGATTTATATATAGATTAAGTAATCGTATATTCCATACTTATAAACTGTGTATGTCAGAATTGCTTCGTCTACAATAGGCTCTTTGAAATAAAACATTTAATTTTAATGCATTTCATATTTTTCTCATGTTTGTCCAAAATACTACATTTCTTATATGTCTGATCGCTGCTATATAATCTTCAAAATGTGACCAGACATCTTTATTCTTATATTTTTATTTGTATCCAAAATTATGTATCGTTTTATCTCATCGAAGTCATACTACTTGCAAATGCGTGTTTATCGATACCTAGAAGGTAAGTGATAAAACAAATTACCTCTTTACACTTTTGTACATGACATGTATACTAACGGAAGCAACACACATTTTCATTTAGTGATTTGTTTTACCAAATGACGATTGATCATCATAGAACTATTTTTCATGCTTACCATACCGCTTTCTGTTTAGAAAAAAATCAACACCTATTTTACCTGAGGTCATAGAACATGCCGGATTATTGAAGTCGCACAAATTTCTTAAATCGAAATTTGAAAGCCATACTTGATTTTAAATATGGACTACACAATATCCCATAGGAACTCCCTTTACGGCTAAAACTGTGCCAATCTAATTATGAAATTTCGTAAAAAAAATATATCCTAGGATAGAAAGTTCATACGCACTTTTTAAAGGTCAAAACATAGGTCTATGAGGCATTTTTTCAACATTGATATTCCTTGAACTAATAATATTTCAAACTTTGGTCTTCCTAATAATTCAATTTCGCCGCTACCCATGCGTATTCATACTGACAGCATTCCCAAGTTATGTCTTTTTGAGGTGAAACATGGGGATCATATGTGGAAACCAGTTAATAAACAAAAACAAATATCTATGAATATTATACATCTCCCCTAAAGAGATTTGGTTTGTTAAACAGCTGTATTCACAAATTTACCAGGATATTTTGTATTTGCGCTAGACGAGCGTTTCGTCTACAAAAGACTCAGCAGTGACGCTCGAATAAAAAAAAGTTAAAAAGGCCAAATAAAGTACAAAGTTGAAGAGCATTTAAGCCCCATTCACACTAGACTAAGATCGAACTACGCTCACCGTGATCATAAATAAATTGATAAAAATCGTAAGGTCGCGGTATGAGCAGCATGAATACGTTCATACCGCGATTTTGATACGTTCATACCGCGATTTTACTACTCTCTTAGCAATAACGTCAACATCGTATACCATATAAATACTTTTCATTTTTTCTGTTTTTCATTGATTTCCCGGAAACAACACAGTCATGCCACCAACATCTACCAGAACTCGTGAGCATGGTGGTAGGGGTAGAGGTTGAGATAGAGGGAGCACTGATAGTAACGAATCCTGATCCAGTAGAGATGTCGGACCGACCATCCAACCTGAATCCAAACCTATTGCTGATCCATCAAGATCAAATAGCGATGTTTAAGGGAAAGATAATAGGGATGACACAGATATGTCAGGCATGGTTGGACCGTTGGAAAAATGACTAAATTTCCAAATTTCATCCAGACAAATAAAACCTGGAGAGCTTTTATGTATTTTATGTTACAATGACAATGAGCATGATGGTCGTAGTATGAACGTAGTCAGATCTTTAGAAGAGCGTGACAAGGACGGCATGGGCGTGTTAGAATCGTACTATGGTCTTGAACGGCGTGGTATAAACGTTGTATAATCATAGTGGAAGCGTGGTTGGATCGCAATCAGAACGCGATGGTCATAGTGAGGTCGTAGTGACGTCGCTGTGAGAACGTAGCGCATTATCTCCGACTAGAATATAGCTGCGCTCCCGCTACGATGGTACAGCGGTCTTTGCGATCTTACCACGACCTCACTACGACCTGATTTCGCCACGACCGTACCACAATTGTTTTGAACATGTTCAACATTTGCCACGACCATAATACGAACTAACTGTGTTCTATGGGATCGTATTTTTTTGGTCACATATCGTAATGCGATCTAGGCCGTGTGTGACTGCTGTATTAGGACGGCAATTAACTAAAAGTTTTGAAAAATATAGGCAAGATAATTTAATCTATTCTCGAGGTAGAAATGCCTAAGTATTTCAAAACTTCAAACTGTAAATTTATAATTATTACCATATTAACGATAATTCATGTCAACATAGTAATGCTGACAAAGTGCAACCTACAGACAGACGGGATTTGTTAATGACCGTCCATGACCAGATCAATATGAAGTAACAATGCCATGTCAATAACAGTTAACAATGGAACAACATTTGTGAAAAACTTTCAATGGTTTTAGTTACTTTACAATGGAGTCAATGTAAGAAATAGTGAAAAACAACATTGTTTCA
The DNA here is from genome assembly GCF_963676685.1 of Mytilus edulis. Taxonomy (NCBI): domain Eukaryota; kingdom Metazoa; phylum Mollusca; class Bivalvia; order Mytilida; family Mytilidae; genus Mytilus; species Mytilus edulis. The sequence goes on from NC_092351.1 coordinate 37,029,101, forward strand.
TTATTCTGTCAATGACATATCTTTTAAAACATCAAAATTTCAGAGAAACGATACAATGTACAGAAGCCGAACATTTTTTGTTTCAATCCAGAAATTCTGCCAAAATCAGCTACAAAAAGTCATACCTGGTGGTCATTGAAATTACTGTATTACAGTAAAGGAAGAGCGAAAGATACCAAAGGGCAGTCAAACTCATAAATCGAAAAACAACTGACAACGCCATGGCTAAAAAATAAAAAGACAAACAGACAAATAATAGTACACAAATAATAAGACACAACATAGAAAACTAAAGACTAAGTAACACGAACCCCACCAGAAACTACGGGTGATCTCAGGTGCTCCGGAAGAGTAAAATATGATGGCTTCATAATTATGTAGAAATCAAATATGGGTTACTCGGTTTCGTCAAAACATAAATTCAATGTCATTGCCAAAACATGATGGCTTATAATATCAATTATAGACAGGATGAATTGATGAGAAATAAAATGTATTTTTGACAATGTTTCTATGTTGTATTGAAATTATATTATTCTTATAATATTCTATTAACGTATCTGTTATTTGACACTTTCCTATCACTACACATACAATACGGTTAACCACTTCAAAACACAAACCGGACGTTTTTTCGCATATGTTCGTAAAACGGTAGTAGTGTGTAGAGTTGATATACTTGTCACACACGCTGCGATTAATATCAAGCAACTTTAATTTATATGGGAGTGTGATCTTCATCATTAACACATTTTTAGCTCACCTGTCCCACAGTGTACTTTTCTCATCACTTGGCGTGATCGTCCGTTATCGTCCGTCATCGTTAACTCTTACAAAAATCTTCTCCTCTGAAACTACTGGGCCAAATTTAACCAAAAATGGACACAATCATCATTTGGATATCTGGTTAAAAACGTGTCCGGTGACTCGATCAGCCAACTATTGTGGCCGCCATGGTTAAAATTAGAACATAGGGGTCAAATGTATATGTTGGCTTATATCTCTGAAACCGAGCATTTACAGCACTCTGACATGTGCTACAATAATTTATTAGGTCAAGATATATCTGCCCCGATATTTTTAGACAAATTGAACAACCCGTTGTTGGGTTACTGCCCCTGAATTGGTAATTTTAAGGAAAATTTGTATTTTTTTGTTATTCTCTTAGATATTTTTATGGATAGAGATAGACTCTAAACAGCAATAATATTTAGCAAAAGTAAGATCTACAAATAAGTTAAAATGACCAAAATAGTCAATTGACCTCATAAGGAGTTAGTGCCCTTTTAAGTCAAATTTAATAATTTTTGTTATTTTTTTGTAATCTTTTTCAAAAGCCATCTTCTGAAACAACTGAGACAACATTAACCAGACTTGGCAATACTCAGCCTTAGGATATTTAGTTTTAAAAATGTATCCAATGACTCTACCTGCCAACCAACAAGGCCGACATGGCTAAAAATAGAACATTAGGGGAAAATGCAGTTTTTTACATATATCTCTGAAATAAAGCAAAATTATAACGATTGCATTATTTCATGCATCAATTGTAAATGAAAATATCAGGTGAGCGACACAGGCTCCTTGAAGTCTCTAGTTATTAATGTCAGTTTTGTATTATTGAATAACTCTTATTCTATAATGTTTTCTAACAGCCTGCCCAAAAAATGCCAACCTATACAATCTATACTGGTATGTCAATACAACAGGCAATTATGAGATAAAAATATGAATGTACTTTAAATTAAGCTTCTTTGTGCCTTTGCAATTTTCAAAGAAGTAAATATTATTTATAAACCATTCAACTCTAATGTATGATATCACTAATTTATTTATTATGTGTCTTACTCTTTTGGATTCGAGCGTCACTGATGAGTCTTTTGTAGACGAAACGCGCGTCTGGCGTATATATAAAATTTAGTCCTGGTATCTTTGATGAGTTTAATTATAACTGTATAATATATGTAATATACATGTAATTGTTAATGTATAATTTTATCCCCTTGTAGCACCATACGTGGGCCTAAGTTGTAATAAATTGTCTTGTCTTTTCTTGCAACGGTTGGTTGAAAACATAGTCGAGTACACACAATATCGTTTGTTATGAATAGGGAACGTAACAATGAGTAATTTATACCAAGTTGTAGCTAGAAATCCTCAAAATAATTTTGGAAAGATTCATAAAAAAATATGTTGACATTATGGGCATAATACATGCATTATTTTAAAAAGTTCAATGACAGCTCCCAGTTCGTACTTTGGTTGGTATGGGGGCAAATCGGGAAACCTCTTTTATGACTTTTCCCACCTTAATGAAGTTTTAAATGTAAAAGCGTCACATAAGATGATCTTTATATTTCATAATTCCATATTCTCTGAACTAAACAAACAACTCAATATGAAAATTGTGTTATAATTATGGTAATCAATTTTCAATGGCCAGTTTGGGTTTATTTTGTTAGACATCTATTCAAATTTTAATTGTACGATTATATGGAAGGCTAGTGGTTATATTTCGAAAACAATTGGTGTATTGTACGTACAAGACAATGCAAATACAATTTGAAATCGGACTTTTTGTGCATTTTGAAAGAACAGTCTATACAGGCATATAGTGAGCTATAGCTGTTTAAATTTGAAATCCTTACCTTTTATACTCTCCATGAAACTCTTATACAACTACTTTCGAATGTATTTTTTTTATAATTTTAAATAATTTCAGTATTGAAATCCATAACACACTTTAGAAACAATACCTTTATAATTTCAATCTTTGAGGGATGATTTTACAACTCTTTAAAACAATCTATGTTTACTGATTTTAGGAAGTCATGTGTTTAATGACAGTAAGACCTGCATTTGACATAGATGATGAAATTCGACTAGGGAATCAGGTATCATCAGGAAGAGATGACAGTACAGATTTACATATTCGGCATTGTACGAATACTGATGACAGTAAAGAATATACTGAACAAAACAAGGTCTTCCGAAACCCAGTACAACCTTATATGTCAGCAGTATCAGCAGGACTTATAACACTTATAATGGTAGCAACATCTCTCTTACTTGCAAAAGTCCTATGCATGCTGTGTAAGTCGGTCATTTATGGGGATACAGTACACTTTACACGTAAAAAAAAATACAATTCTTTTTAAAAAATAACACATTTTCATTAGATGTGTAAGGAAGACAAATCATTGTTTGAATTGAATTGTTATAACTTGCCATTTGTTGCGAGAAAAAAATATCACATGCAATTCTATCACCTTTTTTAAAAACTTTGTATGATTTTCTTCTCCTTTTTAATTTCCAATAATATTTCTTTGCATATGTATATATTGACTACTGCAGAAAAATGAATTTTATCAAAATGGCATTCATCTAATATATTTTATTAACTGCAAACACTCATAAGATGCATATGTTGTTTACTTTTACATTTATTATGACTACAATGTGTTACAATTCGCAATTGACATATATGACCTAGATACAATAACGTTCATGCTGGCTGTTCAAAACCTCTTACACTAAAAAAAACCCACACACAATTGACAGTCGTTTGCTGGTAAACAAAAACCCCAAAAAGAGGTCAATGGATTAGCCTACACAAACGCTCTATTGTTATACTCATCGGACATAGAAATTACCTTAATTGTCCTAAGTAGAATCGAAATAATTGATGTATGCTATACTTTATTGTAGTATTAACATGGGTAGACATTATGTTTGTGTTATTGTAGCCCTCACTATCGCTCGGTAAAAAGTAATCATTAATAACTACTAGTATGCACTGCCTACCCTGTTACTTTACCACAATAAAGAATAGCTTGCATCAATTATTTTTGAATTAACATTTGAACAGTACTGGCTATATTTCCATTTACCAATTGCACAACTCGGGCTGGGGATAAACTTTCAAAAATTAAAAATCAATGTTGAGACGTATTAAAATATATTCATCAGGTCTTTTAGACAGGTTAAAATTGGGCAACCATATAAAATTCCATGTTTCACTAAAAGTTCTGTAAACGTAACTAGTCAAGCCTATAAATTTAGTATTTGTCAACATATTGTTCATTCTATTGTTAAACTAATGATTTTCAATAATAACATTTGATTCGAATTTCGTTTTTTTTTTTAAATTACTTGCATTTACATTTGTTTTGTTTTTATCTACTTTTCGATTAAAACTCGTCAAACCATTTTTAATCAATTATCCCTTATCTATTTGACAGGTAGAGTTGGGCTGTCGGTATTAATTGGTTGTATCCCAGTAGTATTAGGTAAATCAATTTATTTTCAAATTATAAACATATAAAAAAATTGTTTAGTATCAATCCAGTCAGTGGTGTGCATATGTCAGTGGACATATGTTTTTATATATCATTTTATTAATTTGGCAGTATGGAAACAGCATGGCACATTTTGCAATTGGTCAGATATTTCATTTTTTATTTTTTTAAATTCTATTTATATTCTTTTAAATCTCAACAAACAGATGATTTTTTGTACTAAGATATCGGATTTTCTTTATCGCATTATATTTTTCAGTTTAGTTATGGTTTCCTAAGAGAAAAAGGTCAAGGAAAATGTAGACGGAAATTGCGCAAAATCAAAAGCTCATACACATTTAACGAATAAAAATCACAGTAAACCTACATCGTAGAAACTGAAGAAATCCTAAAAAGGTCACATCTTTTCATAATTATCAGGAATACTAAACTAAAAATGTGTGGTGTAATTGCTAACGAAACAATTCAAACGACGAAGATAAGAGCAATTATATATCATCGTCTTGCCTTCACCAAAGAGGAAAACCCACAACGTATCGCTATAAAAGGCCGAAAAAGTTGGAATAAATCAAACAAGGAAACTAAAGGCCTTATTTATACAATTCTATTTACGAAAAACGAATATGTAAGACATAATTAAAAGAGAATTGGTTATGACAAATTTTAAAGAATTTCAGGATAAGATCTCGATTTTAAAACATGCATGAGCGATCTTCTCAATAATTATTCATTGAATCTTTTTATCTGATTTTACCTGAATCCCACTATCATATTTGATTATCTTTCAAAATAATTGGAGTGATTAATTCAAACGGTAATTCATTTATGCATATCCCTTATTGTACCGTTCCGCAAAAATGGAATATTACAGTATCTTGTTTACATATGTATCTTTGATAAATTTTATTATATGCCTTAATTATATGCCAGAATTATCCGTTTCATTTTAAAGTTAATTGTCCTTGCCTTTTTTTTTTTATAAATTTCTTTAACTAAGGTCGATTTGATTTTTCGTTTAACTCCCCTAGTATACTGAGAATATGGGTTATTGTCATCATTTCGAGTGCGTGGTTATCTAACGTCTATAAGTCTGTCATCGTGAAATAAAATAAAGTATTTTAATTAGTACTAATGATTTCCAATTATAACATTAGATTTATATTTCGTTTTTTATTAAATAACTTGCATTTAAATATGTTTTGTATTTATCTACTTTTTGATTAAAACTCCTCAAACCATTTTTAAACAATTATCCCTTATCTATTTGACAGGTAGAGTTGGGCTGTCGGTATTAATTGGTTGTATCCCAGTAGTATTAGGTAAATCAATTTATTTTCAAATTATAAACATATAAAAAAAAAATGTTAAGTATCAGTCCAGTCTGTGGTGTGCTTATGTCAGTGGACATATGTTTTCATATATTAATACATTAATTTGGAATTATGGAAACAGCATGGGACATTTTGTAATTGGTCAAATATATAATCTTTATTTTTTTAAATTATATTTACATTCTTTTAAATCTCAATAAATAGATAATTATTGGTACTAAGATATCGGATTTTCTTTCTTGCATTATATCTTTTAGTTTAGTTATGGTTTCTTAAGAGAAAAAGGTCAAGGAAAATTTAGACGGACATTCCGCAAAATCAAAAGCTCAGACACATTAAACGAATAGAAATCACTGTAAAACCTACATCGTAATAAAAGGTCACATACTTTCATAATTATCAGGAATACTAAATTGAAGATGTGTGGTGTAATTGCTAATGGAACAATTCAAACGACGAAGATCAGATCAATTATAAATCAACGTTTTGCCGTCACCAAATCGGAAACCCCACAACGTATAGCTATAAAAGGCCGAAAATTTTGGAGCAATTCAAACAAGGAAACTAAAGGCCTTATTTATACAATTCTATTTACGAAAAACGAATATGTAAGACATAATTTTAAAGAAAAATGGTTTTAACAAATTTTAAAGAATTTCAGGATAAGGTCTCGATTTTAAACCAGGCATGACGATCTTCTCCATAAATATGCATTTAATCTTTTTATCTTATTTTACCTGAATCCCACTATCATATTTGAGTATCTATAAAAATAATTGGGGTGATTAATTCAAACGGTAATTCATTTATGTATACCCATATTGTACCGTTCCACAAAAATAGAATATGACAGTATCTTGTTTGCATATGATCTTTGATAAATTTTTATGCCCCACCTACGATAGTAGAGGGGCATTATGTTTTCTGGTCTGTGCGTCCATTCGTCCATCCGTCTGTCCGTCCGTTCGTTCGTCCGTCTGTCCCGCTTCAGGTTAAAGTTTTTGGTCAAGGTAGTTTTTGATGTAGTTGAAGTCCAATCAACTTGAAACTTAGTATACATGTGCCCTATGATATGATCTTTCTAATTGAAATGCCAAATTATAGTTTTGACCCCAATTTTACGGTTCACTGAACATAGAAAATGATAGTGCAAATTTCAGGTTAAAGTTTTTGGTCAAGGTAGTTTTTGATGAAGTTGAAGTCTAATCAACATGAAACTTAGTATACATGTGCCCTATGATATGATCTTTCTTATTTAAATGCCAAATTATAGTTTTGACCCCAATTTTACGGTTCACTGAACATAGAAAATGATAGTGCAAATTTCAGGTTAAAGTTTTTGGTCAAGGTAGTTTTTGATAAAGTAGAAGTCCAATCAACTTGAAACTTAGTATACATGTTTCCTTTGATAAGATCATTCTAATTTTAATGCAAAATAAGAGAATTTATTCCAATTTCACGGTCCACTAAACATAGAAAATGATAGTGCGAGTGGGGCATCCGTGTACTGTGGACACATTCTTGTTATTTATGCCTTGCGTGCCAGAAACATCCATTTCATGTTAAAATTTATTGACCTTGCCTTTTTATGTAAATTTAGGGTCTGTCTCATTTGTCGTTTGACTCTCCTGGTATACAGAGAATATAAGTTATTGCCATCATTTCAAGTGCGTGGGTGTTTAACGTCTATTAGTCCGTCATCGAGAAATAAAAAATAATCTCTTTAGTGATCAAAGGTACCAGGATTATAATTTAAAACGCCAGACGCGCGTTTCGTCTACATAAGACTCATCAGTGACGCTCAGATGAAGAAAAAAAAATAAATCCAAACAAGTATAAAGTTGAAGAGCATTGAGGACCTAAAATTCCAAAAGCTGTGCCAAATACGGCTAAGGTAATCTATTTCTGTGATAGGAATATCCTTAGTTTTTCTAAAACCACTATTAAGTGAGCAAATGCTCTGCACTGATAATTGGTACACAAGAACTTTTTCGTGTACATATGACTCATTAGAGGCACCCAAGGAAAACAGTTGGAGGTCACATCAAAATCAAAGCTGAAGAGAATTGAAAACAAAATATTCCAAAAAGATTAGCTAAATAAGACTTAAGTTATCTTTGCATTCCTTAATTAACAATGTCATGCATTGGTTTGAAGAAAAAATAAAATGAATCGTACTTACTTGTTATTTAACAAGATTGAATGAAATCAAATTGCTATGAATAGGGGTTGCATTGTATTCGATTTAAATACAACATTGAGAATGGAACTGGAGAATGTGCCAAAGAGACAACAACCCGACCAATGGGTCTTCAAGGTAGATAGAACTCCTGCACCCGGAGGAGTCCTTCAGCTGGTACCTAAACAAATATGTATACTAGTTCAGTGATAATGGACGTCATACTAAACTCCAAATTATACACAAGAAACTAAAACTTTTTTTTCTTCTAAATTTCTTGCATTAATTTTAATTTTATCTACTTTTCCATCGATAATCCTTCCTAAATCATTTGAAAATCACTATTAATCTATTTGACAGGTGCAGTTAGACTAAAGGTCTCCAATGGTTTAATACGCATTCATTTATCAATTATAGGTAATTTAAGTTTTGAAGAAAAAAATGTGAAATATCATCCTAGTCTGTGATATGTACATGTCAGCGGCAATATGTTTAATATATTCATTTGGTATAGAGAAAATAGACGTCAGACATTTTGCAATTGAGCAGTTAAACGTGTTCTTTTTGTTTTATTTTAAAAGATTATATTTACCTTACTAAAGTTGCGGTCTTAAATATTCCAGTAAACAAATGATTATTTTCCCTTAGATATCGAGTTTTTTTTCTTGCGTTCCCTTTTTTTCGTTTTGTTGTGGTTCCTTGATTGTAAAATTACATAGTAGTATATCACTAATTATGTTGAGCTAATTCATTTGTATTAATTATATTTAACAACCCATTCATGAGAAAATGAAAGTAAATGCAAATATTCAGTCTGAATGATCGCGTCCTCTTTTCATCTAATGAACCTATCGAATTAGATTGATCACCGGGTTTCTACTTACACGAGCAGTGCGACAGGTACCATTAGCGAAGCAGGATCTGCAAACCCTTCCTTTCGGAGTACCTGAGAGCACCTGTGTTTTGAAAGAGTCGTGGTGCGCCGTCTTTATATTTCTTTGATGAGTTTTGTAGATTGTTGTCTTGTTTTTTGAAGTTTTTTTTTTTGTTATCAGCCATGGCATTTTCAGGTTATTTATGACATGAGTTTGAATGCCCCTATTGTGTATGCTGTGTAATGAATTACTTACAATACGCGGTATATCAAACAAAGTAAGATTGTAGGCGTTACGGAACAAAGTTCTTCATTTGTCCTTAAATGTAAGACCTTTCTTATTAAACGACTATATGAACATTGAAGATTCGATGGAGCACTGCATTATACAGAAACCCTATTTCTTCACTTATTATATATACATTAGTTACCACTCAGCTCACATGCATGGTGCATGAGATCAATGTCAGCGATTGTCATCATTTTTCCCTTGTTGTTGTCATCGTTGAATAAAAGGAAAGTAATGGTCTAGTATCTTGAAGACTTAAATAGATATATACAAAGTCTGTTAGTGAGAATAACCAATTTCAGCGTTTTCTTCCAAATTGTTTTATAAATACAATAAATAGTACAAAAAACCTGTTAGAAGCGAAAAGGATCGACATATCAGGCAACATATCCGAAAATGTCTTTTTAATTTTTTTTCTATTCTGTGTCAAACCAATACAAACTTACAGCTATCATTTCGGATATTGCAAGCCACAGACTTTCGCATTGGATAAGATGAAAAAGAGAAAAGATCTTTTCTTAAAGTTTCCTCTGCCAACAAAGGTCTCGATGGCGTCAACTTAGACAATATCCTTCATAAATTAGTTCAGTCGAGAATACCTTCTTATTTTAAAGATCAATCTGTATCAATAATAAGTTATACCTATATCAAACCAATTGCAACTTAAATTTTCAATTACAATCAAGTTTTGCAGGATCTCAACATTGACGACTTCTAGTCTAAACCTCCTGATTGCACCTGTACTAGTTCCAAATTCACATTTAAACCGGTTGGCCACATTATTACCGGAGACCTTACTATTGTCAATGACACTTCTTTGCGAAATTTGTTATCCAAAGGTCCGAAATATCGTCAGCCTCAGTTTTAGTTTGTAACTCGGAATTGATTTTTTCTCTATAGATTTATGAATTTCTAACAGCGGTATACTACTGTTGCCTTTATGAATCCATCAATTGGAAATTCAACTTCAAAATACTGACGAATTCAGTCGAGGATTATGCCAGGCAATGGGCTAAACGCGAGAAAGAAGACGTAGATACTCTTTCCGAATGGATTAAGGCTGTGAAGTCGTTGATACAAATCCGAATTAAGACAATAAAAGGGTTCATCAAAATCCTCGCTGCGTCAATTTTTAAAGACCCAAATGTTGCAAAACACTTGTCCTATCTCCATGATAAATATGTTGTCGTCCCCGCAGATAAAGCCCCAAACATATAGTTTTTGTGTGTAAATATCATTACATTAACTGCTTGATAAACGAATTAGGTATTGACAATTCAAAGGTACCAGGATTATAATTTAGTACGCCAGACGCGCGTTTCGTCTACATCAGACTCATCAGTGACGCTCATATCAAAATATTAATAAATCCAAACAAGTACAAAGTTGAAGAGCATTGAGGATCCAAAATTCCAAAAAGTTGTGCCAAATACGGCTAAGGTAAATTATATCTGTGATTAAAAAAATCCTTAGTTTTTCGAAAAATTCAAAAAGTTTTGTAAACAGGAAATTTATAAAAAAATACCACATTATTGATATTCATGTCAACACAGAAGTGTTGACTACTGGGCTGGTGATACTCAACATATACCCTCACGACACTTACCAAAGAGGAAATCCTGGATAATCATAGGTCTGTTCTATGTTCCTTTGGGATTTCAACCAAAGATGAAGAACTGGGTCTTCCATCACTGTATTGGATACCAAAACTACATAAGTATCCTTACAAATAACGGTATATTGCTTGGTCTTCCAAGTGCTCAACGAAATTTCGTTCTAAATTATTAACATCTATTTTATCAGCAATCAAAACCGGGCTCCAAAGTTATTGTGAAACTGCCTATTTGAGAGTTAATACTTGATATGTATTTGCTTCTCTGGTGTATTATGTCATGTTGTGTTATAGAAATGTATTTGTATTTATTGCACTGATAAGCATAATGTGCTTAAAGTAATAAAGAATTGAATTGAATTGAGAGTTGGCGTGAATCAGATGTGGATATTAAAACATTCCAAAGATCTTTTAGAGTACATACAATCTAAAAGTCTCACATCTTGCAATGGTTACATCAAAATATTTATTACAGCGTGTGTGGTGTTCAGCACAATATATATATAATGTATAAAAATGTATGTTGCAACCGTATAAACTTCTGTAAACTTATAATAAGTAAGTCATGTTTGTCAAAATATTGTTCAATCATTTATTATTGATTCACATGCATTGTATTGCATTGCATTGGATGTTATTTCTTTTAATTTGTAACCCTTCTTGTACCATTTTAAAAAGATCATTATTAATCTATTTATCAGGTATTGTTGAACTGGTGGTATACATTAATCGAACCAGCGTCAATATCTCATTAGGTATATTCATTTATTTTCAATAATTATGAAGAAGAAAAATCGTGAAGTGTCAGTTTGGTCTTTTGATGTGCATATGTCAGTGGCCATATACTTAATGTATTCGTTTTGTATTGGGGAAATACACATGGGATATATTTTTCAAATTAACAAATAAACTTTTTAGTTTTGAAAGATAAGTTTTAGCTCATTTAATTTTGCGTTCTTTGATATCAAAGCATACAAACGATAATTTTCACATGGATATCAGATTTTCTTTCTTGTATTCTTTTTTAAAAGTTTGTTATGGTTTCTTGATAGTAAAACTAACACAGAAGAAAGGTAAGTATTTTCGAAAATGTCAAATTGTTATGTAAATAACTGAATTACTAAACAAATGTATGTTTACTTGACCATGTTATCATTTAAAAGAAGTAAGTTCAAATCTAATAAAGTCATGAAGGTTTCAGTCGCCAATAAGGAAAAAAATACCCATAAATCACTACACAAACGTACGACTTGAGATATTGTCCTTTTATTAACAAACATAGTTAAAATACCTTGTGATGATATCGTAAAACCAACCACCACCAGACAACCCTTTTCCGAATTAAACATCTGCCTGGTGAATTTACTAACTGATGACACTGGAACAATAGATAAGTAAGTCTTCTTATGATAGAGATAAAAAATTCTAGTATGTAATCTTGTTTTTATCATTTACTGAGAGCTTTTTATACTGAAATTTTGAACAATGACAAAGTTTCCAGCATTTTGATACAAAAGGGAAATATTCCTGTGCACACGAAAACTAATGTTCTTTCAATACACCATTTTTTTCGGAGTATTCCACGAAGTCCTTTAGAAAATAAGAAGAAGTTACATGATTGCATTTGAGACAACTATTCGTCATAGTTCAAACTACGAAGATCAAAGCAATAATTAAAAGTCACCTTCATCCATGAAAAAACGCTCAATATGTAACCTATAAAAGGTTGACAAATTTGAAAGAATCAACTCGAGAAAAAACTAACAGCCTCATTTTTACTATACAATTTACGAAACAAAACATAACAGACATGAACCAACGAAAACCACTTAGTTTCAGGCTAATGAATTGGGAAAGGCAGATTAAAAACTTGGTTTAACATGAAGCATGGTAAAATATACAGAAATCTCCCTATTTGCCAAAACTAAGTTTTCTAGCAAGCCATATCGAATTTACTTTCAATTAAAAGTATTGTGTTAGTAAAAAAAATTGATGCTCAAGTAAAAGAAAAGTATATTTACAAGAAAAATGAATTTGGCCATTTTTGAAGAATTTGAAGGACAGGGCCAATTTTGTTTGGCATGCTTGAGTGGTCTTCTTCATATATTTGCCTTAAATGTTTCTATCAGATTTTCCCGTATTCTCCCCGTACTTGTTGATTATTTATACGGTTAGATCCTAGCTCCTTAGATCTTCCTATGGTTATCTTAGACGGATCAACCCTATCAGATTACCCAAGTTTGAGTTTCTTTGTTTTGCATGCTTTCCTTTGTTTTGTGACAATTTGGCGGGAATGCCTAATGCGCAATAAAAAACAAAATTATCTATACTATTAAACGAGAAGACCTCATTTTGGGTGTCGCTTCTCTTCCTTCCACAATAAATCAATCATCATGCCTCTGTGTCTTATAGGTAACATGCATAGTCGCATTTGTCATCCATTCTTATGATTATTCAGATTGAGTTATTTTGGGAGAAAAACGACAAAAAAGGAGTTCGGATATGATTCCGTCATCGGACTGACTTTTAGTCATAGATAAGACTTCCGGTTTTAAAGATGCACAAATACAACCAATCGTATGATAGATGACAAAAATGAAGAATAAATAAGCCAATCAGAGCGTTCTCCATATCATGGTGTTTAGATCGCAAGAACCACAACTATTATACCTCCTTATAGAGGACAATTATTTTTCGCGTTTATCTACATGTAAACTACGATGAAACTACTTTAATATATAGAGACAAGCTGTATATGCCCGCGATTTCGCGGGTGTGTTCTAGTTAATATGGAAAATAATAACTTTCAAATTTGGCATAGAAAGAATCCATTGCCTATGCAGAAATTCGAATTCAAGACCTTTAACATATAGACCCACGATTCAAACCCCTACACCAGGACGACTGGATACCACCTCACTGTTATATATAAAATTGTGTCCGAGGGGCACAAAAGGTGTACTATATAGATAGAGGAAGATGTGGTGTGAGTAACAATGATAGTATAAAATGATATATATTTTATTAACCATTGACTCATTGTCATATGAATAATACTTCTAGGACTTAATTTTCTAGTAAAGTACTGAACATAGACTTACGTACCATCGACAATATATCAATTGAGGGGAAATGTTTTACTGCCGGACTGAATTTACTGTTACTCAGTTTTTATATAGATCTCCGATTCGTTATCCTCATATAATACGATCACAAGACTTGTGATAGATCTTAATTTTATTCAGATTGTAAGACATCATTAACTCAACGAAATGTGTGGCCTTTCTGGTTTGATAATGGTGTAGATTTCCTATATTTTAAATAGGTCCTTAATTTGCGTTTTGTATAATAAATTGGGTCAGTCTAAGCAAATGTTTTGGACAAAACCATGGATTTTATATCTTCTGCACTATTTATGCGTTGTAGTATGAAATATTCTATAAAGTAAATTATCAAATAGTTATCATTAAAGCATTTTTTATAACCAAATACTGTTACTCTATAATTAAATTTTGTACAACTATTGAATTAATGATTATCTTAGAATTGTCAATTGTCACTTTCGCATTGGGAATATGTTCACAACCATGTACAGAGTATGATTTGTTAAGAAGTGGCATTTGTTTGTTAAATTAACATATCTAAAGCATACTAGTATACCTAAGAAATTACTTCTCATATGAATTGTTCATGCAGCTACACAGTCTTTCTTCCATGCTTAGACTGCAATATATCAGATTATTATTATTTCCAATATTAATTGCACAAGTTCACGGTAAACTTTCCTATACTCTTTGATGAAGTATTTTTGAGTTTTTTTTAGCATGTAAATATAGTTTTACCACTTACTTTGCTTGTTTGCAATTGCATTAGTTGTAAAATGACTTAACCTTTCTAATGTATGAATACAATCATTATATAGATATCAGTTTTATATATATATTGATTTTGACAATAATGTTGTAACAAGAAACAAAATAAACCAACCTAAACCAAGAAAGGAAAGAAAAAGTAAAAAGAATTCAAGGTAAATATTTAACTCTTACTTTGATATCGTGCAAGGGCTTAATCCATGTCAATTATTGATATATTCTATTGACAAATAAAAGGTTAGTGCACTGTTCATGTTTCCGGAAAGAAATACACAAAAACAGAATTTTATTAAGTCGTGAGATTCTGTTAAAATTGTAAAACTATTATACAAATAGTTCATTTTTCCAAAATGAATGTAATTTATATATAATTAAGGCAAGATTTATTCGTGTAAAGAAGCTCGTGTCTGCATGTCAAATTCTTACTGGTTGTTCCCCATTTAAAAGAGATACACGTGGCTCTCTTCCATCTGATTGGAAATACGGACGCTATTTTATATCGTGAATCAAGTCTTTTGTTTAACAATCTCACGCCTTCAATGTATCGATGAGCAGGTAAGTATTTCTGCTACTGGACATTAATGAAATTATTGTCTTGATCTATAAAGTATTTCATTTATTACCGCAAGAATTCAGATGTCTCATCAGCACCATCCGTCTAACTCGTTAGGGAGCAATTATGTACTGCCTACTGCAATAGAGTGATGCTGTGCTTCTTCGGAATATACTGTGTTACTTCGAATGGAAGGGTGTGTCACTTCCTTTGAAGTTTGCATAAATGCTAAAAAAACATTTTAGGCAGGGACCGGTCAAAATGTATACATAGCTGAATTTATTCCCAAAGGCATTGAACCATCTCATAATTTGTGATTTTGATATTGACAATAGATAATGATTTTAGTCATTCTTTCAATTAAATTTAGTTGGTTCATTTTAGTTGAGGGTAAGGTTACTTTTGTGAAATTTTAGATTGGGGAAATATATTTCAACCAATACAGAATTTAAATGATCCAAATAGTGAATTCAAAACTTTCAACGTTTATTCGATAACCTCATCAATTATCAACCTGCATTACTCATGTACTAAAGTGTTGTTGTTTTTTGTATTTCTATGACAGCCGAATCAATGCTAAAGTTTGAAGAAATGATAAACGAAAATATGAAAGGTAAATACATTAATCCTAGCTTACCTCTTGTGCTGTTGATTAAACTATAGCCATATTTGACGTATCGTATATATCCCTATACATTATGCGTTTACTTTTCTGTATTGGCTAGAAGTATATGGGAGGGTTGAGATCTCACAAACATGTTTAACCCCGGCGCATTTTTGCGCCTGTCCCAAGTCAGGAGCCTCTGGCCTTTGTTAGTCTTTTAGTTTCTTGTTTACAATTTGGAGTTTAGTATGGTGTTCATTATCACTGAACTAGTATATATTTGCTTAGGGGCCAGCTGAAGGACGCCTCCGGGTGCGAAAATTTCTCGTCGCATTGAAGACCTGTTGGTGACCTTCTGCTGTTGTCTGCTCTATGGTCGGGTTGTTGTCTCTTTGGCACATTCCCCATTTCCATTCTCAATTTTATTATTCACTAGGTTAAATATTTATCCCGTTGCTTATGGATGTACACCTCTAAGATGCCAAAACATTATATAATTAAACTTCTTTTTCTTGACCATTTCTGGTGGTTTATATAACAATAAAAGAATAATTGCTGTAAAAAACAGTCATATGGTGGTCACTGCTTTTATAGCTAAGGTCATTTGAAAGTAACCTATTTTAAATGATTCTTTCATCTTTTATAATGAAGCTATTATCATGAAAAAAAATCATGGTGCATAGTTTTAATATAGATGAGTGGACCAATCTGATTCCATTTAACTTGAATAATAGAAAGGTTTATGAAATGTTGTTGCTTTTTCGTGTCAAATTGACCATGCTGTCAATTTTGTCAATTTGGGATTTTGCCCTTTTATTTACAACAAAAAGAATGTTATTTCAACTTTTTTGTAATAAATGATTGAAAAAATACATATCTAAGAGATTTTGAAAGAAAAAAGTTATTAATTGAAATGTTTGGCAATAAGGAGAACAATTCTTTATCATGGGAGAGTTTTTAAAATGTTATATAAAATTATCGTAAACACTAACAAAGGCTTTCAATTCTCTAAAATATTGAACTGCTGAAAAAAGCATACAAACAGACGGAAATTAAATGCAGGAATTACCAATGAACTATCAACAAATGTTAAGTCGCATGCAAAATAATTTATTTGATCTCTGTCTTTTCGTTTTTGTTCAATTGCATCAATTATTTGATATTTACTTATACTTTTTTTGTGTAATTTTCTGTGCCCTTATATATCACAGGATTTTTATTAGTACAGTAGGAATCACTTTCTATTGAACAGGGCTTGTGTGGACACCAAGTTTATGTAGTTGTTTTTGTTTTACTATATCAGACGATTTATCAATTTGATCATGTACAGAATTTCATCCATCTGCCATGGCATACAACGATCACTAATGGACATTATTTGTTGAATTTTATAAACTTTTGATCCAAATCCTGGTATTTTAGGAGGCACCTGTTGCTTTATCTTGAGATCACTGATAAAATTATTTTAAACATATTAACTCTACGTATAAAATTTGATTGTGTTCTATTTCAGATGAAGAAAAGCGGACTGAAGAATGTATGAGGTTAGAATAAATAAAGATGTATGAGTTGTTGAATATTACTTACAAACGAATATATACCCGGTGGCCTACTAAAACACAACACATATGACTTGTTTGACGCAGATATGATGCAGATCTTTTCTAATTATTTTTTACTCCTAGTTACTCTCAATATGTTAGGTAATGAGTGGACTATATATTTTCATATTCTAGTAATTTCTTTCAAGCATTCGTCAGAACCGTTTACGAACCGATTTATTTTATTGATATTGGTACTAGCGAGATTTACTTAAATACCCTAGTGAAAAGTGAATCTTTTGAATTTTTCAAGGAAACAATGAAATACAAACTAAGAGTACGTTAAAATTAAAAATTTCCATTGCTATCTTAGGTTTTTTGCTTTAAAAGACGTTTAAAAATATATATATTCATAAGTATAGACATAACATTGTATTAACTCGTTGCGTTTTCAGTAATTATCTTATTAGTAAAGCAAAATCAAAATTTTTAACTAAAGTCTAGATATATAAATAATTTAGGAGCTATACGACCAAAGGCTATCTTAAAAGTATAACCAAAAACCATTTCGACCGGGAACTACTATGTTGCTCTTACAGCTGAAAAATCCATCTGCTGGTATCTATCTAAAAGCATTACCTTTCGACACAATATTTGATAGACTTTTTTTAATCATGTATATATTTATATTTAAAAGTCTAATTCCACCGTGTAGAACGCCACATGCGGGGTGTCGGCTATGTTTGACATGGGGTGGCAATTTTGAAGCGACGAAAAAGTAAGAAGGTAAGTTCAAGCATCAAAATTTCTTATTTCTAGAACTCTCAGTACCATATAATGTATTGCACGGAAGGAACCGCAACATAATCTATTTCCTGAAAGCAAAAGCAGTCGTTTTCAGTGCTCAGTTTTCTCAAACACCTCGCCCTAGTTTTCCGTGTTGCAGATTTTGAGGCTTTATATGCAAATTTCGGTATAACAAACTACTTTACACAGCCATCACCCGTATCATTTATATAGAATTGTATTCCTCTCATTGACTTATACCAAATACCAGTTTCATAGTTAAAATTAATTGGTTTTAAAACTGTTATTCATCAAAATATAAAGTGTCGCTCGGGGTGTCAGATTTTGCGTCGCAAGGGGTAGAGGCTTGTCATAAAAAATACATATTTGCTTGTAAATTAGTCTTAATATGATATATTTTATTTCAAACACATTTACTTTACCATGACAAAACAAGGATTTTTCATTTTGCCGGTTTTGGGTCTAATAAAATATATGCTTTTGATTTCATTCACATCTACTTTACCATGAAAAAATAAGGGTTTTTCATTTTGCCTGTTTTTGGTCTTATAAAACATGTGCTTTTGATTTCATTCATAGTAAAAAAAAAATGGCTTAAAATATTTAGTTTTCAAGCTGGTAAACCATTTCTTTTCCTTTTCAGTCACTATCATGGTAAAAAAAAGTCAAGGCTATGGCTCAATAAACCAAAACATCACAAAATAGTCCTCAATATAAGATATGCCCGAAGCCTCCACCAGCCAAAATGCATCATAGTTCATCAGCAGGTTCATCTAAAAAGCACTCGTGCACGCCGCAAAAATCCATTACTCCTAAAAGAATTAGAACACTCTCTCCAATGAAACACTCAACGGCATCTTTTTCAGCGAATGACAACACAACTTCAAGTAATACTGAAGACGATGATACTACAATTGTCAATGAGAAAACAACGACTTATATACACAATATACAACGGAACAGGTTTACAAGAAAAAATGATTCAAGACAGTTATTTCGTTCGTTATCGCCCAGCAAGAACTATCCGTTTTCTGTTACACATCTATCATATCATATCTACTTTGAAGGTCTACTCTGACTATATACATATCTCTAAACGAACCGGAATTGAATAAAATTTGAAGAATTTGATGTAGCCTGTGTTTTTCTGGGTTGAATTTCTGTTACATTTATGTTCCTATTTTTGTAGGTGTGTTTGAATTAAAAAGTATCAGATAGAGATCGATTTATAAGAAAATGTATTCTTTTTTTTATGACAAGCCTCTACCCCTTGCGACGCAAAATCTGACACCCCGGGCGACACTTTATATTTTGATGAATAGCAGTTTTAAAACCAATTAATTTTAACTAAGAAACTGGTTTTTGGTATAAGTCAATGAGAGGAATACAATTCTATATAAATGATACGGAGGGTAGCTGTGTAAAGTAGTTTTTTATAACGAAATTTGCATATAAAGCCTCAAAATCTGCAACACGGAAAACTAGGGCGAGGTGTTTGAGAAAACTGAGCACTGAAAACGACTGCTTCTGCTTTCAGGAAATAGATTATGTTGCGGTTCCTACCGTGCAATACATTATATGGTACTGAAAGTTCTAGAAATAAGACATTTTGATGCTTGAACTTACTTTCTTACTTTTTCGTCGCTTCAAAATTGCCACCCCATGTCAAACATAGCCGACACCCCGCAAGTGGCGTTCTACACGGTGAATTCTATTGTAATTTTTTACCCGATATACAAATGCAATTTGAACCACTCACGTCACTCTTACTTTATCACAGATGATCATTTTAAGACATCGATGTTTGAATTTTGAAGATATCCTTAATACAAAGAGGTCATTTCTTTTATTTCCTTGATTATGATGTTCCGTATGAACCTTTTTGAATGTATATTTCTTTGTTGCTTTCATAGGCGCGATTTGCATAAAGGCATTATTAATAAACGTTTAAAACACCAGTAAAGACAACTTACATGACCTTACATTAGGCCTAACTTATATTTTTATTTATACACAGTGTCCTTTTTTTGTAAGCAATCTTACTCAACAATTTTTATATACAGTATATACCGTATAGGATAATGATTCAATTCATTATGAATCACTGGAAAAAAGTTTATTATACAAAAATATATATATGTTGTGTTCTTTCTTTTTATATTCTTTCTTCGTAATGGGACACTTTCTAACTTGATGTGGCTTTTTTGTATCCCACAGGCACACGTTTTTGATGACAATATTATTTTTTATAACGGAGAATATTAAAAAGATCATCAAATGCAGACAAACACTATCTATGAAGTATCATTGTTTGAATTCTATTCTGTATCTTCTTTGGAAATCAGGAGATATTGAGGCAAATCCTGGGCCTCCCGCCAATTCAATAATATACAGAAACTGGTTGTATGACGTTTGCTCAGTTGTCCGTAAGGCCACAATAGGTGTGTCACCTTACTGCAAGATGAAGAATATTTGGCAACAGCAACCAGACAACTGGCCTCCTGGAGAAATGTATTTTGATCCAAGAAACAGCAACAGTAACGTTCAAAATGTTGAGGCGTTCCTTCAAACCCTTCAACAATGTTGTGATCACTCGTGTAAATTGGATCATGACATTCAATCCGAGATAGAAACTTGGAAATCTCACAAAAGTAAGGACAACAGTCAACTGTTAAAATTGTATACAACAAGAATATGTTGCAGGTCAATAGAACAAAGTATGAAAATAATTCAAAGTCATTTATCAGATGAAGAAGTTCTGCAATTGGAAGAACATACCGGAATAAACATAATTATATCTTGTCAACCAGCTACGTCACAGCAATGTATCACACCAAAACTTTTTAGAGCGGACACAACCCGAAAGATGGCATCTTTTTTATGCAGAATCTTCTATGGAAAAGATCCGGAGCAAAAATGTGACCATATCTGGAAAGAAACACCAGTCGGTTGGCCATCAGATTGCAGATTTTACAATCCATACAATGGAGGTAAACGATGTGCTGAGAACGAAGATAAAAGACTTGTTAGAGAACTCATAACATTGTGTGAAAACAATACAATCTTTTTCCCGAAACCATATAAAGATATGATTAAGGCTTGGCTAACTGATGACCATGATTCATTGTCAAAATTGATGACAAGGCAAACAGCTGAAATTGGAATAAAAAAGGCATTGCGAAAATTACATGAAGCGGGTTTGTTGAAAGATTCAAAGGTTGCTAAACATTTGAAAGAACTTGGGCTTCTTGTTCAATCTACCGAAAGTATTATAGATACAAAGTCACAAGTAAGTATATGTATTACTGAAAAACTATTATACCAGGGTTTTCGATATCACAAACTAGTCAAAACATTTACTTAATTTTATCATCGGTATAAGGAAACAATTCGTAAATATAATCCAACATGCAGACATCTTATACGTTCAAGTATTTCACATCCAATATTTTATGGTAATATTCTTTACAAAGCACAAAAATGTCAGTATTCACCTCAAAAACTTACAAAACCTTTAAACAGACTTATTACGAAGGGATATAGTTACGATACTGTTGTCAGATCATTAAAGATTGTATATTTTGGCTTTGATATTGATTCACTTATAGGGTCTTTGCATTGGAACTAAACACATATTTTATGATAGTATGATATACTAAACCCCTAACGTGAGGGATGTGCCTGATATTCATATGATGAAGACATAATCTTTCAATCAGTTTAATTGAGGTCTGGAGCTGGCATGTCAGTTAACTGCTAGTACTCTGCTGTTATTTATGTATTATTGTCTTTTTGTTTATTTTCTTTGGTTACATCTTCTGATATCGGACTCGGACTTCTCTTGAACTGAATTTTAATGTGCGTATTGTTATGCGTTTACTTTTTCTACATTAGCTAGAGGTATAGGGGAGGATTGAGATCTCATAAACATGTTTAACCCCGCCGCAAGTTTGCTCCTGTCCCAAGTCAGGACCCTCTGGCCTTTGTTAGTCTTGTATGATTTTTAATTTTAGTTTCTTGTGTATAATTTGGAGTTTAGTATGACGTCCATTATCACGGAACTGGTATACATATTTTTTAAGGGGCCAGCTGAAGGACACCTCCGGGTGCGGGAGTTTCTTGCTACATTGAAGACTCATTGGTGGCCTTCGGCTGTTGTCTGCTCTGTGGTAGGGGTGTTGTCACTTTGACTCATTCCCCATTTCCTTTCTCAATGTGTTTTGCAGTGGAAAAGTTACAAAAATCAAATATTTGACTATCTTTTAGTTGTAGCAATTTTCAAGTGTGTGGATTTCGTGTCCTATCTAATACCAAACAAAGAATAATAAATTGTTATTTAAATTATGACAATTATAAGAAATAGACAACATTTGTTTTCAAAATAAAATAAAAACAATCAATTTTCAATAATGAACGGTTTTTGAATTGGATGGCTATTAGCATGTCGTGGTGTTCTATTGTATTGTTAATTTCTGTGTTTCTATACACTGATTTGTTTTTATTTGTTTGCAATGTGGTCCTATCGTGTGTTTGTGTTATAGTTGAATTTGCCGGGGGTTTGGCTTGCCGCAAGGCCAGGTTCGGCTCACAATTTTCTTATTTAAATGTCCTGAAAAAAGTCCGGAAAGAGGCAATTGTTTTCTTATAGTTATTTTCTGTTTGTGTTGCATTGACGTTTGGTTTTTTTTGTTGCACTTTAACTTTGTACTTTATTTGGCCTTTTTTTTACTTTTTTGGATTCGAGTGTCACTGGGGAGTCTTTGTAGACGAGACGCGCGTCTTGGGTAAATACAAACAACAAAATCCTGGTATCTATAATGAGTTTATTTAGTATTTCTTATGTTTCGTTGTTTTCCTCTCATATTTATTGTGTTTCCCTCAGTTTCAGTTTGTAACCCGGATTTGTTTTCTCGACATTTGAACAGCGGTATACTATTGTTGCCTTTATTTCAAAAAATTATTTTCAGAAAAGGAGGACTATGAATACAACAACTACGTCTCAAGTCAAAAGAACAAGAATACAAGTAATGTATAAACCATAGCACAAGCTTCTCATTTTTAAACAAATCATTTTGAATGTTCTTACTCAAAACAGAAATCAAAGATGAACTTTTCAAAAAGACTACATTTTAACACCCTTTTATGAAAATATTTATTGTTTATGATCCTATTTGATAAATCAATCCTGTCTGAGCCACGTCTTTCCAAAACTGAATGTTCCCAGTCCTTTTCCATGGGTAGACTTCCGATGTGGTTCAAAAGAAATAACCAACTTTACGCAGGAGTTTTTTAATATTCAAAATTAGTCAAATAGTTAGTATTTTCTGTACTGAATAGTTTTAAAACACACTTTTTAAGCAATTTACGTATTTGATAATTTTACAAAATATCAAATTCTTACCACAATCCTTGAATAACTGTGTTATGTTGTTCTTTTGGCTTTTATAGCTCTTTCCCATATTCTTAGAATTCTTATAGACCTCATTAGAGATTTTTCGACGCCTTTATAACAATTGTTCAGATTTTGGTAAAAGCATCAAGTTTTTCAGAAAGGAGTAGGTTCAGTAAGACCCCTTTTTGGCCCAAAAATATAGCAGTTTTACAAAATTGTTAAAATGTAAACCTTTAGTTATTTATTGGACAGTGGAATGCTTCTGCTACATAAATATGGGCTGTTTTTGACAATACAATGCACATATATACGGTACTAGCACCATTAAGTCATGCTAAATTACTAAAATCCTCATAATTCCAGCATTTTTGTTAAATTTTAGACGGTTTTCGTGTAAAACGAAAGTGGCCGCATTCGTGTTCATCCTTAATATTGAAATGTAAGTTGTATTTTATGATAATACATAACATATATAAAGATTGAGGATGAACACGGATATGGCCACTTTCATTTTACCAAAAACCATCTGAAAAGTGACATTTTTTGGCATATTAGGTAGATTTTTCATATTTGAGCTTGAATCGGATCGTTTTTAATGACTAAATCTGTTAAAATCTTTCACATAAACTAATTAATTCAAATAAAATAGTGTTTAAAAAGTGGTCAAAATCTTTCGTCACATGAACCTGAAATTTGAGGCCAAAATCGGTCCTTACCGGACCTACTCCTTTAGTTAAGGTCAAAGAAAAAATTTATAGCTATGGACCTAATTCAGAAAAATAAAATGGCTGCTCTGGGCGGCCATTTTAAAATGGCCTCATAAAAATTCAGACTAATTATTAAAAAAAAATATTAAAAATAAATGACATTACTAACTTCGATAACATTTACTATATTCATCAGTAATGAAAAAAGAAAATCATCTCAGGACTGGACATATTGAAGTATTGGTGGCCATCTTGAATGGTGACCATTTTGAAAACATCATTTTTCAACATTATTCGCTATTCGTATTAGTTTGCTACTTGTCTTTATAGTCATTTGTTTATGCATTTACCGCTACTTTCGCAAATCATAGTTATTTGACTGCTGCTATTTTTTTTTATAGGATATTCATCAAGTGGTGAAGTAAGGCATTAAGGTTTTTTTCGCTCAGAAAATAAGATATATACAATATACTCTATATCGAAAAGGAAAACAATTTTGGTATTGAAATTACTGGAGCTGAAAACCCCTGTGAATAAATAGTAAGTAAAGAATTGCAAGGATACGTTATGATGTACAATGCCACACTCTCTCATCATTCAGCTTGAAACAGTTGAATAAAGGCCAGAAACACTCTATAATCACAAGGTAAAAGGTACTAATTCTGTAAAAAAAACACCACCAAAAACAGACACATTTGCGATGAATCAAATAAAACAATGACTGCAATGAGTATGTTTTTCTTTTGGTTTATTTTTTTTTGGTAAAGTATCTACCGATCATCACGAAGCATCAACAATTATGAACGACAAAGGAGTATGTGAGTGCACTTAAACTACAATCCACCGTTTTCTAAGCAAGAGTGCTGGAGATTTACTATCACTACACCAGATATCATGCTAAATGTTTGTTAAAATTACACAGCAAGGTAATAAGACAGATTTCAAAGGTACAGAAAGAAAGTCAGGAATCTGCTATCCATGGAAGGGGGCTTGTCAAATATATAGAACATTGACAGCTCACAGTCTGGAACCGATATTGTTCACAATTTCATTGAAACTAACCCTGGCGTTCTTACGGTGTCTTTTAATCCTCCTATTTGCCATGTTCTCCAGTTTTATCAAACACCATAAAAGGCATGATACTTAAGCCTCCTGTAATATTACATCTCCAGCACTTAGTTTGACTAAGATAACATTGTCTTATAGTTTAAGTGCACAGTCATACACCATTTCTGTTGATTATTAATAACGATGCGTTGTGAAGATCGCCAGATACATCATCAAAGAAACAATGTACAGCAGTCATTGTTCTTGTTGATCCAATACCTCTTTTATGTGAGTATTAGTGTACTTTTTTCTTTCCATCGACAACTTATCTTCAACTTCAGAAGTTTGTTTTCGCTTTTACCTATGGAATATTTTGAGATCTTGAAGTTTGTTTAAATAGAATTTGCGACATTTTGCCTTGTGATTCTAGAGTGTTCCTACAGTTCAATAGCCTTCATACAACTGTTTTAAATTGAGCGCAACACATTTGTTTGCTTGCAACAAAGAACCGATAACCAGCTCACATGTCTATGCATGTTCTTTTTGTAACTGCTTGGCTTTACAAATCATCTCATGACTTGCCGTTTCACACATCATATCCAATAAGCTATAGGTTATTCAGCTCTAGTGATTTCAATATCTGGCCAAGGTGTTGTTCGAAATCTATAAAGATGAAAACGTCTTTGATAAACTATATCAGTTATACGTAATTTTTGTTGTAAAAAAAATACTTAGGGCAAACATGTAAGTAAACATGTGCATGCCTTGTCTACCCGTTTAGTGATATCCAATGAATCATTAAAACGCGAATAATGATATATTGCAAATTCATGTTTTCAAAAAGTGCCATCATTCAATATGTCCTCCGAAGATAGTCCTTGTCATTTGCGATTAATATACCATGTGTTATCAAACGACTGAACTATCTGGGAACCCTTCTGCAACACATCCGTTACGAATAAAATGTAAAAAGTAAAAGTTAACATGATTACCGATCCAAATCAAGTTGTAGATATGGGGTACAATGTGCTTAAATATGATAGACAGATACAGCTATTGTATCGTTTGACAAAATATGAAGAACTCATTTATCGTGTGATATTTTTAACGGCAATTGAGAATATTTTGGCAGTTGATTTGCTTATGTTATTATTTGTATATGCTACTCATTTTGTCTTCAACCAAGGTTTTCTGAAAATTGTTTCAGATAATATAAATAAAATGATTTATCCTCAAATCAGCTTACTATGTACAAAGGACTGGTACACTTATAAATGTTTGCGTTATTTCTGCTTGTCAAAATAAAGTCTCCTGTTGTCTCTTTTCCAGGTTGAGCAAACAGTAATATTGATATTGCCTTTTGCGACAGTCATTAAGATGTTAACAACTAACGTTTTAACTGTTTGGTGTACTTTCATGATAAAAACAATATATGTACATTGTCATACCATATACAATTCATTTGAACTTGTCAAGAGGAAAACTCGGCGGTCCTCGCGTTTCGTCATGTTTTTTAAGGTCATTAAGTTTTAACTGTTGGCTGTAAATTTCATTATAAAAACAATGTAAATAATATTGCATATTTTTTTTCATCAAATTTTGACTCTGGAGCTATACCAATTTTGTCAAGATAATTTTAAGATTTTTCAAGATGGCCGCCGTTCTATATTGGTAACATTTTCATAAATTTTGTTCAACAAGACAATTGGTATAAATACTATTAGTGTTTTTATCAAGATGCATGTCAATATCTTCCCTGATATAAATTTCATGAATTATTTTATGATTTTATAAAAATCAGACGTCCGCCATTTAAAAAATGGCTGCCTTTCTCGACTTTCAGACTAGATCCATAGCTGAAAATATTTTCCATGACATATACTACTACTTTGCAAAATTTCATGCTTTTACCACAATCTGAGCACTTATGCCAAAAATCTTCACAAATCGACTAGACTATTAAAAATTGCACGAAATGAAACTTTTAAATGGACAAGAAATTATCACGTTGACAAACGTTAGAGCTGGTAGCCTTAACCAAGTAGAAATCTCTAATAAAAAATATTGTCTTAGTTTTAGAACACTTACACATTATAAAGAAGTATGTTTTGAAGATTCCTTAAATGCTAACATTTCTATATTTAGTATGACCAAGAACAAGGACTGGACGCCACACTGAAAGAATTGTTACCTGAATGTTCTATCGTGGAGCTTTTGGACAAAAGTGATTCGCATCTGCTGGATATGATAAGTCCAAAGTTATCAAATGGTTTCCTGGACGATGCAACTGACGACATACAATTTTAATGAACATCAATTATAACCAAAAAACTGATGCGAAATTGTCCCTGAATACTAGATTTTAGACAATTACTATGATGCATTATTCATGCCAACAATGTGACAAGATGAACATCTATAGACGTTGATCACATTTCATAACTTTATAGAATTAATCATACAGGACAAAATGATTATTTCATCAATTCTAATAAATAGTTCACTGTTAATGGTTTACTCAAGTCTTAAATAAAATTGTTCCAAGTGTGAGTGGATATTGATTGTAAGGTAACTTTCAGTAAACGACATATTATGAATTCAAAATGTCTCATGTTTTACGTACTGTGATTTTAAAAAGAAATGAGATGTTTTATCAATGCCAAATATGGGACAAGATGATCATTTCACGAATTTAAAGATTACATTTATTATTTTATAGGAATAGCTTCAGGAAACGTGAACAGGAGCTTTCGTCTGATTTAAGACAATATATAGATCAAGACATTCCTTCATTTTATTAATATTTATATTTAGTATTTAGATACAGCGCGTGTTATATGTTTTCATTATAATAGCATTGTCAGACATTTTTGGAACTTATGTATATACTATACATGCATTGTTATGTACTATCAACTACAAAAGATTATTTGTGGATGTCATTGTCAAATTTTCTATCATCTACATCCTTTATTGTTTGCTTCTTTGTTAGATTCATTTATTTACATTATTCATTATTCTTTCTGAACATTTGATAAAAAAAAGCAATAAGATATATATAAAAAAAATCATTTTATTGCTTCAATCAATAATCAGGAGAACCAAGTTTTTAAAGCAAGTTTTACAAGCTTATAATAATTCAAGCTGTTAATAATTACTCTGAATTTGTGTTTTGTGACTTTGTAAATATATTTTATTGATTTTTTATTTCCTTTTGTTAATTATCCATTTGTAAATGTTTCATCATCTTGTCACTGTTTTATGGCATTTTTATATCTCAACTTGTTCCTTCCGGTAATATTTGTTACAACGTCTTTGGTTTGAACGAACGAAATATCTCTATTTCTGAAACAAACATTACACCAGAATATTTCGATATTACAAACTAGTCAAACATTTACTAAATTTTATCCTCTGTACATCATTCCTAAATATAAAACAACATGCATACATCTTATCAGTTCAGGTATAACCTTTGAACAGAATAGATATAGTTACGATACTGTATTCGGGTTATTATGGATGACATATTTTGGTATTAATATTTATTCACTCATAGGGTCTTTGTATTGGAATTAAACACATTTGTTTTTAAACCAGTTGTAAACATGATATAAGCCATGTTCTTCTCGTAAATTTAATAATGGTATAATTCTCAACCCCTAACGTGAAGGATTGTGCTTTATTTTCATATGATAAAGACATAACCCTTCAATCAGTTAAATTGAGATCTTGAGCTGACATGTCAGTAACTACTTATAGTCTTTTGTTACTGTATGCATCATTGTCATTTTGTTTAGTATCTTTTGTTTCCTGTACAGATATCGGACTCGGACTTATTTTAAACAGAAATTTTATTGTACATATTGATGTGTGTTTCTGTATTCTACATTGGCTAGAGACGTCCTTATTATGCTTTGTAAACAATGCCGTCTTCTAATTAAAACATAATATATTCGACACATTCACACAAGTTTATTGTTTGTAATCTCGATTATTTCCATGATTATTGTAATAAAATACAATGTATAAACATTTAAGCAGCTTACACACACTTTTATTATATAGTTTTGATCAAACAATATATATTTACTCAGCTTTTAGTTTTTAAACTCATTAAAGATGAAAATGTAATGTTACATGATAAAAAAACCGGTGATCTTTACAAGCACTTGGGAATTCAAACAGCAGAAAATGAACAACTTGTATAGTTAAAAAAAGTTAGCAATGGAACTTAATATTTGTATGAGAGAATCGTTAAATAGATCATTTAAGATTCTGATCAAGATAATTTGGGCGAAAAAGATAAAAGTGCAAATATGCCAATTGATGTAGCCATCAGATTGACTTTTTTAAAAGTTAAACAGATTGAATTGATTCTGAAAGTAATCAATAAAAAAATTATCAACTGCTAAAAGTTCAACTAACAAATAGAAACGAATGGCTAATTGCATATTTAAGGGAAAAAACTTGAAAATCTCTTTAAAGCGTTTATTTCATCTCACTTATGTTTCACGTACTCCATGATTCTGTTTGTGTTGTATGTTCATTAAGGTCATTATCGGTAACAAGAAACCACGAAAACAATTGCATGTATTCGTATTAAATGTTAAAAATTGTGCATAAAGGACTGATTTTCAGTATGAATATGTGCTAACGTCAATTATTTCTTTAAACTAATGACTTTAATAAAAAATAACCTTAGCTTTAAATGTTTGCAAAACATCATTTTCACTTTCCTGTATTATTTGTATTTTTTCTCCTTAATGAAGTGCATATAGTGATGTATTGCCTTTTGTGATTTTTGTTCTGAAGTTTTTGATTTATTACTTATTTTATCGTAGTGCACAAAGATTAACCTATTTGGCAGTCATATATCTATTTTGTTATTTTATTTCGCTTGTTGATAATACATCACATTGTTTCAAAGATTTGAAGTTAAAATTTAATTTGATTGCTAACATTACACGATACAAGATAATTCACAATCCTATCGCAATACCCGACCACCATTACATGTTCTTTCATAAATAGTTTTTTCTCGAATCGACACTTGAATATATTGTGGAGATGAGAAAAAAAACTTTGACGACTTACAATTAATTAATCTGATCTTAACAGACTTTGTTTTGATTTTATCTACTTGTTGCAACCAAAACATACATGTACGTTTGCTATTTTGATTTAATCGAAAATAGTATGACAAGACATCTTGATTATGTAGAGTAAGGTAAACATTAAGAGTAAACATATTTTATTTTAATTTATTATATTTCAATAATTGATATGGATTTAATATAGACATCAATCCTGTTATTCGTGGAATTAAGTCAAATGATTAGTTGTCTGTTCGTCTTTTGCTTTTTTAGCCATGGCATTGTCAGTTTATTTTCGATCTATGAGTTTGAATGTCCAGTTGGTATCTTTCGCCCCTCTTTTAAGTATGAATACGTGTCTCCTTTTTGCAAATAAAGATGCCGAAAAATGCGAATAAACAAACTTATATATAACAAATGTAAATAAAAAAACTTATATATAAAAAATGCAAATAAACTTTAAACATGTGGAGCAAAATCTGCTTACCCTTCCGGAGCACCTAATATCATCCCCAGTTTTTAGTGGGGTTTGTGTTGCTTAGTCTTAAGTTTTCTTCCTGTTGTGAACTATTGTTTGTCTGATAGTCTTTATTTTTTAGCCATTGCGTTTTCAGTTGATTTCGACTTATTAGTTTGAAAGTCCCTCTGGTATTATTTGCCCCTCTTATATATTACACAATATATACATAACGTCAGTAAATGTGAAAAAAAATAAACTTTAAACTACGACACACAGGTCTAATTGAAGACATTTTTTTCTAAAGCACATCTATTGATGTAAAAATGAAAAAATTACACTTATGCACATATAATAAATCATTTTTTTTACACTGTGCTTTTACATCCTGGTAGAATGTATTTAAAGAAGTAGTTTCCGGGAAATGAAATGGTATGGTAGTCATAATAACATTATATAGACCACCCGAATGAATTAAGTGCATTTAAAGATGGAAAAGGCCTAAATTGTGAGTTCAAACACATAGTATTTACGGCAATTTATAAATTTACATATTTAATAATCATTTTTTTTTACCAATGTTTTTTTATTTTTGATCTAATACGTACTTTAAGAACATGAAATGCTAAGTTTGTTTATCGTAAAGCACCAATAAGAAAATCCTGATTCAGCTTGATATGACGACTCCTGGAAAGGATGCACTGTAGTTCATTCTGTTTGAATCTACCAACATCGTCTGTCTGGGATACATGATAAACCTGACCATATAAAACAGACGCATTTATGTATAAATCATAAAAAAGTGGGATAGGGAAGAAAAATAAGGTCAATACTTATCAAGGTACCAGGATTATAATTTAGTACGCCCGACGCGCGTTTTGTCTACAGTAGACTCATTAGTGACGCTCATATCAAAATATTTATGAAGCCAAACAAGTCAAATGACAAAAGATTGGGAACATGGAAAGATAAAGGGTTCTCCTTAAATCACTTAACATATGCCCCTTTGTCTCTTACGTTGTCATGTTACACTCTCATGCGAATAATATTACGGATTCATTTTCCTTTAGCATTACTTTTACACAAACAAGTTTATTCTCATGTCAACAAGTTTCTAATGTAACTTGAATCGCCGCAGGTTTAGATTTTTTTTTACAATTGTTACAACTGCTGGTTTTGTCGTTGTATGCACCGTGAGCGACCTGAGACTTTTACAGGAAATTCTAAAGCTATTTGCACTATTATTGTAAGTTATACCCCGTTTATACTTTTTAAAAAATCGATCTTAATTGGGGATTTGTTTCTTTTACTATTGTCGTATTCTCCTGTTTTTTCAAATCTGCTTTAACTACTTACTTTCGCTGACCCCTCTTTATCTGGGTTTGCTTTTCTTTATTTTAATTAAAGCTTCACTGATGAGTTTCATGCACACGAAAAGCTGCGATCGGCGTACAATATTAAAAGCTTTTTATCTAGTATGAGTTAAGATTCCGATTGAAATCGCTTGGATTTTCATGCCGTGTATTTTTAACACAGTAAAATATAGGGACTTTTAGTGCATCAAGGAAACGTAGTGATGAAGACATTTCTTGTATTACAAAAATATTCAAATTTTTTTTAAATTCAATGAATTTATATATTTGTTATCAGATAATTGCTAGTATAAAAATAGTTTTACTTTCTAATTATGGTTATGGTATCAAGCAAAATAAGTGCAGAATAGATACTCCTCTTATCTTAAATTTCCCCTAAAAAAGATTGCAAACAAGATATTGTGTAATCGATATTGATTTCGGAATCATTTTGAATGGTGTTTACATACGGAAATGCTTCAAGGGGCTTGCCCGTTAAAAATACTATGTCATATGTAAATAGAACATTCTAGTAAATTGTATGAATAAACAGTATTTTTACATCAAATCTAACGGTTTTCAATACTTATGTATTAGTCTACTAGATATCTAAAGAAATAGTTTTTCGTGGAAATAGCAGAGTGGTATAGACTTTCTACATACAGCCTGTGGTTAAAAAGTGGGTTTTGTGTTAAAAAAGTAAGACTTTGCCAATATAGCTATGAGTTACAACACCTGATAGTTAGGCAAGTTTATAAATGTTTTATATTTAAAAAAAATTTTGTCAATGGTGTTTTTTGTTCTTGATCTGTTACGTCTGCCTGAAATCATAAATGTCTCGATTGTTTATCACAACATATCAGAAGGAAATTTTGCAACAACTATATTTTACGAATCCTGGACTTCACTGTTACGATTACGTTATAGAAATGACCAAATTGGCAGTCTGGTTAACGTTTCGACGTTTAAGATAACAAAAAAATATTCTTGTTCTTGCACCAACATCATTAACGTCATTGTGCTTCATTTAAGAAATGCGGAATTTCAAATAGGAATGTTTATGGCTTATAAATGATAGGAGAAGAGTCAGGAACTGTAAATAAACGGACAGTTGATCAAAATTGGTATGTATTACGTAATGCATGGAATTCAAACGTATAAAACGAAAAACGAAAAGTATGAAACGTATAACTGCTTCATCTTAACAAATATTGGTCTGCAATATTCGTTTAATTTTCTACAAATTTGTTTATTTGTCCACCTTTTTCATGATTATGTATGTGGCACCACCCAGCAAACTGTAATGCGTTATGGAAAATTCTGCTTCATTATGACATCCGAATTACGTTAGTAATGACGCAATGGATAAAAATATATATTTTTAACTGCAGAAATTGAACAATTCAACATGCGTTTATTTCAAGTTCACACTACATTATCCCAGGGTAAAAAAATACAGATTATTGGCATCAATATATTAAGTTCGGGACCACCACCGTTGAAAGATTCGGTAAAGGAACATATTTAAATAGCATTTTTAATCTCTTTACATTACTTCAAAGAATGTGTCCCTCGATCATAGCCTTTCAATGTGATACTACACGTCAAATCTGGCGTAAGCTTTGGCACTATCATGCTCTTTTTATTGGTATCCACAAATTTTTAGCTTATACCAAACAGTTTTCAAGGTAACTAAACATACTGGTGGTTTAAAAAGTGTTTTCGAAATTGTTAAATGAAGATAATCATGATTAGTTTAACTTTTTCTTGCTTTATCACTTATTTTGGCCTACCAAAGTGTTTACTTGATTTTAACTTTGTTTATGCAATTGATGTATAAGCTAGCTATAAAACCAGGTTCAATCAATCATTTCTACATAAGGAAATGTCTTTCAAGGTCAGGAGTATGACAAGTGTTTTCCATTTTTTGTTTTATATGAGATTGAGTTTTTGATTATGTCA
Organism: Mytilus edulis; assembly: GCF_963676685.1. Classification (NCBI taxonomy): domain Eukaryota; kingdom Metazoa; phylum Mollusca; class Bivalvia; order Mytilida; family Mytilidae; genus Mytilus; species Mytilus edulis. The sequence goes on from NC_092351.1 coordinate 37,063,074, forward strand.
TTTTAGATAAGAAAATTTCTGTTTTGAATTTTCCTTGGACTTCGGCATTTTCGTTATTCTACTTTTTTCATGTAGATGATCAAGGGCGATAAGCATATCAAGACATCACCACTGTAATTTTCTGAGTTGTGATTCTGATTGAAAATACCAACATTGTTAGTCTGAGTAACTTTTATGAACATAAAGATTAACAATTGATTGATGTTAATGACAACAATGACAGCAAATTTACGGCAAATAAATGTTTTAAAAATTCTGTCTTTATTAAGAAATATCTTATCATATATTTATCAAGGTATATATAATTATTGTTCTAGTTTAATGTAGTATGTACACGCTTAGAACTGATTCCGTAATCACATAAATTTGTATTAAAAGAAGAGAACGTTCCTTTTAATATTATTATTCATGGGGATATTATTTTTATATAGAAAAGTACAGAAAAAGTACTATATCTTAATTTTTCCCTAATAGCAAGACAAAGTTTACGTTATATTGAAATAGAAATATAAATCGGAAATATGTTCTAGGTTTATCGACGGACATTTTTAAGACAAAATAGTACAAAGGGTTTCGCATTAAAAAGTGCTGACATAATAAATCCCCACTTGCGGAATATTGCATGTTAAACAATAAATATACGTACACATATAATATCCCATTACAATAACACTGCACACTTACATCCGGTTATCTGGTATTTAAAGATGTAGTTTTTCGTGGAAATGACATGGTACGGTAGTCCTATTGACATTCTACCGACAGTTCGAAGGACTATGTGTTAGATGAGAAAGGTTTCATTAATGAGTTACAACACCTAATATTACGGCAAGTTTATACATATTTATATATAATTATTGTAGTTTTGTCAACAATGTTATTTTTAATTCTTAATCTGCATAAGTCTACATTAAAACATGTACAAGTGTTTGGTTTGTTTATCGTAATGGATACATGAGAAGGTCCTGAAACTGTTTTAATAAACAACTCTTCAGAGGGATGACCAAAGTTTCTATTGTTTTATTTCCACTTAATAAAAAAAAATAAGGCCATCAAATTTCTCTGATTATCGAACCTTCACTGAAGACGACATTGTATAACTATCAGGAGAAAAGTGGAATAAGAAAAAATAATGACTTCTACGATGTGCAGATTAAGCATACACAAGATGTCAATTGCATTTTTTCTCTTTAGACTTTGTAACTCACTTTGTCTTGTGACATGGCGCTTACATGAATAGAAAATGACGTATTTAGCTCTTTCATCACTTTGTCATGTTTGTAATAGTTATCAACACAGGCCTATATTATTGTGTGTGTCAACCAATTTGCACCTATTTTTCAAAGTTATATTTAAGACTTATATTAAAGTCATATGATCATTCTAATTTAACTTAAAAAAGATGAATATTTTTCATCGTCTGAATTTTTAAATAAAAAAGCAGTAAATCATGTTTCATTAAATGATGCATTTTTAACAGTTTCATTGCAGTTAATACAATACTGTCCAGTGTGATTTTCATGAAATATTATTACGTTAGTTGCATCATTTTGGCCGTGATGACAACTTTGTTTATTTACCTACCTGGATGGAAATGTGAAGTTTTACTCATTAGATAATATTCACACAAAAGATTAAAGCAAAACTTTTGATACTAAAAGTAATCGAGTCTTAAATCTTCTCTTATGCATACAAGTCTGAATGTGTGTCAATAGTTGTTTTTTCTTCATTATCAAATTAGACATAATAAATATATGAACAAAGGTTTAGCTCTTATGTCAGTTATTTATGTATATATGTGCATAAATAAGCAACAACATCGAATTACTCGAACCATACTGACAATACGTTTTATCTAATTTTCATTCTGTCACTCTTTTTACAATTGTATGTATTTTGCAGTACAATGTACGTTATGTCCCATGCGTGGAATATTCAATTTCATTTAAGGGACACTAGCTACGAGACAAAAAGATCTAAGACATGATTTTTTTGGTTCAATCATTTATGAAATTGATATAATGAAATTATAATTCGGCTTTGACAGCCAGTATGGTTCAATTTTGTCACAACAAGCTTAGAAAAATATTTATGATGACGTTTTCATTTGCAAGTGAATAATTCGACCTCATTGAATCCGTATTCATGTTCAATTTAACCCCTTAGACAGAGATGCATAATGTAAAAATTGTGCGAGTTAGGTTATTTATAGGAATAGAATGTCAAAATTAAAAGTGAAACAAAGGTAAATCATTTGAGTGTCTCATTCGATCCACAAAACATCATTTAAAAAAACAATGGTTGAAATATTTTGTTTTGCCTATAATATGAAATTAAACAGACTTGGAAATATCCAATCACACGATTTCACTAAATATTTACTACTATATCTATACTTATTTTTATACCGCTTAAATATCCATCGGAGGTATTCCGAGATCAAATCGATAGTCAATAGATGGCGTTTAGACTAAAACACACACACGCGAAACGAAGCAACACATTACCGAGCTCTTGCCCTGTAAATTGTTTATTTAAGAATTTGCTTCAATTGCATAAATGTTTTACATTGTTATAAATCAAACATGAGAATTTTAGTAAAATCGGTGAACATGAATTTAACAGATAATGCTCCTTAAACAAAAACTATACCATTACTTTAAGGAAAACAAACATAGTACCTATTTTGAAATACATTATGTATACCAAGATGCAACACTACATATTAATCATATAACTAAATCTTTATTAAGTATACCCATATTTAAAACTGACACTTCTTTTCTTCATTTCATCAATTATCAAACCAAAATCAAAACAATTCTATGATAAAACAATATGTTGTACAATTCTTAATAGACCACAATCAACATACCTGAAGCTATTTAAAATCAAAGTAATGTGTGTGTTTAAAAATTGACTGGAAGACTAAACATGACATATTTATCTCATTTATAAGACATTACATCTAAATATTTCCGGATCGAATTCACATTTTTTAGTTCAAAAGTGATCCGGTTAATAAAATGATATATTCATACAACCTGAAAGTACGTTGACACAGTTATATTTTTTTATCGTCTTGTGAAATATGTCGTTTAAATAAATATATGGACAAAAGCAAACCAATGTTCTAATTGGGTATGTCTGCGCTTATTGGTCATAGAAACCCTTTCCATCAATCAGAAAAGCTAGAAGTTAATCAGCTGTTTTCTACTTTATACAAGTTGATTTTAAATAAAAGAAAACTTATTCTAATAAAAAATGCACTAATGATAAATAAATATACAAAATAGCAACAAACGTTGCACTGCATTTCAGAACGGAACTTAAGTTGACACTTTACAAATTTTGCTTTCTATCAATATATATTCTTATATGTTGTATGAATAATATCTTATGACGCATAGGAAAGAACAATTTAATAATATGTTTAATAATTACTATTTCCTCATACAACCATAGTCTATATATACCCTTGTTAATCATATCCTACATAAAAAGAATTTTATTTAATATAAATTAGTAAAAGTAATAGATTGTTATCGAAAGTTAAAACTGTTGTTATACATATCTAATATCAATTCTAAACATTACTAGAACAATCAGAACCCCAACACAAAGGACAACTAAAAGTCTGTAACATTTGCACAATCGAGAAAAGGGCAATTTGAATACAAATTATACAACTATTTTTCATGTGGCTAGTAAGTCAAAACAAATATGTATTGGTCGTCTCGTTATGGTGACCGTTAAAATTCTGTTATCTCGAGTTCAATAGTTTTCCCAAAAGTGAATCAGACAGTTATCCAGGGCATAACTAACAAAAGCCGAATTTGCTAAACTTTTTGGAATTTTCGGTCATCAATACTCCCTTACTTTGTAACATTGAGAATGGAAATGGGGAATGTGTCAAAGAGACAAAAACCCGACCATAGAACAAACAACAGCAGAAGGTCATCAATAGGTCTTCAATGCAGCGAGAATATCCCTCACCGGAGGTTTGTACAATGTAGTCTTGAAAATCACTGCTCGATAGACTTACACGCAAAACAGCTGATCTTTGAAAATAAAAAAAAATGCAACATAGAATTTTTTTATCATGTTGATATCATGTACTTATGTGAAATTGTGATTTAATCCAAAACAAGTTGGTCATGCCACGAAGAATAAAAAGTTACGTAACCCTGAAGTCAAAACATTTTTTTCCACTTTCTGTTTGCTGTTTTTACTAGGTAGCACCACTTCAAGTAAATATGATATCCTTCCACTTTTCTGGATTGATATCCACCAAGACATGCAAGATTTTTTTTTAATCTATATATATATTTCAATTCTGTATAAAAGAATAAAATTCAGAAAAAATTGGACTATTTTGTTTCCCTCCGTTTTTTGACATGCACCGGAAACTTGAGTTTTAATACAAGACTGGTACCTAAACAAATATCTATACTAGTACAGTGATAATGGACGCCATACTGAACTTGTTTTGTTTACTAACTATGTTGATCTTAGCGTCACTGATGAATCTTATGTAAACGAAACACGCATCTGGCGTACTAAATTATAATCCTGGTACCTTTGATAACTATTCAATTCAGCATAAACCTATAATCAAACAGAAAAAATTGAGTCCAGAATAAAATTCAGAACAAAATGGACTATTTTGTTTCCCTCCATGTTTTGACATGCACCGGAAACTGGAGTTTTAATACAAGACTGGTACCTAAACAAATATCTATACTAGTACAGTGATAATGGACGCCATACTGAACTTGTTTTGTTTACTAACTATGTTGATCTTAGCGTCACTGGTGAATCTTATGTAAACGAAACACGCATCTGGCGTATTAAATCATAATCCTGGTACATTTGATGCCTATTATAACATTAAGGGAAGTTTCACCCTCTATCATTGAAAGTGGGTTATAAGTTTTGCTTATTTTGAAGGTCTGATATGGAGAAAATGTTGAAAGAAATTGCGGAAAATGCCGTTCCATCGTTAGGCCTGGGTAAGTCAGATCAGTCAATATAAAAAATAAAGAGATGTTGTATGATTACCATTGAATCAAATATCCACCGAACCCATTAATCGCATGCTAACAATTGTTTGCAACAAGGAGAAAAACCTATACAGTACAGTCGGCTATAAAAGCCCTCGACTTGAAAAATGTAAAATAATTCAAAATACGACCTAATTTTTTTTTTCTTTATTTTTAACAATTTACAAATAACAAATATGACAATCGTAAACCAATACAACAACTGAACTACAGGCTCATGCCTTTGGACAGACACATACAAATTGATGTTAACAACGTTTGTTAAAGCTTAACCCTCTCTTCCTAATTAATCTGGGGCTTTACAGCACAACATTATAACACGCTTTAAAATCATTTGAAACTGGCTTAACTCATCGATAGCGATCGACAAGAGCCTCAAACACAACCACTAGTAACATAAAAACAATAGACACAAATCACCAAATTAAGTTTTCCGCATTTACTAAAAGTTGTTTATAACTAATATATATATATAGATATATCATGTTCTCCATTGCTAAATCATGATTTTTTACACATCCAACAGCTTGAAAGGCATATGACCATGTGGAATGCCAAAATATAAGTCAATAGTATCGACAGGATAAAGGATCACGTGTTCCTTCTTTACATCTGTTATTGTATACCTGAAAACAAACTTCTTGGTCAAACAGCATTTGGTTTATGCTAGCTTTAACTATGCCAACCTTTTAACTTTAATTTCTGTGATTTTATGAATACTTACCTTGTTGCGTTTCTACTTATAGATTCGTTTTAAAACTTTGAATTTCTACTTATAGGTTCGTTTTAAAACTTTGAAGTTCTACTTATAGGTTCGTTTTAAAACTTTGAAGTTCTACTTATAGGTTCGTTTTAAAATTTGGAACTTAAAGTAAGTCCAAAAATGAGGAGTTTATCAATAAAAACTTAATCAAAACGAAACTCAAATATCTCACTGATTAAGCAAAAACATTTTCAGTAAAAAAAAGAAGAGAAAATCAGTAATCCTAAAGGTAATAAGTGATTTTACACATTTTCAGTTTCTACAGAGCTTTTTAGTTTTTAAATATAAAACAGATTCAACAGATGTGTACACTCCTTAACTTCGTGTTAGAGACCCATCTTAATTCAGTATAATTGGTAAATTCAATTACACTTACCGTTTTCTTGGTGATAATTTTCGTTAAATAATTAAGAATTCTATAAAAAAAAGATTTACCCAAAGGAACTTACTTTAAATGAATCAAATATAAACTGTCCTTTCTAATATTTAGATATTTTACTTTTACGCTGGAAACTCTACACGAAAGTGAAGACTTTTTGAACTTTAGTGTTAATTTTCCATTTTTTGGACGTTGGTGGGTTTTTTGCATCATCTTAGGTTGTTAATATATCCATATCCAAATTCTCTCATAGATACAAATATTTGGTGTTGAAGTTTTGCTGTAACGTAACTGTAGCACATCTAATTTACTACGGTGATGTTTTTAACCGAGCTTGTAATTTTAAAAACGATCCAAATAAATGTATCTATACTTTAAATTTATTCTATGTAATGGTATCAATGGTGATTTTGTAATCAATAAATTAAATTCAAATTGATCGGCATTCCACAAGGGCATGTCTTTACACTTAATCCATTGGATGTTGGGTGTGTGCTGATTGATATTTTTGTCTTACATACATTTTTATTCATTGTTATTGACTTTGAACTAGCTTTTAGAAACTGCGAGTGCTCGCAAATCTGTACTTTGTTTCTTTTGTGTTTTAGTTAGTTTATTGTGGTTGTTATCGATCTGATGAGTTTGAACCTCTTTTCAACTGATTTTTAGAGTTTGTTCTAATGTTGTACTCTTACACCACTGTCCAGGTTATGGATAAACTCATCATAGATACCTGGACTAAAATTTGTATATACGCCAGACGCGCATTTCGTCTACGAAAGATTCATTAGTGACGCTCGAATCCAAAAAAGATAAAAAGGCCAAAGAAAGTATAACGTTGAAGAGCATTCAGGACCAAAATTCCTAAAAGTTTTGCCAAATACAGCTAAGGTAATCTATGCCTGAGGTAAAAAAAGCCTTAGTATTTCAAAAAATTTGTAAACAGCTAATGTTTTATGCCAATAGGTTACTATTAGTTGTTAACTGTAACGTCATTTGGTCTCTGGCGGAGAGTTGTCTTATTTGCAATATAAAACATCTCTCAATTTTTAAAACATTAACAAAAAAGTGAAATGAATGAAATTTTCAGTCAACTCTGGAAAGGAGATATTGCATTTTTATAATGTTTTTTTACCAATTGAGTGCATTTTGTCCTTTTTTCTTGAACACTATAATAGATGAATTTTACTTATTTCTATGTTTTTGGCGAAAACTATTATTATAGTAGATATATATAGAAATTAAGAAACGATAAACCAAAAAAAGAAATCACCAATACTAGAAACAAAAATATGCATGAATTATATTTCAGTCTACGATGCTTAATAGTTGGCATTGTTAAAGATACACATAAATCCAGGTTATAGACACAAGCTCTTTATTGCCTCTTGTTCTATGTTGAACTGTAGCACTAATGTTCCAGATAAGGAGGAGGAATGCGCGATGAGAAGCAATTTAAAACCACCTTCCAGATTCCTTATGTTTTTTATTCAAGTCAGGAGGCACATGTGTGGCGTTCGTTGTTGTCTGTTATATCTGTTTTTCGTTCATTGTGTTATTTAAATTAGGACGTCTGTATTCTGGTTTTAACTTTTATAAGCTGAATATACGATATGGGTTTTAAGTTCTTGAATACACATACTCAGTTAGTAGTTTGCAATCGAAACACATTAGAAAGTTAATGTTTTGTTTTCATTTTTTAGGCTATTGGTACTTTACGGAACGGAACGGAACGGAACGGAACGGAACGGAACGGAACGGAACGGAACGGAATTTCATTTAAGGTATCCAAAGGGGGCATTTATCAAAATTTCGAAAAATCTTTAAAACAAAACAAACTTTAAAATTTCTGTGTTTTACGGTTTTCCATATACAAATAACACAAATGTATACTTAATCTCATCTTCACAGGTGATAATGTAATAATGTATAACATCGGGAAATATTCTGTAGATGAATATGTCGGATTGTCCTGATAAATTATCATGAAATTAACGCATTTGCAAGTCATGCATTATGATATCTAGACTGACCTCACGTCGTCCTTGATTAGAGACAGTGATCAAAATGAATCTGATTTAAACTTTTTAATTTATTTTTCCGTTCCGTTCCGTTCCGCAAAGTACCAATTGCTCTGAGGAATTGGTATTTAACGGAAAAAACGGAAACAGACATCTTTAATGTAATTAAAGCAGTATGATAAAAAAAAATTGTCTGACACCTCTTTTTGCATGAGTGGTATGTGTTTTAGATAGCATTTTCGACTTGGTCAATAATAAAAAATTTAACACAAAAGCAGGTTACACAAAAAGTCTTTCTCCTTCCATCGGTAATTATATTTTAAAAAAGAGGCCTTCAACAGCCCGTTCCGACGATGATTAGAGACAGTGATCCAGTTGAATCTGATGTAAACTTTTTAATTTATTTTTCCGTTCCGTTCCGTTCCGCAAAGTTCCAATTGCTCTGAGGAATTGGTATTTAACGGAAAAAACGGAAACAGACATCTTTAATGTAATTAAAGCAGTATGATAAAAAAAAATTGTCTGACACCTCTTTTTGCATGAGTGGTATGTGTTTTAGATAGCATTTTCGACTTGATCAATAATAAAAAATTTAACACAAAGGCAGGTTACACAAAAAGTCTTTCTCCTTCCATCGGTAATTATATTTTAAAAAAGGGGCCTTCAACAGCCCGTTCCGACGATGATTAGAGACAGTGATCCAGTTGAATCTGATTTAAACTTTTTAATTTATTTTTCCGTTCCGTTCCGTTCCGCAAAGTACCAATTGCTCTGAGGAATTGGTATTTAACGGAAAAAAACGGAAACAGACATCTTAAATGTAATTAAAGCAGTATGATAAAAAAAAATTGTCTGACACCTCTTTTTGCATGAGTGGTATGTGTTTTAGATAGCATTTCGACTTGATCAATATTTAAATAAACAGCTGCGCCATGAGCGCATGATACGCCCGTCGTCTTGTGAAAAAACATAAATCTTTTTTGAATAACACAGGGTTGTACAGGATGTCATGCTTAGTATATCCTGACTCATTCCTTATTCCCGCTCAATAGGAAGATTGTACAAGATGTATTTGGAAACCCGACGCAACATTAGCCTGTTAAGTTTTAAGCAATAGAGATACAGCGCAACATGTGAAAAAAACCTCTTTTTTTTTACAAAAAACTCAATAACTCGAAAATATAAAAATGATTAAAGATGTCTGTTTCCGTTTTTTCCGTTAAATACCAATTCCTCAGAGCAATTGGTACTTTGCGGAACGGAACAGAACGGAAAAATAAATTAAAATACATCAGATTCAACTTGATCACTGTCTCTAATCATCGTCGGAACGGGCTGTTGAAGGCCTCTTTTTTAAAATATAATTACCGATGGAAGGAGAAAGACTTTTTGTGTAACCTGCCTTTGTGTTAAATTTTTTATTATTGATCAAGTCGAAAATGCTATCTAAAACACATACCACTCATGCAAAAATAGGTGTCAGACAATTTTTTTTTATCATACTGCTTTAATTACATTAAAGATGTCTGTTTCCGTTTTTTCCGTTAAATACCAATTCCTCAGAGCAATTGGTACTTTGCGGAACGGAACGGAACGGACAAATAAATTAAAAAGTTTAAATCAGATTCATTTTGATCACTGTCTCTAATCAAGGACGACGTGAGGTCTGTCTAGATATCATAATGCATGACTTGCAAATGCGTTAATTTCATGATAATTTATCAGGACAATCCGACATATTCATCTACAGAATATTTCCCGATGTTATACATTATTACACATTTCACCTGTGAAGATGAGATTAAGTATACATTTGTGTTATTTGTATATGGAAAACCGTAAAACACAGAAATTCTAAAGTTTGTTTTGTTTTAAAGATTTTTCGAAATTTTGATAAATGCCCCCTTTGGATACCTTAAATGAAATTCCGTTCCGTTCCGTTCCGTTCCGTTCCGTTCCGTTCCGTTCCGTTCCGTAAAGTACCAATAGCCATTTTTTTAAATCTACAATTGTTAGTTGAATGAGATGAACGTCTGAATCAGTAAATGAAATATCTTTTTATATTTCACTTCAAGATCAATCAGTGGAAAAGGCATCTGAATATTTCAAAGATTTATTATACATAGGTGGATGGGATTGCAAACTACAAAAAAGAAAATCTGAAATTTTACTTTACGAGTATTTGATAAACGAGTCCAGAGAGTCTATGCCTCAAAAACGTTATATTGGAGGAAGTTTTGTCGAGGGTAGCGAGATGGAAGGTAGCGACCATGACAATATGTTTATTTATCCACACGTTATGGTCACAACAAAATTACATTTTACGTACCCACTTGATAAGGTAGTCTTTCTGATGTGTCAAGGATCACGTGCATGTTATACAGAGTTGCGTTTTATCCAAGATACTCAGATATATCAAAACGAACACCAGTTAAATCCATTGCAATGCTTAGCAGAGAAGGACGACAGACACATTTATCTTTTGAGTCGTAAATATGCCGAGGCTCAGTTAACTCGGCTTAAATCAAAGGTTAGCTTGCCGAAAGAAAATATGAAATTTATAAGAAATGGGCCTTGTGCATCGTACGAATCCGGTGAATTAATGTCTGATAATGTCTTCACTCTAGAGTGCGATGATTGGCCGCCTATAGCAGCGGAATGGAAAACAAGATCAAGAAAATTCGAATGGCCAGATGAAAATTTAAGAAATGCGGTTATCAATACCAAATGTTCTTTAGTCCCTATTGGGAATCCTGCATCGGAAGATAACGTACGGAAATTCGAATGGAGAATTTCATTTCTTCTAGGAGAAAGACAGCTTATGTGGAGCCTTAACCAATCCCAATATTTTTGCTTTATTTTATTGAAGAAGTTAAAAAAACATTTCATAGACCCAGGTCATAATGACATGATTAGTTCATTAATTTTGAAGACAACTTTATTTTGGGAAATGGAAGAAACAAGATTTAACACGTGGAATGAGAAAACAATTGTTGAAAAAGTTAAATCATGTCTAAATAGACTACGGGTTTATGTTGAAAAGAAGACAATTCCGCATTATTTTGCGAAGGAAAACAATCTTTTCACAGGAAAATTTGCCGAAAACAAGAACCAAATAGAGCTCCTTAAAACAATTGATTCTCTTTCACAGAATTTATTGGTACATCTTTATATGGATTCTACAAGCATTATGCCTCCTTGTGGTGATAATAAAAGCATTCGACTGGAATGTAAATGGAGACAAGATATAGTTTTCTGTCGAAACTATTTTTATTGCAACATAGAAAATGCTCTTCATTGTTGTACACTTAGTGATCTTAAACGCTTTGAGCATGGCCTTGATGGACAAATGGAACAATGTATTCTTGACGTACACAAGCATAAGGCTAGGGAACTTTTAAGTTTGAAATTAGCAACAACCCTTTACACAACATATGGTAATAACAAAGAAGAAAGTAAGCTAAATGAGATAGAAGAAAGATACAAAGAAGCACTAAATGTTGACGCTATTTGTGGAAGGTTACATTTAGCAACTTTTTACCTCAGACAACATCGCTTGAAAGAGGTTCTAACAGTAATCAATAGTATTTACGAAAAAGAAGTTCTTCTTTACGATGGCGGGAGTTCAACCAGTCGTGTGCTGCAGTTCAAGGAGGATCTTCAAATCGACGAGAACCGAGATATAGACATTGCACATGATATATCATTTTTTCATTCAGATATGTGTGCACCTGATATTATTCATGCCGAATTATGTGTCAGTAACGAATCAATCATAAGAATACATCCGTTTGTGTATATGTACCTTTTGGAATTCTTAGTTAGTACCGAGTTGTCAAACAACCGAAGAGAGGCATTGGAAAAATTATCATGCGAAGTTTTAAAATCGCGGGGAGGACATGACACAGATATTGCTTTCAATATATGTGGATATTGTAATTTAGTCTTTGGAGATAGAAAGAATGCTTTATTTTTCTTTTTACGTTCTTTCAGGATTCGGCCATCAGTTCAGAATGTCTGTCTGTTTTATGTAGGTATTATGCTATTTGAGCTTATTAGACGATAATGTATATCGTCCAATAAGCTCATGATGATGATGTATTGTGATTTTAATAAGAAAAAAATATTAATACATTTCACACATGTAAGTTCAAGTGAAAATTATAATGACATATGATTATTAAAGTAATATATATACATATATCTTTTTTTCGCATTTGAACAACGGAAATATAATGCTTCTATCTATTTAGAAAGATTACTTTGAACAAATGCGATCGTAGTGTCGACTATCGATTAAAAAGTGGCAAATCAAAGCAGAATACAAACCAGAGGCAATGGTATTAACTCCAAAGGGAGCGAAAGTGTGAAAACAGGGAATACAATGTTCTTAAGAAATGACAAATATGTGGATAAGGTTAAAAGGCTGACCTTGGATATTTTTGATACAGATTATAACAAGCATAAAAAAATAAACAAACCACACGTGTCACACTGAAACATGGATGAACTCAACACAATAAAATGTGTAACAGAAAAGTCAACAGCTTATTCCTCTGCTCAATTGATTGAATGTGAAATTCTCATCACATTATGTCCGTCGTCTTTTAAATAAACTTATTTCCCCATTTCATTCTCAATTTGATATCAAATCTTCTCCTCTGAAACGGGGCCTATCATGACGTTATTGTGACGTCAAAACACCAAAAATCTTATGTAAATTATTTACTAGTATGTTTCTTGTTTGAATGCATTTTCAAACAGTAAGTGTTTTAAGATAGTTATTAAATCTGTATTTCCTGGCCAAAAACTGAGCCATACTGCCGCTACTCCTTTTGAAAAGAATATATTTGAAACTGCAAGTACAAATAAATATAAAGTTATACCAATGATGCAAAGGAGGCCATGGCATCGATACATTTTCATAATTTTGGCACTAAGTGGATATCAATAGTGACTGCTAGAAACAAACGTTTTCTAGTTAGAATGATGCAAAAGAGATCATCTATATATAAACTCTTTTATTCAGTGCTGCATGGATTCCAAAAGTGACTCCAAGAGGCATTCTTTCTAATCAGAGGTAGATTCAAAAATATTATCGGAAAAAAATGGATAAAGAGGCAGTATCTACGCTATTCATAGATTAATATTTTCAAAACTTTGAAGGGAAATGGAAATGTGACAGGCTAACCAACACGAGGAAAACAGATATGACACATATAAACAATCGGGGGTATCGTATAAGCCTAACAAAGAATAAACGACAATATAAAACGTAAAATGACAGCGCAAACAAATAACCACGGTGAAATAACATATCATTGTATACATCTAATCAACTATTTTTAAATCATCTCCACATTTCAAGCATGCATTCTTTCATTACGTTTTAGCAACGGGTATTCACAGATTAAATGCAGATACCTCATTGAACAAAAAAGTTGATTAATACACAATAAAATTTGACATTATACTGAAGTTTTGAAATTGGAGAAAAAACCCAAAACAGATATATGTAAAAAAAACAATAAAGTGGTAGTTGGTACCAACAGAAAGTGAGAGATCGCATCAACTTCAAAAATAGCCGGACCTTGGGTATCGATAAGGTAATTGTCTCCTGATATTCATTCAATATCGTTATGATGTGCAAACTCAAAAAGAAGTAACGATAAGTTATACCTTATGAAATAACCGTTTCACAGATGATATCGGATATGTTCCTAAAGTCGTTACTGCAATCCCCTTCCCTTTTCATGAATGTGACCTACCGAATTATACTATTTACCGGGTATGAAATACCATGAGCCACACGACATGTGCCACATGTGAAGCAAGATCGGCTTTCGCTTCAGGAGCACCTGAGATCACCCCAAGTTTTTGGTGGGGGTATTGTTGCTTAGCCTTTAGTTTTCTATGTTGTGTCATGTGTACTATTATTTGTCTGTTTGTCTTTTTCATTTTTAGCCATGACGTTGTCAGTTTGTTTTCGATCTATGAGTTTGACTATCCCTCTGGTATCTTTCGCTCCTCTTTTATAGGAGACAATCTGTAAAAATCAGTAATCGGGCGACTATATTTGAATCTGCTGAAAACCCTAACCCACTTTAAAGTGTGATAAACGCAGATTCTAGGTTTTTTTAGGCAGTCCTTATCTGACGTGCTGCATACGCCATGTTACTCAAGAAAATTTTTAGTCAAAGACCAGGAAATGTCGTACCCATGTTTACCCGTGATAATAATAAGGAGATAATGCGCTAGTGCAAACAAATCCTTAGTCAATTTTTAGACGGACAATCAAAATTGATCAATCAATACAAGATTGCGACTACACAACTCTAGATCTGGGAGTGAATACTTCAATTTTCCTGTGTAATACTCTTCCTCGTCTGAATCAACTCTACACCCTAAAAAGTACAGACAGGTTTCACAGACTCGTTAACCTTATATTTATTGCGATAGAAAAACTCTGTTAGCATTTTAAATGCTGGAATTCTGCTACTGAGAAATGGACAAATTGAAAAAAGGAGACATCTTGTGTGTCATATATTGTAGAACTCAATCAATCTTGGTCTTCACTTCCTTAATAAAAGTTGATGTATGATACGGACTTAGATGAGTTCTTGGTCTCCTCAATTTCGACCTCAATGGATATGTGCTAAAAAAATAAATAATATAACATTGCTAAAATAAAGATTTAGTCTATGTCGTTGAAGCCAAAATAAAACACAATGTATAGAGTCAAATTTTAAACTGTTATACGAAAAGGAAGGGGGTTTGCATTGTATGTATTGTAAACACCAATGAAGGACCTAACATGATTTCGTGTATCTTATCTATATCAATGCATAAGCTAAAGGCAAATTGATAGACTTTATTGATTAATAGGAAGCTATTTGATCAATTTTACCTTATTCAAGTACAGGTACCACCAGAGGACATGAAGTGCTGTCTAATAATATATATAGCACCTTATGTTGTAGTTTACCATCTTTGCTGCAAGTTTATTGTTTTCTACTTGGTATTAAATTCATATATATATATCAGTTTTGTAACATCTTTTGATCAATTTATTTGGCAATCGTCAATAGCAGTCAGCAGGGTTTAAGAACATCAGTTGTACAACCTGTTAGTCAAATGCGTTTTGTTAAAATACATTTTTTCACTCTTTTGTCTTTTGGAAAATGTTGTTTGTGCTGTATTTAGAACCCTCTATAACGAAATTTGTTACATGCACGTTTATTGCGGTTTTTATCCAACGCATTCATAGGTTTGAACATTGTGTTCAATAACTTAGACTTGTATATGTGAAGCCAAGGTGGTCGAGCGCGTCGGATACAGTGCAGGTCGAACAACTGATGTTCTTAAACGCTGTTGACTGTCACTGGCGACAGCACAAACAACATTTTCCAAAAGACAAAAAATTAATATATAATGAACAAGATTGGGGAGTTATAGTATGAGTCAACAAAGACTGCACACTGTGTTAACTTTTCTTACGAGAAAGGTAGCCAAATCAGTAGTATGTTTACGGCGGCAACAAATGTAACTGATTAAAATGTAATTCGAAACAAAATATGTGTATTAAAAAAACATATTTGTTTATCTTTCTTATTTGAAATATACATAGATCAATAGAAAATAAAAATAATAATGAAAAAATAATAAATTAAAAAATGAAGGAAAAAATCATGCACATTCAAACATCTCAATTGGGAGTTTAGGACGAGAAGTGGACAAAAATGTTAACTGTATAGCTGAAGATATTTTGTCTCAATTGTATGGACCCTATTAAATCTCAACGTACACAAAGGAATTGGCTTTCACTGATTATTGAAGGTAGTGCAGTGAAATGTAACTGTTCACCTCTTTGTCCTTTTGATATAACGATAGTTGTCGCATTGGCAATAATTTTACATCTTCTCAATTGAAAACATACCGTATGTAGGAAAGTGGACTGCAAAAATAATTCGCATGAAAAACAAAAACAAAACGAGATAAAAAATAACATGATGTGAGTAATTTGCCGTGAATGTATTAGATTGCAGTCAACTGGGTGAGAAAGTAGTGGGTATAAAAATAAAACGGTAGAACACCAGAACTAAAGAAAGCATTTACAAACGATCACTTAATATACCACCCTCTTTTCAACTGAGGAGGGGGCATACCTATACAACTCTATAAAAAAATCCAATGAACCTAGAGTTACAAGATATGCGTTAGATTGATTGATTTGTTTTTATGTTTTACGCTACTTTCTGCATCTTTGTGTTTCGTGGCGGTCAGTGCTTATTAGATTAGAAGGCCGGGTTTCTAAGAAAACACAAAACAAAAAAGACACCGAGTACAGTAGGCTGAAGAAAAATAGACAAGACAAACAACAATCACAAGAAAACACTAGACAAAAAAGCAAGCATTATCCCAATCATTTATACTTACCAAGTTGAATCCAGGTGCCTCGTAGAATTAATAGTTAATTTTTCATGTATATTTGATTTGGCAATCCAACTTCTTGTATTTTAATTCCAGCGTCACTGTTTAAGTCTTATGTAACTAAACCTGCGTGTGCAGTACCAAATTAAAGGTCTATATAATTACCTTAGACGAATTTTCAAAAAGAGATCAGAAGAAAATAATAAATAACAAACGGGAATGCTCTGTTTATTTGTCAGGGATTTATAATATTGTGTGAACATTTTAATTGTAAAATGAATAGCTTTAAGTTTTCTTTACTTTGAATTTTGTATTTTATATTTTTTTCATATTTTCATGTTTTGTTAAATAAATGTTTTTGTAGTAAAACAAGAATTGTCTGACTTCAAGCATCTTTAATTTTTGTATCCTAATAACATGACGAATACTTGTTTAAGACAAGAATCTAAATATAGCACAAAACTTCCCAGTAACTATTTCAGCCTAAAAATAAATTAAAAGGTTCTTAAAGGGAAACTGACAAATAGTCAATCAAAAATTTTATTAAAATAAAAGTTTAAAATTAAAGAGTGAATTTTGTCAAAAGTCTAGCAGATCTTTTAAATAACTTGAATAAAAGCAATTTTTTTTTTTTTTATTTTGCATTGGATAATGTCTTTACATTTTTAAAACTATCGTGACCCCTCTCTTGATTAAGACAAACTCTATTTATAGGATCGTAGTAAATTGGTGTTACAACATCAAACCTAGTATTTGTGCTGTGAAGGTAAGACCATATTATTTAACTGTGCATTATATTTTTCTTTCAGACAAATACTTTATAGATATTTAACAGTAATACTATTGATAAAAAATAAACTGCTCTTTCTACATGTTCTGCCATGTCAACATGTTTATGCGGCTATTTTTAATGTGAAAATGAAAGGATAAAAGCCTGAAGGATAACACTGAAGAATGAAACAGTTTGGTCTTACCAATCTTTGAACTAAATCCTTCGTGTCATTTGCCAAGCGGCAAGTAGCGACCTACAAATTGTAATATGGGAGTCGTCAATATGAAAAGTATATATTTCTATTTATACATGATGCCGACACTGGATCAGTATTTTAATAAGATCATTGGTTATTATGACCCCTCCATTGAGAATTACACCACCCATTGTTTCTTTAGATTTAACTTATATAATAATGATACATAGGCTTATTATGATTCAACTCCCCCCTTGCATTATTAATCAAAGGAGAAGAGGTTGTTGAAGGGAACTCATTTTATATATTTTGTAAATCAGAAAATAGTATACAGTTTATAATAAAAAGACAGAAATCCAAAATTGAATAGTTCATGATCGATATCTCAGTAAAACTGTTACGTATACACAGACAGATCGAATTAAAATTATTTTAAAAACCACGTGACTTTTATGACGTCAGTGTTGGTTAAGACAACATTTTAAAATTAGAACACTGAGAGTTTGACATCAACTAAAAATAAATTTTAAATATTTATTTTGGTATAATCGGAGATATATATACCACTGTTTATATTTTTTTAAGCTTTAGTTAAGGACATAATTCCAAAAAGGGAGAGTAGAATGTGATTGAATATAACATAGTAAAAATAACCAGCTCTGGTGTGACATATTTCCTAGCATAGACCTAAACGGTAAACTTTGATCTACCATGAATATATGAATACAGTTATCAAAAGTATGAATTCATTACTGAACATGATATTCAATTAGATTTTCAGAAATGTAGTACAATATTAAAATGTAAACAACAACAACTTCTTCTTCTTCTTCTTCTTCTTCTTCTTCTTCTTCTTCTTCTTCTTCTTCTTCTTCTTCTTCTTCTTCTTCTTCTTCTTCTTCTTCTTCTTCTTCGGATTCGGAAGTCCACCCTATTTGCAAGGTCACCGCATTAAAAATATCCTAGTTTTAGATAATTTTATAAATGCGTAGTTATTTATAAAATATTAAAAATTTGTTAGATTTAAATATGTAACTTAGTAACAAAAGTAATAAAGATAAAAGGTAAAAACTTGTATTTACACTGTACAGATCATACTGTCATAAGATTAAAACACTGATTAGATTTAAAATGAAAAAATGGATAAAACCTAAAATTAATAAGTTTATAAGAGTCCACTTGTTAAAAGATAAAAATATGTTTTTAAGATTTATTTATGTCAGTGATGATAAAGAGTTAACATCAATCGAGGTTCCTCATTAGATGTTTATATAAAAACAACATCCAACTCACAAACATATAAGCATCCGAGAAAATAATCTGCGTAAGGATATGGGTCAGTTGACAGGTACTAGTCATATTAGCTTTAATTCATCGTGAAACTGGTCTATATAATTTAGACTGTAGCTAGTACCTACAGGTTTTTTTTTCATCTATGTTCGTAGAATGTACTAGTATTACATAGAAAGCATACGTAGAAACATTGTTTTTCAAGAGTTTTGTGACTTGAATATTTCGTTAACCTAATGTAAAAAAATATATATTTTTGCAGAAGCTAGTATGTCTGTGATCAAGCAACCATCAGTTTCCACGGATGGAGCAGCCATACATAAATAGCAAGAACGGATTTACTTATCATTTAGTCGTAAACTCAATTATTTAATCAAGGTATATATATATCAGTTATGAAATTTAGCGGATACCATTGAACAATATTTAAACTAAACTACTGGCTCCCTTGATGGCCATATTGACCATGTTGATCAGGTGCACAAATTGTTAAAATGCGATAAAAATTATTTTGAAAGTTGACAAAAAAATCGAAAAAGACAAATTATACCTTAATATAAAAAGGATATCACTGACGATTCCGTCATTTAACTATTTTTTTGGTAAATATCCATGCGATTCTCACATATCATCGTACCCCCGAAACATTACTATCAGTTGCAAATGCCGATCGTGACTTCTTGTTGTCTGTTACCTTGTGTACTGACTCGTTAAAACATTCGGCTCAGCGTATCGGTATATTTCCAAGCAGGGTGTATTTCATATCATACATCTATATCTACTTCAGTATTTTTTATTTTGCAACAACCAACAACAACAAAAAACACTTAATATGGGTGAAATCATTATTCAAGGGCAATAATTCCTAAAATGAGTCAACTATAGATTCCAATCATTTAACTTCTTTGAAGACCGAGTCACGCTGATAATTTTGCTAGTGACATTTTCTCTTTCTTTATCAGAATGTCTTAAAAAAATCACAGATTTGGTCGATAAAATCATTTTATGTATCAGTTGATCTGGTTCTGCTGGTAATTTTTTGCTCATCATGGTTTCTCTCTATCTGTTTTGTTTCTATGTAACGTTAAAAAAACACAAGCATGTATGAATACCATGATGCAAGGGGAATAATTACCCGAAAGGATCGTCTGATTATATTAGTCATTTGTCTTCTTTGAGGATCACGATCTTTCTGCAATTGCTTCTGTACCCACCATGCCAACGAGAATGTAAAAAAAAGTAGAGGTTGTCCTGCTATAAAATTAGATTTGATTTTACAGTTTTTCTATTGTTTACTATAGTTCCGCAAATTTAAGAAAATATGACTAAGAATTCGGTCGTATTGAAGTGTTTGTAGATATTATGCTGCTGATGATATTTGCTATTATACTTCTCTCTATCGACCACAGGTCAATTAACTGGGCCGATTGTGAAAGTATTTTCTAAGATTTTTTAGGACGAAAGATAAATGAGACTTCTGTTTTGTAGAAACAAGAAAGAAGTTGAAAAAGAAATAGCACAAAACACTGCACTGAAAACAAAAGTAAAAGCTATACAAATTACTTCGAAAAGAATTTAGGGATAAACCCTTGCTTTAAAAGGGTAAACAGGTCCTGTTTCTCATATGTCATCCGTTTTGTTGCTTATATAGGTACACATTTGGTGAATAATCTAAAAACCTTATCATCATGATCATGGATTATGTAAAGTTTTTAAAGCATCCAGGTCACGACGAACAAATCAATAAAACTACAGTGGAAAAATTGATTTGATTCAGATTGTCTAAATTTCATAATCTCTCTGTGAAATCCACAACAAGAGCTATAAAATGTAGTATTTTAGTTATGAGGAATGAGGGAAAAAACATCAATGCAAAATTTATCACAATAGATGTTGTAGGATTGCCATTAAAACAGCTACCAATCCGATTTCAAGAAATCATAGATCACCGTTCTATCCGCAACAATGAACAAAATCCATACAGTATAGTATTATAAAAGACCTGCCAAAAAGTAAAATATTTCATTTAAATAAGAAAACAAGGTAATGTTTTTACATCATTAAAGGACTGGAATATCATTAATGATTGGTTTTAGGAATATGTGGTCAATGATGCCAATATTTACCAAGTATTTTAAAATACAACAGGATGATCGGCCAACATCATGTAATGATGGCAGTCAAGATTTTAACATTCAGCAGGTTTTTTATATAGAAGAACGTGAGTATAGCAGTACATTACAATACAAAGCAAATCTAACACGTAAGCTTAAAAGGATCAGAAATGCATTATACATGTGTAGTCGCGATGCATAATTTTGGTAAACGTAGACACAGTAATTATATTTTTTAATAGTATATTTTTGCTCATATAAATATTTGAATTATCAAATTTTATAAACTGTTTCATTTTTTTTTAATATAAGGTTACCTTTAATAAGTCGAGAGAAAATATGTTTAAGCGAACAGTAATAGACACGCAAAAGGAAAATAACTCATACATGGTTTACGTTTAATTGTTTAAACATGTTATATGATAAAAAGAATACTATGCAATGTGATTATCTTTCTTAGAAGGGTTTGTAACTTTTTTTTTCATTTTCAGTTTTAAACTATAACAACTATAAGGATATATGATATGATTGCGAATAAAAAAAACTTATCCACCAAAGTTTAAACAAAGTAGATGAAATCAAGTGTATGTAACTTCAAAAATGAGAAAAATCAATATAGTTCAGTAGGCCATTAAAGGTCCGATAGGAAAAATATGAAACAAATAACGACCTAATTCAAAACAATATGTTTTTACAAAAAACAAACTTCACAGACATGAACAAACAATAACCACTGAACTACATACAGGCTTCTGATTTAGGACAGCCCAGCCATATGAAGATTGCAGCGGGGTTTAACAGTCAGTTGGTGCTGAATATTTGATTTTAAAGGTACAATGTATCAATTGACCAATTTTAGAAAATATTAATATCTGGTATTTTCTAGGTTGTCTTAAAGTGAATTTGAAATTTGTTTATTTTTTTCATTCCATAAAATGAAAATGAAGATAAGGATGATGAGAAAACTGAGACATCCTTTATGAAAAATGCAAGCAGTTTTTGGAATACGTTTGGGGTAGCCTTGAATCCTTACAGATCGCTGAAGAAAGAATTTGTTGAATTTGAGGATTGGAGTGAACTAAGAGCAGCAAAATCTAAAGGTAAGATATAAGGACCATTTTATAGGGGAACACACCTTAATAGATCAATGCGTATTTAGCTTAGACGAGTACTTGAATAAATTAGTAGACAAACAAATGTCAAAGTTAAATCTTCTTTCATTAGCAAATAATTGGTTCCGATCCTCCTTCTTTTTGCCAGAAAATGTACGTCTGTTAAGAAAGAGGAAAACAAATATAGTAATCAGATATGTAGCAAATGGTTAAAGAATAACACATCCTATTCTCTATATGATTTATTAATAGTTTCTTATCCGTGCAACTTATCCGTGTTTGCTTTTTAATGCTCAAAAGGGGTCAGAGTTTCTGTAATATTCAGTGAAATGGGGGGAAATCCAGGATTATGCCAAATTCCCCCCATAATAGGACGAGAAGCTAATTGTTCCCCCTTTTGAAATATAACGTCGGCGACGTCAGTTTTAAAATATTTATAAAAAAAAAGGATAGTTACTTTTTTTTATTAGTTTAGCGGTACCAAACCTTCATAGTATCAATATCCATTTATTTATAACTCGTCTAAACATCAGCCTAACAATGTTAGTTAGATCTGTAAGTTTGTTTTTGCAAATTTATATGCCCCACTTACGTTAGTAGAGGGGCATTAAGTTTTCTAATTTGTGCGTCCGTCCGTTCGTTCGTCCGTCTGTTTGTTCGTTCGTCTGTTCGTTCGTTCGTCTGTGCGTCCGTTCGTCCATTCGTCCCGCTTCAGGTTAAAGTTTTTGGTCAAGCTAGTTTTTGATGAAGTTGAAATCCAATCAACTTGAAACTTAGGACACATGTTCCCTATGGTATGATCTTTCGAACTTTAATGCCAAATTAGATTTTTTTATATCCAATTTTACGGTCCATTGAACATGGAAAATGATAGTGCGAGTGGGGCACCCGTGTACATTGGACACATTCTTGTTTGTTCTTCCCTCTTCGGGATTCGAACTCATGCTACTGGAAATCGTGACACCAAATCGCCTGCACTGTATCCGACGCGCTAGACCACTCGACCACCTTGGCTTGAAAAATCGATATTGTTCAGTAGGCCATTAAAGGTCCGATAGGAAAAATATGAAACAAATAACGACCTAATTTAAAACAATATGTTTTTACAAAAAACAAACTTCACAGACATGAACAAACAATAACCACTGAACTACATACAGGCTTCTGATTTAGGACAGCCATATGAAGATTGCAGCGGGGTTTAACAGTCAGTTGGTGCTGAATATTTGATTTTAAAGGTATCAATTGACCAATTTTAGAAAATATTAATATCTGGTATTTTCTAGGTTGTCTTAAAGTGAATTTGAAATTTGTTTATTTTTTTCATTCAATAAAATGAAAATGAAGATAAGGATGATGAGAAAACTGAGACATCCTTTATGAAAAATGCAAGCAGTTTTTGGAATACGTTTGGGGTAGCCTTGAATCCTTACAGATCGCTGAAGAAAGAATTTGTTGAATTTGAGGATTGGAGTGAACTAAGAGCAGCAAAATCTAAAGGTAAGATATAAGGACCATTTGATAGGGGAACACACCTTAATAGATCAATACGTATTTAGCTTAGACGAGTACTTGAATAAATTAGTAGACAAACAAATGTCAAAGTTAAATCTTCTTTCATTAGCAAATAATTGGTTCCGATCCTCCTTCTTTTTGCCAGAAAATGTACGTCTGTTAAGAAAGAGGAAAACAAATATAGTAATCAGATATGTAGCAAATGGTTAAAGAATAACACATCCTATTCTCTATATGATTTATTAATAGTTTCTTATCTGTGCAACTTATCCGTGTTTGCTTTTTAATGCTCAAAAGGGGTCAGAGTTTCTGTAATATTCAGTGAAATGGGGGGAAATCCAGGATTATGCCAAATTCCCCCCATTATAGGACGAGAAGCTAATTGTTCCCCCTTTGAAATATAACGTCGGCGACGTCAGTTTTAAAATATTTATAAAAAAAAAGGATAGTTACTTTTTTTTATTAGTTTAGCGGTACCAAACCTTCATAGTATCAATATCCATTTATTTATAACTCGTCTAAACATCAGCCTAACAATGTTAGTTAGATCTGTAAGTTTGTTTTTGCAAATTTATATGCCCCACTTACGTTAGTAGAGGGGCAATAAGTTTTCTAATTTGTGCGTCCGTCCGTTCGTTCGTCCGTCTGTTTGTTCGTTCGTCTGTTCGTTCGTTTGTCTGTGCGTCCGTTCGTCCATTCGTCCCGCTTCAGGTTAAAGTTTTTGGTCAAGCTAGTTTTTGATGAAGTTGAAATCCAATCAACTTGAAACTTAGGACACATGTTCCCTATGGTATGATCTTTCGAACTTTAATGCCAAATTAGATTTTTTTATATCCAATTTTACGGTCCATTGAACATGGAAAATGATAGTGCGAGTGGGGCACCCGTGTACTTTGGACACATTCTTGTTTGTTCTTCCCTCGCCGGGATTCGAACTCATGCTACTGGAAATCGTGACACCAAAACGCCTGCACTGTATCCGACGCGCTAGACCACTCGACCACCTTGGCTTGAAAAATCAATATTGTTCAGTAGGCCATTAAAGGTCCGATAGGAAAAATATGAAACAAATAACGACCTAATTTAAAACAATATGTTTTTACAAAAAACAAACTTCACAGACATGAACAAACAATAACCACTGAACTACATACAGGCTTCTGATTTAGGACAGCCATATGAAGATTGCAGCGGGGTTTAACAGTCAGTTGGTGCTGAATATTTGATTTTAAAGGTATCAATTGACCTATTTTAGAAAATATTAATATCTGGTATTTTCTAGGTTGTTTTAAAGTGAATTTGAAATTTGTTTATTTTTTTCATTCCATAAAATGAAGATGAAAATAAGGATGAGGAGAAAACTGAGACTTCCTTTATGAAAAATGCAAGCAGTATTTGGAATACGTTTGGGGTAGCCTTGAATCCTTACAGATCGCTGAAAAAAGAATTTGTTGAATTTGAGGATTGGAGTGAACTAAGAGCAGCAAAATCTAAAGGTAAGATATAAGGATCATTTTATAGGGGAACACACCTTAATAGATCAATACGTATTTAGCTTAGACGAGTACTTGAATAAATTAGTAGACACACAATTGTCAAAGTTAAATCTTCTTTCATTAGCAAATAATTGGTTCCGATCCTCCTTCTTTTGCCAGAAAATGTACGTCTGTTAAGAAAGAGGAAAAAAAATATAGTAATCAGATATGTAGCAAATGGTTAAAGAATTACACATCCTATTCTCTATATGATTTATTAATAGTTTCTTATCTGTGGAACTTATCCGTGTTTGCTTTTTAATGCTCAAAAAGGGTCAGAGTTTCTGTAATATTCAGTGAGATGGGGGAAATCCAGGATTATGCCAAATTCCCCCCATTATAGGACGAAAAGCTAATTGTTCCCCCGTTGAAATATAACGTCGGCGACTTCAGTTTTAAAATATTTATATAAAAAAAAGGATAGTTACTTTTTTTTATAAGTTTAGCGGTACCAAACCTTCATAATATCAATATCCATTAATTTATAACTCGTCTAAACATCAGCCTAACAATGTTAGTTAGATCTGTAAGTTTGTTTTTGCAAATTTTTATGCCCCACTTACGTTAGTAGAGGGGCATTAAGTTTTCTAATCTGTGCGTCTGTCCGTTCGTTCGTCCGTCTGTTTGTTCGTTCGTCTGTTCGTTCGTTTGTCTGTGCGTCCGTTCGTCCATTCGTCCCGCTTCAGGTTAAAGTTTTTGGTCAAGGTAGTTTTTGATGAAGTTGAAGTCCAATCAACTTGACACGTAGGACACATGTTCCCTATGGTATGATCTTTCGAACTTTAATGTCAAATTAGATTTTTTTTTATCCAATTTTACGGTCCATTGAACATGGAAAATGATAGTGCGAGTGGGGCACCCGTGTACTTTGGACACATTCTTGTTTGTTCTTCCCTCGCCGGGATTCGAACTCATGCTACTGGAAATCGTGACACCAAATCGCCTGCACTGTATCCGACGCGCTAGACTACTCGACCACCTTGGCTTGAAAAATCAATATTGTTCAGTAGGCCATTAAAGGTCCGATAGGAAAAATATGAAACAAATAACGACCTAATTCAAAACAATATGTTTTTACAAAAAAACAAACTTCACAGACATGAACAAACAATAACCACTGAACTACATACAGGCTTCTGATTTAGGACAGCCATATGAAGATTGCAGCGGGGTTTAACAGTCAGTTGGTGCTGAATATTTGATTTTAAAGGTATCAATTGACCTATTTTAGAAAATATTAATATCTGGTATTTTCTAGGTTGTTTTAAAGTGAATTTGAAATTTGTTTATTTTTTTCATTTCATAAAATGAAGATGAAGATAAGGATGAGGAGAAAATGGAGACTTCCTTTATGAAAAATGCAAGCAGTATTTGGAATACGTTTGGGGTAGCCTTGAATCCTTACAGATCGCTGAAGAAAGAATTTGTTGAATTTGAGGATTGGAGTGAACTAAGAGCAGCAAAATCTAAAGGTAAGATATAAGGACCATTTGATAGGGGAACACACCTTAATAGATCAATACGTATTTAGCTTAGACGAGTACTTGAATAAATTAGTAGACAAACAATTGTCAAAGTTAAATCTTCTTTCATTAGCAAATAATTGGTTCCGATTCTCCTTTTTTGTCAGAAAATGTACGTCTGTTAAGAAAGAGGCAAACAGATAGTAACAAGATATGTACCAAGTGGTTAAAGAATTACACATACTATTCTCTATATGATTTATTAATAGTTTCTCATCTGTGGAACTTATCCGTGTTTGCTTTTCAATGCTCAAAAGGGTTCAGAGTTTGTGTAATATTCAACCCAAACATTTTTCTTTTTATTCTGGGACCAAAGACGGAATAGTTTTTAAGATAACAATTACAGAATAGTTCTCCTGAAATCTATACAGATGGAGGGTACTGGAAAGGGCAATTGAAGTCACAGATAAGTGGAAAATTGGTATGATCCAATTTCCCCCCTCAGTGAGATGGGGGAAAACCAGGATCAGGCCAAATTGCCCCTTATAGGACGAGAAGCTAATTGTTCCCTCTTGAAATACAACGTCGACGACATCAATTTTAAAGTATCTATAAAAAAAAGTTACTTTTTTCTATTAGTTTAGCGGTACCAAACCTTCATCGTATCAATATCCATGTATATATAACTCGTCTAAACATCAGCCCAACAATGTTAGTTAGATCTGTAAGTTTGCTTTCGAAATTTTGTTGTTCTTCCCTCGCCGGGATTCGAACTAATGCTAATGAGATATCGTGACACCAAATCACCTGCACTGTATCCGACGCGCTAGACCACTCGACCACATTGGCTTGAAAAATCAATATTGTTCATTAGGCAATTTAAGGTCCGATAGGAAAAAATTAGAAACAAATAACGATATAATTCAAAACATTTTTTTTTTTACAAAAAACAAACTTCACAGACATGAACAAACAATAACCACTGAACTACATACAGGCTCCTGATTAAGGACAGCCATATGACGATTGCAGCGGGGTTTAACAGTCAGTTGGTGCTGAATATTTGATTTTAAAGGTATCAATTGACCAATTTTAGAAAATATTAATATGTGGTATTTTCTAGGTTGTTTTAAAAGTGAACTCGAAATTTGTTTATTTTTTTCATTCCATTAAAATGAAGATGAAGATAAGGATGAGAAGAAAGCTGAGACTTCCTTTACGAAAAATGTAAGAAGTATTTGGAATACGTTTGAGGTAGTCTTGAATCCTTACATATCGATGAAGGAAGATGTTATTGAACTTGAGGATTGGAGTGAACTAAGAGCAGAAAAATCTAATGGTAAGATATAAGGACCATTTTATAGGGGAAAACACCTTAATAGATCCATACTTATTTAGCTTAGACGAGTACTTGAATAAATTAGTAGACAAATAATTGTCAAAGTTAAATCTTCTTTCATTAGCAAATAATTGGTTCCGATTCTCCTTTTTTCTGTCAGAAATTGTACGTCTGTTAAGAAAGAGGATAACCGATTGTAATCAGATAATTTCATGAACCAAGTGGTTAAAGAATTTCACATCCTATTCTCTATATGATTTATTAAAAGTTTCTCATCTGTGGAACTTATCCGTGTTTGCTTTTTAATGCTCAAAAGGGGTCAGAGTTTGTGTAATATTCCACCACAACATTTTTCTTTTTATTCTGGGACCAAAGACGGAGTAGTTTTTAAATTAACAATAACAGAATATTTCTCCTGAAAACTATACAGGTGGAGGGTACTGCAAAGGGCAATTGAAGTCACAGATAAGTGTATTACCAATAAAAGTTGATAATGAAAAGTAAGCCTTGGGATGGTTTCTTATGTTTCCTTTTTGTTTCGGTAAAGGATAACATTTTATATATAACAAAGGGAAATATTTTCTTGATTGTAAGGTAAAAAGGTCAAGGTCACATCTCCTTAAATCACACTGAATATAAAGAGAGAAAAAAAACTATTTGTATGTTAATGCATGTTATTTTGATAAACAAATGTTTGATCTTAATACCACTTTTACCAGTAGTTGACAGAAGAAAAAGGAAACAAATCTATTGTTAGTTGCAAAGACTAGATGCATAGAGTATGATTTTTGGTTTTGGCTTGTTGAAGGCTGTACATTGACCTATAATGGTTTACTTTTTCTTTTTAAATTGTTATTTGGATGAAGAGTTGTCTCATTGGCACTCACACCACATCTTCCTATATCTATTATATCTTTATTTTTGACAGTTACACAGTTGGATTTTAATTACTTTGGAAGACAACCGGCAGGTAACTATATTAATTTGTATTCAAGCTGATATGTACTTGCATTAGCTATATCTTTGTTTGTCTTATTTTATAGATTTATAGTAGCGTGTTTTTCGTTTTTTTGTTGTTTCAAGCAAAAAATACAAATAACAATAATGTTTGATCCATTGACAGTTCGTAAATTGATTATTTGAGCTATTTAATGTATGATTTTAAAAAAAATGCGACTTTTCATATATATTGTCTGTAGTAAATCTACGAAAAGTATACCATAAAAAGGGAAAGAGTAAAACGACAAAAAAAACTGAACATTCAAAACAAAAAGTCCCTCATAAAAAGCCCAAACGAATTGATACCAACTGTCATATACTTGACCTGTTACGAGAATTGTCACCTGTAGACAATGGTAGATCTGGTTTTATAGCTAGCAAAACCTCTCACTTGTATGACAGTTGCATACATTTCCATTATATTAACAACAATGTGATAACAAATCCGGTTGAACTGATTGAAAGATTATGTCTTCATCATATGAATATCAGGCAAAATCCTTCCCGATAGGGGTTTAGTATCATACCATCATAACATATATGAGAGGAACATAACCCGTATTATGCCAACAACTGGTTTTTAAATAAATGTGTTTAGTTCCGTTGCAAGGACCCTATAAGTGAATCAATATTACAAATGTAATGACTGGATGTACAAGTGCAGAATCACGTCATATGGATACCATAAAAAAACAGACTTAACAGTCGAAGTTATATTCATAAAGATAAATAAAAGAATACTATAACACGTTATTATAGGGATAAATAATGTACCAAGAATCTATACTTCAATACAATCGTTTATTATGGCACCCTCAACGGAGTTGGGGTGACATATTGTTATTGTTCGTTTCTTTTTTTCTTATATTTATTCTTCCACACTTTTTTGTCCATGCTATTTCTCAGAATTGGCTTGAACAATATTGATGGAACTATACCAGAATGTAGACCACTATATGAAATTGTGCAATCTGGGTATGGCATCATCAAGATGGCTGCTGTTTAACGAGATCGGGACCAACTTCGTACGAACTTACAATTTACGCATTCGGGTGTCCATCGTATATAAAAATCGGGACAGTGTGACGCGGGCATATGGCAACAGAGACCATTCCCAAAATTTAATGGCATATACCACATTGGTACATGGGAGGGACCATACCATCAAAGTTTCGATCCATTTGACCTACCATATTAAGAAAGTTATTGCCACTTTAAGGTTTTTGGACTGTTTTGCATTGTTTCCATGGTAACGGCAGACATTTTCAAAATCCCAACGCCCAATTCCACATCTTACAATGTTGGTCATCGTTACTGTGAAGTTTTATAAAATTTGGAGCATTTCCATATTTTGGAAATTTTTGGTGTAGTATCCATGGCAACATAGCAGTTCCAATGATTGCCAAAATCATCCCAAAGTAGTATGTAGTGGACACCTACATTATATTAAAATCTAAAGATTTTAAGGTTAAGCATTCTCAAACAATTCACCTAACTCCAAAATTATATTTTTTCACCATTTTTTCGTTTCCATGGTGATGGCAGCCATTTTTTAGCTCCAAAGTTGCACTGCAACTGGAAAGTCAGGGTTCCTTGTTATAGTGCAGTATCATTCAGATTGGTTCTTTTGGCTCTGAGAAAACTGCCGGACAAAATTAGGTGGAAGAAAAATAATAATAATAGAGGAAAAGCAATATGTCACCCGACATTGTCGATCGGGTGACATAATAATAATAATAAGAAAAAAAGAAACGAACAATAACAATATGACACCCCAACTCCGTTGAGGGTGCCATAAAAATAAGAAAAAAAGAAACGAACAATAACAATATGTCACCCAAACTCCGTTTAGGGTGCCATAATAATTATAGTGAAAAAGAAACAGAGGAATAGCAATATGTCACCCGACATTGTCGATCGGGTGACATAATAAGAAAAAAAGAACGGAACAATAACAATATGTCACCCCAACTCCGTTGAGGGTGCCATAATAAGAAAAAAAGAAACGTAGAATAACAATACGTCACCCCAACTCCGTTGAGGATGCCATAATAAGGAAAAAAAGAAACGTACAATAACAATACGTCACCCCAACTCCGTTGAGGGTGCCATAAAAATATAAATTGAACAATAATAAGAGTTCTAAAACAACTTAGACTTTACTCAAAATCTCTAATTCAAAACATCATAGAGAAACAGTGTCCTGCTTTTTAATCAATGTAATGTTTGGTGTTAAAATTGGTTTTAGCACTACAACTACACTTTGTGATATCTAGACCATGCCTTTTTCAGCTCTGTCATTGCATACCTTACCGACATTTGATTTCTTATCAAGTCATTTTCGTCCTAAATATTCATAAACAATTTCCTACTGAAAGCAAACGAACAATAATCAGTCAATCAAAAAACATCCCTCCTTTCTCTGCTTCATATTTCACATTTTTGTTTGGAACTTAGATTCCCTAAAAAAATATTGTACATTTTGTTTCATTACAAGAATTAGAAGCCCGTATACTGAAACACTTAGTAAGTACAAGCTGAAAATAGTTTCAATAAAAATTGACATATATAGTTACGGACTTTCAAAGTTGATATTAATCTTAAATATTTACACCAATGGGTCGATGCCACTGCTGATGAAAGTGCCGTCCCCGTGGGCATCACAATCTCATTAGTCATCACTTTGGTGTTGACATGCGTATCAATTATATGGTAACTTATATAAATCTACTTTTTGCAAAAGTATGATTTATTCAAAATACTACTAATTTCCTTATCCCAGCCAGAGCTTTCCTTAAATTAGCTGTCTTTTGCACAACTTTTTCGAAATTTTGGGTCCTCAATGCTTTAACTTTATACTTGTTAGGCTTTCTAATTATTTTGATCTGAGAGTCACGTGTCACTCATTTAGACGGCACACGCGTCCGGCGTATAAATTATAGACCTGGTACCTTTTATAACTTTTCACGAAATGACTAGGTCTGTTTAGGCCTATTTAGGTTAGGCATTTTATAAATTGTCTGACAGTTAAGTTATTTTACCGAATGCTTATACCAAGAAAATGGATGTAACATATCCATTAATAGATATAAAAGAATACAGATATTATTTTGTTATATGAATAAAAAAAATATATTCCCATAATTAATTAAAATTGAAAATATTTTAAAATGCATCATTAAATAAATCTATAATTAATAACAATTACTTTATTCAATGCTTTATTATTCAAAATATTTTACAGGACATCATTATAATTATTCTCTAAACAACAATTACTTGAATCCAATACTCTGTAATTCATTTCTTATAGAAATTATAATGAATTAAAATTATATCAACTATATTCCCTTAATCTATAGTTTATAATTTAAATGATTTTAGAGTTCACAATTTTAATTCTACCAATACCTTTTGTCCTATTTCCTTTTATTCGAAACATTTAACAGCACATTATGATAGGACATCAACAAGTATTTTCTTGATTGATCTTCATCCGATATGCTCAAATTTAAACATTCAGTATTTAGTGTACACGAAATGTATAATGTAGAATAGTAATTTGTAGGAATGGTAAAAAAATCCAAACCTTCTATTTTCATAAACACTTAACAAGACGAGTAATATTTAAGTCAAGTGTTAGAATTCGCCAAATGTATAATGAAAAACCATTAAAAAAAGTAGGCAGTCATTAAACTTCTTTCTTAATTACAATTCAAATTATGAAAATATCTATAGGACGATCAACTCTAGGGAGCCAAACATTTCTAAAATGAAACCTTTTTTTTCTTAAACTGATTTTGGGGTTTATTTGACTAAAATATAGT
Organism: Mytilus edulis; assembly: GCF_963676685.1. Taxonomy (NCBI): domain Eukaryota; kingdom Metazoa; phylum Mollusca; class Bivalvia; order Mytilida; family Mytilidae; genus Mytilus; species Mytilus edulis. Next base: position 37,095,892 of record NC_092351.1, read on the forward strand.
ATATGATGAAGAAAAAATAATATGGTGGTGCACTATTTGTTACAGCAACTTGTAATACCGCATTTTGAATTATTTCCCGTCAATTTTTATCCATTTAGAATATTATCAAAATAATAATTAAGAAATAATTCATGAGGCTTGAATATATCGGGATTTTACCACGGGTTGGACCTTTATGCAAAATATTTTACCCTGAGCGATAACACATAGCTTTTAACACATTTTAGCATCGTTTGTTTTCTTTTCCTTGTTGTGATGATTTTCGCTTTCATAAGCGTGTATTTTCCAGTAAAATGCTTATATTTTTATGACGTCGAGTAGCTCATTCATGAAAAAAGCATATAACTTGGGATTACGATCGGAATAGCCCAAACAATATATTCATATTTTACCACGGGTGTGTACTCAAAGTGTTTGAAGAACGTCATGTTAGAATCAAAGTTTTACTATTAAAGTTTTTTTTCATACTTACATAAGTTCTTAAAATGGAGTGGATCCATCTGAGAAAAAAAATAACTTCGAAAACCTGTAGGTTTGTTTAAATATTATACAGTTTTATCTAATTGTGTTGCTTTTCGTGTCAAACTGTCTATGATGTCAACTTTGTCAATGTGGCATTTTCCTTTTCTTTAATGAAAGTATATTTGTTCAACTTGTAAGAACATAGTTATTTCACAGAGTTAAGTGTGATTATAATTTTTTTTATTAATTTATTAAAGTTTAAATTTTAAATTGTACCAGAAAAATATATATTTTAACGTGTTTCATGTGTAAATATATACTTGAACAAATTGCCATTTTTTAAAATTTAAAATTAGGACTCCTCTGTTTATAAAATATCAATGAATCAAATTGTGTTTTAAGGAATGTTTCATCCATGATATCATATTTTTTAAGACAACAATTGATCCATATAAGTTTCGTAAAATACATTAAGGTCGTTTGCCACCATCCTACCAAAGAAGAACAGTTCCTATTATTTGGATTTTTGTAATATATGTAGGACTCAAATCTATGGTGGATTCTAAATCTATGGCAGATTCCTAATCTATGACAAATGTGACGTCATGCCATCCAAAATCTATGGCAGATTTTTAACAATCCTAATATATGGCAAGTTTTGTAATTTCCTGATCTATGGCGGATTATGTTCACGGTTTCCAAATCTATTGCAAATGTTGTGCAAATAGAAAATAATGCAGTACCTATACGACCAATGATTTGTCTTAAACAAGTGGACATGTAACGTAACGGTACCCAAATTGCACCTATTTATAAAAAAACAGCAGCGAAAATCTAACAAGATTTCCTAGAGACTAAAAAAATGGTATTTTTATGATTTGAAACTATGCACGTCTTTCAACATAGGTAAAAATATTTAGATATACACAAAACGTTTACAATATTTATCAACAGATGAAGTGTTTACTGAAAAAACAAAATGTACTGAAACGTCGCTATGCGACGTCATCAAAAAGTCATCTTTTTAAAATTAACAAATACAATACGTTTCAAGTATCCATTTCTTAAAAAATGAAGAGTAAGCATGGACAAATATCCAATTGTTCAAAATATTTGAAAAAAATAAACAAAAGCTCTGTTATTCGACTTTTGACGATGCGAATTTAAGCATGGATGCAATTTGGGTACTCCTCATTACAGAATCTGGGATGGTTTGGAGATAAGTTCAGACCAATTTTTCTATGATTCCTTATGGATTGAAAATCAAATCGGTGTACCTTTATAATAAAGAAGGATACGGCTACAAAATAAACACAAAATGGAAATTTTTGTCTTGATCATAAAAAAACTTATTTTAAAAAACTGTCAAAATAGGTGCAATTTGGGTACCGTCACGTTACGACAACGGGAGCATGTCTATAAACATTTGTAAAATAAACATTCCATAATGGTCAACCAAATCGTGATGGTAAAAATAAAACGTATATATGATGAATTCAAATTCCTTAATACAGACTTCAAGATTGAAATGGTGTGCCCCGTAAAAACAAACGGTTTTTTTTATCTTTGCATGTAACCCATTCATTAGACCAACTAGTCTAGTAAGTCCCTGAACAAACAAGAAGGCTTTTTTTTTAAAACAGAAATGAAAAATAAAAATAAATAACAGTTTCAATTTTCAAGTAATACTTATTTCTTCGTTAATGTATCGTGTTTATTTAATGACGATTTTAGGAGGTAGACCTGGTATATGGGAGACAACTCTTACACATGTAGGAAAGTCATTAGTGCGTTTTAATAGAGGAGTAAATTAAACAGTGATCAAGCATTTATGTTGTTTACATTTAGCTGTGAGAATGATGCAGACAGATCCATTAAGCTGTACATGTTTTACACCACCAAATATTGAACTAAAGAACATCTTTTTTGATGATGTGAATGAAAAGGTCGAAAATTACCATTCATACATGAAATGCGTAAATAACACCGATGAACTGAGTTCTGGAGCAACTATACTGACTTAAGGACCTTGTGGCATCTTTTAGAATTTTGTTTTAGAAGTTTTGGGTAATTCCATTTAAACATATGAATTAAATAATGAAGTATTTATGGTTTCAGTGCTAAGTCATTGAAACAGAGTTTGTACTTACTGTTTGTGTTTGTGGTTTTTTTCCATATCAAAGGCACTATTCTAGAAGAAATTATCTGAACATCAATCCTAGTACAAACATACGCTAATAGATAATCTACATTAACACAAAGATAGTACTTACTGTCAAAACAATGAATTCTGATAGCGTCTGCTAATGATGACAGGGGCATTTTGCTGTCTGGGGAAAGAAACCAATAAATAGTTGTGATAAAAAAATATATCAACTCGTCCCTAGGATACTCGTCCCAAACTGAATATTACTGTTTTGCCATATTTAATTAACCCTAACCCTAACCCTAACCCTATACAATTATTATTGGAACAGTACTCCTTTGACTATTACACATTAAAGGAATGCAAAGACAGTCTGTTGGAGGTTTTGTAAGGGGAAAATGAATTTTGTTCAAAAATTCTACTTTTTTTGTGTGCCTTGTTAGCCTAATTGTTGAAAAATTTTGAAAATTTCAAACGGTCAAGTTTCTTAAAATTTTGTAATTTTAAAGAATAATAACCAATAAATGTTTAACATATTTTGCAGGAATTTTTTTCTGGCTAAATTTGCAAAAACATATGTTATCTGAGCCGGCCAGACTTTTCGCCATATAAACTATTAAAAACCATTGTTTTTTACATTCAGGCTATTTGTAATACCATAATGTTTCAGATTTACTTAAAAATATGTTTCTTCTATGCAATTTAACAGTTAGGGGTATTTCTAATGACAACATGTGCAGAAACAATCAATGATTTTTATCTACTAGTGTTTTAGACGGTTTTTTAGGGTACCTCAAAACTGGTCATATTCAATATACCCTAAACATGAAATAAAACACTAAATTTTAAGACTTTGTCAGATGATGCATGGAACCCTACCTTTTCAATGATGTAAGTATAAGAAAAATTAAATGAGAGGAAAATTTTGGTGTTACCAAGCCTACCCCCTTAAATTAAATTGATGTCCGGTTTTTTATCTTTCACTTTATAAACTTTGCCAGCCGTAGACAGTAAATTGTTTTCTATAACTCCTTTCTTCGATGAAAAAAAGCGGTGCCGTTGTTCATCGCGGGCTTTGGCCGGTACAGCACATTTCGCCCGCCTTCCGAATTCTAGTAATAGGCCACATCTTCCTTAAGACTATCCGCAAATTGTTGTCGAGGGAAATGCCTATATCTGGAATTGTGATCAAATCTATGGGTTCCGCCAACGTTTGCGTGGGCGACGATGTTATATGGCTTTTTTCAATTGTGACGCAAGTTAAAGATCTGCCTTAGATTTGGGAGAAACAACATATATATTAAAGCGATTTATTTTGGTGAAGGTCCAAGCAGCAAATTGTTCAAGCATATAGATATAATATTAGTAAATATGGTAGGTTGGACAAGTATGCTGTGAAGGGCGAACTGCAACTGACAATTAGAATATGTTGGATACGGCCAGCAAATTATCATTTTAACAGGACATTTTGGGACAATTTTTATGCATTTTATTATTGATTTGAAATGACATATAAATTGTTCATACAAAACAATTTAAATGGTGTCTAAATAAATATCTTGTTCCAAGTAAAATCAATCGTTTGCATTTTCTTTATTTCAATTAATTAATCAAAATATCCGAATAATGATTCAAGGATTGTTAATGAAATGTTTTCAATACTTGATAATCTTATCTTTGTTTTTTACAGACAGTGTGTTATCGGAATCGTTTGACAGATTTATGAAAGGTAAATATAGTGATGATTCTGGTATGGGTATGGCCTGTTATCTAATTCCTACCTGAAGATTATTTTCCAAATACAGATCCATGATTTTGAAAAGGGGTCACTTGTAATTGTGCAAAATTATGCTTTACGCATATTCATATTATTATAAGGGACCATGACTCCATCCAACCCATATATCAGCCTTTAATTTAACATTTTACAGTGATAAGGGACCATGACTCCTGCCAATCCCTATATCAGCCTGTAATTTAACATTTTACAGTGAACACAGTGCGTTGTTTATTAGCGATACAAAAATTGCGTTAATTTAGAGGTATTATCATGCTACATCTTTTGCGATATTTACATTTGTTTTATGTTAAGCCAATTATTACTTATGATGTCACCTTTCTCATTAAGCAACGGCGATTTGCGATTTGCTTTTTAAATAAACATCATCTCTCATCTCTGTCATCAGAAAATATACTTTTTTGTTAAATTTTATAGAATTGTGAGGCGTACAAAAAACTTTAAAACGTATGAATTCTACTGTAACGTGAGTCCGGGTTTCTTTCAAGTTTGATAACCGACAGCGGCTTCAGAACTGGTTATTTAGTAAAAAAAAAAACCAGATGAAGTTAAATATCTAATCTACGGAGTTCAAATTTTATGTACAAATGACAAAAACAAGCAGTCGTCTTGTTTCAGGAATATAAAATTATAAATCTCTATACATGGAATTGTTTCACATGTTTCCATTCCTCAAAAGGATGTTTTGGGTATATTTTGAGGCTACAATCCTCATTGTTAAGAAATTAGAGGCAAAACAGGAGTCAGAAGCAGTACTTTTCTAATACATTGTCTAAATGGCTCATTGCATGACCAGCTTTAATATGGTTTAACTTAAATTCTGTATTTCTAGGGATTGTTTTATATGATGTTGTATTTTTTCTAAAGTGACATTTCTCTATTGATTATGGCATGTAATCTACTTTCCACATGAAGGGATATTTTTAGATGCAGATAACGAATTCTGAATTTAGCGGCATACAAGTATCGATAGAAGTTAGGGAGAAATTGAATATACATTAACCATACAATTACCCAAGCCCCCTAGCATCCCTAGACTCGCTCTGATTTCTTGTTTTACGTTCAAGTGATACACAAATTATGTCTATTCTGCAATTTGCTAAGACATTGCGTTATTTGCATTGGTTATACGCGAAAACAACTATGAATTATAAGGTCCTTTATAACGAAGATTAAAATTAAATATTGGAGTGTAAGATTAAAAAGCTTTTTTTGCATGAATTTTTCTTCATAATTATGGTATAAAACCACTAATTCATATCCCTATTGCTTTCTATGTTTAAATTCTGTAATTTCAATCATTAATGGCTATTTTTAAAGTTATTAAGTTCAAATAAAGTGGCAGTTATTTCATGTCAAAACTGTACCTTATCTTGACTTGTGCTAAAAAAAAAATGACATACATTTAATTGCATATTAGAGCGTGATGGTTCCCAGAAGTTTGATATTACAAAAACAGGAACTTATGATCTGAACAACAGGCTAAATTTCATATACTTCTTTATTATTCAAATAAAGTAAGGGTTCTATAGTGGTCCCAAGTCCCCAAGCTTTTATTTGATACTAAAACTACTCAAATATTCCCACTATTGACAAAGATACAGCTATGTGTAGGAACTATTTTGTTTAAAATATGCTGTACTTTCTTGTATGTTCTTTCCGACTGGGCCTGAATAAGTGGTTCTACACCATAAGAGTACATAAACCACTCGGCTAGTACTAGTGCTTGACAATTTGTATCAGTGTAATATCGATTGCCTGCAACCTTAAAAATATATTGTCGGTCAAAACGTCTAACATTTTATTGATTTTAACTTTGTGGTATTGGTAATTTGAAGAGTAAGTTTTTTCAGGACATGATAGTTATCAAAGGTACCAGGATTATAATTTAGTACACCAGACGCGCGTTTCGTCTACATAAGACTCATCATTGACGCTCATATCAAAATTTATAAAGCCAAACTAGTACAAAGTTGAAGAGCATTGAGGATCTAAAATTCCAAAAGGTTATGCCAAATACGGCTAAGGTAATCTATGCCTGGGATAAGAAAATCCTTAGTTTTTCGAAAAAATCAAAGTTTTGTAAACAGGAAATTTATAAAATGACCACATTATTGATATTCATGTCAACACCGAAGTGAAATACTACTAGTGTATTTACCATTTAATATGCAAAATAAAAATCACTGTTTAATGTAATTATGTAGTATATCTTTCAGTTTAGCATGGGGAATAGAAGTGCAAAGCGTAAAACATCAATGGTTTTGATATTACTTCAAATTGTAAACATTGTGATTAAGTATTTTGAGGTAGATCTTTAGTATTTTAAAAAATCCACATGTGAATGAGATCGGTAGTTAAATATTCCTAACGTGATGGTACCCAAATTTCACCTATTTTGACAGTTTTTTCACCTAGGTTTTATTATGATCAAAACAAAAATGTTCATTCTGTATCTATTTTGTAGCCCTATCCCTCTTTATTATATAGGTACACCAATTTGATTTTTAATCCATATTGAGTCATTGAAAAATGGGTTTGAATCGACCTCCAACCTATCCATGATTTCGCAATGAGGAGTACTCAAATTGCATCCATGCTAAAATTCACATCATTCAGGATTGAATAAGAGATGTTTAGTTTTATTTTTTTCAGATATTTAAAACAATTTGACATTAATTAGTACAAGCTCAATATTCTTTTTTTTTAAATGGATGTTGATAAAATATTTGTTTAATCATTTTTAAAAGATGACTTTTCTTTACGAGGGAAAGCTTCATCTCTTGATATAAATTGTGAATGTTAAGTGTTTATTTGAATATATTCACCTATTTTGTAAGACGTGTATAATGTCAAATAATCCAAATACAAATTATTTAGTCTTGAAGAAAACTTTTAAGAATTTTTCAGGTGTTTATGTGGAGTAGGTGCAATTTGAGTACTTCATCGCAATTTGGATACCGTGACGTTATAACGTCAATCAAAAGACGCCGTATTTAGTTGAGGAAAAATGGTGTGGAATTTAAAAATATAGCAAGCATGTCACATCATTAATGAATATCTATATAGCAATATATGTTTAATTATTATTAAGTCTTTATGAAAATAATCTTTCGCTTGGTCCTGTAGATACAGTTTTCAAAGATCTTTCGCTAATGTTAAGGTGATTCCTCATTAAAAGCTAGTTTATTCAAAGAACCAATATATTTACAAGGATCAAATCTTAATTTGTGAGATCTAAACCAACATCATCGTGTATGTTTTAAGAGGAATGTAAAACCGCCAGGTACTTTAAAATGCTGTAGCCTAATAATAGTTGAAAAGAAAACAAAGAATCCCAACACATAATAAATTTCTTGCGTCCGAAGTGTATTCCTGTATTTAGCGTCATAAAGAATGCTCAAAGCCGAGTTATGTCTCTTGGATACATTTATTATATGGAAAATTGCATAGTTAGTGCTCTCATTATTTCAACTCTTCCCAGATTTGTATCAAAAATTATTTCATAGGTTTATACTAGAATTGTATTGTAGGAGTTCGAAAAACATTGCCGATCTGTTTTTTATTATACTATCGCAAATGTTTTGGTTCGCAGACTATAACTTGGGAATACGTCTATGGATCTCCATGAAATGTTGTCAAAAGTATACCGCTTAAGGATGGTTGGGATTGCTTTGGGGTTTTTCTTTTTTTTTTGTCATTGTAGTTTTGTAATCGGAAGCTTAAAAGTTCAGTTTTAACTGATTTATGGAATAAAAATTATCTTAAGTTTAATTGTATGGACGTGTTAGAAATTCTTTAGCAAAAGGGGAATTATTCAGATAAACTACATACTTATATTGGTAATTTCGAATCGGTTTCAAGTTTTGCTTTTCTACACTGTATACCACTTTGCCTCATAATCGTAATAAGAAAAAATTTAAACTCCTAATTAAAAAAGTCAGAAAACCAATATCTATGTTCCAACTCGTTTAGGGTACTTTTCTTTCCCAAATTCATGTATTTAGTCTTGATGTTATATTTGTAATTCTCATCGGACTTTGTTAAATGTCTTGACGTCTTTTCTGTTATATTCAATTAATCACAGCCTTCATTTATTAGATTTGATTTTGTTCAACGTAATTTATACGATGTATTACGTTTGCAGTTTGATTCAGAATACCGGACAAAGAATATATTTAAATATCTTACCTCCTTTACATTTCTAGGAATATGATTGGTTAAAAGCGTCCTCGTATAAACCGTGTATATTTAATATTAGGTTAGTTGGGATGCGGGGTTTATTTCATACACGGTCAGTAGTGGAGAGAGTTACGTCCCTTTATATTCCATATAAGGTAATAAGGGGCGGGGCTTATTTCATACACGGTTAGTGGTGGTGTTACGTTCCTTTAGAAAAACAAAACAGTACCGAGAAAAAATCTTTAAGGTTTCAACAGACGAAGAAAGGGATGATAAAGTGAAATAAATTTATAAAACATATTTAAATCTAACAAGTTGTCATTGTTGGCAACTGTTTTTGTTGGATCAAAGGAAGTAGTTTCTCAATCATATTAATGCTAACTGTATTGAAGACTTGCTCATTTTGATAGGTCACTAGTCTAAATTTTACACGTTAAGATAGTCGGTAAGATAAATTCGTTACATAGTATGCTAGTGACGTAAAACGTTATATATGGGGTCAGTAACTTCAATATGGGGATTCGAGCTTCGCTCTCACCCCATATGGAATTTACTGACCCCATATATACCGTATTAGGTCACTAGCACATTATGAACTAATATTGTCTAATTGCTACCTCAGTATTGTAATTTGCATTGTTATTAAATGTAATATCAGTATTTAGTGCAAATATAATATTAACTCAATCCCAATAACCTTATTTATGATAAATAGTTTTAGCCATTCAAATGTGACGTCATTTTTTGTGTACTGTTTTAGAAATTCAAATGTGACGTCATTTTTTGTCCTTTTTTCAATTTCAAATGTGACGTCACTTTTTGCGTTGAGGCCTTGACTAACTTTGGTGTGTCTATTTTTTGTGTTGGATTATGTTGGTTTATGTAATGTATCCGGTTTGTTTTATTTTTTCCCTATTATTAGTTAAAACTTTCATATATCTTTTATATAGTCATTTTATAAAATTTACTGTTTGCAAAAGTATGAATTATTCTAAATAATAAGGATGTTTGTATCCCAAGCAGAAAACCCTGGCCGTATTTGGATCAGCTTTATTGAACTTTTGCTGTTCAACTTTGTACTTGTTTTGGCTTTTGAACTTTTGTATCTAGGCGTCACTAGTAAGTCTTTTGTGAACGAAACGCACTCCTGGCGTATTAAATTTTAAATCTGGTGCCTTTTCTCAGCTATTATTTGATTGTTTCTTTTTCCAATATGTTCTCCAATTTTTTGTTTTGTAATCCTGTCATGTTGTGTTGTCATTGCAATGTTATATTTAACATTGACATTAAAGCGGTAGGTTTGGCATGCCACAAAACCAGGTTCAACCCACCATTTTTTTCATAAAAAAAATGTCCTGAACCAAGTCAGGAATATGACCATTGTTATATTATAGTTCGTTTCTATGTTTACTACATTTTAACGTTGTGTTTCTGTTGTATGTTACCTCATATATTTAAGTGTGAATTCACATTACTATAAGACGTAAAACGGTACTTTCTATCCCAAATTCATGTATTTAGTTTTGATGTTATATTTGTTATTTTCATCAGATTTTGTCTTATGCTTCGTTCGTTTCCGTGTGTGTCACATTTTAATATCGTGTCGTTGTTCCCCTCTTATATTTAATGCGTTTCCCTCAGTTTTAGTTTGTAACCCGGATTTGATTTTTTTATCGATTTGTGAGTTTTTAACAGAGGTATACTACTGTTGACTTTATTTTAGTATTTTTTTTAACTATTAAGAAATCGGAATTCATATTAAGACTTAATGTACACCACTTATTGCAGAGCTTTTTTATGTATTGTTATGAATTAAAAGGAGTAGGTTCAGTAAGACCCCTTTTTGGCCCCAAAATATAGCAGTTTTACAAAATTGTTAAAATGTAAACCTTTAGTTATTTATTGGACAGTAGAATGCTTCTGCTACATAAATATGGGCTGTTTTTGACAATACAATGCTCATATATCCGGTACTTGCACCATTAAGTCATGCTAAATTACTGAAATCCTTATAATTCTAGCATTTTAGTTAAATTTTAGACGGTTTTCGTGTAAAACGAAAGTGGCCGCATTCGTGTTCATCCTTAATATTGAAAGGTAAGTTGTATTTTATGATAATACAAAACATATATAAAGGTTGAGGATGAACACGGATGCGGCCACTTTCATTTTTACCAAAAACCATCTGAAAAGTGACATTTTTCGGCATATTAGGTAGATTTTTCATATTTGAGCTTGAATCGGATCGTTTTTAATGACTAAATCTGTTAAAATCTTTCACATAAACTAATTGATTCAAATAAAATAGACACTTAAGTGTTTAAAAAGTGGTCAAAATCTTTCGTCAGATGAACCTGAAATTGAGGCCAAAATCGGTCCTTTCCGGACCTACTCCTTTATGACTTTAATCAGCAAATACCAATCATCACAATATTTGATGTAAACATTTAATAACACTTTTAGATATTTGGCTGGTGTATCGGCTCTTAATAATGACGACTTCAGTATAAACACTTAAGAGATTTATCCTGCTGAACTAACTACAAATAAAAAAAAAACCAAAAATGAACACTGTCATTTTAAAAGACGAAGATATTATCTTTTATTTAATTGGAGGTCTGGAGCTGGCATGTCAGTAACTGCTAGTAGACCTTTGTTAACTTATGTATCATTAGCACTTTTGCTAAATTATCCATTCTGACACTCTTAAAGTGCGTTTTACTGTGCGAATTGGTGTGTTTGTTCATTCTACATTGGCTAGAGATATATGGGGGATTATATTCTCTCAAAACTTGTTTAACCCGTCACATGTTTGCATCTGTCCCAAGCCAGAGCCTCTGGGCCTTTGTTAATTTTTTCATGTTTTTTTTTAAATTTTAATTCATATATATATTTTGGAGTTTATTATTTCTTTGAACTAATCGATATTTTTATTAAGGGACCCGCTGAAGCCCGCTCAGGATATGGGATTTTCTCGCTGTGTTGACGACCCATTGGTTGCTTTCGGTTGTTTCTACTCTTTGGCAAATTTGTCTACGCTAAGGTCAAAAGAGTCAAAAATCATACTTTGTAATATTTCATTAAAACTGAGTTATTAGGGTACTTTGATATGCCGAATCTAACCGTGTATTTAGATGTTTTTGTTGTGAACCCATTTTATAAATTGGTCTACTTTAAGTTCCCAAAGGGTTAACATTACACTTTGTTTGATTTTCTACAAAAATTCAATTCATGGGGTTCTTTGGTACACTGAATGAAGTCATGCGTTTCATTTTTTGATTTTGTGCCCGCTTTTCAAATTGGTCAACATTAAGGTCCAAAGGATACTATTATTTGCTGAATTCAACTGTGAATTTAGATTTAGATTTTTTGGCCCCGTTATTAGAATTTTCCACATTAAGGTTAAAATGGTCAAAATTTATTTTTGTTTTTCTTTCTAATAAAATTGTTTTTATAAGGGTTATATTAAATGCCGAATCTAACCATGTATTAAAATATCTGTTCCACACAACAAACGGAGGAACAGGATTGGTTTGGGTTATTATTGTTTTTACTGTTTTGGAATTGGGGCAAACAAATAGGTACCAAAAACGACACTTTGACTTGTCTCAGAACAATAACTTGAGAGTCTATGGCTTTCCATGAAATTCTACAACAGTTTTCTATACCAAAAATCGGACAAATGGGACAGATTTTGGAGGTAATATCCCTACCATTTATAAAAAAAGAGGTTTGTCCTGATTTTCTTAATCTAATCGTGTATTTAGATTTGAAATTTTAGGCTCTGAGTAATCATTGGTTCATATTGAAGTTAAAAAGGTTCAAAGTCGGAAATTAATGTCTTTGATTTCATAAAGAAAAATCAGGTTATATGCTGAATCTAACTATATATATATATAACTAATCTTACCTAAATGTATTTAGATTTCGGATATAAGACCATACTGATAAATGTTCTTTTTTCAAATTTCTCAGGTCGCATTTATTTTGCGGCAGAAACCTATGCTGTGTCATATATTTGAGAACAATCCTAATTCAGAGCTGTATCAAGCTTGACTATTATGTCCATACTTGATCCAAATGTCCAGTGCTCGACTTCTGCTGTTGTATCTAATTGCACCCAGCTGAGTATTTTATGCATTTGTTCCAGATAAATATCCCTTTGAAGATATGATATGATAGTTAGTCGATCTGTCAATTCAACATAGGGAATATAGTACTAGTAGTTGAAAGCGTAGAAAAGTTTTCGTTATCTATAGGATTCTAATTGAAGATTTTATAGTACATCTTTAACCTCAAAAATGTTATGATTTCGATTAAAACTGCTTATTCTAACTGAATATTTTATAGTTCATCTTTAACCTTAAAATGTTATGAATCCGCTGGTTGAAAATACCTCAAACATTACTTAGTAATCAAAAGACGTCGTTTGTTGTGAGGGAAAAATTGTGTGCAATTAAAAAATATCGACAGATTGCAACACCATTAATAAATAACTGTATATCATTTTATAGATATAGGAAGAAGTGGCATGAGAGCCAGTAAGACAACTCTTCATCCAAGTCACAAAAAGTAAATCATTATATATCACAGTATAACCGTAAACAAGGAGCATTGGCTCACAACGAACAGCAAGCTATAATAGGCCCCAACATGTAGAGTGAAAACAATTCAAACTGGAAAAAACAGTATAATCTATATAAAAAAAAAAAAAAAAACGAAAAGCAACATTAACAAATGACATCCACTGAACAACGGGTTCCTGACTTAAGACAGTTGCAAACAAATGCAACGAGTTAAAACGTTTTAACCAGCACCAGCCTTCACCTTAATCTGATACAGTATTATAACATTACAAACTAGAAACACGCACTAAAAAATATCATTTAAAATGGATTTACTCGTTCAAAAAGAAATATTAACAAAAACAAGTAAAAGACAAAAATAAAAAAAACCTGAATTCCAAGGAAAATTCAAAACGGAAAGTACCTAATCAAATGGCAAAATCAAATGATAAAACACATCAAACAAATGGTCAAATGTAGAAAATTGAAACATACACTGAACAAATAAATTTGAACTATGACTATGGAACGCCAAAACTGTCTTGTTATGACCATTTTCATTATATGATGTGTATTTACCTTTATATGATGTGCACTTGTCATTGTATTATGTGCATTTACCTTTACATGATGTGCACTTGTCATTATATGATGTGCAAACACCTTTATATGACCTGCAAATATGCTTATATTATGTGCAAGTATTTATATATGATATCCAAACATCCCTATATGATGTGCAAATATACTTATATGATGTTCATATATACTTATATGATGTTCATAAATACTTATATGATGTTCATAAATACTTATATGATATTCATAAATACTTATATGATGTGCAAATGTTCTTATATGATGTGCAAACATACTTATATGAAGTGTAAACATTCTTATATGATATGCAAACATCCTTATATGATGTGCATTTTCCCTTATATTATGTGCAAACATCTTGATATGATGTGGTTGTGTCATTATATTATGTGCTTGTAATCTTATATCATGTGGTTCGGTTAACTTCATTATATTATGTCGAAACGTCATTATATGATGTGCTTTCATCGTCGTTATGGTCAATGAACATGATTACGATTAGAATGATTACTGTCTACGTCATAACTGATTCCGATCTGCTTCTGCAGAATTAATATAAACCCGGATCAATAGCTATCGTTTGGAAAATGGTTGAGATGTAAAAAATAAAAAAAAACCTTGACATGTTTGTTCCTCGATTTAAGATGAAAAAATCACACCAGATATTATTGGAAAATTGTGAATTGCAAAGTTAAGACAATGGGTCTACAATAATGAATATACCAGGTCTGCAATAACGGGCATACAGTTAACTAAAGTTATTAAATTAAAGAAATGATTCTTTTATGCCATGCTCTATGCTCATTGTACTAGGCTTATATTTGGCAATATCTTTATATCTTGCGTTAGCGTTAGCGTTTTTTTTTTTTTAAAGAACTAAGTACATGAATTTCCAGTATGTTCATTGTTTTGTAAAGTTTGCTTTGCTGATCATTTTAGCTGTGGAAGTTTGTCTTTATATATCACTTTTCTGAAGAAAGACACAAAAATGGGTAATGACCAATATAATGGACCGATCATTTGCAACCCCCAGAAAGAGGGGATAGGAAGAAATTAAGGGAGCCTTTAATTTTGATTTTTTTTAAAAATAAAATGGTGGTATTCAATTGTTTATATTTATAGATTTGACGCAGTATAATGTTTTATCCGATGTGTTCGTTGTCCGTAAATACTTTGTTGCCAGACGAAAACTTTTTAGAAATAAGGGGCCAAAACGGCACTTAAAACAAGCAATTCTTAGGGTTCTTTGATATGTTGAATCTAGCAATATATTTAGATTTCGGATATTGGACAATATAAAAGGTAATGTGTCACAAACCTATGATGCGTCAGATATTGAATAATGAATAAATTAAAATTCAGACCTGTATAAAGCTGGAGTGGTTATGTCCATACTTGCCTCAACTGTTTAGGGTTCGACCCTCATCGTAAAAATTAATAGTTTTGACTCGAAAGACGTCAAATTTACGCCTAGCTCCGCTAGCCTCGTCTGTTAAAATCTAAATCCTTATTTTTCAACAAATAATTTCTTCCAGCAGAGTATGTTTAATCTGAAGCTAGTAATATTAAATGAAGGTGTGATAAATATCAATGAGACCATAACCGGCATATCCAAATTAAATTCCAAGTCGCAAACAACTTCCACACTTGAAGTTTTAGATCCACTATTGACGTGCTATTTCAAACTTATATAATGCAAAGGGAATTTAATGCGGTTTTTTTTGTTGTAATTACGAACAAATGTATTGAAAAAGGTGTGTGTAATTGTTCTCTGGTGGGTTTTTTAGGGGGGGGAGTGTAAAGTATATGTCTTTGGAATTATTGTGTTTTCCCCCTATTTCACGTTAAAAAATTATTAGAGGAATTCCCATCTTTCCTATCACGTCCCCACCACCAATGGTGAAAATTGAAAATGACAATAATTATAATTTACTTATTTTTAAATCTGTTTTTATAATATAAAAAAGAAGATGTGATATGATTGCCAATGAGACAACTCTCCACAAGAGACCAAAATGACACAGAAATTAACTACTAGGTAACCGTAAGTCCCTCAACAATGAGCAAAGCCCATACCGCATAGTCAGTATAAAAGGCCCCATGATGACAATGTAAAACAATTCAAACGAGAAAACTATTTTGCTAAGACAAGGTTTCTCGATAAATAAGTATCAAGATAATATGCAATAAAACAATAAAACTCATAAGAGCCAAAATGGCCCAAAATTATACTTAGAAAAATTAAAAACACAACTCTCTATCTGTCAGGGACCACCAGGCCTCAGTAAACAAAAAATAAATACAGTGTGTTTATGTTCATTCAGACACAAATCTAATTAAATTACAGATATTGTGTGTCCAAGCTATGCTTACGTGGATCTGAAAACGCTCCATTCTATTTTCTGTTTAAAGACCATTGGGATTCTCGGTTTTGTCGGATTTATATACACCTTCAAAAATGTGAAGGCCGAATTTCATTGGCTGATGTAATATTTACTAGAACAAACTGTATCAAAGGACTGAAGTACTGAACATCAGATGACCGCAAGTTCTCGTGGGTGGTCAGAAGCACTTGTCTTAAAGAAAATCACAAATCAATACCTGAAAGTGAGGTTAACCTACAGAGATATATTTTTTTTTTGAGACAAGTTCGTGCTTGGATGATGAATAAACAACAGGGAATTCAACCTCACCGTATTCACAATTATATTGTAGTGATACATAGAGAATAATACATGGCAAAATCCGTATCATATGTCGTATCATCCCGAGACATCAATATCAGCCCAAGGGCCTTTAAGCCCGAGGGATGATATTGGTCGAGGGTGATACGGCATGTGATACGGATTTTGCCATGTATTATACACTTTATCATATATTTCAACAGAAGAGTATTATATTATATGAACTGTTTTCTGATCCATAGCACTGGGTTACCTTCAGTTCTACTTTTGTCTTGTTTCAAAGGCCTTAAAAGAACTGCTCAATTACTTATCCGAAGCACCTGGGTTACCTTACAATTTGCGTGCTCTTGTTTTAAAAATATTTTGTTTATTATTGTATTAATTTGTGTGTTTTGTATTTTTCATAGTTGCATTTAGTGTGCCAAAAAATATGAAAACTTGACGTTCGTGACGTCAAATACAATATGAAAACTCGACGTTCGTGACGTCACATACCAAACAATGACGTCATTCAAAAAATTTACCTATTTTGAGGAAAATTTTTCTTAAGCAAAAAAAAAAACCAAAACTGACTTTATGTAAAAAAAAAAAAAAAAAAAAAAAGTAGGGGTGTGACAAAGGGTATGCGATAAAGGGTAGGGGTGTGATAAAGGGTATGCGATAAAGGGTGCGCATCAAAGTTGCGCGATATGGATTAAACAGCGGGCTATTTATCACATATGCAAAACTACTGTATTTACTACTAAACATATGATAAAAATCAGTATACTCTGGTTTGTTGTTATATATTAAATTAATATTTGTATTTATCATATGTTTAGTAGTAAATACAGTAGTTTTGCATATGTGATAAATAGCCCGCTGTTTAATCCATATCGCGCAACTTTGATGCGCACCCTTTATCGCATACCCTTTATCACACCCCTACCCTTTATCGCATACCCTTTATCACACCCCTACTTTTTTTTTTTTTTTTTTTTTTTTACATAAAGTCAGTTTTGGTTTTTTTTTTTTGCTTAAGAAAAATTTTCCTCAAAATAGGTAAATTTTTTGAATGACGTCATTGTTTGGTATGTGACGTCACGAACGTCGAGTTTTCATATTGTATTTGACGTCACGAACGTCAAGTTTTCATATTTTTTGGCACACTAAATGCAACTATGAAAAATACAAAACACACAAATTAATACAATAATAAACAAAATATTTTTAAAACAAGAGCACGCAAATTGTAAGGTAACCCAGGTGCTTCGGATAAGTAATTGAGCAGTTCTTTTAAGGCCTTTGAAACAAGACAAAAGTAGAACTGAAGGTAACCCAGTGCTATGGATCAGAAAACAGTTCATATAATATAATACTCTTCTGTTGAAATATATGATAAAGTGTATAATACATGGCAAAATCCGTATCACATGCCGTATCACCCTCGACCAATATCATCCCTCGGGCTTAAAGGCCCTTGGGCTGATATTGATGTCTCGGGATGATACGACATATGATACGGATTTTGCCATGTATTATTCTCTATATAACAGTTACATGTATACATAATTTTGATCCAAATGCTATTCTACTATTCTAATAATAGTGCAGTGCAAGTGCATAGTGAAAACTCTTCTGTAATAATTCGGATTTTCTAATAGTTTGGATTTATGTAGCCATTCATTTTCCCAGCATAAACGTTCTGGAGATATTATTTCCGCATGCGATAACACAATTGTTCTGTACGTGTGCATATATATTACTTACAAATGTATAAATACATTTCTAACGACACAACATTTTCATATTATTATATGTTCTAAAAAAATGTTTTTATGAGTATTACTTGAAGCGACAAATAATGTTATTTTGCACTCGATTATGTCTGCGTTTTTATACGATCAATTACATGTACCAGTCAAAATCGAAAGTCAAATCTCTGTTGCGACAATACATCGGAATGCCCTCACGGTCAACGTGATGTAAACATGAAGTGTGGGCATGAGGACGTGTACTTCCTTGTTCCAGGACAAACATATTTTTAGACTTTAATGAAAAAACTCTTTTTTAAAAATAATATAGTTTTTTTCTTAATTTCATTATTGTTTTATTTTTTCTCTCATTTTCAATGGAAACAATTATTTTGATTCCCCCCTGAAAAAGATAAAATATCTTTCAAGAAACTTGGAATCAAACATTTACAAAAAAAAACATGCCCCCATTTCCCCTGCAATCACCCAAAAAAAATCAATGGTCAGTATGTTAGCCCTGTTTACGCAGTTGTATATCTGAACGGCTTTTCTTTTATTTTACGGGTAACTGTCTAGTGGCGGTGCTTTCATGGTAGCATGTTAGGCTCTAGTGTTGCTGGTCGTAGGTTCGAATTCCGGCCGGTTCAAAACCAAAGAATTTAAAATTGGTATTTGCTGCTTCCTTGCTAAATCAAGGAGTAAAATCAAAGACTTGTTCGGCTCGGAATCAGAATAATCTGTCCGGGTAACACCGTAAGGTGAAATGGATTTCTGCGAAGTAGCATGTTAAAAATCCGACTCAGGGTGCCGGTCTAATACAAAACAGGGTTAATATTCATTTCACATTAATATGTTCTCGTACGAATATGCACCTGTCCCAAGTCAGAAGCCTGTAATTCAGTGTTCGTCTGTTGATGTGTTACATACCGGTAATTTCGTTCATTTTTTGTACATAAATTATGCCGTTAGTTTTCTCGTTTGAATTGTTTAACATTTGTCATTTCTGGGCCTTTTATAGCTGATTATGCGGTATGGGCTTTGCTCATTGTTGAAGGCCGTACGGTGACCTATAGTTGTTAATTTCTGTGTCATTTGGTGTCTTGTCGAGAGTTGTCTCATAGGCAATCATACCACATAGTCTTTTATTTATCAATTTTCCGCTGGACGTCAAGCATACATTCATAATCATGTAAGTGTGCAATAAATGCATGAATAAAAATAAAAAGATGCAAGCAAATGTCATGCAACGAGTTGAAGGTCATCCCATATCTCCTTTCATTCCTTTTTTGGGGGGGGGGGGGGGGCTCGGTGGCCGAGGGGTCCAAGTGTCTAGCATGTCAACACTTAAATGTAGGTTGTGAGTTCGAATCCCACACGTGGCAGGTAAGCTCGACTCCAATCACAATTGAATAGAATTATTAGTTTTTCGTACCGAAAGTCGGTGTTTCTTTCCGGGGACTTCGGCTTCCTCCATCAATATAAACTCACCACCACGAATTAGCATGATAGTGTTAAAAGTGGCGTTAAAAAGCAATCAATCAACAAATTAATCAACCAATCATCCATACCGGTATAATTCTATATGCAAGAGAGGATAATATTGTAGCTATCGTTATAAAATATTTTTGAAATTGACTTTGAGTTCATTGGTGTCTTTTGAAATGAATAGAAAAAGGAAGATATGATATGAGTGCCAATGAGACAACTCTACATCTAAGTCATAATGTGTAAAAAGAAAACAATTATAGGTTTAACTACGGCCTTCAACATGGAGCTTTTACTCAAACCGAACAGCAAGCTATAAACAAGAGCCACACAGTTTGTTTTATTTTATTTTCGCCGCTGCCGGGAAATACTTCAACTAGTTCCTGCATTAATTGATCTTTATCTTCCGCCGAAATGTTTGAAACTTTAATTTTTGTTAAAATGCACTTTGTTTAGGGGCCAGCTGAAGAACGCCTCCGGGTGCGAGAATTCTCGTTGCATTGAAGACCTGTTGGTGACCTTCTGCTGTTGTCTGCTCTATGGTCGGGTTGTTGTCTCTTTGGCACATTCCCCATTTCCATTCTCAATTTTACTGTCTCACTTTATCTTAAAAATGCACTTTCGCTTAAAAGATTAAAGATTTATTTCTAAAACGTAATAAGTTAACTGTATGCTCATTATTGTAGACCCATCGATAAAAATTCACAGTTTGACAATTTTCCATCAATATTTGGTGTGATTTTTTTCATCTTGAAAATCGAGGAACAAACATGTCAAGGTTTTCCTCTTTTTAAATAACCTCAGATTTGATCCGGGTTTATATCAATTCTGCAGAAGCAGATCGGAATCAGTTATGACGTAGACAGTAATCATTCTAATCGTAATCATGTTCATTGACCATAACGACGATGAAAGCACATCATATAATGACGTTTCGACATCATATAATGAAGATAACCGAATCACATGATATAAGATTACAAGCACATAATATAATGACACAACCACATCATATAAAGATGCTTGCACATAATATAAGGGAAAATGCACATCGTATAAGGATATTTGCACATCATATAAGGACATTTGCACATCATATAAGTACATTTGCACATCATATAAGTACATTTGCACATCATATATGTACATTTGCACATCGTATCAGTACATTAGCACATCATATAAGTATGTATGCACATCATATAAGTGTAGTTGCACATCATATAAAGATGTTTGGACATCATATAAAGATACTTGCACATAATATAAGCATATTTGCACGTCATATAAAGGTGTTTTCACATCATATAAGTCCAAGTGCACATCATATAAAGGTAAGTGCGCATCATATAATGACAAGTGCACATCATATAAAGGTAAATGTACATCATATAATGAAAAATGGTCATAACAAGACAGTTTTGGCGTTCCATATATGACACACTATAAATACATTATGTAAAACAATGCCTCAAAGACAACTGCAACATGGGACAAAATTACAATAACATACACAGGTTACTTAATGATATTTTTTTGTAGTTAAGAGTACGCAAACAAATTTACAATATTGTTTGTTGTTTTTAGTACGAGATAAAAAGTAAAAATGCATTATAATACTTAACACTTATAAAGCCTCATAATAACATTAACGGAACCAATTTTCCTGCACCAGATGCGCATTTCGACAATACATGTCTCTTCAGTGATGCTCCTTGCCAAAATATTTGAAATCAAAAGCTTATATAAAAGATGAAGAGCTATAATACAAAAGGTCCAAAAAAGTATAGCCAAATCCGTAAAAAAGGATCAGAGCTTTGCATGAGAGAGATACATTCCTTAATTTATAATAATTTCTAACATTTTGTAACAGCAAATTTTAATAACACAAAAATCCGTATTTTCATGCCAGTACCGAGGTACTGGCTACTGAGCTGGTGATACCCTCGGGTACTAACAGTTCACTAGCAAAGGCATGGCCCAAGTGGTAGTAATATTATTATCGGAACCAATTTTCCTGCACCAGATGCGCATTTCGACAATACATGTCTCTTCAGAGATGCTCGTTGCCAACACATTTGAAATCCAAAGCTTATATAAAAGATGAAGACCTATAATACAAAAGGTCCAAAAAAGTAAAGCCAAATCCGTGAAAGGAATCAGAGCTTTGCATAAGGAAGATACATTCCTTAATTTATAATAATTTCTAACATTTTGTAACAGCAAATTTTGATAACACAAAAATCCGTATTTTCATGCCAGTACCGAAGTACTGGCTACTGAGCTGGTGATACCCTCGGGTACTAACAGTCCACCAGCAGAGGCATCGACCGAGTGGTAGTAATATTATTATCGGAACCAATTTTCCTGCACCAGATGCGCATTTCGACAATACATGTCTCTTCAGTGATGCTCGTTGCCAAAATATTTGAAATCCAAAGCTTATATAAAAGATGAAGACATATAATACAAAAGGTCCAAAAAAGTAAAGCCAAATCCGTGAAAGGAATCAGAGCTTTGCATAAGGAAGATACATTCCTTAATTTATAATAATTTCTAACATTTTGTAACAGCAAATTTTAATAACACAAAAATCCGTATTTTCATGCCAGTACCGAATTCGAAGTACTGGCTACTGAGCTGGTGATACCCTCGGGGACTAACAGTCCACCAGCAGAGGCATCGACCTAGTGGTAGTAATAACATTAACGGTACCAATTTTCCTGCACCAGATGCGCATTTCGACAATACATGTCTCTTCAGTGATGCTCGTTGCCAAAATATTTGAAATCCAAAGCTTATATGAAAAATGAAGAGCTATAATCCAAAAGGTCCAAAAAAGTATAGCCAAATCCGTGAAAGGAATCAGAGCTTTGCATGAGGGAGATACATTCCTTAATTTATAAGCTCGTCAACTGTTTCTGTACTTATTCATCCTAGGTATTCAAATATTTTTCTTTGAACGTTCCTGATGAAGGTAAATCCAGAAAAGTGCTTCGATCGCTTAAAAATATTCAACATGTTGTTTTCATTTTTATACGACCGCAAAAATTTTAATTTTTTGGTCGTATATTGCTATCACGTTGGCGTCGTCGTCGTCGTCGTCGTCGTCCGAATACTTTTAGTTTTCGCACTCTAACTTTAGTAAAAATGAATAGAAATCAATGAAATTTTAACACAAGGTTTATGACCACAAAAGGAGGGTTGGGATT
The DNA here is from genome assembly GCF_963676685.1 of Mytilus edulis. NCBI lineage: Eukaryota > Metazoa > Mollusca > Bivalvia > Mytilida > Mytilidae > Mytilus > Mytilus edulis. The sequence goes on from NC_092351.1 coordinate 37,118,759, forward strand.
GATTTTGGGAGTTTTTGTCCCAATATTTTAGGAATAAGGGGCAAAAAAGGGCCCAAATAAGCATTTTCTTGGTTTTCGCACTCTAACTTTAGTTTAAGTGAATAGAAATCTATGAAATTTTGACACAAGGTTTATGACCACAAAAGGACGGTTGGGATTGATTTTGGGAGTTTTGGTTCCAACAGTTTAGGAATTAAGGGCCAAAAAAGGGCCCAAATAAGCATTATTCTTGGTTTTTCGCACAATAACTTTAGTATAAGTAAATAGAAATCAATGAAATTTAAACACAAGGTTTATGATTACAAAAGGAAGGTTGGGATTGATTTTTGGAGTTGAGGTTACAACAGTTTATGAATTAGGGGCCAAAAAGGGGCCCAAATAAGCATCATTTTTGATTTTTGCACCATAACTTTAGTATAAGTAAATAGAAATCTATGAAATTTAAACACAAGGTTTATGACCATAAAGGAAGGTTGGGTTTGATTTTGTGAGTTTTGGTCCCAACAGTTTAGGAATAAGGGGCCCAAAGGGTCCAAAATTGAACTTTGTGTGATTTCATCAAAAATTGAATAATTGGGGTTCTTTGATATGCCGAATCTAACTTTGTATGTATATTTTTAATTTCTGGTCCCGTTTTCAAATTGGTCTACATTAAGGTCCAAAGGGTCCAAAATTAAACTTACTTTGATTTTAACAAAAATTGAGTCTTTGGGGTTCTTTGATATGCTGAATTTAAAAATGTACTTAGATTTTTAATTATTGGCCTAGTTTTCAAGTTGGTCCAAAGGGGGGTCCAAAATTAAACTTTGTTTGATTTCATCAAAAATTGAATAAATGGGTTCTTTGATATGCTAAATCTAACTGTGTATGTAGATTCTTCATTTTTTGGTCCAGTTTTCAAATTGGTCTACATTAAGGTCCAAAGGGTCCAAAATTAAACTAACTTTGATTTTAACAAAAATTGAATCTTTGGGGTTCTTTGATATGCTGAATTTAAAAATGTACTTAGATTTTTAATTATTGGCCTAGTTTTCAAGTTGGTCCAAATTGGGGTCCAAAATTAAACTTTGTTTGATTTCATCAAAAATTATATAAATGGGTTCTTTGATATGCCAAATCTAACTGTGTATGTAGATTCTTCATTTTTGGTCCAGTTTTCAAATTGGTCTACATTAAGGTCCAAAGGGTCCAAAATTAAACTAAGTTTGATTTTAACAAAAATTAAATTCTTGGGCTTATTTGATATGCTTTATCTAAACATGTACTTTGATTTTTGATTATGGGCCCAGTTTTCAAGTTGGTCCAAATCAGGATTCCATATCAAGTATTGTGCAATAGCAAGAAATTTTCAATTGCACAGTATTGCACAATAGCAAGAAATATCTAATTGCACAATATTGTGCAATAGCAATTAATTTTCAATTGGAGTTATCTTTCTTTGTATAGAATAGTAGTTGATAATATATGTTGGAAATTTGCCAGACATGACTATGATGTCATTTTCTATTTTTATTTGCCAATAACTTTATGTAAATAACTTCATTGGAAATTTGCCAATATAAAATGTTGCTGATGAAGCTTTTTTTCCTTATCTTATCTAAAATGTTTTTAGATAATGTATGTTGGACATTTGCCAGACATGACTATGATGTCATTTTCTATTTTTATTTGCCAATAACTTTATGTAAATAACTTCATTGGAAATTTGCCAATATTAAATGTTGAAGTTTTTTTTATTGTTTTATACAATAAACAATGTATATTCACTTTTACTACCAACCAATCTTTACCATTCAGTGATAACAAGCACTTTATTTTACATTTTAATATTTTATGATGTATTTAAAAGAGTAGTTATTGTTGCAAACTCCATTAGAAATATGAATTGATATCAGTTTTGGAAAAAGGAAAACGGGGATGTGAAAAAAAATGGGGAAGGGGGGGTTAAATTTTTCTCATTTCAGATTTCATAAATAAAAAGAAAATTTCTTCAAACATTTTTTTTAGAGGATTAATATTCAACAGCATAGTGAATTGCTCAAAGGCAAAAAAAAAATTTAAGTTCATTAGACCACATTCATTCTGTGTCAGAAACCTATGCTGTGTCAACTATTTAATTTTAGATTTAAATAAGTTTGAAGAAGAAATCTTTAATTGATTTGTAAAATCTTGACATTTGTTTTGTGTAAAAAAAAAACATGTAATGTCAAAAATTTGATCACAATCCAAATTCAGAGCTGTATCGCGCTTAAATGTTTTGTCCATACTTGCCCCAACTGTTCAGGGTTCGACCTCTGCGGTCGTATAAAGCTGCGCCCTGCGGAGCACTTGTTTTTTTTTTTTATCAAAGATGGTACATGTAAAACAAAAATGAGAGAACTCGCGGTTACTGAAAGCTAGTTAAGACCCAAAGTTAATTAGCCAACTAATAAAAAAAGCATACATCAAAGACTTAAAACAATCAGCGCACATCCAATGGAATTTGGCGTTTTAATACCATTGACAGTCACTTCAAAACATGACCTGTGTAATGTCAAAATAAAATTATCGTCAGGCAGTACGATAATTAGGATTTAACCTTATAATAAATATGTATAATGTTAAATATAGATAAAGCAATTTCTATATAGAAAAAAATCTGGATGTGTTTGTATACATATTAAAAAAACATTCGAAAAGATGTTAATGACAAAATCGATAGTTGTACCAAAGTTGACAATATCTAAAGATCTTAGACAACATTATTTATATAACCTTAATAAGTTTATTCAAATGATCAATGAGTATATGCAGTTCACATAGTGACTTCCGCGCTACTATTGAGTATACTATAACCATAATATGGATGTGAAATACTGTTTTGAATAAATTTACTTCAGGTACAGCCATTTTTGTTCTATCTAATATCTTGTAAACTTTGACGGAATTTACTAAAAGTTTTGTGTAATTTATGATACCGAAATCCCTGACTGTATAAAAGAGGGGCACAAGATACCAGAGGGAGAGACAAACTGTTTGATTTACTTTATAATTTACCATGATTTACCCGTGATGTATTGATTACGTTCGATAAAATCTATGAAATAATTACACACGCAGGCATAACGAACCAGTTGGGGTATATAAACACTTTCTGCTATAAAACCATAGGAATATCACCGTATATTAAAGATAAAATTATCATTAGGGTATGATAATCGTCTCTTTTGTCGAAAATATTTGTATGGAGTTTCCCTTTAAAAATTTAGAAATTGAAATGTCTGAATCTAGAAACGGACAACTGCTGCGGTTTATATGTTATATAAGAATATTGGTGGTATATTTCTGGAATTATTTAACTATGAAATAGCATTAAGATAACGGTAGGTATTGCTGAATGTGTCAACCAAATATAACAATGACGTGTCTTTAGTGAGTTTGGTCATAAACTGTGATTCATAGCAATACAGGAATGAATCTACGAGTAAAGGGGTACAAAAAGTGCCTATAGTTATACCTTTTACATGTCGATACACTTTATTGCCAAAACGTACATGTGTATTGTCCAGGAAAAAATTTAACGCGTCAATCTTGAAATTTCCAGTAAATATGTCTTGCATACTAATCTTTTTCGTTACAGAAAAAGGATTTACAGCAAACTTGTTATTAGAGGGGCGAAAGTTACCAAAGGAACAGTCAAACTCATATATCGAAAATAAACTGAGAACGCCATGGCTAAAAAAGAAAAAGACAAATAAATAATAGAATTCAAGACACAACAGACAAACTATAGAATTAAAGACACAACATAGAAAACTAAAGACTTAGCAATACGAAACCCACCATAAACTGGGGGTGATCTCAGGTGCTCCGGAAGGGTTATGAAATGCTGAACTCGTCTTGTTGTTTATGCTATAACAAACCCGGTTATAAGTTTGAATTGGAAAATAACATAACACGATGCTGATTGTCGTTTTTAATGACCATGACTGGCTTAACAGCCCTAACACGGTCGGTCCTGACTTGCGCCTTTATTGACATTTTATAATTCCATTTTTCATACAGTTTAAGCACAATCGGTCTCAAGCATTTTTGCCACTTTAAGTTTTAAGACAGATGGATAACTAATTTGTTAGACTTTTTTCAAATTAAGACAAATAAGTGATTAATTTCATTAACTGCATGTTTAAATAAGTACCAAATATGTGTTTATTTTAAATTCAATTTTCAATTTCGTCATATAAGGTTTTTAGATAACTCTTATTGTGCAATTTTTATAAAGAAATGTTAATGCAATTTTCGTTTTTTACTTGTAGCAAGAAAAACAAGTTTGCTAACACTATTTTTCCTATTTTTTAAAGCAAATTATCAAACCTACCTTCCCATGCATATATTATTCGTAAAGAAACATTTATATCTAATTTTTTTCTTTTCATTCACAAAAAAAGTGTGGATTTTTTTTCATTATAAGTTTATACTTAATTGGGCTATTTTGTACGATTTGTAGCTTTAAATAGAATATAATCTACGATTTGTAGCTTTAAATATAATATAGTCTACGATTTGTAGCTTCAAATAGAATATAGTCTTTATTGTATTAAATTTTTGAAAATAGTCTGGTCAAATATTCATTTCGGCAAAGTATAAGAACATTCTATCTACGGAAATATATGTAGATATGATTCACCTAAAGAGTACATAATTATGACAGTTCTAAAAATAAAGATTACTTTATTTTATTATTCTATAAATCAAAACATTTTTGGCATTGTTTAAGTATTTCATTATACTTGAAATGACATATGAACGGGATAAATTGACGGATTGTTACTTATTAAAGTCAAGCGTCGGATGTTTCACTCATATAGAGAACCTTGAACAATTTCTAAGAAACAAGGAGAAATAAAACATAAACCTTCTTAGACAGATTGTGTTCATTAACCTACACGTATGCGTTTACTCTGTTGATATAAAGTTCTAGAAAATCCGTTGCATTTTCGGTCGATTGTCGTTTTCTGCATCCGCAACTGCTCACTGAACTACTTTTCAACATTTTGTAAAACTTTCACAGAATTGTACTCTTATCATATACATTTGTATGTCCAATCATATTTCCCAATCTGATATAATATTAGCAGAGGAATGACAAATGCGTAATATTACAAGTCATTATCCACTGCGCTGAAAGTAAGGAAACAAAATATATTAAAGGATAAATTGAAAAAAACAATTCATAAAAGAGTATCTTTAAAAGAATTCTTACGCGTAATATCTTTAGTTCAATACTATATTATCAAGGACCTTTAGAGAGTACATCATTTAGAGATTCTAAAAATAACAGTAACTCTACTACGATATTTTAAAACATTTTAAGTCAAAACTGTTAATTTCATTATACTTTTGAAATAACATATGATAACGGAACATTGATGGATTGTTTGATACCAATTAATCAAAAGTCAAAAATAGCGAACTTTGAACATGTGAACAATTCGTAAAGGAGGTAGATTTTGCCAAATACGCTTATGAAGGTTAAAAATTTGGACTGCAACTGTTTATTATGCCAGCTGTGTTATAAACGGCCAACAACTTGTGTTTGCAACATGCCATCTAGGGAAAATTACCACCTTCATCATCTAGTCCATTATTTATTTAAAATGACACAATTGATTATACAAAACATCTTTTTTAAAGTGGCGTTGAGAATATATACCTTTTTATTATGTTAAATGGACTTGAGATGATTTCATACTATTTATATTAGATAGAATGAGACTCTATTCATATAATGAGTTTGGATATATTTTTTAGAACGCACAAATCTAAATATTTTTTTATGTTTTATATTAAGTGTCTATAGGCGGATTGTAATGTGTTGGAAAGGCAAACGTGCGGTTTACTCCAATGTTTTGTTTTTTTCAAATCGTTGTTTTCAGGTTAACCTATACTTGTGATAGTGATAGTTGAGTAATGTGTATGTCTCTTGATATAAAATCGCCAAGCCAATAGTAAAATGAATAGCCATTTAGAAATATATAAATCGTTTGATGTCTTACTTTTTTCAATAAATCTATTAAAATATCCAAGTGTTAATTCAGTGAATTCTGTTAATGACATGCCTCCACTATTTGATATCCTGCATACCTTTATTTTTCTACTTTTACAGGTCAACAACATATAAGAAGAATTCTGGAAGGTAAATGTAGAAAAAAATGTACAGCCTGGTATGTTTCCTACCTGAAGAGAAATTTTAGATGAGGATTCAGGCTTTACAATTAAGGAGGGGGATAAGTAGAATACTTAGAAGATAGACATGTATAAAAGTCAATGCCTTCAACCTATTTTTAGCTCCTTAAGGATATATCGGTCCTCTGCCTCCTTACCTTAATCCTGAATCCTCCATGAGTAGTTGTTTCACACTGAATGGAGTGACACCCGTCTAAGTGATACGAACATGCAATTTGGTTGACCTAATTTACAAAGAGTTAGGCAAATGCGACATTTACATTTTTGTATGTTAGTTAAATGATGACTTATAAGGTCATGTGTCTCCTTTGGCAACAGATATTTGTGATTTCGTTAATGAATAGCCAAAACATAATGTGTATCATCAGAAAATTTTGTTGTCAAATTTATTTCATTCTGAAGCGAACAAAAAGCTTTGAAAGTTTGATGTCATCTGGGTTGCGAACAAAATATTTTATTAGCACAAACACATTTACATTAAATGGTTATGGCATACAAAATTAAGACAATAAACTGACAATAGTTAAATTGATTATAATTATATTAGAGTGACAGTGGTATTCACAGTTTATACCTCGTATATACCAAAAATATATGGCCAATATTCGAGTCCAAAAACGTTCGATCCATAATTTTCATGGAAGCTATGCTTCTAAGAAATACTAAATTGGTCTTAAAAGTATTATTACAATAAATTATTTTCATGACTTATATATCATGTACTGTAGTACGACGCTAGATTAAAACTGACGTGGAAATTTTTATGAAGCCCAGATGGTCGTGTTGTCTAGCGCACCGGTGCAGGCGATTTGGTGTCACGATATCTCAGTAGCATAGGTGCGAATCCCGTTGAGGGAAGAACCACAAGTTTGCGAAAGCAAATTTACAGATCTAACATTTTGGGTTGATGTTTAGACCCATATTTATATAAATTCAAGAGTCTATCTTAAATTCTTAAAGAGTCAATTATATGGCCTTCCAAATACCGTTTCGATCTCTAACATCACTGAAGAGACATATATTGTCGAAATCTAGATCTGGTGTACAAAAAAGATATTGACTCCTTGTGTTTGTGGCATAACATCTTGGCCACGAGTTTATTGTTTTCTGTTAAGTATAAAATTTATATTCAGATCCATTTTGTTAAATCTCGTGATCAATTTTATTTGGCAATCGCCAATAGCAGTCAGCAGGGTTAAGAACATCAGTTTTTCGACCTGTAAGTCAAATGCGTTTTGTTTAAATATACTTTTCACTTTTTTGGTCTTTTGGAAAATGTTGTTTGTGCTGTATTTAGACCCTTCTACAACGAAATTTGTTTTACATGCACACGTATAAAAATTGCAGTTTTTATCCAACGCAATAATAGGTTTGAACGTAGTTTTCAATTTAGACTTGTATATATATATATATCATGCACTGTAGTACGACGCTAGATTAAAACTGACGTGGAAAGGTAACACCCGGCCACCAAAAGTTTCATTTTTACGAAGCCCAGGTGGTCGTGTGGTCTAGCGGGACGGCTACAGTGCAGGCGATTTGGTGTCACGATATCTCAGAAGCATGGGTTCGAATCCCGGCGAGGAAAGAACAAAAAGTTTGCGAAAGCAAATTTACAGATCTAACATTGTTGGGTTGATGCTTAGACGAGTTGTATATACATAATGTACACAGCCATGTATCACCATCACTGCTGGTGATCCGATGGATAAATCTGTTGTAGAGTTGTCACTGGCTCAGACGTATATATATATATATATACATATCTTTCTTAGACACAACTACATCTATAAAAGACGGTGTCATATCAACAGACCTCTACTGTAAATCTACAGATAAACATCAGTACCTTTCTCCCCAAAGCTGTCACCCCAAACACTGTGCGAAAAGTATCTCGTACAGTCAAGCTCTCAGAGTAAAGCGGATTTGCTCCTCTGAGGAGGCTGTCACTCAGTGGTTACAGGAACTTCGCGGATTTTTAATCAAACGAGGTTATAAGAAATGGGACATATATAAGGGGTTTGCGCGTGCTAACAATAACAGCCGCAATGACCTGTTACAGTACATTTGTTTTAACATACAATCCCGCCTTTACTAACCTTTCACGTTTGATCCGTGCCAATTAGCAAAGTATTGCCAATCACCCAAAATTATCCAAAATCTTTCCCGACCCTCCTGTCTTAGCTTTTCGGAGACCAGCAAGTCTAAAAGACTTATTTGTGAAAGCTGCCGTCTCCTCTAATAAAAGCTGTTCAACTGCAGGATGGTGCAAGTCATGTGGTAACAAACGATGTCCGACTTGCCAACAAATAATGAATACTCAAACGTTTACTTGCCACTCCACTGGGTCTGTGTACACAATATTTTGTAATGTAACTTGCAAAACCCAGAATGTTGTATACATTCTTCAGTGTCGATTTGGCATGCAGTATGTTGGCGAGACAGAACAGCCATTCAACAAACGCATGAATGGTCATCGTAGTGACTACACCTGCAAGCCCGACCTCCCCGTAAGTCGTCATTTAAGATCACATGGGCACGCCCAAGCTGATCTTAAAAAACTTACCATAACTATCATAGATCATAACGAGGATTGGAGAACGAACCATTAATCGACAAGAGGGAACGGTGACGCATAGTCACCCGACCCTCCTGTTACATAATAATAAAGTCCATACAACGTCATCTTCAGACCCAAAATAAACATTTGCGACAAACAGTGGGAAAAGCAGTAACAGCTACGTTACCCAAAGTATTGAAAAGGTCAGTGACAAGCATTGAGGATCGTTTATGCTTGGTGGAAAAATCAACGAAAGAGACAAACTTAGTAGTGACAAAAATAGAAACCCAGCAGGCCAGTAAGTATTCCAAAAAGGGTCAAAGGCCGACAGACTTGCTCGGGAAAGTTTTTGGATAAGAAAGCTCAGGACAGTTTCCCCAGAGGGCTTTTATGAAAAAACATAGAAGATTCACTCATTTTCCCTAACATCACTCATTTCCTGCCATCACTTGTGTCCAGTAACTCCGGCTTCCGTACTGGACTCTTACACTTTTCAGAATTTTTTTAATTATACTAGTTTTAATTACAGTTGGCAGGGATGTGTAAAAAAACGCAGCCACGTTCTATTACTTAACCTTAGTAAAATTTATTACTCATTTTTCCTATCATCAATTTACTATACTTTTGGGATGTTTGAATACGCAGTCGCTGTTGCAATTTCTCTACCGTTGTCATCTTTTAAATATTATACCAGCTTAGATAGGTCAGGACTGTTTATTGGGACTGTTTTTCCATGCAGTTGTTTTACACCTCAACTGTCACCACCTTTGGGAATTTAGAGTTGTGCCAGTTCACATCGCAAATAACTATTTTTATTTGGCATATCTTTGTTATCTTTGCGCCGTGTTTGGAAATTTTAAAATTGTGAATTGTATAAATTTCAAGATTTGGAAAAAGTTTCTCAGTTTGAATATATTGACATGATTCATTTGACATCGTGCTATTATTGAAGAAGGATATCTGTTATCCGAAATATCTAACATATTGTTCGTTTTATTGTGTTTTTGGTGATGTTGTACCCTTTTAGACTTGTTATATATATATAAGTGCCTATAAATAGCAGCACATGACATACAAATCTATGGGAGTGTGGATTAATCAGTACAGAGATTAATTCAATTACACAAATAAAATTATAGATTGCCTAACAATGTAATTTTAACACACTATTTAGTATGTAAATATAAGAATGTTTAAAATATTTACAAAATGATGAAAATAAACGCAATATTTCGCTAGACCAACTAGCTTTATCAAGCGTGCATCTATCCAGGTGATATCGGATGTATATGATAAGAAACTTTAGCAGCTCAACGTCTGTGTTGCACTGAACTGCCTTCAAAATAAGAAAATTTTGCAGCTCAATGTATATGACCTCTTGCATTTAGCTGCTTTGAAAATAAGAAAATTTTGCAGCTCAATGTACATGTTGCACTTGGATTTAGCTACCTTAAAAATACATAATTGGTAGTTGAAGTTAGCAACGTCCATTGGCCAATATTACGGGATAAAAAGGACGATGCTTAAAGTTTCTTATCATATACATCCGATATCACCTGGATAGATGCACGCTTGATAAAGCTAGTTGGTCTAGCGAAATATTGCGTTTATTTTCATCATTTTGTAAATATTTTAAACATTCTTATATTTACATACTAAATAGTGTGTTAAAATTACATTGTTAGGCAATCTATATATATATATATATATATATATATATACAACTCGTCTAAACATCAACCCAACAATGTTAGATTTGTAAATTTGCTTTCGCAAATTTTTGGTTCTTCCCTCGCCGGGATTCGAACCCATGCTACTGTGATATCGTGACACCAAATTGCCTGCACTGCAGCCGTCCCGCTAGACCACACGACCACCTGGGCTCTCAAAAAAAGAGCTTTCGGTGGGCATGTGTTACCTTTCCACGTCAGTTTTAATCTAGCGGCGTACTACAGTACATGATATATAAGGCATGAAGATGTTATTGTTACAGATCAGCTAAACTATCTATAGTAAAGGATCCTACAAATTAATGTAAGATACAGTCACAGAAAATAATTATATTTATATATATATATATATATCAGTCTAAAGATTTGCACAACGGTACTGATATAAGATGTTATAATACGAAAATGTTGTTATTAAATCGTGCTGACAAACAGCTTTGGTGTCATTCGTGAGCATTGGAAATCAGTTGAAAAGAATTCCAAACTATCCAAGATTTTTCCCGAGCCTCCAATGATAGCTTTTAGGCAACCTAGTAGTCTGCGGAACCTGCTGGTGCGGGCTGAAGTGTCTGATAATAGAAGTACTTCTGGAGAATGTCGTTCGTGTGAAGAAAAACGCTGCAAATGCTGCCTACAGATGCAGCATTCATCAACATTTCACAGTAAGGCAACCGAAAACAACTATAAGATATTTTGCAATGTTACCTGCAAAAGTATGAATGTTGTTTACATACTAGAATGTTCGGTTTGTGGCCTCCAATATGTTGGTGAGTCAAAGCAGCCTTTCCACAAACGCCTCAATGGCCATAGGAGTGATATCTCTAAGAAGCCACTTCTCCCAGTTTCTCAGCACTTCAGACAGTCGGGTCACAAACCTGATGACTTTAACCGCATGAAAATTCTAGTGATTGAACAGAATATTCACTGGAGTGATGCCAAGCGACAGGTTCGGGAAAGCTTTTGGATAAAGGAACTTAATGTACATCATCCAAACGGCATCAATAAGAAATACTAGCGTTTTTGTTTTTTCACTCATTTTTATTGTTAATATACACAGTCACGTATATTGATTTATAGTGTTTTGTTTATATTATGATATTCAGGCTTTTGGATTAAAAATCAATCGACCAAAACTTACCTGTATTATTACTGATCTATTTTTACACCTTATACATTATGTATCAGTATTGTTAAAACTTGTGACACTTGAAGAAGGCCATTTGTTGAGCCGAAATATTTGTCAGCACGATTTAATAACAACATTTTCGTATTATAACATCTTATATCAGTACCGTTGTGCAAATCTTTAGACTGATATAATTTTTTCCTTATCTGCATAGTATCGCCTATTCTAGACGATCCGGTACATAGTAAATTTGCTGGTTGGTCGTTTTTATAGACTTTTATATATATATAGTCTATAAGAAACTACCAACCAGTAAACTTAATAGGTATTGGATCATCAAAATTGACAATACTTCACAAACAGGAAAAATTATATGAGTCTAAAAGATTGTGTAACAATACCGATAAATAGATGGAAAACATCTATAGTTTTCCATCTATTTATCGGTATTGTTACACAATCTTTTATACTCATATATATATATATATATATATATATATCTATAATACTAAAATTACGAGGTCCAATTTGTCAGCCGTCATCGGATAAAAACGACAAATCAAAGAATTCAACTCTATTTATAACTAATATAGGACAATGGTGTAGATTAAAAATTACACCACTCCAGACCCTTTTGTTTTCAGCATAATTAATATTGCCAATAATTAACAAGTTCCGGATCGAATCCGATACCGATACAAATAGTATATTCAGCTATTACCTTATCTGTACGTTCCTGATCATTTGACAGGCGCACCATCAAACGGTGTATTTAGGATTTTGCTATATACACGGGTCATAATCAAAGGACTGACACTACTAAATTTAATCATTGTCAAATTGTTCCCTATTGTAGTTTTATTCAGCAATCAGCAAGACTTTCTAAGATAATTGATATAGGACAATGCTGTTGATTAAAAATACTCCATTCCTGGATAGCCAGGACCTTTTGTTTTCCAAATAATTAATATTTCCAATAATTGATAAGTTCCAGGTCGACGGGTTCAAACAGAAAGATTTGAAAGCAGAGAAAACTGTGTATCTTATACGACATGACTTATCAGATGACAATACCAATTACTAAAATAAGGCTTAGGTATAGTTATATACTTTAATTCAGTCTCGGACCCGCGATATCACGGGTGTGTACTTGTATATATATATATATGGGTGAGATCACCCTTAACCTATTATATTTCTACTTTAGAAATGAAAGAAAAAGAAAAAGAATTGAAAGCATATATAAGGTAAAACTAAATAATTAACAATAACAGTTACATGGTTCGATATTTCCTATAAAAAATAGGGCAAAACAAATATGAAACGTTTAACTCAGATACATTACAGCTTATTGGTAACTTATTCAAGCTTAAACGCCAGCTCCTTTCTGTCGTTATGCTTTAAGAAAGAATAATGTAAACAGTTGTTTTGCTTCGATATGCTTGAAGTACAGAACTCATCTTAACAAATTTTCCTGATTCTTATACATTTTTTCTTGAACAAGTATCTTCCAGCATTGTAATTTATTTGTTTAAAATGCTGGAACAATCAACAGTAAAAAGTATCATGAAATCTGGTTGAACATAAGGCAGCGTTGAGACAAAAACAAATCTTAATAATGCATTTGATAGAACTCCTGAAGTTATATTTGTAATTTTATTTCATTTTCTCCAACACTTTTAGAGATATATATCAAATAACAAGTGTAAAATAGTTGTTTAAATGTGGTAAAGATATGCTACATTTGGTCTGAAACAGTCTAATGGCATTTTATAGAAGTAAGTGCCCCTGAAATGTCTAATTATAAGGTTAATTAATTATTACTTCAACGTGGTACATTATAAAACCATATGACCTTTTACAAAAGGTTTGATGACATATCACCTTAAAAAATGACATGCGAAAACCGGAGTTAGCAATGATTGCACTTTTTTCATGAAAAAGTACTCGGAATCCTTGTAGTTTGTAATTTAAATACATCAACTTATCACTTAAGACTAGAAGTGACTTTCCATAAACCAGAGGAGGTTACGGGCAAAAGTATAAAGATACTATATATTTTGTAATCAGTGAGACATAAGGTATCATATGAGACAGGAAGTGACATTTACTTCACCAGAAGTAGCAAATCATCTCCCTTATTTCACCCAAAAGTATATATAAATCACTTATTTACTACATTATAATGAAGAAAATATGGTTAGATGCCAATTTTAACTTTGAGTGAACTAGAACTAGATTCTTCAATAATTTTGAAAATTTGATGTGAAAAGACCTTCAATTGTTCTCTAAACAATTGGTTTAATTGTTCTCTGAACAAATGGTTTTTTATTATATCTATAGTTTTTATCGGATATGTATCCGACAAGTTTGACAATCAGTGCTGATTCACTAAGAGTTACTCCCCTTCAAACCACTATATAAATATATATATGTATTTAGACCCTTCTATAACGAAATTTATTTTACATGCACACGTGTAAAAATTGGGGTTTACATCTAACGCAATCATAGGTTTGAAAGTAGTTTTCAATTTAGACTTGTTTATATATATATAACTCGTCTAAACATCAACCCAACAATCTGTATATATATATCCGATGGATACATCTGTTGTAGAGTTGTCACTGACTCAGACGTACTTATAAATATAATTATTTTCTGTGACTGTATATTACATTAATTTGTAGGATCCTTTACTATAGATAATTTAGCTGATCTGTAACAATAACATCTTCATGTCTTATATATCATGTACTGTAGTACGCCGCTAGATTAAAACTGACGAGGAAAGGTAACACACGGCCAGGGAAAGCTCTTCTTTTGAGAGCCCAGGTGGTCGTGTGGTCTAGCGGGACGGCTGCAGTGCAGGCGATTTGGTGTCACGATATAAGAGTAGCATGGGTTCGAATCCCGGCGAGGGAAGAACCAATGCTACTGAGATATCGTGACACCAAATCGCCTGCACTGTAGCCGTCCCGCTAGACCACACGACCACCTGAGCTTCACAAAAATAAAGCTTTCGGTGGTCGTGTGTTACCTTTATATATATATATATATATATAAGCTGATCTGTAACAATAACATTTCCATGCCTTATATATCATGTACTGTATAACGACGCTAAATTAAAACTGACGAGGAAAGGTAACACCCGGCCACCGAAAGCTTTATTATTGTGAAGCCAAGGTGGTCGTGTGGTCTAGCGCACCGGATACAGTGCAGGCGATTTGATGTCACGATATCTCAGTAGCATGGGTTCGAATCCCGGCGAGGGAAGAACAAAAAATTTGCGAAAGCATCTCCATGCCTTATATATCATGTACTGTATACGACGCTAAATTAAAACTGACGAGGAAAGGTAACACACGGCCACCGAAAGCTTTATTATTGTGAAGCCAAGGTGGTCGTGTGGTCTAGCGGGACGGCTACAGTGCAGGCGATTTGGTGTCACGATATGTCAGTTGCATGGGTTCGAATCCCGCCGAGGGAAGAACACAAAATTTGCGAAAGCAAATTTACAGATCTAACATTGTTGGGTTGATGTTTAGATGAGTTGTATATACATAATGAACACAGCCATGTATCACCATCACTGCTGGTGATCCGATGGATAAATCTGTTGTAAAGTTGTCACTGGCTCAGACGTACTTATATATATATATATCAACATTTCACAGTAAGACCACAGAAAAGACATACAAGATCTTTTGCAATGTCAACTGCAAAAGCTCAAACGTGATTTACGTTCTTGAGTGTCCTAGGTGTGGTCTCCAATATGTTGGTGAATCTATGCAGCCATTTCACAAACGCCTCAATGGCCACAGGAGTGACCTCACAAAAAAACCGTACATTCCTGTCAGCCAACATTTCAGGTTACCAGATCACAACCTGAAAGATTTTGATCACATGAAGATCCTTGTGATCGAACAGGATTGTACATGGCAAAATAGGCAAAGAGAAAATCGGGAGAGGTTTTGGATAAAAACACTGGGTGTCCTCCATCCAGATGGAATCAATAGAAAGAAATAATTAAATTTACAGTCTAGTGTTAATATTATTATATTCAGGATTTTGGATTAAAATCAATCGACCAAAACTTACCTGTATTATTAGTGATCTATGTTTACACCTTATACATTATATCTCATTATTGTTAAAACTTTTGTCACCGAAGAAGGCCATTTGTTGAGCCGAAATATTTGCAATTATTGTATAATTTATATCATCTGTTCAGTTTTTCCATCTTTGTGCAATGATATTCAACACTTTTTAGTGTTTTGTTTTCCATCTATTTATCGGTATTGTTACACAATCTTTCAGACTCATATAATTTTTCCTGTTTGTGTAGTATTGTCAATTTTGATGATCCAATACCTATTAAGTTTACTGGTTGGTAGATTCTTATAGACTCTATATATATATATATATATATATATATATATATATATATTTATATAGTGAACCGTTCATCATTAGCGATACAAACCTTTATTTAAGATATTTATCATTTTCCATACTTCCCAAGTGAGAACATAACTATTTAAAATCTTTAAAATTATAAGTAGAAAATACCGTACGCTTATGTTACATTGTGATTGGTTTTTTTTCTTTCGCCTTTAAATCAGTCTCCAAACCTTTCAGACTGAATGCTCATAAATACATCAAAGGTACCAGGATTATAATTTAGTACGCCAGAAAATACACGGAAGTAATTGCGTTATTTGAAATTTAAAAAAAAAACGATTCTCTGGATACTGGTTGTCTCCTCTCATCTTCGTTCTTCTTTTACAAAAGAAAAAAATATATTTCGTTTTCTTTACTGACTTACATTATTTAAACACAATTGTAAATTAACAAATAATTAATTTAACAATTCAAATTTACATTCATAGCATTGACTGTACTCATAATTATTTAATTTGATTGGTATTGCAGCGAAACAAACAACAATTAAAACCAATTGAAGGTCTTTCCAAATCATTTGTGTTGAGAAGCTACCTAAGGTTTACTCAAATTTACATTTTGTGTCCCTTCCAGTTTCTTCATGCTGATTTAGGGACGGTGCATTATTTATCAAGCAGGGGGGACCGGTGCAAATGGTAAGGGGACATGTACTTTTTTCAACGTGCAAAGTAGTGGGACCTGATGATTTTTCATTATCTTAATGCATGGGACATACACTTTTTTCAAATGCTTAAGTAGTAAACATTTTATTTTAATTAGCCCAAAAATACACACGAGAAACATTCAAACAGAAACAGAATATGATAAACGATTTTAGTTTTGACTGGTGTAAATCAGCCCATCTAACTAAATTAAATATTGATCTTACAAAATTCAAGCTTATTAGGTAGTTTGATTTATTGCTGTGAAATGAAAGAATTTAATCTATCTTAGATATATATTAAGCTTACTGAATCCCAGGTCATTTTTTTGTTGTTGTTGTATTGCTGTCAAATTCAAGAATTAAATCAATCTAGGTAAAAAAAGCTAGAATTTGGATTTCGAACAAAATGGAGATACTACACTTTAATTATTTTAATAACTTTTTTAAATCAACTTGGATTTTCATCAAACTATGCAGCTATCTTTGATATATATAAAGCTTACTAAATCCCATGTCATTTAGTTTTTTGTTGTATTGCTGTAAAATTTAAGAATTACAGTAATCTTAGTAAAAAAAGCTAGGATTTGCAATTAGTATACTTTAATTTTTTTAATAACTTTTTCAAAACAACTTGGATTTTCATCAAACTATGCAGCTATCTTAGATATACATTAAGCTTACTGAATCCCAGGTCATTTTGTTTTTTGTTGTATTGCTGTCAAATTTAACAATCAAATTAATTTAGGTCAAAAAAGGTAGAATTTGCAGTTCGAACAAAATAGAGATAGTACACTTTATTTTTTTTAATACCGTAACTTTTTCAAATCAACTTGGATTATCATCAAACTAAGCAGCTATCTTAGATATATATTAAGCTTACTGAATCCCAGGTCATTTTGTTTTTGTTGTATTGCTGTCATTAAGCTTAAATATTTTTTTGTGAACCAAGTATCTTTCAAAATACCTTTGTCTCTATACTATAACTTACCATTTATTTGATACATTTTATACATCACTTGTGTCAAATACAGAAAAAACCTCTCGTATGGAGTCTTTGAATCGCTTTGGTCAAAATTGGACAAAATATCTGGAGGATAAAACGAGCAATTTTATAAAATACATTTGTGAATTTCTTTTTAGGGTTATGGAGAATATGCAACCGCTAGGAAAACAGTGTTTTAGTAGATCTCTTTCACAAAGAAAAGTATTCGGCTAAGCAGGGTCAATTTGAAAGGCACATAAACTGTGCATTATCATATTCTAAACATCTAAGCGACATCGGTCTCACATAATAGCGTTTTTATGCCCCATTTATGGGCATTATGTTTTCAGGTATGTGCGTTCGTCCGTCTGTTCGTTCGTCCGTCCTCTCGTCCGTTCTGTCCCGCTTCAGGTTAAAGTTTTTGGTCGAGGTAGTTTTTGATGAGGTTGAAGTCCAATCAACTTGAAACTTAGTACCATTTTCACGGTCCATTGAACATAGAAAATTATAGCGCAGATGGGGCATTTGTATACTGGGAACACATTCTTGCTTACACTGATACCAGTTTCTATATTTAAGTCAGAGAGCTTTGATTTATTTCCGGTTTTATGAAGGTCACTTCAGGTCGTAAAAAGTAAAATCACAAAAATACTGAACTTAAAGGAAAATCAACTCGGAAAGTCCATAATCACATGGCAAAATCAAATAACAAAACGCATCAAAAACGAATGGACAAGAACTGTCATATTCCTGACTTGGTACAGGCATTTTCAAATGTAGAAAATGGTGGATTAAACCTGGTTCTATAGCGCTAACCCTCTCACTTTAATGACAGTCTCATCAAATTCCGTTATATTTACTATGATGCGTTAAATAAACAGACACAATCAATAAAATAGTCAAAATATGGGTACCTCAGTCATCATCGTATAACAATTTTAAAAAACCGACAGGTTATTGTGAGTAAGAGACCCGGTTTACACATCAATAACCTCTAGAAAAAATGTGTTTAATCCTTATAATTCTTCAGCAAAACATACGCGATTATTAATTTACATTATTTGTTTGATTGTTGCATTACGCCGCCATTTTGACTTAATAAAAACCATAAATGTCCGATAAATGCAACATAATCTAAAATGAAATAGCACCTACCTCAAAAACTTCATTTTAATTTTAAAAATATTATCAGAATTTGAAGAGTACACGTAACGAAATAATATTTCCCTTGAACATGTTCATTCGTATGGCGTCATGTTTGGCAATGACGTAAATTCGCCAATTCCTACATGAAATTTCGCTGAATTTTATTTAAATTTTATTTTTAAACAATTTCGAAGCTTTAGTGCATTTATTTTATTTCTTTTTTGTTATATATGCATTAGAATAGAAACAACTGTTATGCAATTGTTTTACAATCTCAATTTGCTGAAAATCCCAGTATCCCTGCAAGAATGTGTATCGCGCATGAATAGAATACGTGGTTTCGGAAACATGGTTTATCGAAGTGTAAACCAAGAGAAAAATTCCAATTGACCAATCCAATTCAAGTATTTATAGATATGCAAATGATATAAGAAGTATTCAATTTATGTATCCCTTATATCAAAAAAAGAAGGGGAAGTAACTCTCAGATGGAGTCTTCGTATTGCTTCGGTTGAAATAAGACAAAACCTCCAGAGGATATAACGAGCTATTCGGTAAAATAAATTTATCAATTTCTTGTGAGGTTACAAAGGAAATGCACTCACAAGGAAACAGTGTTTGTGTACGTAAACCCCTACAAAGAAAAGTATTTCGATAAGCAGGGTCAATTTCAAAAGCACATAAACTGTTCGATATCCTGGTATACCAGTCGACATCTAAGTGACATCTTGCGAAGCAAAATTTATACGCAAGAAATAAAAGTGGTGGAAGAAAAAAAAATAGGAGAAAATCAATAGGTCTTTCCACAGAAAAGACCTAATATATATGTATATAAATTAAGAAACCAATTGTTCAGAGAACAATTGAAAGTCTTTCCACTAGGGTATGGGGCATATTTAAATTGGGTTTGAAATGTCACTGCCAGTGCCAAATGATAGCTTATTGTAAGATTATTTTAAAAATGTATGGTTTTTATACACTTTTGTTTTAATTAAAGGGAGACAATTTGTAATTTCCGGATTTAAAATGTCACTTTCCGTATAATCTGACCTGACATTGATTTAAAATATATATGACTATATATACTTTCACATAAAATGAGTACTAGAAATGGCTTATTTCGGTTAACACAAAATCACATTTCAGGTTGGGGTTTTCAAGGACATAGTGTGCAAAAGTCTCATAGCTTTATCATGTATACATATGAAGTTAAAGAAAAGGTCAATATCTAAAACTGTCAAAATTACATATGATTGATTGATTGTTGGTTGCTTTACGCCGCATTAGCACAAAAAGGCTATATCGCGGCGAAAAATTACATATGATCTTGATCTCAATTTCAATGTCATAAACCTAGGACCTCTAATCAAAAGATCCTAGGTCTTTATTATATATGTGGTTAATAAGTTATATCACAATTCGCATAGGTTCATATATAAGAGGAAAACTCAATTAATGTAATACAACATTTCGCAACTTACAATTTAGCAAAATATGTTGTTGATACCTTTTAAGATTTTTGAAAAGAAGTGAAAATAAGAAAAATCAATTAAGAACATGACCTTGACGATTTAAAAATTAAAAAATATAGGTCTCTATCACTTATGGTTTACCAGATACAATTACATTTTACATATTTTAAATAAAGATTGGGAAATAACTGTCATAGGGGGGCTCAAGAGATTAGACCGCTTCGCTCAAAATTATTGTTAAGATCCTGAGGATATAAGGTGCAAATTGGTGAAATAATTTTGCTGTAATCTTTTTTGGTTGTGAAGAAGATGCGCACACAAGAAAACAGTGTTTTTGGGAAATAACTCTTACAATAAAAAGTGTTCGGTTAAACAGGGTTAGTTTTACAGTCGCAAAAATTGTTCGATATCATATGCAAAAAATCTTACGTCTCACAAACCATCAAACACCGGTGGAAGAAAAGAAAAACAAAAAAAAAACAATTGTACAGAGAATAATTGAAGGTCTTTCCACTTCTAACGAATTATTTTTATATAAAATTCAATTTTAAAATGTCATTTTCAGTGGCCAATGATAGGTCATTGTTTGTAGTTTCTAAAAATATATGGTTTCTATACAATTTGTTTGAAATAAGGAAGGTAATTTGTAACTTCCGTCATTCTTTGAAAGTTAAATTTACATTGCTTTCAAAATTATATTGCTTTATATACTTTTACATGAAATACCATTTCTGGTATACACAAGATCACTTCCGGTTTTCAGAGTCATATGGCTTGTAACCTAGTGCACAAACCCCTTTGGCTTTATGGTGCATATATAGGAATTTAAAGCAAATTTCAAAATCTAGATCGTCAAATGTATCTGTGACCTTAAACCGAATTTCAAGGTCATAAAATACGGACACTAAACCAAAGACCAAAGACCCTAGGTCTTAAATATTTATGGTTAATGAGTTATATTACTTTATGCATAGGTTCATATATAAGAGGAATTTAATATATTCGCACCCTTTCAACTAAAATTCAGGAGCAATGAAAAATTGTTGTAGATATTTTCTACTGTTTATGAACAACGTGATAATAAAAGAACAACTAAATTTAGAATTTGACCTTGAACTTTGACCTTGACCTAATATTTTTTAAAAGGACCGCAAATCCGAAGACCTTAGGTCTTCATCACATATGGTTTACCAGTTTCAAATGCAAATCCCTTATATCAAATGCATCAGGGGGAAAACTCTCATTTGGAGTTACCTGAATGCTTCGATGTAAATCCTGAAGATATAGCGAGCAATGTCGTAAAATAAATTTGTCATATTCTTTTACGGTGGCAGAGAGTAATGCACACAAGGAAGTGTTCGCGGAGATAACTCTTATAAAATAAAGTATTTTATTAAGCGGTATCACTTTCGGTTGATATTTTTTCAAGGTCATGTGTCGCCAAACCCTTGGCAAATGACACCATAGCTCCGTTAAGCACTAGCATGAGGTTTTATTTTATTTACCTTACATTTTATCGTTCATGGGGCAATAGTTCATATTAGATATCAGATTGCTTCGTACTAAAAGTACCATTTCTTCGTCTCAACAACCCAATTGAGCATCAGTTTTCTTATGTCTCTTTATGTTATACGATAGAATGCATACATATTACAAGCAAGTGGCAAAATTAAGAAAGTGACCCTGAGCTTTGAGCCCTATTTTCTTATTGGTCAACAAAGTACCTCAAACCAAGATACTTTAAGTCTCTGTCACTTACGGTTCATGAGTTACATTAACATAAAAAGGGAAAATAACCCTCATATGGAGTCACAGTAACGATTTTGTTAAAACTGACTGAAGAATCGAAAGGATTGAACGAGCAATTTAGAAAAAAAGGTCGATTTTTATAACCTTAGCGTATGAGATGTGCACGCAAGAGAAACTGTGTTCGGAGAGGTAACATTTTTCGCTTAAGGAGGGTCAAAATTAAAAGCGCATGCAATGCACGATAACATAAATCAAATATCTAAGCGACATTTTTCGAAAAAAAAAAACTAAATGCAAGAGCAAAGTTTGACGGAAGAAAAACAGAAAAGCGGAAAGAACTAATAATACTATTTCTTTCAGAACGTTTAACATGATTAAATAATGGGGGACAATCATAACTTTTGATGTGGGAAAATCAGAACATTCAATGTGGGACAATCACAATTCTGAAATTTCAAAGCGTGAGACAATGAGAAATAGATTGTTATAGTAACCTGCGATTAAATGTAGAACCAGATTAAAACAACCAAGTACTATTTTATCTTCAATAATCACTCATAATCCTAAGGACGAAATGGTTTGTTTTTCGTGAAAGATTTCATAAGCACAATATAATAAATTTAATTAAGTGAGGTGCTATTGGTGAAACAATTCTGACCATATATTCAGACAAATTGAAGCAAAGCCAATATAAGGTATTAAGCTTATTTTTTTCAAATGCATTACAATAAGTGAAATCAATCGAACAATTAGTGCACAAAACACAGGCGAAAGATACCAAATGGACATTCAAATTGTTTTTCTATATAACAAATTGCCAAACATTTTGTAATATTTAAGGTTTCATGTGCGTGTTGACGGTTTTTGAAAACCCTTTTGTTGTGATTTTTACAATTATTTTTTAATCTTTTTTCTTACAGTCAGACGTTTTTGATGATATTATTATTTCTTCTAATAAATAATATTAGTGGAAATATCACGTGCAGACAAACATCTAGCAGAAAGTATCCGTGCTTGAATTCTATTCTTTTCCTTCTTTGGCAATCGGGAGATGTTGAGGCAAATCCTGGGCCTCCAAATTCTATTTCATACCGAAACTGGCTGTATGATGTTTGCTCAGTTGTCAGAAAAGTCATAGCTGGAGTTTCAAGTGACTGCAAGATGAATAACATTTGGCAAAAGTCGCCTAACAACTGGCCTTCTAAAGAACGTTATTCTGATCCAAGAAACAGCAACAGAAGTGTGAACGAGGTTGAAACTTTTCTTCATATGCTTATTCAGTGCTGTCATGACATAAGTAAATTGCCCGATGAGATCATATCGGAGATAAATACTTGGAATTGTCATAAAAGTAAAGACAACGTTCAACTATTGAATATGTATACATCAAGGATACGTTGCAGATCAGCAGAAAAAAATGGAAAATTATTAAGAAGTCATTTATTAGTTGATGAGGTTCTAAAACTCGAAGTAGATACCGGGATAGAAGTAACGTTATCTGGTCAACCAGTCAAAGATCAGCAATGTCCCCCCAAAAAAATGTATAGAGCCGAGGCAACCCGAAAGATAGCATGTGTTCTCTGCAAAATCTTACATGAAAAAGACCCAGAGAAAAAAAGTGACAATATCTGGATTGAAAAGCCAGATTGGTGGCCATCCGATCGTAGATATTACAATCCGAATAATGAAAGTAAACGTGATAAGAACGATGACACCATGCTTGTCGAAACAATGATTACAAGGTGTGAACAGACATCAACCGTCCTACAAAAACCATATCAAGATATGGTCGAGGCTTGGCGAGCTGATGACCAAATGTTGCTATCAAAACTCATGACAAGGCACACAGCTGAAACTAACCTGAAAAAGGCAGTGATGGAATTGCATGAAGAAGGACTGCTGCAAGATTCAATGGTTGATAAACATTTGAAAGAACTTGGGCTTCTAGTTCAATGTCATGGAAATATTCAAAATGCTAAGTCACAAGTGAGTATATATATCTGCATGTTTATGAAAATTATCAGTTCATATAACTTATTTCTAAATAGAAATATTTTACTCGACTAGAAATTCGGTCTGTTGATATGAATTATTGTAGTTTAAAATGAATGCTAAAAAGCTAATACCAGGTATATTGTCTCGTTGCTTCTTTTGTCAAATTCTGCAATCCTAAATAGTTATCAAAGGTACCAGGATTATAATTTATACATTTTGTACCTATATTGTCTTAATATTGAGAAAGAAGTTACTCATTTTTTGTTTCAAAACTACAACTTGTCCTGACTTGTGCTGATAAAATGAACATCAGGAATCTGATGTACAGTAGTTGTCGTTTGTTTATGTAATATATACGTGTTTCTCGTTTCTCGTTTTGTTTATATAGATAAGACCGTTGGTTTTCCCGTTTGAATGGTTTTACACTAGTAATTTTGGGGCCCTTTATAGCTTGTTGTTCGGTGTGAGCCAAGGCTCCGTGTTGAAGGCCGTACTTTAACCTATAATGGTTTACTTTTTAAATTGTTATTTGTATGGAGAGTTGTCTCATTGGCACTCACACCACATCTTCCTATATCTATAGTTACCGTCCATTGCACATAAGTTCGTCTGTGTTCCCCGATATTTAATTTGATAGTGCAAAACAACCTGAACTTCTAATCGTAGCAACAGGAAAAATATGCCCTCCTATTCAATTTCAAATGAACAAAATTATTATTCAAAAGAATATGTCAAGGTTTCTATTGAGTGATCCAAAGTCCTTAAAATTTCACTTAATACCCATAGCTAAATTATCCTAATATTTTACTTATTTACAAAGCGATGGATATGCGTATAGGAACTATTTCGTTTAAAATATGTTCTACTGTAAGTACTTTCCAATTGGTCCCGAATTAGTGGTTCTGTATAATACAAAACAACCATGGAATAACTACAGCAATGATTTTTTTTATCATGTATTAACAAACAAGAACACGAGTGGAATGTTTAAAAGAAAATAACATTTTAAACATACGGAAATAACCTTGTCTGTTCTTTTTCCAGAAAAGGAAGATGATGGATGCGAAGAATAAGCACGAAATCAAAAGATCAAAACAGGTATTTATAACAAGCTGCCTGTTTCATGAGTCTCGTGACTTACGGTTATAGGACAAAATTTCAGACCTATATTTTTCATATTCTAAGCTAGGTAATTTTGATTGACATTGTATTCACAGAAACCACACATATAAGTCCATCTGATAAACAAATTTAATAATACTTTTAGATATTTGGATGATATTTTGGCTCTCAATAATGACGACTTCAGTATGTATATTAAAGAAATTTATCCTGTTGAACTTACTTTAAATAAAGCTAATACTAACAATGACCACTGCCCTTTCCTCGATCTTGATATCTATATCACTAACGAAAAGCTGAATACTAAAATTTATGATAAAAGAGATGATTTTTCATTTCCTATCGTTAATTATCCATTTTTAGATGGTGACGTTCCCTTGTCACCATCTTACGGTGTTTATATATCTCAACTTGTACGATTCGCTCGTGTATGTAACAATGTTTTAGATTTTAACGAGAGAAATTTATGTATTACTGAAAAATTATTACACCAGGGTTTTCGATATCACAAACCAGTCAAAACATTTACTAAATTTTATCATCGGTATAAGGACATCATTCGTAAATATAGCTCAACATGCAGACTTCTTATACGTTCAGGTATTTCACATCCAATTTTTTTATGGAAATATTCTTTATAAAGCACAAAGGTGTCAGTATTCACCTCAAAAACTAACAAAACCTTTGAATTGACTTATTAAGAAGGGATATAGTTACGATACTGTTGTCAAGTCATTAAAGATTGCATATTTTGGCGTTAATATTGATTCACTTATAGGGTCTTTGCATCGGAACTAAACACATTTATTCAAAAACCAGTTGTTGGCATGACACGGGTTATGTTCTTCTCATATATGTTATGATGGTATGACACTAAACCCCTAACGGGAAGGATTGTGCCTGATGTTCATATGATGAAATCATAATCTTTCAGTCAGTTTAATTGAAGTCTGGAGCTGACATGTCAGTTAACTGCTAGTAGTCTGTTGTTATTTATGTATTATTGTCATTTTGTTTATTTTCTTTGGTTACATCTTCTGACATCAGACTCGGACTTCTCTTGAACTGAATTTTAATGTGCGCATTGTTATGCGTTTACTTTTCTACATTGGCTAGAGGTATAGGGGGAGGGTTGAGATCTCACAAACATGTTTAACCCCGCCGCATTTTTGCGCCTGTCCCAAGTCAGGAGCCTCTGGCCTTTGTTAGTCTTGTATTATTTTAATTTTAGTTTCTTGTGTACAATTTGGAAATTAGTATGGCGTTCATTATTACTGAACTAGTATATATTTGTTTAGGGGCCAGTTGAAGGACGCCTCCGGGTGCGGGAATTTCTCGCTACATTGAAGACCTGTTGGTGACCTTCTGCTGTTGTTTTTTTCTATGGTCGGGTTGTTGTCTCTTTGGCACATTCCCCATTTCCATTCTCAATTTTACCATTCCATTCAGATTCATAATACAATAGGTTTATTTCTAGCGACATATAATCTAATATACATGTATATAGATATCTGGGATATCAAGAAAGCCAATCATTATTAAAAAGTATTTAATAAATTTAAAAATAGGAATTAGATTAAGATATCTATGAAAACATAGTAAGCCTTGTCAAATTTAAAAACAGCATTTTGTTTATTTGTTGTTCGAACTTCAAATGCTAAACGAGATCTTGAGTTGCAAATGTCTTGATTCCTGGTTCAACCTTGTCTATATAGCTTTATTGGGCCGAGATGCCATGTTATCAGGGCCAAGTGGACTCTTTCTAACATGTATAAACAGTTTATGTATAGTGAACATTAAAGACAGTCTTTTTATTGCAATTGGTTAGTGGTTTCGGCATATTTGGTAGTTTCTAAGGGACGACATCAAAAGTTCAATGTAGGATAATAAATCTTAATTCACATAGTTTGTTCACTGACCCCCACCCCCCTCTTAACTTAATTTGGGAAAAATTGATTTACCTATATGGATATATGTAATTCGATTTTGGATTAACAAAACTTGCAGCAATGTTGACATCCCCATCCCCAAACCATTTAATTTAAGTTTTTTATCCTACATCGATCTTTTGATGTCGTCCCTAAGTCCTTCGTGCGTCAATATGTCGGTACGTCCCGAAATTGGTTTATATTCTCTAACTTTAGTTTGCATTAACCAAATGTTAAGAAAGTTATACACCATGATTATAACATCAAAACACCGATCACGTTTGGATTTGGTGGCGTAAGTTTAACCTACTAGTATTTTTCATAAAACAATGTATGAGGTTCGTGAAAATTAAATGATCAAAATAAATTATTTCTGACTTCCTCAAACTGCATCACACAAAGAAATAATGTATGTATGTGATCCTGAGATTCCTTAAAATTACTACTTTGCAGAGTGACGATGAAGCTGGAGTGGGCACTACTTTGAAAGAATTATCACCCGAGTGTTCTATTAGTCAACTGTTGAACAGCATAAGTGATTCGGCTCTGCTAGATAAGATAAGTCAGAACATACCAGATTTACTTGAAGTTACAGCTGACGATACAAAATTTCACTAAAAATAAGCTGTCACAAAATATGGAATACTTTAGGCTTGAAAGATTTACTTAATATTTTCATTTGGAGAGGGGATTTTGCTTATATTTCAAATTCAGTAACATGGATAATTAGAATTGATTAGGTAAACTGTTATTGTATCATTAATTACATGAGTAATCTACTTTCGAAAACGATGGTGGTGTGTTAGTGTTTTCATATAATTTTTTAAGTAAATTTCTGAACAACCTTATGGGTCAACATTTTTTATAAACTTTTATTCGTTTCATTTTTTTGTCATCCACAACAGTCCCATTTATACAATTGTGTGTATATACATGTAAATGTTTTAATGAGCATTTCTACTAACAATAAAAATGTGTACATAAATCTTGTACATATTTTGATACTCATTAATATTTTTACTAACAAATAATTTTTTTTACATAAATCTTGTTTATATTTTGATATGCATTTTTGTACATAAATCTTGTATATGTTTTGATACACATTTTTACTAACAATTTCAAATTCTTTATTAACTTTGAGCCTTACAGCTTATCAGTATAAACAAGTACATGTACAGTGTATACATATGGCATATTACACACAATATAAACAATATGCATAATAAACAATAGGTGATGTCAGAACGATAAAAATGTGTACATAAATCTTGTATATATATGTTTTGATACGCATTTTTACTAACAATAAAAATGTGTACATAAATCTTGAAAAAGGAAAAAATATTTTCAGAACTTAACTTCCAAATTAATGATAAAGAAGTAGTTGCAGCTATATACACATTAAAAAAATAAGAAGTCAAGTGGCTTTGACATGATCTTAAATGAAATGTTAAAATGTAGCCAGTCATTTCTAATTATCAAGTTTTAAAAATTTATTCAACCATATTCTTTAAACCGGCTTTTTCCCTGCTATATGGGAAAAAGGATTTATAGTGCCAATATTCAAAAGTGGTTCTACCGATGACCCCTCTAATTACAGGGATATAACCATTGGCAGTGCACTAGGAAAAATATTTGCAAAAAGATTAAACATAAGGCTAGAGAACTTTTTTATCAAAAAGAAATACAAGATGTACAGAACAGATTGGTTTTTGCAAAAAAAAAGAATAAGTGACCATATGTTTGTTCTCAAACCATTAATAGAAAAATATACTCAAATGGGTCCTAAGCTTATCTTTTCTTGTTTCATCGATTTCAAAAAGACATTTGATACAGTTTGGCATATAGGTCTCTTCTATAAACTAAGACAATATAGCATAAGTGATTTATATTATAATGTTTTTAAAATCATGTATAAAAAGACTGATTTGAATGTGAGAATTGACAAATCTCACATGACAGACTCCTTCTCATCTAATATAGGGGTTCGCCAAGGGGATAATCTTAGTCCTAACCTTTTTAAATTATTCATTAATGACCTCCCTGAAATATTTGATAAAACTTGTGGCCCAGTTCAACTTGAATCAATTCAGTTGAACTGCTAATTATATGCTGATGATGTAGTTTTGCTGTCTGAAACTGCAGAAGGCTTACAAAATAGTTTAGATAAGTTATGCCTGTACTGTAATCAATATGGATTAGAAATTAACCTTATGAAAACAAAAAGGTTGGTTTTCAATTGTACAGGAAAAATAAATCACTCATCTTTTAAATTAAATAATTGTCCTATTGACAAAGCTAGACATTATACATACTTAGGGATAAACTTCAGTACCTCTGGAGGCTTTACAGATGCAAACATGATCTATATGAAAGAAGAATCAAAGCCTGTTTTAAAAATTTATAAATATTCAAATGTCATAAACCCAAAATTAAAACTTTACTTCATACATTTGACCACACAGTAAAACCAATTTTAACTTATAGAAGTGAAATTTGGGGTGCTTTAGATTAAAAAAAAAGAGCTGAAAAAGGAGATTGTTATTTTGAAAAATTATGTAAAGAACTGCAAACTGAATTAGTTCATTCAAAAATCTGTAAATTTTTATTGTGAGTAGGAAAGAGAAGCACAAATATGGCAGTGATAGGTGAGCTAGGGAGATATCCTTTATTTATTGAAGTTATAGTTTATATGTTTTCATACTTATCTTGTTTAACAAGTACAGAGGACAACTTATTGTCTGAAGCTCTCCTTGTATCAAAATACTTATCAAACCATAGTGAGAAAAGTTGGTTTAATTCTATGAGTTCATTAGCAAAATCCTTAGACATAGATTTATCGCAAGTTTTTAATATGAAATTATATTTGAAAAGATTTATTTTAAACAAACTAATATTAAAGTATAATAAGTTGTGGTATTCATCTTTAAGCGATGACAGAAAAATATGTCATTTGGAAATAAACTTAGAACATACAATTTTTTTAAGAGAAATATAAATTTTGAACCTTATTTGTCTATAGGCAATAGGAATCTGAGAATTTGGATGACAAAATTCAGAATTAGTAACCATGATCTAGACATAAAGAGAGGTAGATACAGGGGACTTCAGGCAATGGATAAAATTTGTAATCTTTTTAAAAAAGAAGTGGAAGATGAACTCCATTTTTTACTACAATGTTCATCTTTAGAAAGTGAGAGAGTTTCCATTTTTTCAAACATAGTTAAAAATTATAAAATATTTCACAATTTAGATTATCAATCACAATTTATTTGGCTAATGTCCAATGAAGATAGTCACAAATTTAAACAAGTAAGCAATTTAATTAATAATTTAAATGTTGTTCGAAAACAACTATAAGAAACTTAGTAAAGTTATATATTTAACTGCCAAAAAGACAGAGGCATATTTAGATATTTGTAATTGTAGCTTCTTATTGTATGATAATAAAAGCACCAGGGGGGAAATAGAATATTTAAATTCAGTTTCCTATAGGTTTTAGGATCACTTTATTTGTTAAAATTGAAACATATTACATGGTTTTATAAATATACATTAATGTGTCTTTCTTTTCTCTTCATTGTAATCATTGATTTAATTATATTCAACTCATTGTAATCATTGATTTATTTATATTCAACTCATTGTAATCATTGATTTAATTATATTCAACTCATTGTAATCATTGATTTATTTATATTCAACTCTTTGTAATCATTGATTTAATTATATTCAACTCATTGTAATCATTGATTTAATTATATTCAACTCATTGTAATCATTGATTTATTTATATTCAACTCATTGTAATCATTGATTTAATTATATTCAACTCATTGTAATCATTGATTTAATTATATTCAACTCATTGTAATCATTTTGTAATCATTTGTATCAAATTTAACTTGTGATTATTCTGCCTGTAATGGGCTTCTTTAATTGACAATAAGATATATTTGATTTGATTTGATTGATTTGTATATGTTTTGATACACATTTTTACTAACAATAAAATTTTGTACATAAGTCTTGTATATGTTTTGAAACTATTTTTTATTAACAATGAAAATCTGTACATAAATCTTATATATGTTTTGATACGCATTTTAATTAATAACAATATAAAAAAAAGAAATATTCAATTGACCAAATAGGTCAAATTTTCGAAATTTTCCATCAAGGTAGAACATTTGACCATTCAATGCAAACGACTTAAATTTTTCCATTGCAGTTACACCCCTCTATTTAAGAATCGACTAAGCTCTCCATCAGAGACTTTTTGTCCTACATTCATTAAAAAATGATTTAATAAAATAATTTATCAATATTGTTATGCTGAATATGGTGGCTCATCATCACCATCATTATTTAAAATAACCTCCCATAAATTATTTCAGTAAAACCCCTTTTTGGCCCCAAAATATAACAGTTTTACAAAATTGTTAAAATGTAAACTTTTAGTTGCTAACTTTAAGTGGCAGTGAATACTCTCAGATCTGTACTTTGTGTCTGTGTTGTTTTATTGGATTTATGTGTGCATAGAATCGATCTGATGAGTGTAGCCCTTTTGAACTGATTTTTATAGATTGTTTGCATGTTGTGCTGTTACACCACTGTCTAATGTTTGTAGAGGTTGCGCAAACATGGTTTTCTCTCCAATTCTGTATGTGCCTGTCCCAAGCAAGGAGCCAGTAAACAGTGGTTACTCTTCTTTGATGTATATCATATTTGTTTTTCATTTATTTTTCATAAATCAGGCCAATAGTTTTCTTTTTTTAAGCGTTTACATATGTTTCTCAAGGGCCTTGAATACCTTTATAGCTTGCTTTCTAGTATAGGTTTATGTCATTTTTGACGGCCTCATAGTGACCTATAGTTGCTTACTTCTATCAGTAACTTCAAGTATTCTTAGATTTGAAAGGAGTAGGTCCGGTAAGACCCCTTTTTGGCCCCAAAATATAACAGTTTTACAAAATTGTTAAAATGTAAACTTTTAGTTATTTATTGGACAGTTGAATGCTTCTGCTACATAAATATGGGCTGTTTTTGACAATACAATGCACATATATCGGGTTGTAGCACCATTAAGTCATGCTAAATTACTGAAATCTTCAAAATTCTATCATTTTAGTTAAATTGTAGACAGTTTCCTTGTAAAACGAAAGTGGCCGCATTCGTGTTCATCCTTAATATTGAAATGTAACTTGTATTTTATGATAATACATAACATATATAAAGGTTGTGGATGAACACGGATGCGGCCACTTTCATTTTTGACAAAAACCATCTGAAAAGTGACGTGTTTTGGCATATTTGAGAGATTTTTCATATTTGAGCTTGAATCGGATCGTTTTTAATGACTAAATCAGTTAAAATCTTTCACTTATACTAATTAAATCAAGTGAAATAGACACTTAAGTCTTTAAAAAGTGGTCAAAATCTTTCGTCAGATGAAACTGAAATTTGAGGCCAAAATGAGTCCTTACCGGACCTACTCCTTTGTGTCTTTTGTCTTTATGTTAGGTATAGCCCTTTCCAGAATGATTTTACAGATTTTTCTTATTTTGGAATGTAATATTACTGTCTCAGGTTAGTGGAGGTTAAGCTCAAAAACTTGTTACACCATGCCTCATTCTTGAGAAGACTGGAAATGAGTGGCTGTAACTTGTTGCTGCCTGTCATATTTGATTAATTGGTTTTCCATTTTTGTCATGTCAGCACCTTTTATAGCTGACTATATGGTTAATGTTTTACTCATTTCTGAAGGCTATAAAGTGACTTATTGGTTGCTTACACCCATGCCATTTTGACTCTGGTGGAGAGTTCTCTAATTGGCAGTCATACCAAATCTCCTAACTTTTATACTGTAGAACATTATTGCCCCTATGTTTGTAACAAAATAATCAAAGGGTCTGCACTAATCATCCTTCGAGTTTCGAACAAGATAATCATGCCCAATGACATAAATTGCATCTAATTCCAAAAAGAAAACTAGACAAATAAAATATTATATTTAATAGCACAGATCAAACAAAGTAATTATTAATATGGCACTAAGTTACACATTTAAAACATTCATTAACAAACAAAATATGGTTTTCTGGAACATGCTTTAAATTGTATTTTGTCTAAACTGATTCAGACTGTTCAGGTCATATATTCCAAAAAATTGAATAAGTGTATAGCTCCTAACTCTGCTTTCATTTGTATTTTGTTTCATAATAAGGGAGCTTATAATCAATCAAAATTTAAAATAGAAAGTATTTCAATGTTTTTCAAAATGCTTAAAAATGCTTCTTAAACTTGATATCCTAATCATACCAGTTTCAGGTAAATATCGGTCTGAATTATTTGAAGTTTATGATTAATGCTGGTTTCAGCAGGTATTACAGTGAGTTGACTGTTAGTGTTGCTCTCCACCAATTGCAACTCATTCAAAATTTTGACCAAATTGCAATTTGTTTTATTAAACCAAATTGTTCAACTGGTCAGAAAATTGAACAAATTGTTCAGTCAAAATGTGAAAGTGCAAGGTGATAAAATAAAATATACTTACAATCCTATAAGACTTTAACGCCACTTTAATGATGTTGTGACAAAAATAAGTTTATCAGTTTGTATAGTTATATTATATTCATTTCCATGCTGAAGGGGAAATGTTTATTTTGAATTGCTATTAAATTGTCCAAACTAAGCTTTCATATAGTTTTTCTTTCTAAAAGTCTTCTATATTTATAAGAATCAGATATCATTTTAAATAAAACATCATATATTCAGTAAAATATGTGTGAAATAACAATATGCTATTGATAAATTTTCAGGGGAGATAACATAAAATATTATTCTTTTGAATAAAGACTTTTTGAAAGAAAAGTTATTATCTCCCCCATGGAAACTTCCTACAAACATATATTGCAATTTTACACATATTTTACTGAATATGAAATGTTTTAATTCACATAATGTCTGATTCTTATAAATATAGAATACTTTTTTGAATTGCTATTAAATTGTCCAAACTAAGCTTTCGTATAGTTTTTCTTTCTAAAAGTATTCTATCTATAATACTAAAATTACGAGGTCCAATTTGTCAGCCGTCATCACGTAAAAACGACGAATAAAAAAATTCAACTTTATATATAACTAATATAGTACAAAGGTGTAGATTAAAAATTACACCACTCCAAGACCTTTTGTTTTCCACGTAATTAATATTGCCAATAATTAAGAAGTTCCGGGTCGAGTCCGATACCGATACCAATAGTATATTCACCTGTTACCGATTACCTTATCTGTACGTTCCGCATCTGACAGGCGCACCACCAAAAGGTGTATTCAGGATTAATATGTTATATAGTATTACACGGGTCATAATCACAGGGTTGACACTACTTAATTGTCAAATTGTTACCTATTGTAGTATTTTAATCAGTTAGACTTTCTAAGATAACAGTACGAATACTAAAAATCTGGACTAAAATAAGGCGCATATATATATATATATATATATATAGGTACAGTTTTTAATTTGTTAGCGGGCATGACGTAAAACAGCGAATCAAAGAATTCAACTTTATTTATGACTAATATAGGACAATGCTGTTGATTAAAAAGTACTACATTCCAGGACCTTTTGTTTTCCAAATAATTAATATTATCAATAATTGATAAGTTCCAGTTCGACGGGTTCAAACAGAAAGATTTGAAAGCAGAGAAAACTGTGTATCTTATAATCGGCATGACTTTATCAAATGACAATACTAATACTAAAATAAGGCTTGCGCATAGTTATATACTTTAATTCAGTCACGGACCTGCGATATCACGGGTGTGTTCTAGTATTAATAAGAATCAGACATTATGTGAATTAAAACATTTCATTTTCAGTAAAATATGTGTAAAATTGCAATATATGTTTGTAGGAAGTTTCCATGGGGGAGATAATAACTTTTCTTTCAAAAAGTCTTTATTCAAAAGAATAATATTTTAGGTTATCTCCCCTGAAAATTTATAAATAGCATATTGTTATTTCACACATATTTTACTGAATATATGATGTTTTATTTAAAATGATATCTGATTCTTATAAATATAGAAGACTTTTAGAAAGAAAAACTATATGAAAGCTTAGTTTGGACAATTTAATAGTAATTCAAAATAAACAGTTCCCCTTCAGCATGGAAATGAATATAATATAACTATACAAACTGATAAACTAATTTTGTCACAACATCATTGAAGTGGAGTTAAAGTCTTATAGGATTGTAAGTATGTTTTATTTTATCACCTTGCACTTTCACGACTTGACTGTGGTTTTCTACAGCAGTTGGTTCAAATTTCTGACCAGTTGAACAATTTGATTTTAAAAAACAAATTGCAATTTGGTCAAAATTTTGAATGAGTTGCAATTGGTGGAGAACAACACTAACAGTCAACTCACTGTAAGCAGAACAATAAATATATAAAATAACATTTTATAAACTACAACTTGATTGTTCCTATAAAAGAGAAAACATCGCTTGTACTTTTCACCAATAACGAATGCTAATTTCAAGATACTGTGATCAAATATTTTTGTTACATAATTTTCAATAAACAAGAAATTT
This sequence comes from Mytilus edulis, assembly GCF_963676685.1. Taxonomy (NCBI): domain Eukaryota; kingdom Metazoa; phylum Mollusca; class Bivalvia; order Mytilida; family Mytilidae; genus Mytilus; species Mytilus edulis. Next base: position 37,154,513 of record NC_092351.1, read on the forward strand.
CTCTACATCGTAATTATAGACGAACTGTGTCTAAACATTAAAATTTCTTTCAGTACCAATACAACTTGCATATCAAAATTCATTTAAATCTTGTAAAACATAATTATTGTCCACATATATGCCATCATATACTGATTTAGTTACTGCACAACTAAAATGTATGTGCATTCCTACAGACTCCACACCCGAGGGCAAATTCTTCTCCAGGAGGGGGGTGTTAACATGTAAGGGACACTCATCTCCATCCATAAGTTTACCTCTAGGCCCTGAAATGAAATAAAAAATTCTTTATTTCCATCAACATTTTAGAATGTTTGCAGATGTTCTACAAATAACACATGTTTCAGACAAAAATTCTCTACTGTAAAGTTTTTCTAATTTGCAGAATCTGTGCTTTGCAAAATGTGGTCATATGCAGTAATGAAAAACTTGGATATTAAGTGTTTTTATTTATCAATTAAACTGCTGCACAGTGAGTGTTGTATTGTGCATATTGAAAAAGTTGGAAGAATAAAACTAAATTTGGTAGAAAGCATTATAACAAAATGATAGTATAATGTCCCTGCAGATAAATTTGCTGACTGTGACTTTGAGATGAAGAACAGCAATAAAAGTGCTCTTCCTTTGCTTCTTCTGTGTTATTTTTACTGTGCATGTACTGATTTCATGCCATGGATTGATAAACCATATTTTTGGTTTTTCTATCATATCCCAAATGGACATAAAATTTGCCATGAATTTCACCGTTAAAGTCCTGTTTATTTAAACCTGTTGTATGTATAATCAGTCTGTATTATAGTCTTATATTGTAATTTTCTGTAGTCTCGTTATCTTTCTAAAATCTCATATTCTCTAAATATTCCCTGTAGTTTAATGAGGTGGTTGTTTGTTATTCGTGTCTGAGTGGTATGCAAAGACTTTTGTAAATGTATAGTGTCAGTGAACAAAACATTGTAGGTCACTAATGGCAGGCTTACTAAATATTTGAGTTATTTATATTTTCCTATCCCAAAGAGCAAAGGTTTCATAATGTAAGCCTTCCATTGATGAAATGAAAAGTTTAATGATCACATCAACCTGTTTTTTACAGCTGTAATTTAGGTAAATTATTTTCTGTGTGTATCGATAAGAAGTCCTGATTATTTCCTGTGTGTATTGATGATTAGTCCTATATGTCCAATATTTAGTACAAGTAACTCTCCTGGTTGAGCAAATCTCAATTAAAGTCAAGACAGCAACCCACATATTTTAGCATTGTAATCAATGACCAAATCCAAAACATAATACTTGCAAATCACACTGGATAAAGCAGGGAGATATGTTAAAATAATAATTTTATTATAAAATAATCAAATCAGTATTGGCCCTTGAGAAACACTCAGCATACAAAATAAAATTTTGAGTTCCTGCCTGAGTAGGTCAGCTTGCAACCTTCATTGAAAGGAAGAACCCGCCTGCCCGACAATGCGCCAGCCAGGAAGTGGAGTGTCTCCACAGAGAGGATGAGAATAGACATCTCATCTGCAGCCGGGTTTTGCAAGGTCTGCATCAGGGGATAGCCCATGTGGTGCTATTACAATTAGTAAGTAGCATGGTCTATCAAACTGGCGCTGGAATAATTTTGATCAAATTAGTCCCCGAAATGCTTGGGGATGAATGAAATTTTAGAAATGACCAGTGATAAAATTCCATCAAGGTCCAACAAGAGGCTGTCACAACGACAGCAAACCGGATTTATTAACATTTATTTGTGTCCTGGCAATATCACAAGAACCATAACTGATGAATGCTGAAAGTGAAAATCGTCAATATCAAATTTGACCTCCATTTTGTAGTCAGTATCAACATATTAAAATTTGAAAAGCTTAGATTGAATGGTTCATTAGTAAATGCAACAACGTGAATGGAAACACCATTTTACGATCTTTCAAGAACCATAACTCCTGAACGGTAAGAGTCAAAATCGTCATTATTGAACTTGACCTCTATTTTGTCATCAGTAACAACATATAAAAATTTCAAAAGCTTTGGTCGAATGGTTTATGAGAAAATGCACGGACACGACTGGAAACACCATTTTTTCAATCTTTCAAGAACCATAACTCCTGAACGGTAAAAGTCAAAATCGTCATTATTGAACTTGACCTCCATTTTGTCATCAGTAACAATATATTAAAATTTGGGAAGCTTAGGTAGAAAAGTTCATGCGTAAATGCACGGACACGACTGGAAACTCCATTTTTCAATCTTTCAAGAACCATAACTCCTGAACGGTAAAAGTCAAAATCGCCATTATTGAACTTGACCTTCATTTAGTTGTCAGTAACAAGATATTAAAATTTTAAAAGCTTTGGTTGAACGGTTCATGAGTTAATGCACGGACAACACTTGATTGCCGCCCGCCCGACAGACCGACAGCACGGCCGCCCGCCGTACATCCCCAAATCAATAACCGACATTTTTGTCACAAAAATCCGGTTAAAAACACAGATGGAACAGCTGAGTGCCCCAAAGGATTTAGGAGAGTGGACTTATTCACCTTCAATAAAGTCAGGAGAAAAAGAATGATAATAATAAAATAATGATAAAATACACATATTGACATATAAAATCATAATAATAAAATATACATTTTGCAATGATATCATAATGCTTTGTGTTAAGAATTACCTAACAAATCTTGTGCATACTTAATTGAAGAAGATGACACTCTTATATACCTGCAGTAACTATCAGAGGACCAGCGTCCTAGTACTTTGACCAAATGGTCTTCAATATGTGCTTTATCTGCAGTGGTGGCAGCTCCAATGCGTAGGCTATGACCATTATAGTGATCGGGATTGAAGCTACATAAACTAAGTACATGTTTAATGCAATTAATGAAATAATTTCTTTCTTAAGCTGAAGAATTTTGTGAGATAAAAAATGGATCAGAAGGGAGATTAGGAATTAGATTTTTTCGAGTTCGAAAATATTTGATTAAAATTTTATAAGGACAATTCTGATTTTGTACTTTATGAAGTTGAATATCTATACCCTTCCTGAAGGGATCTGTTTTTGACTGTTTCAGTTTCAAAACGGTCATATCTTTATGAAATGTAATATGTTAGAGTGAGTAGACCATATTCGCTGCATAATTCGTTCATATCCGCTTACATCCAACCTATATTCGAAGATTTGATATTTTTAATGTAGGTTTCAGAAATTTTAGTATATGAAAAAATTGTTTGATAAAGGAATTAAGTATTGTTTTAAAAATTGAAGCAAACTAAGAAGGAAATATAAGTTGTTCATGTACCATGGGGGACACATTTTCACCGCAATGTATGATATGACCATCCTCATTATCCTGGTATATTATAAAAATAAATATATGTAATTTCATGAATAAGCTTCAGGCATTTTCATGAATAAGCTTCAGGCATCATTCCCATGAGATTTTTCTCACAAATATTTACTTTGAGACTGCACACGATTGCCATATAAATCTTGCAGACAGCCAAACATTGTTTAAAGCACCTGCATATTTCTTTATATGTGCCAATAACCTTGAAAATGGGGCAAAGATGAATATCAACTGTTCGAATATTACAAGCAGCCTTTATCGTCTATTTAGGCAAGAAAATGGCAAAAAATGTGTCAATGGCAAATATGAACCACCCACTCTACTCTGGAAAAACAGTTTTGAAAGTGTTTAAAATCAGACTAGAGCTAACAATCACAAATGCCAGCAATGATATAAAATTTGTAGAAATGGATTCATGTATAAAATAAAGGATTTCAAACTTCAGGTCAACACCTTTCCTTTCATGGGGGATATCACATATTGAAAGTTGGCAGGTCTGGAAGTCATATTATTTCTTTCTCTTTACAGAGAAAAACTCGTATATCTCTTAAAACGTGATATGAATAAACAGCTGCGCCATGAGTGCATGATACGCCAGTCGTCTTGTGTGAAAGTTTTATGCAACAATCATAAATAGTTTCTGAGAAAGTTTTAAGCAATAGCCATATATTATTTTTGAGATACGGCGGGACATATGACACCACCCCCACCCCCCCTTCCCTCTTTTTGTTTACAAAAAATCTAAATATCACTAAAACAAAATTTTGAATCAAAACCAAAAAGTATACAGATCTTTAGATTAATATAGCAAACAAGTGTGTAAAGTGTTAAGCAATAATCATAAATTGTTTTTGAGATACGGTGCGACATGTAAAAAAAACTCCCCCTTTTTTACAAAATACTCAATAACTCAAAAATAAAATGTTGAATCATCACTAAACAGTGTACAGATCTTAAGATTAATATAACTAAGTAGTGTGTAAAGTTTTATGCAATAATCAACCAGATGCTCCGCAGGGCGCAGCTCTATACGACCGCTGAGGTCGCACCCTGAACGGTTAGGGCTAGTATGGACACAACATTCAAACTGGATACAGCTCTGAATTTGGATTGTCATTAAATAGTTGACACAGCATAGGTTTCTGACACAGAATGAATGTGGTCTAATGAACTTGAAATGGTTTTTTTTTTGCTTTTGAGCAATTCACTATGCTGTTGAATATTAATCCTTTGAAATTTGAAGAAATTTTCTGAAATCTGAAATAAGAAAAATTGAACCCCACCAATTTTTTTTTCACCTCCACCTTTCCTTTATTCCAAAAATGATCTCAATTCAAATTTCTAATGGAGTTTTCAACAATAACAACTCATTTATATACATTTTAAAATATAAAATGTTATATAGTCATGATTTAAGTTGATTTGACTACTATTCTGGACAAAGAAAGATAACTCCAATGCAACATTTTATATTGGCAAATTTCCAATGAAGTTCATTAAACTAAAGTTTTTTTAGCACTATGCATAAAGATAGAATTTGGAGGCACAAGGTAATGATTTCTATTGGTTACTTCCAGTTCCTGCTTCACAAAATTTGTAAACATTAAATACAACCTTTTTTTACACGCCAACATTCAAGAGAATTCGAGTACTGCAATTGGTCATAAATGATAATGTTGGAATGGGTGCGACATCAAACATTTTTTATAGATTTATGTCTCTTGGAAATATTGGTTATATAGAAAAATACATTATTAGCTCTCATGTGTAAAATTCTTGCCAGAATTTTATGAAAATTATAGCATAGGTTTATATCGGTATTTGTTTATGACACTTTCAAAATTAAGTGCAGATCAAATATTTTTAATGAGGTTACTGGTATGGAAATCAAATTCCATTTGCTTTGAAGCCTTCATTTCTCTATTATTTTTATAAATTTTTTAAAAATAAATCTTTCTTTCAGCTTTTGGCCATGGATAGATAAAATATGTGCAACAGAGACATTGGAATTTTTATTGATTTGCATTTACTATTTTGTTTATAAATCAGACAGCTAGTTTTCTTTTTTTAATAATTTTTCATTTTTCGTTTTAGGGAGCATGCTTTGTGGTGAGGTTTTAACTCATTATTGAAGGCCTTACAGAGGCCTATATTTTCTAACTTCTATCAGTAACTATGAGTATTCTTAGAACAGTACTTTTTGCCTTATGTCTATGATGTTTTTTTAGACTTCATGCAATTCTTATTAGTCAAACCCTTTCCAAATAACTTTTACAGATTGTTCTAATTTTGGGATGTATTAGTACTGTTCCAAGTTAGTAGAGGGTTTATGTTAAACCTTGTCTCATCCCTAAGAAGCATATAAATGAGAAGTTATAGATTGTCACAACTTGTCACATGTGATTTGATTTTATTATTTGGTCACACATCAAGCCATTGGTTTTCCATTTTGTCATGTCAGCATCTTTTATAGCTCAGAATATGGTACAAGTTTTGCTTATTGCTGAAGGTTTTACAGTGACCAATGGTTGCTTACATCTATGACATTTTATCTCTGGTGGAGAGTTGTCTCATTAGCAATCCTACAAAATCTCTCCAATTTCATAATGTAGAACATCATTGCCACTTTTTGTGTTACAAAATAATCAAAAATATGGGAATGTCTGCAAAGGGTCTGCAATTATCATTTGAGTTTCAAACTATATAATCATTCCAAATGACATAAATTGCATCTAATACCAAGAAGAAAACCAGACAAATAAAATATTATATTTAATATCACAGATCAAACAAAGTAATTATTAATATAGCACTAAATTACACATTTAAAACATTCATTAACAAACAAAATATGGTTCTTAGGAACATGTTTCACATTGTATTTTGTCTATACTGATTCAGACTGTTTAGGTCTTATATTCCTATAAATTGAATAAGTGCATAGCTCCTAACTCTGCTTTCATTAGATTTTGTTTCACAATAAGGGAGCTTAATCAATCAAAATTAAGAATAGAAAGTATTTCAATATTTTTCAAAATGCTTAAAAATGCTTCTTAAACTAGATATTCTAATCATACCAGTTTCAGGTAAATATCTGTCTGAATTACTTCAAATTCATGATTAATGCTAGTTAATGTCTTTCAGCCTTAATTAAGCAGAGCAATAAATATATAAAATAATGTTTTATAAACTACAACTTGATTGTTCCTATAAAAGAGAAAACATCGCTTGTACTTTTCACCAATAACGAATGCTAATTTCAAGATACTGTGATCAAATATTTTTTTACATAATTTTCAATGAACAAGAAATTTCTATACATAATAATAAAAGAAGAACTGTGTCTAAACATTAAAATTTCTTTCAGTACCAATACAACTTGCATATCAAAATTCATTTAAATCTTGTAAAACATAATTATTGTCCACATATATGCCATCATATACTGATTCAGCTGCTAAATAATTAAAACGTATGTGCATTCCTACAGACTCCACATCCGAGGGCAAATTCTTCTCCAGTAGGGGGATGTTTAACATGTAAGGGACACTCCTCTCCATCCATAAGTTTACCTCTAGGCCCTGAAATGAAATAAATAATTTTATATTTCCAATTATTTTAGGATGATTGCAGATGTTCTACATAAACACATGTTGTAGACAAAAATTCTCCACTATTGAGTTTTTTTTAAATCTGAAGAATCTGTGTTTTTAAAAATGTGGTCACATGCAGAGTAATGAAAAACTTGGAAATTAAGTGTTTTTATTTATCAAATAAACAGCTGCACAGTGAGTTTTGTATTGTGCATATTGAAAAAGTTAAAATTTTAGTTGAAAGCATTATAACAAAATGATAGTATAATGACCCTTCAGATAAATTTGCTGACTGTGACTTTGAGATGAAGAACAGCAATAAAAGTGCTCTTCCTTTGCTTCTTCTGTGTTATTTTTGCTGTGCATGTACTGATTTCATGCCATGGATTGATAAACCATATTTTTAGTTTTTCTATCATATCTGGACATAAAATTTGCCATGAATTTCACCATTAAAGTCCTGTTAGAGTGAGTGGACCATATTCGCTGCATAATTCTTCGTTTCCACTTACATCTGACCTACATTCGAATATTTGAAATTTTTTATGTAGGTTTCAGAAATTTTAGTATATGAAAAAAATGTTTGATAAAGGAATTAGTTAATTGTTTTAAAAATGAATGCAAACTAAGGAGGAAATATAAGTTGTTCGTGTACCATGGGGGACACATTTTCACCGCAATGTATGATATGACCATCCTCATTATCCTGGTATATTATAAAAATAAATGTATGTAATTTCATGAATGAGCTTCAGGCATCATTCCAATGAGATTTTTCTCACAAATATTTACTTTGAGACTGCACATGATTGTCATATAAATCTTGCAGACTAGCCAAACATTGTTTAAAACACCTGCATATTTCTTTATATGTGCCAATAACCTAGAAAATGGGGCAAAGAGGAATATTACAAGCAACCTTTATCATCTATTTAGGCAAGTACTGGGTAAAGGCACACAAATTTTACAGAAAAAATTGCAAAATGGCAAAAAATGTGTCAATGGAAAGTATGCACCACCCACTCTACTCTGGAAAAACAATTTTGAAAGTGTTTAAAATCAAACTAGAGCTAACAATCACAAATGCAAGCAATGATATAAAGTTTGTTGTAATTGATTCATGTATAAAATAAAGGATTTCAAACTTCAGGTCAACACCTTTCCTTTCATGGGGGATATCACCCATAAATATGGAAAGTTGGCAGGTCTGGAAGTCATATAATTTCTTTCGCTTTACAGAGAAAAACTAATATCTTAAAACGTGATATGAATAAACAGCTGCACCATGAGTGCATGATACGCCCGTCATCTTGTGTGAAAGTTTTATGCAACAATCATAAATAGTTTCTGAGAAAGTTTTAAGCAATAACCATATATTGTTTTTGAGATACGTGAGACATATGACACCCCCTCCCCCCTCTTTTTTTTTAACAAAAAATCTAAATATCACTAAAATAAAATTTTGAATCAAAACCAAAAAGTATACAGACCTTCAGATTAATATAACAAAGAAGTGTGTAAAGTTATAAGCAATAATCATAAATTGTTTTTGAGATACGGCGCAACATGTATAAAAACCCTCCCCCTATTTTACAAAATACTCAATAACTCACAAATAAAATTTTGAATCATCACCAAATAGTATACAGATCTTAAGATTAATATATTAACTAAGAAGTGCGTAAAGTTTTAAGCAATAATCAAAAATTGTTTTTGATATATGGTGCAACATGTGAAAAAAACCACCCCTGTTTTAGTTACAAAGTGCCGTAACTAAAAAAGTTTTAATCTTATTTTCACCAAAAAGTATACAGATCATTTGACCATCATAAGAACTATAATAAGTTTCATGAAATTTGGATAAGTCGTTCTCAAGTTACAGTGCGACATGTTAACACCGGACAGACAGACGGACAAACACCGGACAGTTGTATAACATAATACGTCCCTATAAATTTTGACGGGTGTATAAAAATTATCACAATAATAGATCAAAGGAAAAATTGAGAAATAGCAATAAATGCTTTCATTGCATACTTACCAGCTGGGCATCTTGGAAGTTCTAGTTTAGGTATGTTTGTGATACGTTGGAAGTCGTCATGACAGGCATTACAGAAATGTGTTGTACCAAAACAGAAGAATACAGCCACGGAACAGCAGTAACGACATTTGTATTCCAGGAAATCTGTTCCATGCTTTGGACAGACCTGAAAAAAAAAAGATTGTAATTTATTAATACGTGTATTGCTGCAACTTTCATAATTTCCATACTGTGAAAGTACTTTTATTGGTGGATACCAATTTATGTGGTTTTCATGGATGGCTTTACCCATAAATTTTAGTGTCCAAAGAATTAAAACAACTGTTGTCCAAATCAAGACATGGAAATAACTCCATGCAGGTTTGACTACTTAGGAACAGGCATGTAATCAAGAGCAGCAAACACACTATGAATTTCATTTACAACTTCAGATTTATCCATTTCATCTTTTAAAAAATACACCTTTGACTTTTAATTGTCATGAAGAATTACGTTTATATATGCTTCAGACAAAAGTTTTCATTGTGTGTTTATTTTGTAGATGTATCATTATTTACTATATGGTTTCATGGATTTAATTTTCAATCCATATGGAATCATAGATTGGTCTGAACTGACCTCCAAACCTTTAATGATTCTGTAATGAGGAGTACCCAAATTGCATCCATGCTTAAATTCACATCATCAAAAGTCTAATAACAGAGCTTTTGTTTAATTTCTTCAAATATTTTGAACAATTGGATATTAGTCCATGCTTACTCTTCATATTTTAAGAAATGGATACTTGTAACATATTGTATTTGCTAATTATAAAAAGATCATGTTTTGATGACGTTGCATGGTGACTTTTCTGTACATTTTGATTTTTCAGTAAACAGCCAATCTGTTGATAAATACTGTGAACGTTTGTGTGTATCTAAATATTTTTACCTCTGTTGAAAGACGTGCATAGTATTAACTCATACAAAAACAAATTGTTTAGTCTCTAGGAAATCTTGTAAGATTTCCGTTGCTATTTTTGCTAAATAGGTGCAATTTGGGTACCCTCACTTTATAAGATGAAATTTACTTGGGTACCAGTAGGTAAACAAAACAAATTATCTAAGAATATTAATTATCTTCCCAAAAGAGGCATGGTTTGTGAATCAGCTGTATAAATAAAGTGCCAACATATAAGTTAAATAAACTAACCTGAGCCCTAGAGACATCAGAACATCCCCCACACACTAACTCCTGGGGATCATACTCCTCTACAGCTCCTGCCTGCTCTTCACATCTAGCCTCTCCACCATAGTATGCCTATAATTATCAAACATCATGTTAGTTTTAACAAATGAGTACAGTGTTTTCCATTCGGCATTTAAGCCGGGTGTGCCGACCACCTTCTTTTGAAAGCCGACCACCTTTCGATTTTAGGAGGTGGTCGGTTTTTTTTTCAAATTTCGGATTTTTTTCGGTTCCGTACCGTTAAAATTTGAATACTAATCGCGCCTCGCTGATTTGTTTTCATTGACAAAGATGGCGTCCAATCGTCAAATTTCAATGTTTTCATTTATCAATCGGGGTACAAGAAAGGCAGATGACGATGATGATAAAGAAAATACTCGACCAAATAAGTTAAATAAAATTAATAGTTATGTTGAAGTTGTGGAAATTGAACAAAAATCAACCAAACAACGGAAAAGACACGCAAGTGAAGACAAATATGAGCAAGACTTCAAATGGCTTATAGTCACAGAGGAAGGATACTACTGTTCTATGGGCCAAAAATACGGCACAAAAGCAAGAAACAGGACATAAAATTGTAAATGAAAGAAGAGAGAAAAGAGATAAATTGTTGAATAAATCAAATCAAAGAATATTTGACAATTAATATGACTACGTCTATTTATGTTTGTTCAACTCCATTAAATGTGAATATTATACTAATCTTTATTTTTGTGACCCCCACGTGCACCCACAGTAAATTAAAAAAAAACGGGTGGACATTTAAAAAAAAAAAAAACCACCCGGTTGCAAGTGATTTTTTTAAAACACCCACCTTCCCTTAGTGAAAAAAGGAAAACACTGGAGTAAACTACATGCATGCACAGCTAATAAGTATTTTTTACAAATGCCATAATTCTTTCAAGGGTCAAATTTGAAATATGTTAATATCTCATTATGCAATTACATTGCAAATTTCCTGCCAAATACCAGCATGTAATATAAAAATGTCTTGAAAACTTTACATTATAAAATTACAGAGGGACAGAACCTGTCAAAAATCAAATTATATGATCTGACCACTTAGTGACAGAGGTATAAAACCTAGAAGGATTGATAGTATATAGAAAACTGGCAACCAATTCAATACTAATTCTACTAAGAATCAGATGTAATAACATATCAACTTCTTCTGTCTCTATACAGTATATTTTCTCTGATAGTCATTTGCTTTTTCTTGTTTTCATTTTGATTTTTGCTTTTGTGGCAATATAGATATATTGCAAAAAAAAACCAAAACAAAATGGAAAAAACAAAATGACAATCAGGAAAAAATGCTTTATAGAGACAGAAGAAGTTGGTTTTGTGTAATGGCTGTTTTATTAAATTTTCTGTCATTATGACCCACTGAAGTATTCAGGTAAGCAACTATAAAGCCTTAATCCAGATACTACAGTAAAAGTTACTTCTGTACAATGAAGAATGTATGAGTTATAAGGATCTAATACTTACTTTGTTACACTTATAACAGACATAGTATGCATATCTATCCATAGCAAATCCTGCAGGATCTTGATAGAATCTTGCCCCTAGTGTGGTAATAGCCTCTGCCTTGTGTAGACCTTCATATTCCAGCCTCATCATGGCCTTCCTTCTGACATCCTCAAATAATTCCTGGATTGGCTTTAGTAAATCTCTTAACACAGGATGGTCAATTGTTGCCTAAAATGTGTGATAGACATTTTTCATTTAAAGAACCGATACTTTGTTTATTATTATATTGCATCAGTATCCATCCAATTAAAATTATTATATGCCTACGTTAGATTTTTAATTTGAAACTTTTAAATAAAAGAAACTATTTCAGTAGGTAAAATAAACATTTTTAAAGAAAATTAAGCCTTCAAGATATACGTGTACTAGTACATGCATGGTGCCTTTCTATACATCATATATTTTGCATGTATTGACCAGATATATTCTTTTTGAAATTTGTATTTTTTGTTTAGCTTTTTCAATTATAAATTCATATTGATTGCCATAGCGCACATCTACAAAGATTTTAATATTTACACATAAAACAATCAATATCCAGCCATAAAAATCCAACTTGTGAGAATTTAACAAATTGAAAATAATTCTTTCAATGCATCCGTCCTTAAAAATCAAAACTTGACATTTAATCCTTGTATACTTAAGTTTAAAACCATTTACTGTAAATTCATTTAATTTCACGGGTACCATATTTCATGAGTTGTAAAAATTGTTACATTCTTGATATCATGGTTTGCCAAATGTTTGTAAACAAGCCTATAGACAATTCATTCTTCATTCAACATGTAACTTTGTGGTTTCCTTATTCAAACAAAAACAACAAAATTGGTTTCTTCCAAATGATAAGGAATCCACAGTAAGTTAAAACTGTCAAGAACATATTTTGAAAGAGAAAAAAAAACTAAGGCAGAGCTACCACAAATCTAATTTAAAGTTACAAATACTGATTTACACATTCCATTCAATTGAAATATTGCAAAAAATTTATTAAGTCAGACTAAGCCGCTTCAAAAATAGTTCCAATGTCCCATTGCACATCTTTTATATGTACACAGGCTACAACTAAAAAAAGTACTCTATTTTTGTTCTTTAAAACAATTTATAAATAATTAATTATCTTGATAAAGAAAATAAATTACATTTCAAACAGACATTCAAAGGGCATTACTTAAAGTATACTATAAGTTCGATAAAAATCTGGCAAGAGTTGTACCCATGAGAGAGCCAATGAGGCCATTTTCCATTAATTTAAATTTCCAAGGGGCATAACTCTTTTTAAAAAGTTGATTGCCCGGTATTTCTATGTCCTTGCAATGCATTCACAAGGGACTAAAATATATAAGCTACTCTTACTTTCAAATTTATACACTACTTAAATTGGAATACATACCTTACAAATTGGACAAAGTGAGAAACCAAATGTTATCCTTGGTCCAACCCATCTCTTACTTAACACATTTCTCACACAGTGCGAGTGGAAGACATGGTGACATTTCAACTGAAAAAGTAAATATATTATCTGTCTGATAAAATACTGAGAATAAATGTATTTTTACTTAAAATGACAATAATTCTATTATTGCTATAAAATTTCAAATGACAGTCACAGGATTTGATGATTTCCAATTTTTTATTCTATGCAATCTACTTTTACTTGAATCAATGATTGAAGAATTATCTAATAGATCATTGGACAGACTTCCAAGATTACTATATTCTGCCCACTTTAGAAAGCAGGGGGTTTATCATACTAAAGCCATATCACAGTTACTGAAAGTAATTTGTTTGATAATATTTAAATCAAGTCTTCTTTGACTCACATATATATATATATATATATATATATATCAGCTCCTCTTAGGCTCTACTTCTAAATAGATTTAATACAGTAATGTCATGAATGCAAACTTCATAACAAATTTGTGCAAAGATTTTCAATATTGAAAGAAAATGATCAACAAAAATTCTTGTTTCAAAAATGTTTTGGATATCAATATCAATACCTGTATAGCTGGAGCAGCTTCAAGAGCTTCAGTGAAGCAGATCATGCACATGTCGTCTGCATCCTGTTTGAGAGAGTCCTGTTTACCACACCTATGTAAACATGGCAGGCATGGATCTTCATCTTTTATACCTCGACATGGATGACCACATTTCAATGTTTTTATGCATGCTGTCTTAGCATATTCCTATAACCAATAGAATAAAATTACAGTAATTTAACAAGAATGTGTCCATAGTACACAGATGCCACACTTGCACTTTCATTTTCTATGTTTAGTGGACTGTGAAATAGGGCTCAAAACTTTAATATGACATTAAAATTAAAAAGATCATATTTTAGAGAACATGTGTACTAAATTTCAAGTTGATTGGACTTCAACTTCATCAAAAAATACCTTGACCAAAAACTTTAACCTGACGCGGGACAATGGATGAACAGACCGAAAAAACAACATAATGCCCATTAATTAGGCATAACAAGAATGTCTTCAAAGTACATGGATGCCCCACTCACACTATCATTTTCCATGATCAATAAACCATGAAATTGGGGTCAAAACTTTAATTTGGCATTTAAATTAGAAAGGTCATATCATGGGGAACATGTGTACTAAGTTTCAAGTTGATTGGACTTCAACTTCATCAAAAACTACCTTGACCAAAAACTTTAACCTGAAGCAGGACGAACAGACGCATGGACGAATGAACGAACGAATGAATGGACAGACAGACGGATGGACAAATGGACACACAGACCAGAAAACATAATGCCCCTCTACTATTGTATCGTAGGTGGGGCATTAAAAGTGTTATGTATAAACCTCAATTATTTGGTATACATTGGAATCATTATAAGATATAAATCTAACAATACTGTTAGAGAAAATAATTACTCACAGAAAACCCATAAACTGTTTGTATTCAATATGGAGTGCAAATTTTTTAAAACGTAAGTCCCAAAATCTCATATATATGAAGTTTAGCTGCATTCCTATTTGCGGTTCTTGATCACATATATAGAGTAAAATTTGCATGTTCCTCAGAAAACGGAAGTTAATTTTGTTCAATTTTTTGAACTTATTACAAAATTTTAATAATTTTTAAATCATATTATACCTGACACTCTGGATCTACACAGACATTTCCTATAGCTAGTAAACCTGTATTACTGGTAGTGCCGCAGAATCTACACACACCAAGACCTGATTTTGCTGTTGACTGTTTACCTGTCAGAGAGTTTACAACTCATTACTTTATTTAGATGGTTCTAAAAAAATCTATATAGAAACATATTTCTTACTTATAACCAGCATTATTATTTTGAACGAAATGGATTTAAATAAGACTTAAAGAGTACACTAGTTTTCTTTTTGTATCAGAACACATCTCTCCCATTTAAAAAAAATCAAAATGGACTGTGGATTCATTTTTAATTTTAATTTTTTTTGGGGGGGGGGGGTACCAAATTTTGGTGGATTGAGGAAAAAAATATAATTTCATGGATATTTGATTTCATGGTTTTGGCAAAGTCTCCATACAAAGCTAAGGAAAATTTGTACTTTGTTGCAAACTTAAATCTGTGGTTATCCTTGACCAACGAAGTCCACGAAAATTGATATTCCACTAATTAAAATGGATCCGCAGTATTATAAACTTATTATTGTAATTGACTTCATGGTACAGGTAACTATAAAACTTTCAACCCAACACAACACAACTTACCTTGAAAAATTAATAAACAGTAAATACAACAAAACTATAAAAACAGTTAATACAAAATGCATGTAAAAATGCTGTGACAACTTAAACTGCATAAAGCTCCTTAAAACTTACCCTCTCTGAATTCCACCATAGCTTTGAGTGTCCTGGAATCAGCTAAAGCCATCAACCAGAATAACTTAGTCCGACCACATCCTTCATGGAGGTCAACTTTAATGGCTTCTTCTTCTTCCTTAAATACCTGTAAAGTAACAGAATATGTGGTAATTTCTTATAAATTCTACCCTTAAATTTATAGTAAGAATAAATATGATCACTCTTTTGATTCTTGTTTATTCAACAGCAATCAAACAGTTCATGTATCATAGGTGGGTCCAGGGGGCCCCCCTTTTGTGGGAAAAATTTGGTTGATTATATAGGGAATCACTGAAGCATGACTGGAGCCCCCCCCCCTATAAAATGTTCTAAACTCTTTAGATGATTTTATTCTTTTTTATAGATACAACCGTGCAAGGACTGTTAAGCCAGTCAAGGTCATTCAAAACTTCTATCTTCTTTTATAGATATTATAATGTAATAATTTTAAACTTACCAATATTACTGCAACAGATACACATTTCGACAATTAATGTCTTTTCAGTGATATTGATGCCAAAGTAGTTTGAAAAAAAAATAATAATAAAACTTTCATTAACTAATGTAACTGCAAAAAGAATGTGTAGCCAAAGTGCCTTAACCTGGTACCCATTACTGGTACTAACCTGTCTCTGATGATTTCTGTTTTTCCTTGGTAAATGTAAATATCTATCACAGTCAGCACACAAATTACCACATTCTGTACATAGTATGATGGCTTGTGTCTCTCCGTCATCATGATTGTCACAGGTTGGCTGAAATAAAATGAAATTTGGCAATAATAATAACATTTCCCAAAATGCAGCAATGAAACCTGTATCAGTTTTATTTTTCAGAGCAGTAATTAGCAGATGTGGAATTCTGATTCCCTTTAAAATATTTGAATGTCAGAAACAGCAAGATATGTTATAAATAATTCAAGAGTAAAGGCAAAAAAAACAACAATAAAAACAGATAAGAAGGTACATGATATGCTTTAATGTTCTGCAAAAACATTTTATTCAAAGGGCCATAACTCTACACCAGAAATTGATATGATCAATTCATTTAGAAAAGGTATCAAAATTTAAAGAACTACTTACCCTAGGCTGACCATGTTGACCATTAGGACTACTAACCCACTGACCAGAGGTCAAACGTTCTACATGGTCTTGGTCTAGTACACAGAGAGATGACAAGGACAACCACATCTGTAAAACAATCAGAATGAGTTACTATTTGAATTAGGAATCTCAAGGTATGATAAATTGATTTATTTTACATGGAATTAAAATTTTACTTTTTCTATGGCCATATCTGTTCGCAATGTTTTATTTACCCATTTTTTCTTATCCTAAATTCTAATCTTTTGTAAATTTACAGGTAGAAATTTTTCATAACTTCATCTCAATCCAGAAATTTACAAAATTAAACCCCCAAAATTCCTGACTTTACAGAAATGTGACAGATTTTTAATAAAACAAAGGAAGTTTTAAACAACACCTACTTACCAATATAACAAGATAAGAAGAAAAAGGCCAAATATATCTTTTCATTATTTTAATTAAATATTCATTGAATACTTGTAAAATATCCTATACAACTTACAGTGGGTGTTTTAACACATGCTTGAGGAGCTCTAACATTTTCATCTAACTTAGTCAATGCTAATATAGCTTCAGCTACTGCTGCCTTGGTAACTGTTGCCCAGGTTTCTGACAATAATCCCTGAAATAATACAATAAATCATTTTAAATTGAAGTACACACATCTTATATTTTAAATTTAAAAGAAATTAAGCTATTCTTTTTTTTATTCATTTTGAATATCGATTTGTTTTGGCATTAAGCATCACTGAATAGACATTTATAGTTAAAATTCACATCTGGTGCAGTAAAATTGGTACCTTTAATGTTATTTGCATATCAAGATATAAATACCAAGAAAGTTAAGATAACCCTACTACATCATTAATTCCCCCACATGAAATTTCGTAATAAACTCCAGTTAAAACTTTCACATAAAATTTGAATTAAGTTCAAATGAATCCTTTTCAAAAATTGCAGATTTTCACTATTACTAACTTTGTCACAAGTACCACATTATTACAAACAATCAGTCTACCCTTGGAAAATAAAACAGTGAATAATGATCTTACAGAAGCCATATCCTGTATAAGACTGATAATCTTATTTGCCATGGCGGAATCCATCTTCCCTCTCATCCACCATCTTGATCCAGTAGAACTATAAAACATAATTTTATGAATTTCATGTTTTGTACATGGCTTCATTCTGAAGTTGTTTTCTCCATAAAATACACTTGCTTTTCATTTTGTGTTTGCTGATTTGATTTTGTGTCATTGCATATACCACATATTCACTGTGCTTAAACGGCTGTGGGTAACTTAAGTTACCCACAGCCCAAGATGGCGGACTCTAAACTTGTTGATATTTAATTCATACAAAATGTACCTTTTGCGACGTTTTTCATGCAGAATGTAAATATTTATAGGATTATTGAATAAAGAAATGACTAACAATTACCATTAATTTGTTAATATAGAGTTCACTAAAGCGCAAGGTCAACTTTAAAAAATGCATAAGATGTCCGTAACTTTTTTATTGAAACTAGGCAGACTGTCCGTAACTTTATTTTTAGATGTGGGTAACTTTTGATTTAAAATTTTAAGAATTATAATTTCAACAATTGGAAGACAATTAACATCATATTTGTAACATTCGCGGCCGTTTATACTACTCATTCACCACCAAATGTGATTTTATTAACGCATCATACTTACACCACAGAAGTTTTATGTGGGGTTTGTGGTACTCCATCCTGGTTATGGTTTGAACTTTTATTTACTGATGTGCGTCTTATCGACGTTTTTCGCTTGTCAGACCAAGGCTTTTCCATACTCTTTAATGTTTTGAGTTTAATTATATGTTTGCGTTTTACCTTCACCTCTGTTTCTTTCTATGTGTATTTTGATGAATACTCTTTGACGCGGCTCGGTATTTATACATCCCACCAGTTAGTTTTAGTGTTATGATTTTTTGAATACGTTTGCTAGTATGTTTTTTTTCTCTCTTTGTACGTTATCAGGGGTTGTTAGACTATTAAATTACCCTGTTGTCCTACGTAGTTATTTATATTTTTATATACTGTGTCGAATTGTTACACTATGTTGACTGCTCTTTTCCTTTTAATGTCACTGACTTTTACCTATTGTGTCTTTTAGTTTTATTCAGTTTAATGAGATTTAATGCAACTTGCATACAAATGAAATATGCAGCTAGCTGTAAAACTAGGTTTATTCATTTATACAAAATGTCCTTTCTTTAAGTTTTCCCATTTACTGTAAATCTTGGCCAGAGTGCCGCAATATCACCGTGCGCAACGTCCCAGTGTGTCCAGATTGACACCCCTTTTATTTTACTGTCAATGCAGATGGGATTTGTTTTTGTGGGGATGAGAGAAAAGTATTTTTGGCTTTTTCAAAAAAGACGGAAAAATTTTGTGCACTTAAGTCTCATATAGTCTATCCACTGCATGCCTGTGCAATTTGGGTTCCCCTCCAAAATCCTGGATTCACGCTACCCTTGTCGTTGCTGGCAGAAAATCAGTAAGTGTATACATGCTACATGTATGTGTAAAAAATACTTGTGTAGTCTACTTGTTCAAAAATAAAAACGAACTAGAGGCTCTCAAGAGCCTGTATCGCACACCTGATTCTACTTGGGTTTTTGAAATCATATAAAAAAATATAAAATTTGGCTAAAAGTGACAACACAACCTCATTTATAAGGAAAGGAACATGTTTAATTTCATTCAAAAGTCCCTAACTGGCGGCCATCTTGGATGACGGATCGGCTACAAAGTAACAACACTTGGTCAGCACCTCATAAGGAACATTCATGCCATGTTTGGTTTTATTCCATTCAGTGGTTCTCTAAAAGAAGTCATTTGTATGCATTTCCCATAGGGTCCTATGTTAAACTAAGTCCCCTGCTGACGGCCATCTTGGATGATGGATCGACTACAAAGTAACAACACTTGGTCAGCACCTCATAAGGAACATTCATGCAATGTTTGGTTTTATTCCATTCAGTGGTTCTCTAAAAGAAGTCATTTGTATGCATTTCCCATAGGGTCCTATGTTAAACTAAGTCCCCCGCTGGCGGTAATCTTGGATAATGGATCGGCTACAAAGTAACAACACTTGGTCAGCACCACATTAGGAACATTCATGCCATGTTTGATTTCATTCCATTCAGTGGTTCTCTAAAAGAAGTCATTTGTATGCATTTCCCATAGGGTCCTATGTTAAACTAAGTCCCACGCTGGCGGCCATCTTGGATGATGGATCAGCTACAAAGTAACAACACTTGGTCAGCACCACATAAGGAACATTCATGCCATGTTTGGTTTCATTCCATTCAGTGATTCACTAAAAGAAGTGATTTGTATCCATTTCCAATAGGGTCATATGTTAAACTAAGTCCCCTGCTGGCGGCCATCTTGGATGATGGATCGGCTACAAAGTAACAACACTTGGTCAGCATCCCATAAGGAACATTCATGCTATGTTTGGTTTCATTCCATTCAGTGGTTCTCTAAAAGAAGTCATTTGTATGCATTTCCCATAGGGTCCTATGTTAAACTAAGTCCCTGGCTGGCGGCCATCTTGGATGATGGATCGGCTACAAAGTAACAACACTTGGTCAGCACCCCATAAGGAACATTCATGCTATGTTTGGTTTTATTCCATTCAATGGTTCTCTAAAAGAAGTCATTTGTATGCATTTCCCTTAGGGTCCTATGTTAAACTAAGTCCCCTGCTGGCGGCCATCTTTGATGATGGATCGGCTACAAAGTAACAACACTTGGTTAGCACCACATAAGGAACATTCATGCCATGTTTGGTTTCATTCCATTCAGTGGTTCACTAGAAGAAGTCATTTGTATGCATTTCCCATAGGGTCCTATGTTAAACTAAGTCCCCGCTGGTGGCCATCTTGGATGATGGATCAGCTACAAAGTAAAAACACTTGGTCAGCACCACATAAGGAACATTCATGCCATGTCTGGTTTCATTCCATTCAGTGATTCACTAAAAGAAGTGATTTGTATGCATTTCCAATAGTGTCCTATGTTAAACTAAGTCCCCTGCTGGCGGCCATCTTGGATGATGGATCGGCTACAAAGTAACAACACTTGGTCAGCATCCCATAAGGAACATTCATGCTATGTTTGGTTTCATTCCATTCAGTGGTTCTCTAAAAGAAGTCATTTGTATGCATTTCCCATAGGGTCCTATGTTAAACTAAGTCCCCGGCTGGCGGCCATCTTGGATGATGGATCAGCAACAAAGTAACAACACTTGGTCAGCACCTCATAAGGAACATTCATGCCATGTTTGGTTTCATTCCATTCAGTGGTTCTCTAAAAGAAGTCATTTGTATGCATTTCCCATAGGGTCCTATGTTAAACTAAGTCCCCCGCTGGCGGCCATCTTGGATGATGGATCGGCTACAAAGTAACAACACTTGGTCAGCAACCCATAAGGAACATTCATGCTATGTTTGGTTTTATTCCATTCAGTGGTTCTCTAAAAGAAGTCATTTGTATGCATTTCCCTTAGGGTCCTATGTTAAACTAAGTCCCCTGCTGGCGGCCATCTTTGATGATGGATCGGCTACAAAGTAACAACACTTGGTTAGCACCACATAAGGAACATTCATGCCATGTTTGGTTTCATTCCATTCAGTGGTTCACTAGAAGAAGTCATTTGTATGCATTTCCCATAGGGTCCTATGTTAAACTAAGTCCCCGCTGGTGGCCATCTTGGATAATGGATCGGCTACAAAGTAACAACACTTGGTCAGCACTCCATAAGGAACATTCATGCTATGTTTTGTTTCATTCCATTTAGTGGTTCTCTAGAAGAAATCATTTGTATGCATTTCCCATAGGGTCCTATGTTAAACTAAGTCCCCCGCTGGCGGCCATCTTGGATGATGGATCAGCTACAAAGTAACAACATTTGGTCAGCACCCCATAAGGATAATTCATGCTATGTTTGGTTTTATTCCATTCAGTGGTTCTCTAAAAGAAGTCATTTGTATGCATTTCCCATAGGGTCCTATGTTAAACTAAGTCCCTGGCTGGCGACCATCTTGGATAATGGATCGGCAACAAAGTAACAACACTTGGTCAGCACCTCATAAGGAACATTCATGCCATGTTTGGTTTCATTCCATTCAATGGTTCTCTAAAAGAAGTCATTTGTATGCATTTCCCATAGCGTCCTATGTTAAACTAAGTCCCCCGCTGGCGGCCATCTTGGATGATGGATCGGCTACAAAGTAACAACACTTGGTCAGCACCTCATAAGGAACATTCATGCCATGTTTGGTTCCATTCCATTAAGTGGTTCTCTAGAAGAAGTTCAAAATGTAAATTGTTAACGACGAAGACGACGGACGACGACGACGGACGCCGGACGCCAAGTGGTGAGAAAAGCTCACTTGGCCCTTCGGGCCAGGTGAGCTAACAATGATGTTTCAACAGTTTATCTGCTATGATCGGAAACAACCCTCCGAACTAGGCGATTCGGGTACCCCGACGTTATAAAAAAATGAGACCCGAGTTTTGCGGATTTATCGTGATTTTTTTCATATTTTTCCCAATTTTGTCTTCCATCGATACAATGAATTATATCATACTAGACATCTACTTCGTTTTGTGAATATGTATTCGATGCAATCTCTATCATCAGTTTAAACATTACATCCGCGTATGTCGATTCTTTGAAAGTTACGGACATCTCTAATGGTATGATGAAAAAAGTTACGGACAAGTTGTTTTGAAGTTACGGACAGCCTAAGTGTTTTTTAAAATCGTGCTGTGATCGTTTATTTTGTAGAATTTAATCACCTTTCCAGTTTAGGGGTTTCCCTAAACGATTAATACAACTTTTAAATTCAGTTGTTTAATTGATGCATTCGTGGTATTGTTATTCTATAGAAGAAAAGTATCTAACCGACGCAAGGCGGCTCCATCTTGGGCTGTGGGTAACTTAAGTTACCCACAGCCGTTTAAGCACAGTGATATTATTTGTTTATCTATTTAATATGTATTTCAGTGTGAATTCATTATGTCTATTTGTAATAAATTCCATGGCTTAACAATCCCTTATTCTCAAGGTAAAACTATCATATTTGATGAACAAACTAACCATGAGATAGAAAGTACTCTAAAATTTCTCTGATTTGCAGAATTAAACTGTTAAATTGAAGAGCTCCAATGCAAAATGTGAAATTTGATATCATGAAGTTGTAAGCAAAAAAAAGTTCATGGGAGATTCTATGATGTCCTGTAATGGTGGACAAAACAAAAATAAGATGTAATTTACCTTGCAGATTTACTATCTAGTTGACATTCAGACAAGGTCATACTAGTAACCCCTTTCTGTGGACCACTGGCTTTGATCTTGGTCTGGACAGTCAAAGCTTTACCGATACAAGCCAGTAAAACATCTAGGATTCCTGGTTTGTTGACATCATAGACCTCGTTCTCATCTTCCCTACTAGCCAGACTAACAATACTATACTCTGATGGGGGAAGGTTAGGGACAGACAGAATACTGGCTAAGGTAAGTGGTTTGGCTTCTGGCAAGACTCTACGCAAGACTGATATAACCTGAAATATTGAAGATATTTTGTTATCTGCCACAGTTATTTACATAATCAATTTAATGAAGTCCGTACTGGTAGTGATTCATTAAACTATCTCATTTGAAATCATTGAAACGTTTTCATTAATTCTAATAATGCTACTGGGTGATTATCACAAAATTAAGAACTCACATTCTGAATTTGATAGATATTTTTTTTCTTCAATGGTATTAATTCACCATGCATTTTTGTCCATTTTTCAAAAATCCCAATAACTTCTGAATTTACAGCATACTTCTTAGTCCTTTGACCCTAATTTGGTACCCCTCTTTCAGTTTTTTTATTCTTTTTTTATTTGATTATATGAAATTTAAATATTTTACCTATGTCATATGTCATAAGATATCTCATAAAAGCTGCTTTCCCATTCCTTTAACTATTTATTTTGACCTTTAATATCAAATCTTGAAGTCCAATACACAGTTGAGTATGTTTGTTTTTATGATAAAGCTGTCAATATTATCAGAGTATGGTTATGATACCATATTACTTTTCAGTTACCGGTTAAAACAACATTTAACTTTTTTTCATTTCAATATACGAAATACATGTACATTTACAAATTTTGTTTTCACTTACTTGTCTCTGTATCCTAGGAGTTCCAGTGTGTAACAAGCTGAACAGATCCTGTAACAGGGGATACTGTTGTGCCAGATAGGTTCTTCCTACTCCTGAACCACTTAAAGCTAATACCATGGATAACAGCTCAAAACAATAGGCATCCTGGTCACTGTCAAATGAAACATTTAATTAAGTTATGTACATATATTTAAATCTCAAATATAAACATAAACTTCTTAATACGTTCATATCTATAAAAGTATTTGGGTTTATGGTTTGTGGTGAAAAAATATAACTGCTTATATAAAACCTTTTTAGATACAAAAACTGTATATTTTATTCATTAAGAATTCCAATAATATCCAATGATTGATCAAATTTTGACCAATTCATAGCTTTAACATGCTTTTATATAAATTAAACCTTAACTTAGAAAGAAGTCAATTTTATCATGGAGATAAGAACTATTGCTTTAACATGTTTCAATTTACCAGATTCCTCTCCATAATAGTGAGATATGTGTGATAAATAATTAGAAAACTGTTTTAACACTGTTACACTAACATACCTGTTTTCAGAAAGTGTAGGAGTTTTACCAGTCAGTGAGCTCTCCCATTCTTCTCTTATCTTGGAAGTTTCCTTTCTTATTCCTTGTACTATGTGTGAGCAAACCTTTCGAGTAAAAAAAACATATTTATAAAAGATAAGATATTTGAATTTTTAATAAATATCTACTGTAACAATCATTAATCGAAGTTAAAACTACACTAAACAATGAAATTAACTTTCACTGTTGCAGCTGATTCAGCCATTTACAGTATTTTGTTGTATTCATGTAGTGAGAAGTTAAGATAGCTATAAAACCCTTTTCTACAGAAGAAAATGTCTGTACCACGTCAGGAATATAACAGTTGTTATCAGTTTGGTTGATGTGTTTAAGCTTTTGAATTTGCCATTTGATGCATGACTTTCTGTTTTGAATTTTCCTCGGAATTCGGTATTTATGTTGTTTACTTTATACTGATGTCATCAGTTCATTGAATATTTTAATGTTGTGTTTTTTTCTGATTTAGAAAAGTGTTTTTGTTTGAAATACTCATTGAGATCATGGTCATACCTGTTTCTGTAGGTGTGACAGTTTACTTCTAGAGAACAGTATTCCCACCATGTGTTCTTTTAGGTCATGGTCACCATCCATACTGTCTGCAGGTTCTAATGATTTCTTCCTTTCTTCACTGTCAGCTTCTTTGTCAACTATTAGTTTGCCAAATACCTAAAAATATTATAATAGATATTTAAGTGTTTCTGTAACATAATGTGTATTTTTTATCCATTTATCAATTTGGTGCACTCTAAAATGCTGTGTATTTTTCTAGAAAACAGTGTAGGGTTTTACAATGTGCATCTGTTATCTCAAAAAGAATATTAATATTGTACATCATACATGTAAAAGATTTACAAAAAGAAAAATGGGGGTTACCGGGCAAATTTTTTCAAGGCATTCAAATGGATAAAACCAGAGGATTCCGAAAATCTGACAAACTATCCAAAACATGACAAGCCAGCTTCCTTAATTTTAAACAGTTTATATATCTAAAGTAGTAAAAAGTTTAATAAGGAGTTTTTTGAGCCACTTGATTTCATTTTCATATTATGTGAAACCACCCTTAAGCATTATGAATATATTTATTTGTGAGTTCTAATAAGAATCTCTACAGCAAATATTTTACAATTTTTTTCTTTCTTTCTTTGTTGTCTACATTGGCTTGTTTTCAAATCAAAGAATATTTGTACTCTTTATACAAATATCTCACTTTAAAACCATCTGCTTTAAACCATGATTCCATACCTGTGATGTCAGCATTCTGAAAACCCGAAGTGTTTCAGTCTCACAGTTCTCCTGTTGTAAATCTAGTGCACTCTTCTTTACAGAGAGGTAAATATTCTCCCCTTCCATCTCACCAAGGACCTTCACCTGACGGACCCTTAGATTATGGTCTGGACCTTTCAACTCAAGGTGGACACATCTACATTTGGGTTCTGGTATGTGACAACTGAGCCACCCTGTAAATCGTGTGTCCACATCAACCTAAGACATTGTAATGAATATTTCATTTATGTTCAAACAGATTAACTTTTTTTATTTTTCAATAAACATAAAAATCACACACGACTCTTGAACATATTTTAACTGATTTTGTCTCCCAATGACCTTAGTTCTTTGAATAACCTTTTGACGTCAAGCAACAATCACTTTTTAATTACCAAATAAATTTTTTTAAATTATGATGTTATATTTTAAGTGAACTTGTGTGATTTTAAAGTAATGACGGACAAGTGTAAATATGTCTATTGCCAAGCATATTTTATTTCATCCTAAAATACTTCCCATCTGGTTTTCAAAAGAAAAAAGTAGTTAAGTGCTTTCATTACTGTTGAATGAAAGGCACATTTAGAATTTTTTTATCAGCACACATACACGTTTTCTGTGCCAAAATCAATAATGTAAAAAAAACTTTACCTGTTCAAGTTTTGTTAAATCATCTGCACTAGGTCCTGCATTAATTGTTATTGATGCTACTTTATTCTGGAAAAGAAAATAAGCTGTCTCTTTGAGTAAAAGTTATATGGGCATAAAACCCTAAAAATTAAAGAGTGTTTGGCTAAGAAATAAAATTTATCATTCATACACAAATCCATAAAAGTTACAGTTTTTAATAAATGTCTTAGTCAGTTATGAAGTATTTTACATTACCTGGCAATGGAGTATAATCAAAATGTAAAATTATTCATAAAATGATATAAATTTGATATCAAAATACTGAGATATCTGTAATTATATAATTGTGCAAGTATGTGACTTAAATGCAACAACTAATTAAACAACTGGATCATGATATCTTGAACTATTGCTGCCTTTTTGTTCTTTTTCATGTATTGCCATGGCATTGTCAGTTTGTTTTTAACTTATAAGTTTCAATATCCCTCTACCATCTTTCAGCTGTTTTATTTGAAGTAATTTATACAAAATTAAAGGACTTCTTTGTATGCCACAATATTCCAATAATACTTTCATTCTATATCTCTGTAATTAAATCCACTATAACAGGGTAAGTTCAGTGATGATTTTGTTCATTTGTTGGTAGGTATGTATGTCAGCTCTGTGTTTCTGATAATTCTCTTTAACCAGTATTAACTTTCAATGATGCTTTCAGAAAATTGTTAAAATTTACTAAAGGTATTGTACCATTGTATATTTTTTATCCAGATGATTTTGAGGTGTCCTAAAGCAAAATAAGTTTCAAGTTCATTTGGACTTCAACTTCATTAAAAACTACCTCGACCAAAAACTTTAACCTGAAGCGGGACTGACAGACGAACTAACGGACAGATGAACGAACGGACGCACAGACCAGAAACATAATGCCCCTCTACTATCATAGGTGGGGCATAATAATACTTTGTATAATTTCTATAAATAGGGAGAAAAGATACAAATTTGTGAGCTCTATGATATCACAGATTTCAAATTGCCTTCCACTCAAACCTTCATCAAACATATGGTGGTTGTCTGACTTTAAATAAAAAAAAATATCAAATAAAAGTCTGTATCCTTTGCTTTGGACATTATGTAAGAAATTTGTGCCATAAATTTCTATACCATATCCATTTTCCATTCGTACTTACTGCTAAATCTCTGGTGTTGTCTATGTGAATATAGATTACTTTTGGGAAGGCCTTCATAAAACATGTGATGGTAACTGATTTAGTTTTATTCCTGTCCTCGTCTCCACTCTCCCAGAATGTTTCAGTTGAGTTATCTAAATAAAAAAAAGGAAACATTAAGAAAATAAATGGGGAATGTGTCCATGCTATACAGGTGATGCCCCTGCTTGCATATCATATAAAGTTATAAAGGGACATTACTGAAGAACAGCAAAAGTGATGCTACCAAAATTTGTAAAGGGGCATAACTCTAGAACAGTAAAAGTGACACCATCAAAAATCAAACTTGATCTGTATATTATGGTAATAAGCATTTTGTATAAATTTCATAACATTTGGTAGTGGCAAACTAAAGTTAGAAAAAATGTTAAAAGTTCACATAGTTATCTTCCTTATTTAAAAAGGGGCACTACTGTAAACTAACTAATTTTGGGAGTGATTTATTTTCGCGACTTTCACGAGTAGAAACATAACAGGAAAATAAATTGCCACAAATATGTATTTTTCCTTATCTATCTATTGAGACAATTTTAGAATCGCGAAATTGAATTGACGCAAAATGGATTAGGATAAACTTAACACGAAATAAAGTTTCCACGAAAATAAATTGGTTGACAGTATATAATAACTTACCTGTAAGACTTGATATCATTGCCTGTCTACTAGAAACCTTGATATCTGCTGAAGGTGTCAAATCTTTTAGGTTACAGATGGTGTAAGTAGCCTATAAAATACAAAATATATAATTGTAAAATCAAATATTTATATTGATTTGATGCTTGATTGATTGGTGTTAAACACCACTTTCATCACTATTGTGTTATTTTGTTGCAGTTAATTTTTATTGGTGGAGGAAGCAAGAGTGCTCAGAGAGAACCATCTGCCTGCAGTAGTAATACTGACAATCTTAGTCAATTAAGATTAGAGTTATGCACCTACAACCAGCCAGATTTGAACTCAAAACCTTAATGTAGCCAGGCTAGTGATACAGTAGTTAAACTGGTAAGATCACTTGGCCACTGAGGCCACAAAACAAGAATCTTAATAGTATATGTAATAAAACTTTTAGAAATATTTCTGATTTTACTCAGATTATTCAAAGCCTATGATGGTAACCTAGTCACTTAGTTGGTCATATTATAATTAAAGTGTTGAATTATTGTTGTGGAGAGAAAAAAATATATATATTTTTGTACATTTCTGAATGAACAACATATATCATAGGTCATTATTTTTTTTTTATCTTCCTTTGATATCAATGAAATTTGAATAAAATATAGGAAGCAAATACGATTTGATTGTCAATAACTGACTTATTAAAAAAAAGACAAACAGAATAAACTCTTGCTACAGCTAAAAACAAAGCATTGTTTGGTTGTTTTTATGCCCCACCTACGATAGTAGAGGGGCATTATGTTTTCTTGTCTGTGCCTCCGTTCGTCCGTCCGTTCGTCCGTCCGTCCGCTTCAGGTTAAAGTTTTTGGTCAAGGTAGTTTTTGAAGAAGTAAGTCCAATCAACTTGAAACTTAGTAGACTTGTTCCCCATGATATGATCTTTCTAATTTTAATGCCAAATTATAGTTTTGAACCCAATTTCATGGTCCACTGAACTTAGAAAATTATAGTGGGAAGTTCAGGTTAAAGTTTTTGGTCAAGGTAGTTTTTGATGAAGTTAAAGTTACATCAACTTGAAACTTAGTACACATTTTCCCTATGATATGATCTTTCTAATTTTAATTCCAAATTAAAGTTTTGACCCCAATTTCACGGTCCACTGAACATGGAAAATGATAGTGCGAGTGGGGCATTCGTGTACTGAGGACACATTCTTGTTTGTATTTGTTTTGGGTAGCTGTCAAACTGATATATACGACATACATCATCTTTGATACATTATTAGTAAATTTGTATTTTATACAAGTTAAACACATTATGATTTTATATGTCATTTGACCATGATCTTCCATGTTAAAGACATTCCATTGCCACTCAGGTATATAAGTACAGATATATAAGTGTATGCATGCCAACACCACAAAGGTAAATAACTATTATCAAACACTGGTTCTATAAAATCTCCTTTCCCAATTTTTGAAATCCAATATAATAAAAAGCACCACTAAGTATTTCACTTGTTTAATTAAATTCTTAAAATCTTATATTATTTGTCATTTCAGAGTTTAATATCAATAAAGAAACTTTTTTTTTAAATGATGAAACAACTATACATAATATTCTATAAGCTGTATTGCTTCTGAATGAAGTATTATTATTGTATTTTAATAGGAAGAAGAGCTAGGTGCATTATTATGTTGCTGAGTATATATCGACTTAAATTTACTAGACAAAAAAGAATAAGTATGATAAGAACTTTAATCTCAAAGTTTTAATAATCTAGATCTACATCTGTTAAATATTTCATTTTGCTTAATAAGTGTATCCACTAATGCAAATTCATGATCCACACATTCAAAAAAAATTGCTAATTATATATATATTTTTCAATTTAATTCATACCAAAATATGTAAAGAAATGTAGCACTTTGAGGCTAACAATTCCATATTTATGCAAATGTTTACAAATTTTTCTAATATCAAAGATAGACCCAAAATTGCCCTGGACTATTCTGTACAAGAAAAACATTAAGATTAAATATCACTGATATATCCACAATTCCATACAATTGTATATATGCCTTTCACTTACTGGTAGGAGGTACTCATCAGAAGTAAGAGTAAGAGGACCATATTTTGACCAAAAAATTGACTGTAATTTAGCCTATAGATTACATTTATTTTAGTTGGGGCCAGGTTTGGGAGTGCTGGGTGCACCCTTGTATCAATCCACAACCAGAGCAGAATAATGATACATTCATGAAAACATTAATATGAAATTAAAATACAAAGCATTAGTATTATCAGTATAGTTATGAGTTGCATTTAGTTTTCAAATATCAGAAACTTTCATTAATATACCTAAATCTAAAACTTTATAACTGCTCATTTAATTTTCAGTTGAAAGAGCAAAATTAATGTGACCTATAGTTGCTTGAATTGGCTTCATTTGGACTCTGTTAGATAGCTCTCTCATTGGCAATCGCACAACATTAATATTGATGGGACATAATCTCATTTTATACAAGAAATAAACTGCTTTTTCAAACCTGAACAAGAAAACTTTGAAATAACAGTCTAAATTTGTGTTCTGCAATGGAATCCATCAAAGCACTAACCATCAAATTATTATCATAAGTCTCCACCATGGAAAAAGTAACCAATTACAAAACTTCTGTGAAACTGATGTAAGCCAGACAATGACAAAAAACTTACAGATACCGTGTTGAACATTTAAATAAATCACACTTAAAGATTAAATATTGCACACAGAAAAAACTTACCACCCAAGATACAATTCTACTCTTAGCAATTTAAGTTTGAATAAATAAAAGATGCATGTACAAGAAGATCAAAATACTTACACGTATCTTAGTCTGTTTAAATTATAATGCAAACTTTCAAATTAGTACTGTAATGCGTTCAATGGTGAAGAACAAAAATACTTTCTATGTGATTTGAAAAATGCAGAGGTGGATTTGTAGAAACTAAGTAAAAAATACATAACAGTTGCAGGATCTATCCTATCTAATGTAAAATGCATGTACTAGGGGAGTGATTGATACAGGCTTCTTTGGACTCAATATCAAGGACTTATGCCCTATTCATGTTTTAATTCTAATTCTTTGCAGAATAAATCTAGTAGAGAACCAATTCAAAAGAATATATATATATTTTGGTTCTCTCTATATACAAACAATACCACAGTGTGTTTAACTAGGCTGAAAATACCCCCCAAAAAAAGATTTGTTTGGTTGTGGCTGTTTTATCTCTGCTGAGTATATCCAATAATATCTGTAAGGCTGTTAATAAACTTTACATGAATGAATCAAAATAATTGCATGCAAGATTAAAAGTCAAAACCAACTACCTAAAGCACACAACTAACAAATGAAAATAAAAACAACATAAAAATAGGGGTAATCCAATTCATTTAGCTTTAAAAAGGTAAAAAACACCTTACAAAATTAAAACACCTTATTAAATCACTTATCACCACCAAATAATAAATGATCTTACCTGTGCTGAGTCTGCAGTTTCTTCACTCTCCTCCTCAGATTTACTGAGTATTCTACTGATGTTACTGAAAACATGACTTTCATGTAGGAACTGATGATCTGAGGGTCGGAAGTTCAAACAGAAACAATGGACGGCCATTTGCTGAAATGATAAACTAGAGGCTCTAAAGAGCCTGTGTCGCTCACCTTGGTCTATGTGCATATTAAACAAAGGACACAAATGGATTCATGACAAAATTGTATTTTGGTGATGGTGATGTGTTTGAAGTTCTTACTTTACTGAACGATTTTGCTTCTTACAATTATATCTATAATGAACTTTGCCCATTAGTAACAGAGAACTATATTTGGTAAAAATTTACATAAATTTACCAAATTAATGAAAATTGTTAAAAATTGACTATAAAGGGCAATAACTCCTTAAGGGGTCAATTGACCATTTAGGTCATGTTGACTTATTTGTAGATCTTACTTTGCTGAACATTATTGCTGTTTACAGTTTATCGCTATCTATAATAGTATTCAAGATAACCAAAAACGGCAAAATTTCTTTAAAAATTACCAATTGGAGGGCAGCAACCCAACAACCAGTTGTCCAATTCATCTGAAAAATTCAGGGCAGATAGATATTGACTTGATTAACAATTTAACTTCTTGTCAGATTTGCTCTAGATGCTTTGGTTTCATAGTTATAAGCCAGAAACTGCATTTTACCCCTATGTTCTATTTTTAGCCGTGGCGGCCATCTTGGTTGAATGGCCAGGTCATCGGACACATTTTTCAAACTAGATACCCCAAAGATGATTGTGGCCTAGTAGTTTCAGTGGAGATTTTGTAAAAGATTACTTAGATTTATGAAAAATGGTTAAAGATTGACTATAAAGGGCAATAACTCCTAAACGGGTCAACTGACCATTTTGGTCATGCTGACTTATTTGTAGATCTTACTTTGCTGAACATTATTGCTGTTTACAATTTATCTCTATCTATAATAATATTCAAGATAATAACAAAAACCAGCAAAATTTCCTCAAAATTACCAATTCAGGGGCAGCAACCCAACAACCGATTGACCGATTGATCTGAAAATTTCAGGGCAGATAGATCTTGACCTGATAAACATTTATATCCCCATGTCAGATTTCCTCAAAATGCTTTGGTTTTTGAGTTATAAGCCAAAAACTGCATTTTACCCCTATGTTCTATTTTTAGCGGTGGCGGCCATCTTGGTTGGTTGACCAGGTCACGCCACACATTTTTTAAACTAGATACTCCAAAGATGATTGTGGCCAAGTTTGAATTAATTTAACCCAGTAGTTTCAGAGGAGAAGCTTTTTGTAAAAGATTACTTTAATTTACGAAAAATGGTTAAAAATTGACTATAAAGGGCAATAACTCCTAAACCGGTCAACTGACCATTTTGGTCATGTTGACTTATTTGTAGATCTTACTTTGCTGAACATTATTGCTGTTTACAGTTTATCTCTATCTATAATAATATTCAAGATAATAACCAAAAACAGCAAAATTTCCTCAAAATTACCAATTCAGGGGCAGCAACCCAACAACCCATTGACCGATTCATCTGAAAATTTCAGAGAAGATAGATCTTGACCTGATAAACATTTTTATCCCATGTCAGATTTCCTCAAAATGCTTTGTTTTTTGAGTTATAAGCCAAAAACTGCATTTTACCCCTATGTTCTATTTTTAGCAGTGGTGGCCATCTTGGTTGGTTGACCAGGTCACGCCACACATTTTTTAAACTAGATACCCCAAAGATGATTGTGGCCAAGTTTGAATTAATTTGGCCCAGTAGTTTCAGAGGAGAAGATTTTTGTAAAAGATTACTTTAATTTACGAAAAATGGTTAAAAATTGACTATAAAGGGCAATAACTCCTAAACCGGTCAACTGACCATTTTGGTCATGTTGACTTATTTGTAGATCTTACTTTGCTGAACATTATTGCTGTTTACAGTTTATCTCTATCTATAATAATATTCAAGATAATAACAAAAAACAGCAAAATTTCCTCAAAATTACCAATTCAGGGGCAGCAACCCAACAACCGATTGACCGATTCATCTGAAAATTTCAGGGCAGATAGATCTTGACCTGATAAACATTTTTACCCCATGTCAGATTTGCTCTAAATGCTTTGGTTTTTGAGTTATAAGCCAAAAACTGCATTTTACCCCTATGTTCTATTTTTAGCCGT
Source organism: Mytilus edulis (assembly GCF_963676685.1). NCBI lineage: Eukaryota > Metazoa > Mollusca > Bivalvia > Mytilida > Mytilidae > Mytilus > Mytilus edulis. The sequence continues at coordinate 37,188,472 of NC_092351.1, forward strand.
GGCGGCCATCTTGGTTGGTTGACCGGGTCACGCCACACATTTTTTAAACTAGATACCCCAATAATGATTGTGGCCAAGTTTGGTTTGATTTGGCCCAGTAGTTTCAGAGGAGAAGATTTTTGTAAAAGTTAACGACGACGGACGCCGGACGCAAAGTGATGGGAATAGCTCACTTGGCCCTTCGGGCCAGGTGAGCTAAAAAAGCTGCATTTTATTCCCTGGATAATTATAATCAGCTGCTAAAAACTATATTAAATCTTATTTCTTTGAAGAAATGCAATAAGTCATTTAATTTGTGCAGATTAACATTTTTTTCAAATAATCAAATCTGTGCTTCTGAGGTTGTTTGCTAACATTTTAATTATAAGACCCTCAACAGTTTAAATACAATATATATGTACACAAACAAATTGATATACTAGTTTATTTTATAACAATAAAAGAGATGCTATATGGAACACTTCTTTTCCAAATATTACACACAAGAAAGCATACATTTAAAACATACCTGTATAGGTGATCCCCATGGTAACTGCATCATGACATCAGCAGTCGTCTGCAGTAATGTATGGAACACTTCCAACAATGGTTCAACTGCTTGGCCTGCTACAGTAACATCTTGTAATGGATGTTCACATACTGGTGCGTCCTGGAATATTCAAAATGAAATGTTTACATCAATTAAATAATGGGCAATCATTCTCAAATAATCAAAATTTGCAAATGAAGTTTGTATCATAAAAAGTCACATGAAGAAAAAAAATATATTATAAATTAGAGTTGCATATCATAGTAAAGTGAAGCTGACAGAAGAGAAGAAATCAAAATAAAATATTTGTTCTAAGAATTTAGATATCTATTTGGCTATTGTTTGCTGAAGATATATATTCAGCTAACAATAGATATAATTATATTCAATATACTGTGGATTCATTATTATTCTTGGATATTAATTTTCGTGGATTTCGTGGGTACATGGAAACCACAAATTTAAATGTTTAATGGATTATAAATTTGCTGCATGATTATATGCAGACTTTTGAAAACCCACTAAATCAAATATTTCCTTAACCCATGAAAATTGGTACCCATGAAAAATGGTACCCATGAAAAATAAAGGGCTGCGCTTAGGCGCATGATACGCCCGTTGCTCTTTTAACTTGTCTTTTATGCTTTAAATGAATTTATATGATCAACTAGAAATAGTGTGAGCCCTGTCAAATACAATAAAATGCACAAAAAAATTGGCACTATTAAGGCTACCTCAAATTTAACTAAGTTTGTTTTCTTAATTTTTCATCCATACATAAAATTTTGTGAAAGTGTTAGTTATAGTCCCAAAATTGGAAAAATCCCCCCTTTTTTAAGCATAAAAATTCATAACACAGAAATGTAAAATCTGAAATTTATAAAAATTGAAAGGGAGCTTACATTAATAGATATAAACAATTCACCAAAGTTTCATGGACATTAGTGAAAGCATTTTTGAGTTATTGTCCGAAGTGTTAAAAATCACCCTTTTTTTTATGAATAAAGCCCCATAAATCCAAAACTTAAAATCTGAAATTTATAAAAATTGAAAGGGAGCTTACATCAATAGATATAAACAATTCACCAAAGTTTCATGGACATTGGTGAAAGCCTTTTTGAGTAATTGTCCGAAGTGTTAAAAATCCCCCTTTATTTATGTATAAAGCCCCATAAATCCAAAACTTAAAATCTGAAATTAAAAAAAAACGAAAGGGAGCTTACATCAATAGATATAAACAATTCACCAAAGTTTCATGGACATTGGTGAAAGCCTTTTTGAGTTATTGTCCGAAGTGTTGAAAATCCCCCCTTTTTTATGAATAAAGCCCCATAAATCCAAAACTTAAAATCTGAAATTAAAAAAAAACGAAAGGGAGCTTACATCAATAGATATAAACAATTCACCAAAGTTTCATGGACATTGGTGAAAGCCTTTTTGAGTTATTGTCCGAAGTGTTGAAAATTCCCCCTTTTTTTATGAATAAAGCCCCATAAATCAAAAACTTAAAATCTGAAATTAAAAAAAACCGAAAGGGAGCTTACGTCAATAGATATAAACAATTCACTTAAGTTTCATGGAAATTGATGAAGGTGTTTTTGAGTTATTGTCCGAAGTGTGGACGACGGACGGACGGACGGACAGACGGACGGACGGACGGACGGACGGACAACGGTATACCATAATACGTCCCGTCCCGGGCGTATAATAAATGAATCCATAGTACGATTCTATTTGCAATCAAAATGATGTTATATATCATAATTCTTTCTTTATAGTAAACCAACAACACTTACCTCTTGATCTTTCTTGGGTTCTTTCTTCTTTTTTTCTTTCTCTTTCCCTTTCTCCGGTTCTTCTTCCTCTTCCTCTTCTTCCTCAGAGGGAGGTGTAAGTGAGGCCACGAAAAACCACATCAAATCATGTAAACAAACAATCTGTGTCACACTTCTCAGTAACCAGTTCAATGCCTGTAATAGTGTAAGTGATATAATAGAAAAAGCTCTAAGAAACTAATTTTGTTTGACCTGATATCACAGACTTTTGCATTCCTACACTTTATTCAAGGCTCTTTAACACTAGAGGAAGCATGGTTTTATTTCTCTAAAACTTATATTCATAACAATTTGATTTAATACAAATAGTAATAAGATTTAAATCCTTCACAATTTTAGTTTTAAATTTTCCTCCTAAACTGTTTACATGAAACTTTATTCATGTGATCTTTTATATGATACATTTTTGTGTTATAAATAATAAAGAGCAAGAATGTGTCAATGGTACATGGATGCACCACATGCACAATCATTTCATATGTTCAGTAAACTGTTAAATTGGGGTAGAAACTATAATTTGGCATTAACATTAGAAAGATCATATCATAAGGAACATGTGTAGTAAGTTTCAAGTTGATTGGACTTCAACTTCATCAAAAACTACCTTGACCATTAGAATCATTAATACAAAAATGGATTCTCTCTGATAAAATGGAATCCTCCAAACCTATGCATTCTTTTCTTCTCTACTTGCTGTAACCTCACCATGTTTTATAGTATTATTATGTATGTCTATGTATTTCTGTATACCATTGTATCAACATAGGTTCTTCAGAATAAAATATATATATATATAACCAAAAACTTTAACCTGAAAAGCAACAGATGGACAAAAAAATTAACAGACAGACAGACGTACAAACAAATGCACAGACCAAACTAGAGGCTCTAAAGAGCCTGTGTCGCTCACCTTGGTCTATGTGAATATTAAAGGAAGCAGATGGATTCATGACAAAATTGTGTTTTGGTGATGGTGATGTGTTTGTACATCTTACTTTACTGAACATTCTTGCTGCTTAAAATTATCTCTATCTATAATGAACTTGGCCCATTAGTTTCAGTGGAAAATGTTAGTAAAAATTTACAAATTTTATGAAAATTGTTAAAAATTGACTATAAAGAACAATAACTCCTAAGGGGGTCAATTGACCATTTCAGTCATGTTGACTTATTTGTAAATCTTACTTTGCTGAACATTATTGTTGTTTACAGTTTATCTCTATCAATAATAATATTCAAGATAATGACCAAAAACAGCAAAATTTCCTTAAAACTAACAATTCAGGGTCAGCAACCCAACAACGGGTTGTCCGATTCATCTAAAAATTTCAGAGCAGATAAATGTTGACCTGATAAACAATTTTACCCCATGTCAGATTTGCTCTAAATGCTTTGGGTTTTGAGTTATAAGCCAAAAACTGCATTTTACCCCATGTTCTATTTTTAGCAATGGCCGGGTCACCGGACACATTTTTCAAACTACTAACCCAAAAGATGATTGTGGCCAAGTAGTTTCAGAGGAGAAGATTTTTGTAAAAGATTAGTAAGATTTACGAAAAATGGTTAAAAATTTACTATAAAGGGCAATAACTCCTAAAGGGGTCAACTGACCATTTCAGTCATGTTGACTTATTTGTAAATCTTACTTTGCTGAACATTATTGCTGTTTACTGTTTCTCTCTACCTATAATAATATTCAAGATAATAACCAAAAACAGCAAAATTTCCTTAAAATTACTAATTCAGGGGCAGCAACCCAACAATGGGTTATCCGATTCATCTGAAAATTTCAGAGCAGATAGATCTTCACCTGTTTAACAATTCTACACATTCAGATTTGCTCTAAATGCTTTGGTTTTTGAGTTATAAGCCAAAAACTGCATTTTACCCCTATGTTCTATTTTTAGCCATGGCGGCCATTTTGGAAGGTTGGCCGGGTCACCAGACATATTTTTTAAACTAGATACCCCAATGATGATTGTTGCCAAGTTTAGTTTAATTTGGCCCAGTAGTTTCAGAGGAGAAGATTTTTGTAAAAGTTAACGACGACGACAGACGACGGACGACGGACTACGACGCCAAGTGATGAGAAAAGCTCACTTGGCCTTTTAGGCCAGGTGAGCTAAAAACATAATGCTCCTAAGTGGGACATGAAAAAGAATACTTTACACGAACGGTTTCAGTGTAGGTATTAGTTACATCTATTTTTCTTTAAATTATTTGGTTATTTTTCAATCAATTTTCATATTTTTGTTCTACAGTACTTATAGTTCCTTACCTGCATGCCAAATACTCTACAAGCTGCCTTCCTAAGTGCTTGTCTCATGGCGAGTTGTAACCCATCAAGGTCATGTCTCTGGACTATGAAGGACATCACAGGTCTCTGTAATGTTCTGTCACCATCATTTTCTGAACCGCCCTTGTCTACAGATTTTATAAGTGCAGACATGGCAGCTGAGGGGTGCTTTAACAGGGACATCCCACCATCTACAAAAATAGAAAAGTGTGTTGAATAATAAACCTAAAACTTTCACGCTATGTACAAGCAGCAACTAAGCTTTGCATCTTTATGTACATGTTGTAGAATCTCTCTTTTAAATTGTTGTAGAAAAATATAATTACATTTTATTAAACTGAATTAAATACCCCAGCAATAATTTATTTGCCCTGATGATATCAGTTTTATTCTCTTTGGCACACCAATCCATTAATTCATTAAAATTATAAATATTCAACATATGTTCAACAAATTGTGCAATATTATCACATGAAATGTTTCAATTACAGATGTTTTTGAGGAGTAGGTTTCAGGGATAAAATTTAAGAGTTCTACTATTGATGCTAGAAAGTTTCATGTGAAATTGAACTTAGCCTCTATTTCCTGATCCCAGTACAATTTTCCAAAGCATTCAAATGCAAAACAGTTTTGACAGGCAGATGGCCTACTGGTTCCATTTTTTATTACTTTCCCAAATATTTAAAGAAGAAAAAATGATTGTGTATTACAATACCTGTGACACCTCCACTATTATTCCTTCGTCTACCAGAAAACTTATTTCTATCATTATTATCATCATTATCAGATACATATTCTGATATACTTCTTTGGAAGGCTGTTTTCTTAGGAGCTTGATCTTGTTCTGATTCTGGACTGGTACCAGCACTTCTGGGGGTCAGTTTGTTGTCAGAAGCATTGCTGTTGTTTTCTATATTAAAGTCCTTTTAAAAAAATAAAGTTATTAATGCAACTTTGTTGTAACAGTTGTATAATGATTTGGTGTATTAAAATTTTCTTTCAGACTTAGTTTACACTATCTAAAATTCCATGTTGTATTCCTTTTCTTTTATCAAGTATCAAGAGGTCTCATTAAATCACTGCAGACAGAAAAGCTAGTGGCAATTTTAGAGTATTCAAAGCAATAATTCATTAGCAGTACATTTATGAAGATTTTTCATAAGGATTTTCTTTTAAAAGAAAGTATCAGTACAGCCATTCAAATGTAAATAAAAAACATACAGGTATATTAATTTTGTTTTAGATTTGAAGTATTATTGCCTCAAAAAAAAGCTTTCAGAAAAAAATATACAATAGAAGATACACAACAACTATACCTTAGGACTAAGTGGTGATATATGTGACAGAGCTGGTCTCATATCCTGTCCCAGTGACCCTGACCTAGCTAATGGGCTGTGTCTAGGTTCTGTAGGTAGTCTAGGTCTGGTGAATGACACATTTTTAGTTGCTATACTCATAGAACCAGATCTTACAAATACTCTCTCGTCAGCATCAATGTAGAAATCATCAGCAAAAGCCGAGTCAGAGTTCTGTGCCCCTTGTCGTACAAGAAATGTGAAGGGAACAGGTGGAAATGGATTTAGTTCTTGTCCATACTCTTCATTCACACTAGGAAGCAGTAAATCAGAGTTGTGTTGGTTATTATGTTTTTTATGTGACTGGACTGGTAATGTGAAACCTGATGCACTAGCTAAATCTAATAAAAACATGGCATTAGCTTTCAATACCACATGTGGATCCTGAGGACTCAGAATTGCTTGAGCTCTAGACTGTGCATTTTTCTTCTTTAATTTCTTAGCTTTGTCCTTTTCTTTCTGTTGTTGTTTTTTATCCTTCAGATATTTGTCTCTACATGTTTCACATATCAAATACCATCCACTTCCTCCATAACCCCCTTCCCCACAGTTTCCAGCCCATCCACCACAGAAGTTTCCACTACTGTTGTATCCCTTGCCTCCTGCATGTCGGCCACATCCAGGGTGGGCCTGTCGCATATGGTATGTCACAGGATGTGGGAAAGTCCCACCACATAATTCACACCAGGTGTCGCCTTTATATGCAGCTCCGCCTCCTCCTCCACCACCAAAGATTCCAACCATTGCTTCTCCAATAGCATTTCCTCTCATTACTTGTTTGTGCTCTTTCTTTTTCTTATTTTTCTTTTCCTTCTCCTTCTCTTTGTCTTTCTTTTCTCCTTTCTTAGCTTTCAATGTCACAGCAGCACTTGGGTAGACCAAATCTTGTAAAATTACTCGTAATATTCCACATGACAATTCTTCCCAGAAATACACCAAATGTTGTAGAGTAAGGGGAAGGGCTGATGATTTATCCTTGTCCTTGTCAAGGTCATCTTGTCCAAAATGGCTGACACTTCCTTCAGACTTATGTCTTTCTACTGGTTTCTTGTTATATTTCAATTCTTTGGCCAACACAGGTGAGTCAGCCTTGTCACTTTTGTCTGATTTGTCTGACTTATCTGACTTCTCAGAATCACTCCTTAAAAACTGGGGTTCTAAATTAAAACGAACTCTTGCCTCATTGATATTAATATTTTCTCTTGTTTTATTAAGATCTTTGCTTGAATCAGTAGCATGCCTGACTCGAATATTTTTCTCCTGTTTTTTCTTAGTGGCAAATTTTGACATTTCTTTCTTCAAATCAGGATGAAATTTCAAGAACGAGGCACACGCCATAGCGTCATGGACAATACCTTCATGCCAAAGGAAGGCAGCAAATACAGCTCTCAAACATTCTGCTACAGATGGGGATAAGGCCTCTTTCACTGGCTCTTTAGGTTTTTCAAGGATGGTTGAAGTGGAGGAAGATCTATTTCTGGCTACAGGAGCTACATCTTGGATAGAAGGTGAATTTGGACGTTTTGACCGTAGTTGTCTTCTATCTTTTCGCCCTGGTTTAGGAGACATCCTAAAAATATATCATGGTATAAATAACTTTTGATTATTTCTGTATTCAATTTGGATTCATTTATATTTTGTTGATTGAGGAAAATGGTATTTTTGTTGATTTTGAATTTTGTGGTTTGTCAAAGCCTACATACAAACCAAAAGAAAATGTGTACTTCCTTCAAAAGGACAAGGTACGATAAGGCCTGTTTTTGGCCCCCCTTTTTCTCATTTTTCAAATTCGCAAGTGGGTGAGGTGAGGGGGGGTAACTTTCTGTTTTTATTCAAATATTGTAATTATAATTCATTTTGTGGGTGATTTTACAACAAATATAAATTTTTTAGTGCCTGCGCCAACGTGACCCAGGATTTTTTTATTCCAATGTCATGAGAACTGTTTTTGCTGTCTAAATCACCATAATTTTTCCCAGGTCACGTAGGCGCACGCTATTGAATTTTAAGAAACAATAGCCAAAAATCGTTATTTTTCCTTCTTTCAACATTTTTGATGCCCTTTTACCCCCCTTACCTCACCCACTTTCTAAAATTAATGGTTTTGAAGTTCATCCAAACAAACTTCAAACCTAAGGGAATATTTTAATGTGATAAGTAGCTTTCCAAAACAAAATTAAGAAAATGAGAAAATAGGGGGGCCAAAAACGGGCCTTATCGTACCTTATCCTTTAAATTTGTGGTTTACCCATGAAATCCACACCAACTGATTCAAAAGAATAATAATAAATCCACAGTATAACAAGAATGTCATTACCCTTAAAAAAAATCCTAAAGCCTCATTTTGAAAGTCAACAAGCAGCTTAATAAGGTAATGAAAATTTCAAATCCATTGTCCATTTATTCAGAACCATATTGAAATCATTATCATACTCTGTTCTAATTTAATCAAAATCATACTGAATGTATGGTTAATATGGAACTAATCTTTTTGATCATATAGAAAAGTGGATAAAAATTCTACCTTGGTGATTCATCTTTAGCTGATCCAGTTCCTATGTTGAAGTATTTATCAGCAGCAGTCTGGTCTGACCCTAGTACAGGAGATGACCTTGGGGAATTGTGATACAGCAAAGGACTGCTCCCTCTCCTAGGACTTCCTCTCTGTGGACTGAAATCAAGAAGAAAGACATTTTAAAGACAAGTAATGAATCAAGTTGAATCAGATACAACTATGTATAATGTGTTATCGGATAAAACAATTTGATTGAAAAGTTACTCATGTTGTATAATTATATTGAAATTAAAAGTATTAATTCTAAATAAATCAATTCAGCAAGAAACAAGTCTTTTTTATTTTTAAAGGAAATTGCACAGTAGTTTTCAAAAAAGTTTAATAGCATACCTTATGGTTCTAACAGGAGAAGTGTGCCTAGGACTTCCAAAACTTTCTCTTCTTTGTGGTACAGGACTTCCCATACTATCCTTCCTCCCAGAGAGTGTCGGAGGACTTCCAAAACTGTCTCTTCTAGCAGGTACTGAACCATGGCTGGTACTCAGTAGACTCTCCCTCAGAGGAGATGACCTGCCATCTCTTGCAGCATCTGACAATCTCCCCTTCATTTGAGGAGAGCCAGGAGGTGATTGGGAGAAACGATCAAACGATGGTTCCTTCTTTAAATTCTTTTTTCTTATAGGTATAGGACTATTTGGGGGTGTTGTAAAAAGTTCCTCTTTCAGTGAAGCTTGTGATGAAGATTCAGACACCACAGTCTTAGAATCTGATTTAGAAAGTCTGGGACTGAGGCTCCTAATCGGGGAGCCTGTTCTTGGGGAATCTGATTTTGAATGTTTAGGACTGACGCTCCTAATAGGTGAGCCTGTTCTTGGAGAATCTGAAATAAGAAGATATAAACATTTTTCATGAATTTATGACAATAGCAATGGGTTTCTCTCCATATTAATGCATCTTTGACCCTCAAAATTGAAATACCCTTGAGCAAAATTTTCTTATTTTTTACGCCTGAAATGTACCTGATGAAAGTTATTCCAGAACAACTGAAGTGTTAATTAACCCATTCCTCCATAATGACGCTTTTTGACGCCACCCCCTTTACTTCATAATGACGCCTTTTGACGCCTGTGCAGTACCTCAGTTGAAACGCTTTGATTACAAAATGTCTGCATCAGACTTAAAAAAGTTTGTATCCAATATGAAAAGAATATTCATGAGAATATCTGACTTGAATTTCATTGATGAAATATTCGTTTTTCACAATGCATTATAACTTTAAACCTGATGATTTTTTTTTATTGAAAAAATCCTATGCAAATCAAGTATGTGAGAGAAAAAAATCCATGGAGGAAAGGGTTAATTGTAATACGGGTGCTGGATTTTCTAGCTGTGTTGAAGACCAATTTGTGGCCTTTGGCTGTTTTCTGCTCTTTGGTCAGGTTGTTGTTTCTTTGAAACATTCCCCATTTCTATTCTCAATTTCCAATAATGATTTCTTTTCATTTTTCTTGTTACGTTAAAAATAAGACTACATGAAGATGCATTTGACTTAGTTTAGAGGTGAAATTTTCCACATTGAATACAGCTAATTTTTTAAAGTCATAAGAAACCTCAAATTAAAAAAAATAATGCATATGTTTTTTTATAACTCAATGGATAGTTTTCATTATAAAACTTATGTACATATACTTTTTTCTGAAGAAAATTCTTTAATTTACTCATATTTAGAAGAAGTTTACTTTATTTTATTTTTATTTCCCCAACATTTTCTGTATGCAAAGTGACCTCAGTGTGACCCATCTCGTAAAAATCCGGTGATCGCAATACGCATGGATGTCCTTAAAATAAACTATTATTTGAATTTACATGTTAAACACGTGCTCAATTTCCATGCTTTTTTGTTTATTTTTTGTCAATTGTTGACAAACAGGTGACAATTAATAAACTTCGGCTTCAAAACATGAACTTTAATTACCTGCCATATTTTCACAATAACACTGACCGATTGAAAAAAAAATTGACGATTATACGAAATTTACATGAAAAAAAAACATAAATTCATGCACAGAAGACTAAGTTTATGATGTTTGTATGCATTGGTTAAAGAATTGTAAGAACTTTATTTTTCACCGGTCACTCATTTCTTATGACTTTAAATCAAAATGCTTTTAACTTAGTCTTGACCAGCTTAACAAATTTTTTGAATACCTCACATTTTTAAATTAAATAAATGGAAATAAACTATAATTATTAATGACAAGCTAATAAAAGCTCATTACCTGCCACATCAGGTGCTAAGTGAGGACTAGAACTTCTTGATCCAGATTTTTTAGGGGTCCCTGGAGGGGATGGTACTGGTGTTGGACCATTTCCATTGGCTCTACTCTCACCTGGAAAGATAAATTGGTAAATATTTATCTGTATTTCTATATTTGAGAAAGTAATCTTAGGCTATGAAATCTATTAACAAAGCATCATAAATCAAGTTTAATACAGTTAATTCTGATATTTTAGTTGTGTTTTTATGAAGGTGAAAATTAAAACAGGACATGTTTCGTTTTTTTTCAATTTTGACCATTACTTTTAGCAGTATTTCCTGAAATATCAATAACTATCTTTTTAATTTTTGTCCATTCCAACACACTTTTTGGGGAATTTACAGTGAAACTGATACATAAATACCGAGTTAAATAAATTCCAATGGTAAAGAAAACCAGAAAGTGTATAAAGATTCCTAAAAGATTTCTTCTGATCTTATAAATTAACCATTACATATACATGTATACTATATTGTGAATATATTACTAAAATTGAAATCAAAAAGTTTGAATAGCATGAAATAAGAGAATAAAAATCTAGAAAACAAATTTAACATGCCCACTTCTCTACAGTGTTTTAAATCAAAGTTACTGTTGCTTTAAATAATTAAATAAGTGACACTTTATTAACTCCCCTGAATGTATGTTTTCAGCTCATATAATGATGAGCTTGCAAGTCAGATTAAGGTTGAGTACAGTGAACGGGTTATGTCACAGAATTTGGTACTTTGGCCCATTGAACTATTACTGAAAATCCAAAAAATTAAAGCATTTATCTCTTATATTTTCTAAATCATTACTCTTTTAATTCTTTTAAAGTAGGTGACAATATGATTATTTCATATCATCAAAACAGAAATGTATGTATCAACAACATTATTCAAAAAAAATAATTATAGATTTGAAATCGGAGATTTGATATGCTTTTAAAACATATTTTAGATTCCATGTGCTTTCTATACAAATGCATGCCTTTTTTGAAAGAATTTAATCAGTAATATATCAGAAAATAAAAGAGATAAATGCACCATTTTTTTTTAGAATAATCAGTTATAGTTCAACAAGTCAAAGTTGTATGCGAATTTTCACCAAAATCTCTGACATAGCCCATTTACTTGTACCTTGATCTTAACTCTTTTCATGGAGTAAATATATCATGAATCTGAGAAATTGGCAGGTCAATAAATTGACTTGCATCATCAATTATCCAATTATTTAAAAATCTGTGATTGATCAATCTTTTATTCTTATTTTGTCTTTCTTTGGTTATGCCTTTTTTTGCAGATTTAGGTGAAAATTCACTACTAGCTATGGTAGCTAAATCAGTAAGTGAAACTTTATTTGTGCTCTGCTATGGACAAAGAACAATAAAAATAAAAATAGTTTAACAAAAATATAAGCTACAACACACAATATTCAACTAAATAATCTCCATAAAATGACATCCTACAAAACAACATTTATGTTACCATGACAACATCAATAAGCACTATCAGCCTTGTTACCTATAATGGCCGCCAGCCTTTTTATAGATGTACTCCTAATAACATCTAACTCTTCATGCCTAAACCATGTGGACACTTGCTTATAATTTTTACTTGAAGGTGAACACGACTTCACTGAGCAGCAAAACAAAAATTAAAAACAGGCAAAATCATTAATTATTGGTCAAAGCACCATGCTAACTTAAACAAAGCATAGTTTAACATGACTGGTATACAAAAAAAAAAATTGCAACTGAAAATGAACTGGATACGTAAAAATCTAAACTCAAATATCATGTTCAATTTTGTTCCTGGGCACAAAACTGAAGCTGTACATTATTTAAATGTTGAACCACTGCACATTAAAGCGAATTACACGGAATGAATATCATGCTGTGGAGTGTGGAGAGCAAATCATGTTTTTAAAGCCAAAATGTGTGCTTATAAAATATCCTGCATAAAGTAACCAGACAACATTACAGGACTCATTCCACAAGAACCACTCACCAACTAGGTGACTTAGTTTCATAATATCCTTGCAGCTACATACTAAAGTTTTATTAAGATTATATAACACCATGCTAAGCCATTATGATATCCCTTAATCCTTGATTAAACAGTTAACATTGTCTGGGGTTGTTAATTTCAATTTGTCTTTGAATCATTTAAGTTAAATTTCAATCAAAGTAATAAATTAAACTGCTGTTTGTTGGTCATGATGTCCCAGAAAAGAGAAAATTTCATAATTCTGAAAATGCTTTCCCTGACCTGTTATGTAAAATTGTACTATATAAAAATTAAGTTAAATTGCTATTCAATTTAATAGTAGTCTTCAGGTAGCATTTGCTCAAAAAATCTTGAATTCCAAATGCAGTTGACCTTGTTAACGTAAATATAAATGAAAATAAAGGTAAACAAAATATTCTACCATCCGTTTGAGCATAATCAATTTTGTTTTGATCTACAAAAAGTCAACATAAAGATAGTCATCTCAAAATCTTCCATAATGTCAAGGACAAATTATTCAAACCTCACTAAATTCTAGCTCTTAAACAATTGAATTATGCTCATATACATTAATATTATTTATATACAATAATATTATTCATATACATATGCATACATGTATATTATGTTCATATACAGTACATGTACATTACACTCATATACATTTACATTAGGTTCTTACACATTTACATTACACTCATATACATTTACATTAGGCTCTTACACATGTGCACGACTTATCTTACAAGCTTTAAGTTAAAACCTTCTAACTAAACATAATACAAACCTAAAGCCTTGACTAAATCTTTCACTGATACGCCCTGTAACTCTGGTGGTATTCCTGGGTCACGTCTGGATGATTTAGGTGACCCTGATACAGGTGACCTTGTCGTTGACATCGGTGACTTTGATCGTACTGAAGTGTCCATCTTGGCAAATGAAGCAGAGCTAGGGGTGAAGGGTGATTCTGATCCAAATGAAGGATGTGATGTGGTATGCGTCATGTCTGATGATTGGAAGGAGCTGTCGAAACTGGCTCTTCCTGCATACCCTTCACTGATTGGTCTCTGTCCAAATGTAGGGGCTGGGGATGGAGTACTTCCTATAGATGAAAAGAAACATAGTGATATTACATTTAATTCTATTAGCTAACAGACTTACAAGAATAATGGATCAGACAAATATATAATAAGATTCTGTCAATTTTGGTTGGATTTATATATAATTTCAAGCCAAATTAGCTTGTGAAGCTATTTTCTTTATTGATTAATGCATTTTGATTTGGTGATCAAGAATTGCATCAATAATTGCACAGCAATTCAAGGACCCATAGTTTTACTGGCTTTCTTAAGCAATTCAACTGACTCAACTCTCATTGTGCAGTAAAATTCAACTGACTCAACTCTCATTGTGCAGTAAAATTCCACTGACTCAACTCTCATTGTGCAGTAAAATTCAACTGACTCAACTCTCATAGTGCAGTAAAATTCAACTGACTCAACTCTCATTGTGCAGTAAAATTCCATCAATCATACAAACTCAACCAAAACAAAATTCAGAAAATTTGGGCTGTCTGTTTTGAAAGCGAAAATATCTAAAGATTTTGTAATTTATTTTACCCCATAATTACCATGCTTGTGTGTAATTTTTTTAACAATAATCATAGTTTTTTTCATCTTTTATCGTACATGCTAGCCCTCTTGTTTGTATCTAAGTGTTGTATTTTATAATGTAAAGCTAATCTTTCCTACTAAATTTTACCTTGGAATCCAAAGGAAAATACATTTGTTGGTAGACTGGCACTTCTTCCAAATCCTCCAGATGGTGCTAAAAACAAAATAAAAAGAATACTTAAATCTATATCAATGTAAATATAATACCTAGGATGACATTGACTTGATAGTTTCCATATCTTTTCTGCATAGCATGAACTTATTTTCAATTTAACATTTTGTCTTCATTTCCAAGCTCAAACTCAACATTACAGTGTCAAGTATTGAAAGGATTTTTGTGTAAAATATGGTATAATTTTTTAGCTTTTATTTTCCTAAATTGATGTCAGCCTTTGATTTAGGTTCATGAAAAAAAGTTATTAAATCTATAAAAATCTATTTAATAAAATAACAATTATTGTACAAAATCCAAATCAGATGAACATAGAAATAAAGCATATGAAAAATATGTCATATAAATTCAGTTCATATTTCAAGGCAAACAGGCACTTAAAAAAGAATGAATATTTTTGAGGTGCTGCTGAAATACTGTTTCCTTGCGATTAAAAAACAATAAATGTAAAAAATAAATACCTGGACCTAACAAAGAGCCAAATACAGAGTTAACAGATGGAATCTGAGTTGATGCTCCAAAATTAAACCCTCCTGTGGCCCCATTAGGAGGGGAACTAAAGGAAAAGGGTTCATTCTCTACAGGAGTGATGCCTTCTTTAACATCACTTTCATGCTGGAGATAGACTATCCCTTCTTTGCCCTGAACCAAGGTCCAGAACTCTCCTTTCTTTGTCTGACAGAAATTCTCAGCACTCTCTGGATCAAGTTTTATCCAATAACCATCTTGATTAGTTTTCTACAAAACAAAACACAAGGGTCATATATATTTATGTCGAAGAATAAAATTGCTTGTTCATAACTTTCAAAACAAGTGAAACTGCGAGCTACTGCTCACTGATGATACCCCTGCCGCAAGTGGATAATATTAATAGTGTAAAAATATGCAAGTGTTCAGTAAACAGGAAGTTGTTGAGTGATGAATCTGAAAACACATCATATGGTATAGCTGACTTATATAAACCTTAAAACCAAATTTCAGAAATCCTGGTATTGTAGTTCCTGAGAAAAATGCGATGAAAAATATTCATGGGACGGACGAACAGAGGTAAAACAGTATAACCCCCCCCCCTCTTTTTTAAAGCGGCCTTTTTTAAAGCGGGGGTATAATAAAACAGACAAGTTTTGTTTTAACCAGCAACTGATAACATCAGTCTCAAATTATTATTCATAAAAAAAAGTTATCTCCCTTGAATTATAAAGATCAAGATTTAATTATTTATAAATTGTGAAGAAGGAATATTGAATGGATAAATTTTGCTGAGACTTACAATATCAACAGGGTTTACTTTAGTCATTGTAATTCAACTTTTTTTGTCCAAAAAATTATGAATCATAAAATCCTAGGTCCCCGAGTCCCTGAGAAATTCAGAATTTTGTAACAGGTGCCATTTAATTTCCATTACAAAAATTTCTCTGTAAAACAAAAGTTTCTGTTTACTACTTACATCTGCAATGGCTAAAACTTTATCTTCTAATGTAAACATTCCAACAGGTGTAGATTTCAGTCCTGCTCCACATCGAATGTTGTGTCCAAAGGAGCCACATTTTATAACTTGATAAACACCAGGACCTATAGTAAAAATTTAAGACAAGATTTAATCTTGCATGTTTGACTGAATGATTGGATTAATAAATGCATTTATTTATGGACCGTTTTCTAAGTTCTTTAATCAATAAAACTGACTTACAGGATGTATCTAAATCCATATATCATATAAACAAATACAACCATAATTTCAACAATAAGGCTATTTTTAATGTGAAAATTACCTTTGCTATAAAATGACAATGATTGTGTGTAGCCTTTTAAAAAATGACAGGAGAACATTGCTAACTTATTGCTGACATGGAGCAAAAACAACTATTAAATTGATGATACAGTCCCATTTAGGCAGTTGTAGAAACTAAAGCTTCAAGAACTATTTTTTTTATAACTTTGAAACTTTTTGTTCAATAACCCCCCCCTCCCCCCCATTCCCTTCTCCTTTGTGTTATCTTTTACTTACCTCTTCTATGTTTAGTAGCCTCAGCTTTGAGATTTCTCCTGATAGTTTCCTTGATCATTTCCTTTGCTATAGACTTTGGTTCCTCCACTGGTACCAGTAGAGTTTTGCCGAGATGTTGGTTATACTGTAGAACCCAGCCTTCAATGTGACCATTTGTACAGTGCTCTCTGATAGACTCCTGGCTAAGTCTCAGCCATACACCATCATCATTGTGGATCTAAATTAGTTAACATTATAAATAATTTAGTCCTTCCAATTAAGTTATTAAATTTTTACAATACTAACAATGTTAAAGTTACAAAGATAAACAAGTTCAGAGTCTTTCAAATTCAATGCTTAAAGTTTTTCCATATGCTACTGATACACAAGCATTTACCCTTAAACATAATCCATTTCATTTTTACTCAAAAGTTAGACATCAGAAACATTTATTTCAATTATTTAATGTGTGTCTGCTGTTGTACTGGTGTATAGGTTCTAAGCTGTCTTGTAAAATATCTAAATACGGATTTGAATGTCATGTCACATCATTTTCACTTGTGTCCTTTAAACGAATTCAATTTACTATGATGTCATGACACAAAAAATTCCAAACTTGTCCGTATCACTTACCTCATCAACAAATGCAATTATTCCTTCAGGGGGAATAACTCCTATCTGTTCACTTTGCAGTGATGGGTTAGTTCTAGCTCTCAACCCAGAACTATATTTCTGTACAAACTTTCTCAACTGAAAATAATGAATATTATATCATAAAAGGAGAGAGTGCAGTGAGCCATCATTACCTGTAACCACAAAAATACAAGAGGATTTAAAATGCATTTGGATACTATGTCTAATTCAACAAATGTGGTATGTTGTACTGTCCAACAGTTCTGGCAATTCCTGTGATCCTTTTAATGTATTATTAGCTATCTTGATAATGTTTGCAAGAATGAGCAATACCAAAAATGATTTTGTTTTGTAAAGGTTATAGGAAACCTGTCACAGCATCATATACCTTAAATCTCTCTTTTATTAATACTGAAAGTAAATTAATTACTTTTGATGCATTACTCTTATATACATACTTTGTTAGTGTGATGTGGTTTCTTCTCAGTCTGACTGGGTGGTGTAATGCCCTGTGGTGGATCTTTTACGTCTACTTTGTACACCTCGCCTTGAAATAGTAATACAAAAAAGTTTATAAATGTCATCCTCTGAAATATCTGTACATAACATCATTGTCATTTTTATTCAAGAAAAAATATAAATGAAGAAAGAATAATTATTACAAGTTCTGCCTGTAATACGTTTTTATGGCTCTAATAGTTTCCTCATACATTAAGAAGTTAGTCGTTGATTGGTAATAGCTAAAATGCTTCACTAAAAAGTAAACTAGATGTATTGACAAGACTATTTTGAAAAATATATTGAAAAATAAATTTTTAAGTGAAGTAATTTATTTAGAGTTTGCTAGAATATGACGAATATTTTCCCTATGTTAACCATGTCTGTTGTAAAAGATTAACAGAAAAATCCAAAATATCTATGTTTAAAATTAACAAAAAGTCAAAAATTCACTAAAAAGTCCACAACTTCAACAGTTGCCAAATATGAGTAATTGTCTTGCAATAAATTGGCTGAGGGCCTATCATGCTCTTTCTTACCCGTATCAAACCCATCAATGGTGACATGTATACTGTAGAGTCCAACACTTCCTGGAGTCCAGTTTACTAAATATGTCCCATCATTATTACTTCTAACTAACATGTTCTCACTTGGACGTGGCACAGCTGGGGCTGCCACCCGTAATTCTTCAAAGGAATAGTTTTCATATGGCTGAAAAAAATCATTTGAAGTAAAACTAAGCATGATTATTATAAAGAAAAATAAAGTTACTTTCTTCTTAACTGCAGGTGATATAAAAAGAACTGATTGTCACTTTATATCAAGGTTATACTAAATTTCCCATTTTTTTATTTCTCATTTAATGAATGCACACAATATGTCTGAGGGCCTCTGTGGCCGAGTGGTCTAAGTAGTTACTACTGTAATCACTAGCCAGTCAACACTGAGGTTGTGAGTTCCAACCCCGCTCGTGCAGGTGCACTTGACTCCAATCTTAATTGACTAGGATTGTCAGTTTTCCTATCGAAGGTTTTCTCCGGGCACTCCAGCTTCCTCCACCTATAAAAACTGACGGCCAAAAAATAGCCTAAATGATGTGCTTAAAATTGGTGTTAAAACACCAAAAATCAATATGTCTGAATTTACATTATTTACATACTACATGTATAATCTTACCTTCATCATACAGATAGCATGAAATATATCCTTTTTGTCTTTAATTGTAGGTTCATAGGGCACATCTAAACAAGGAGGAGGGTGACCTCCAAAGGTCATATTACTGTTGTCAGGACGACTCAGGCGTCTCATTTTTTTACTGTCATCTCCCATAATTCCTTGATCGACAGGTATAGCTTTGACCTCAACCTTTAGATTACTGACTTGCACAAGATTTCCATACTGGTCTTTGGTGTTCACTGTGAGAAGAGCTGGCCAGCTACATCGTAGGTCTTCCTTATTATATACAAGTTCACATTGGCTTGGGTCTAGATATGAGTCTGGTTGAAGCCATCTAGAAAAAAAATGACTATCAGTTATTTTCCTATATAGCTAAGATGGTCATAAGTCTGATTATTTTTTGAGGAGAATGACTTAAATATAAGATTAAATACCAAGAAACTAATTTTTAACACACCAGCAAGATTTACAATAGCACGTTGGAGTGGGCTAAGTACTAACAAGAAATGTATGACATCAAGAAGAACTTTAGTTTGATGGTGTTTAACTGAAATGCAATTTTCTTATAACTTTTACTTATAGAGAAATCTGTGTACTAGGTGTATTCCAGTTATTCAAATATAAATAACTATTAGATTGAACCTAGAAACCTTTTCACTCTATATCAAAGCTTACTTTCTATTTTAATGACCTTCAATTCAAAACATTGGCTTTTAAAAGTCAAATTGCAAATTCCCTTTTAACCTGTTTAGTAGTAAGACACCTTCAAAGTAAACACAATGTCTATCTGACAGTACATGCACAACTGGTTCCTGAATAGTTTAAATACAAAGTCAGCTCATTACTTACCTGGCTATTCGCCCACCACTGGTTCCTGGATTACAGGCAATAAAATCCTTCAGGAAAGATCTTTCATTGGACTGCCAACAGAATGGTAGATTGCCTTCTAGTGCCTGCATGATTGATGGTGGGTGTGACAAGGCAAATCCTTTACCTAACAACTTTGAATGTTCATTGAATACCTGTAAGGGAAGAAAAAGTGACATATCCATCTTTAATCATGAAAAATCAACTTCGGCTATTTATATATGTGTTTACTCATCCCATTTTGTGTCTATATTGTATTCAATTCGATTCAAGATTTCGTAAACTTAGTATTTGTTTTTTGTTTATCTACAGAACTTTCTAGTTTGTGTTTGTCGTCTTTTACATTTTTCTAACTATAAACATTGTCTCAAGGAACAGTTATAGTTATTAAGAAAGAATGCAGTTCAAGTCTATCTGAACACAACTTATCATTTAATAAACAAAATAATGCTTAATCTCTTCATAAACCTCACTCCTTAAAATTATCAATTACTTAGATCAATTGGCATATTTTATCTTCTTAATAATTTCCACCCTGATTAATTATTGATTAATTGAACAGAAATTCTTGAAATAGATGTACCAGTAGAAAGGGCATTTTATCATTTTCCCTATGGTTATGGCCAATAGAGACACTTGTTTTCAAAGTAATGCATCATGACAAGCCATATCAGTTGCAATAAAATACTTATTACACAAAAAAAACAGACAAACAGATAGACATACCATCAATGAACCTTCTTCTATGTATTCCATGTCTTCTTCTAACTCCTCAACTGTTACTATGAATAGACAAGTAATTGTACAAAGATCAAACTATATATATATAGATTCTATCAAACCACTCCCTCGATAACGATATTTATTTACTCTATGTAGGCAATTTTTCAAAACTTTAAATTTGGAATCTGTTTCTCTATTGATTTAAGGGAAAATGCTATGTGCAATGATCCAAGCATGATCCAAGCAAATATGGTAGGAAATTAATCAAGTTGAATTCAATTGTGAAGTTCATCACAAATTAACAACAAGAGGCTCTCAAGAGCCTGAATCGCTCACCTGAATTTTTTTGGTTTAATCTCTCATCAATGATTATTTTGGCTTTTCAATTTATTTAAATGTTCTTTGAATCGTCCTATTTTCTTCAAAAGCAAAAAAAAAATCATTTTCTCCTGTTCTATTTTAGCCATAGGAGCTATGTTTCTTGACATACAAGGAAATGAAATATAAAATTTATACTAGATACTCTGAAACTCTAAAACTCATTTAGCCTAAGTTTGGCTGAAATTGATACAGCAGTTTCAAAGGAGAAGATTTTTTAAAGTAAGTCAACATGATGAACAAATTGTGAAAAAAAGTCTTTAAAGGACAATAACTCCTTAAGAGGTCAATTGACAATTTTGGTCAAATTGACTTATTTGTAGATCTTACTTTGCTTAACATTTTTGCTATTAACAGTTTATCTGTATCTATAATAATATTCAAGATAATGACCAAAAACTGCAAAATTTCCTTAAAATTACCAATTAAGTGGCAGCAACCCAACAATGGTTTGTTTGATTCATCTGAAAATTTCAGGGCTGATAGATCTTGACCTAATGAACATTTTTACCCATTTCAGATTTGCTCTAAATGCTTTCGTTTTTGAGATATAAGCCAAAAACTGCATTTGACCCCTATGTTCTATTTTAAGTAACGGCGGCCATGTTTTTTGACGGATCAAAATTCGAAGCACACACTTTGTGCAGGATAATCTAAGGAACAATCATGCTAAGTTTCATCCAAACCCATTCAGCAGTTTCAGAGGAGAAGATTTTTTAAAGTTAGCAAATATGATGAACAAATTGTGAAAAATTGTCATTAAAGGACAATAACCCCTTAAGGGTCAATTGACAATTTTGGTCATATTGACTTATTTGTAGATCTTACTTTGCTGATCATTTTTGCTGTTTACAGTTTATCTTTATCTATAATAATATTCAAGATAATGACCAAAAACTGCAAAATTTCCTTAAAATTACCAATTAAGTGGCAGCAACCCAACAATGGTTTGTTTGATTCATCTGAAAATTTCAGGGCTGATAGATCTTGACCTAATGAACATTTTTACCCCACGTCAGATTTGCTCTAAATGCTTTCGTTTTTGAGATATAAGCCAAAAACTGCATTTGACCCCTATGTTCTATTTTAAGTAACGGCGGCCATGTTTTTTGACGGATCAAAAATCGAAGCACACACTTTGTGCAGGATACTCTAAGGAACAATCATGCTAAGTTTCATTCAAATCCATTCAGTAGTTTCAGAGGAGAAGATGTTTGAAAAATTGTTAACGACGACGACGTCGACGACGACGACGACGACGGATGCCAAGTGATGAGAAAAGCTCACATGGCCTTTTAGGTTAGTGTTAAACATGGCCTTTTAGGCCAGGTGAGCTAAAAATGGCCAGGATGCAAATGCCATCAAAATAAAGAAATGGAAATATTCATGCAATTCAAATAATTTATAACAGTGATTTGTAAAATTCATGTGTTAAATATAAGATCCTGAGTTATATTTGAAATTTCAGAATATGTTCTACATTATCTGAAAAAAACTTATTCCACATAAAATGGTATTTAAATTTTCAGATTCAGGTTTCTTTATATTAAAACTATGACCATTTATTCAAATTATCCTTTACAATGTATTTACCTGGAGGTAACAAGATGTCTTTTTTTATCAAAGATCCTGCACACATTCCACCAAGATAAGAAAGTTCTCTTTCCAACTGAGCAATTATCTGAAAATATAAGAAATTGTCTTCTTTAATAGCAAGTCTATGGTACTTTAATCCAAGATCCGTCACTAGCACACATTTGTAAGAAGCAAAATAAATCTACTACTATTGATGTACATAAATGAGCAGCTAACTATTTTTTTTTTCAAACTATAACAAAAATCATTAAAAAAAACATTTTTTCTAAGATACAAACTTCATGGACAATGTCATGGTATAAGATTGAATGTTTTTACTTCCTGGTTACTGTGTCTTACCTCTTCTGGTCTTGTTTTCCATTCATAACCAACAACAACACATTTAAATCCAAAGAAACAAGCTTTCTCATCTTTAACATAGTCTGATGCTGTCTCTAGTGAAAACACAACTTTGTTACCTGAAAAATACACATTTTCTTGAATATAGTAACACAAAAAGCTTGTATTTAACCTGAAAATTCTGATATTTATGCAGCAAACTGCTATTAAAACAGCAATGTTATAAAATTCTTTGATCCATAACCTTAAAATTTATTTTCATTCTAAGATATAACTATCATTGTCCAAAATAAAGTGTCATTGCCGAACACATGAACATTCATATTTCTACTGGTTTAGATTTTTCAGGTGTCAACTCTCTCAGGCAGCACTGAAATTAGTTTATTTTTGCCTATTCTTTTTAGGACTCTTTGGTCATCTAGCTCAACAAGCAAATAAATCTTTGGCATTCAAATGTTTGGTTTTAAGACATCTGATTTCAATGTAAGGGTAATAATCAAAAGATCATACCTGGCAGAATAAGTGCCTGTTTAGGCCAATTGTCAGCTCCAGAAAACTTTTTAAATACAGAACAGTATTTCCTATTGGTTTTAGTTTCTTCATTTCTATTAGCAGGTGGTGATGAAACCTCCTCAGGACCTAGCCTGGTAGGAATCAACAGCTGTAAGACATCCTCAGTCTGTGCTGTTCCACACCCAGGATCAAACTCCACTGCCATCCATTTTACTTGTTCAGGAAAGGTCACCTTGAAAAAGTTATATAATTTATTATTGTTATCTCGAATAAATAAATAACTAGAGGCTCTAAAGAGCCTGTGTCGCTCACCTTGGTCTATGTGAATATTAAACAAAGGACGCAGATTGATTCATGACAAAATTGTGTTTTGGTGATGGTGATGTGTTTGTACATCTTAATTTACTGAATATTCTAGCTGCTTACAATTATCTCTATCTATAATTAACTTGGCCCAGTTGTTTCAGAGGAGAAGATTTTTGTAAAAGATTACTAAGATTTACGAAAAATGGTTAAAAATTGACTATAAAGGGCAATAACTCTTAAATGGGTCAACTGACCATTTCGGTCATGTGACTTATTTGTAAATCTTACTTTGCTGAACATTATTGCTGTTTACAGTTTATCTCTATCTATAATAATATTCAAGATAATAACCAAAAACAGCAAAATTTCCTTAAAATTACCAATTCAGGGGCAGCAACCCAACAACGGGTTGTCCGATTCATCTGAAAATTTCAGGGCAGATAGATCTTGACCTGATGAACAATTTTACTCATGTGAGATTTGCTCTAAATGCTTTGGTTTTTGAGTTATAAGCTAAAAACTGCATTTTACCCCTATGTTCTATTTTAAGCTGTTGCGGCCATCTTGGTTGGATGGGTGGGTCACGCCACACATTTTTTAAACTAGATACCAAAATGATAGTTGTGGCCAAGTTTGGTTTAATTTGGCACAGTTGTTTCAGAGGAGAAGATTTTTGTAAAAGATTACTAAGATTTACGAAAAATGGTTAAAAATTGACTATAAAGGGCAATAACTCTTAAACGGGTCAACTGACCATTTCGGTCATGTTGACTTATTTGTAGATCTTACTTTGCTGAACATTATTGCTGTTTACAGTTTATCTCTATCTATAATAATATTCAAGATAATAACCAAAAACAGCAAAATTTCCTTAAAATTACCAATTCAGGGGCAGCAACCCAACAACTGGTTGTCCGATTCATCTGAAAATTTCAGGGCAGATAGATCTTGACCTGATGAACAATTTTACTCATGTGAGATTTGCTCTTAATGCTTTGGTTTTTGAGTTATAAGCCAAAAACTGCATTTTACCCCTATGTTCTATTTTTAGCCATGGCGGCCATCTTGGTTGGTTGGCCAGGTCACGCTACACATTTTTTAAACTAGATATCCCAAAGATGATTTTGGCCGAGTTTGGATTAATTTGGCCCAGTTGTTTCAGAGGAGAAGATTTTTGTAAAAGATTTCTAAGATTTACGAAAAATGGTTAAAAATTGACTATAAAGGGCAATAACTCTTAAATGGGTCAACTGACCATTTCGGTCATGTGACTTATTTGTAAATCTTACTTTGCTGAACATTATTGCTGTTTACAGTTTATCTCTATCTATAATAATATTCAAGATGATAACCAAAAACAGCAAAATTTCCTTAAAATTACCAATTCAGGGGCAGCAACCCAACAACGGGTTGTCCGATTCATCTGAAAATTTCAGGGCAGATAGATCTTGACCTGATGAACAATTTTACTCATGTGAGATTTGCTCTAAATGCTTTGGTTTTTGAGTTATAAGCCAAAAACTGCATTTTACCCCTATGTTCTATTTTAAGCTGTTGCGGCCATCTTGGTTGGGTGCATGGGTCACGCCACACATTTTTTAAACTAGATACCAAAATGATAGTTGTGGCCAAGTTTGGTTTAATTTGGCACAGTTGTTTCAGAGGAGAAGATTTTTGTAAAAGATTACTAAGATTTACGAAAAATGGTTAAAAATTGACTATAAAGGGCAATAACTCTTAAACGGGTCAACTGACCATTTCGGTCATGTTGACTTATTTGTAAATCTTACTTTGCTGAACATTATTGCTGTTTACAGTTTATCTCTATCTATAATAATATTCAAGATAATAACCAAAAACAGCAAAATTTCCTTAAAATTACCAATTCAGGGGCAGCAACCCAACAACGGGTTGTCCGATTCATCTGAAAATTTCAGGGCAGATAGATCTTGACCTGATGAACAATTTTACCCGTGTCAGATTTGCTCTAAATGCTTTGGTTTTTGAGTTATAAGCCAAAAACTGCATTTTACCCCTATGTTCTATTTTTAGCCATGGCGGCCATCTTGGAAGGTTGGGCAGGTCACCGGACACAATTTTTAAACTAGATACCCTAATAATGATTATGGCCAAGTTTGGTTTAATTTGGCCCAGCAGTTTCAGAGGAGAAGATTTTTGTAAAAGTTAACGACGCCGGACGCCAAGTGATGAGAAAAGCTCACTTGGCCCTTCGGGCCAGGTGAGCTAAAAAAGCAGTGAAAAGGAAATCATTTTAATAAAAACTACACTGTTTTAAAAATAGATTATTTCTTGGTTTTTTTATATAGATTAGACCATTAGTTTTCCCCTTTGAATGATTTTACACTTGTAATTTTTGGGGCCCTTTTAAGCTTGCTGTTCGATGTGAGCCAAGGCTCCATGTTGAAGGCAGTACCTTGACCTATAATGGTTTACTTTTATAAATTGTTACTTGGATGGAGAGTTGTCTCATTGGCACTCATACCACATTTTCCTATATCTATATACATAAAATAGTTTCTCTGACCATTATGAAAAGCAACAACCACTCAATTTATATTTAGTTTTGAAGATTTGATAGAAGAAATTTTGCATATTTTTGCCATATTTGGGCCACTAAATGTACCAATGATGAAAAACTTCATTTAAATTTAAAGTATAAAAATATTTTGAGATATCATCATAACAAGGCCATTCTGGTCATATGAAATACCCTTCCTGGATTTCTTACAAGTAATACTGGTACAACTTGATGGTTAGATGAAGTTTCTTAAAATATTTATATACTTTTGATCCTTTACCTTATAGTGTGACACTGTAGCTGGTTTGTATGGGTGTTCACTCTCAACAATAGCATAATGTTGTGATGTTGTCCCACCATTTATTTCTGTGGCAGGTTCGTCCATTTCTGGGGCAGGAGATATGTGGTTGTTTAGTGAGGCTACAGCTGGTAATATTTCCTGAATCATTCCAAGGACCTGCACTGATCCCTGCAAAAAAAAAAAAAATTAAATTAAATGTTTTCAATATCTAAAACATTTTTTACCAGGCCTTGAAGGCATAAAACTTTGCTCAGTGCTCGGAGCACAAAAATCATGCGCGAAACACGAAATCCAGCAATTTGATTGCTTGATTTTTGAGTCTGAGTACAAAAATCATGCTCAAAAGTTTTATGACCGTGAGGCCAGGTTTGATTTAAAAAAAAATTCTTTTCTATTTTTTCTAAAAATATTTAATAGTACTTATGGGTGTATTGACATAAAAGGTTCAATGCAAATTGAATGCTCTGGGAAAGAAAAAGAGATGTTTTACAAACTATCTTTTATAGTTTGTGAGAGAATTTTTTCTTTTTGGTAAGTTGTACTTTTTGTGGATTGGTGAAAAAATTTACATCTGTGAACTCTTTTTTTCATCTTTAATGTTTTTCGAACAATTTTTTTAGGTGTAAACATTTCAAATTTTTATTTCAAATTTAATTATTGTAAATTTTCTATGATAAACCGCACATTGTCATTATATAAACATACCCTTGGGTCTTGTGAAGCAACAGGTCCTATGTGTGCCAGAATCATTGGTATCAGGGAAGAGAAAAGATGTGAATTGCCAAGAATCCTGGTAACAATTTCTGGTGGTAGACTATTGGCTCTGTGTAACATATCTGTAGCCATTCTACATATAGCCCCTACAATATCTATGGCATTCTTCCTAGCTTGTAGCTCTGCTAAGGTCTTGTTGCTTTGTTGTTGATTTTCACCATCTTGAGGAGCACTGCATATGAAAATGATTATTTAAGGAAAGTTGGTAAGATAACCATTTCAAACTCTGGATGCATAAAAACTAATAATCTTCCATTGATAATTATGGTTACATAGACGGCTTTTATGAAATCTTTCTCTATAATGCATTGGTGTTACATGGGCATTTACAAAGGGAATTGTAACAATTCAAGGGTCCTGAAATGGTTATATTTGCCAGTCATGTCCTAAGATGGTAGCTATATGTCCTAAACGAGTAATTGGGATTTAGGCAAATCTTATTTTTTAACAGAAATAATTTCTGCATTTCATTGACTCAATGTTTGAAATAATTTTTCTTGATCACCTATTTGCACTTGTGATCACTTCATTTTATTTATAATCCCTTTCCTGTAATAAAACTGGCACTCCAGTAGTTTGATAATTCTGTTATACTGTAAACCAACTTATTTTCGCCGATTCTTTATTTCACGTTTTACCCTTTCTAGACCACTTCGCGGCTATTTAATTTCGCGATTTAATGACTTTCTTGATGAAGTTTAATAAGGAATGATCCAAATTTCACATATTCGTGATGATTTATATTCGCATTATTTTTCTACTCGCTAAAATAAATTGCTTGTGAAAATTAGTTGGTTTACAGTATTCAAACACTTTTAAAGTAATAAAACAAAAAAGACAGTGATTTTCGGTCAATATGATAAACAAATGAAACCAAGAAATACGGGAATTAACCATTCTTTAATATTATTGAAACTTTTCAATCATCTCATAATGGCTGAAATTGTGTGAAAAAAATTGTGGATCCTTGGAACTGTTCCAGTGAATAAATACAATAACTATTTAATTCAATTCACAGTAGTATAATAAAGACATACAATATTAATACTGATCTTACAAATAAGACAGAAAGTGTCAAATATATCAGAATGAGTCTTACAAGGCAAAGTAAGATCAAAGGTTGATAATTAACCAATAAAATTAAGTCTTAACAACATTGTCAAATTTGCTTTACATGTAAAGCTATAGTACATTTATACATACCTGTAGTACAAAATTTGTGGTATTTGTCCCCTCATATGGTTAGTACCATTACTACTCAGAGAACATGCTGAGAAAGTGAAGATGGTACCATCTGGACATTTAACCTTGTTCATACCTCCATCACCGTTCAATGTCTTTGGACCATGATTTTTCAACCTCAGTGTATACTTTAATCCTTCCTGAGGACATAACATAATAAAAAAAAAATCAAAACAATACAGTGAGAACTATTTTATTTAAATTTATTGCAAAAAACATTCAGTTTTGTATAGAGGTGTTTCATGTGCTTTTTAATAGTTATTTCTCAAAGAAAATAAAGAAGTAGATATCCATTATAGGAATATATGGTAATTTGGACATTTATCAGTGATCAAAGGATTCATTCTTTATTGTTCTATTGTGTGCATGTATCTCTATGACTTAAGTTACTTCTGTATTTTGAGTTAGAGTATCAGACTAAAAAATCCCCCCTTCACCTGTTTATATACTACATATACATCTAAATTCTTATGGTCTTGCAAAAAATTCTGTATATTTAAAAAAAAAATCACTAACCTTAATAGATACTGGTCTATCAAACTTGATTTCAGCTATATCATTGACACAATCTTCAGGACCATAACAACCTTTTACTAACTCTAAACTATTCCATCTCTGTGCTGGAGAAGTCTCACTCTGTCCTCCAGATATCTGTCATATATATTTAGTTTCTGTTTTACAAATATCTTGCATATTCATTCTCAAAGGTTTTGATCATCAATTATATTAGTATAAAAATTATTCAAGATAATTAATTTTCATAGATTTTGGGCTCATTCAAAGTAAATCATGTTGTTTAAATCAAGTTTAATTCTTTTATTCACATAACTATATCCATATTATAATATCAATGGCAAACTTACATCATCTAAGAGTTCCAGTTCATACTGGTATTGTCCAGCTCCCCCATAGATACACACTCCAGCAATAACAATCCCAGACTTATCCACAGAGAAAGCTATAGCATCAGGACTACCGTTCCCTGTGTTCCAACTAGCACTCTGACTGGTTCTGGTAAAACGGTTTGGTGTTACTAGTAGTGGTGTGGGTGTACTGGATAAATCCATCTACAAAATATTTGCAATTACATACTGTAAATTCATAAATTATAGCAATGTTTTCATCATAACAAAAATGCAACATGATATGCTTCACACAAAAGACTCCTTTTATTATCATTGCAATGGCATGATTTGTATGCAGAATTTCCTTAAGATGGTACCCAACACCTTGACTAAAATTTATTTGGCTTGTTTAATTTTCATAAAATTTTGACAAAATATTTACTTTGACCCTTTGACAAAAATATAAAAATTTCAAAAAAATTGAACCAACCAATTTATTAGAAAAATTACACTGGTTATATAGCGGTTTGACAAACACTGATTTTGATCATTGAGAAGCTTAATATTCCCTTAACAACGACAACATAATTAAAACGTTTAGCTGATTTTACAGAGTTATCTCCCTGTAGTGTTAGGTACCACCTTAAATCCCAATAATTAATCACCTATGAAAATGAGATCAAACCTTTAACTTAATCCACTCTAACTGCATAGTAGACAGAATATTCCAAATAAAATGTATATGTGTAACACATAAATTCCAACACTGCAACATAGACATTTTATGACATTTGTCAACTCAAGACAATTGAATTCTGATATATAAAGTGCAAGGCTTGCCGAGCATTTTAAATTATTAAGATTTAACTGTTGAGAGTTGAGAAATATGTAATAAAAAAAAAGAGTCATACTGGTGGAATCTGTTTCTCTAATGATTTTTATCATCACTTTTCAAAGATTTGCAGAACGTCGTGTTCTTTATATGTGACGAGATCAGGCATGGTCGCCTTTTTGCATAACGGCACAAAAATCAGAAGAAACCAAGAAAAATTTTACATCATAATTAAATTTCAACTTATCATTTGCCGAGACGATTTCTTACTAGTGAGGAGAAACTTTTTCTCACACTGATCAATAAATGTGAAAATAGCTCACAAATTAAGAGAAGTAAGTTGAAGTAGATTTCTTCAATTATCCATCTTTTTTTCTACTTTGGTTGAATTTAATTCCTCTTGATATATCTTTTGTACCATACAACTCAAAATATTAACAGTTTATTTGTTAATGCGCACCAATATTTTTTCTCAGCAGAAAAAAATGGTACATTTGGAATTAACATGCTAAATAATTTGAATAACATTGACCTATAACCTTACCTCTAAACCAATGGAAGTAGCTGACAGTTCACTGATAATAGTAGACAGTAAAGCACATGTATTATCCACTAATACTGAAGGGTAGGAGGGTTTATCCCTGTCCAGCTCTTGTCTCACAGGTAACGTTATAACTGTCAATAGTTTATCTAACACTTCACGAAATGATACCTGGTTACCACCTAATCCAGCCATCTGAAATGAAAACAAAATTTTTGGAATTTCTAAATTGACAAACTTGCATTGTTAGAGTGGGGTGCTCATTTTCGCCGGGGACACAATTTCGCCGTTTAAGGATTTTGAGGTGTAAAAACTTCAAAGGATGGCTAAAATGGAAGAAATGTACCCGTAAATTATATTTTCATAACAAATATAATATTTTTTTAAACTGAGACAAAATTGCGGCTCCTACCAAAAATGACCGAAAAACGGACAACGATTTTCGGACAATTTCCTGAATAAAAAACACGATTTCAAAGAAGTATTCCTAAGTAAATATTTGACTGAATGCCCTAATTTTGAATTCTTTATACCTTTGAAATGTCTGCTATTCATCTATAATGCAATTGATTTGATAAAAATTGTTAAAAACTGCGGTTATTTGGTTTTAAATAGATGTGTAAAAACGGCGAATATGTGTCCCCCATGGACAAAACATCCGGAAATTTCAAACACCCTTTGATCTAACTTTTCAGATGATTTTCTTACAACAAACCGCTTTTCAAGCTTCAGTATATTTTGCATTTGAAGTTATCTTCATATAAAAATATTAGTATACTTCAAAAACATTTAGACCTGAACATAAACTGTAGAAAACAGGGAAAGATGTGGCGAAAATGAGCACCCCACTCTAATTATTTTTTTTAAACATGATTGTTCAGATTTATTTTTTTTGCCTCTTTCATAGATTAAATAGTCTACTGATCTGAAATGTGAATCTATTATTATAGTTTTCCTTTCTAATATTGTCAAAAGTCCATAGGCTTTACCCAATTTTTTGGAAATTTATGCCTATAATGTCTGCTTGTTTTGCTCTCCCAGTGTTGTCAATATAATGGAATTCTGTGTAACTGTCATACAAGTGAGAAGTTGAGCAACATATAAAACCAGGTTTAAAGCACCATTTTCTATGTAAGGAAATGACTGTACCATGCCAGGAATATGAAAGTTGATATCCATTCGTTTCATGTGTTTGAGGGTTTGTTTTGGAATTTGATAATTGATAAAGTACTTTCCGTCTTAAATTTTCCTTGGAGTTCCATATTTTTTTTAATTTAATTTTTTATTTCATGAATTGTTTGCAATCAGGATTTTTGTTAAGGGGTGCAGTAAATGTGTAATAGCATTTTTTTCAACATAAAGTTTAGTGCAAATCTTTTTCAAACTAAATTTCTATTGTATTTCATATTTTATTTTTCATAGTTTTACACAATCACATACATAAGCCTATAAATATAATGGTATTTCAAAATATTTTTCCAATCAAATGATGTTGTAATTATTTGGCTTTGAGCATTCATGATGAAGGTAAATCAAGAGAAGCGCTTTGGAAGCATGAAATTCATAACATGTTGTTTATATTTTATTGTATTATTTCATATATTTTCATGCTTGTTGACATTTTTGGACACAAACCTCCATTCTGTATGTCATATGTGAAACCAGTAGAGGAAATCTATGTTGATCATGGATTCTTGCCATACTGTTTGTATTGTCATCCATGACAACGGACTGCCGTCTAAGAATCTCCTCCGTCATCGGTTCACTGTTGATTGGCATTATGTTGGTAAGTCGGATGGTTGGATGGCACATAGCTTCCATTACAGCAGCAAGCAATCTACCATAACCATTTATGTTCAGCATTTCCTACAATAATGGTAATATGAACTATCATAGTTTTATTTGTAACTGCAATTATTAAGATAAGGTTTAACTTTTGGAATTTTTTTATCAATAAGTTACAGAATTGATGTTAAAAAGATGTCTATTTAATGTTAAAGTGTCATTTTCATTAAAAAAAAAAAAAAAAGACCAGTATCAAAATGATGACATTGTACAAAAGAATGAACTTAAAAATCATAAATTAGTGTAAAAAAATTCTACAATCAACCATGATTATCACGATACTGCATTTTTTAAAATTATTTTATATACATTTGAGTTAAAGGAAGTAAACTGCTTTTTATTTCTGATATAAATATGAGTTAAAAGGAAACATATTGTTATCATCTGTGGAATAACTACGGATCATTGGGACTGGAACATAAACAGATGATGGGGATTGCGTTAATTGTTATTTTTTTTAAATGAGATATTTTGATATAATGATAATAGGTACTACATGAGTCAAATTAGTTTTACGTAAAAGTTTAAAAATAAGGGTGTTACTTCTTTTTGTCCTTAAACTTTCTTACTCATGATTCAGATGTACTCACTTAGAAAAAGCACACATGGAAATGGACTTTTTTTAATACTATGTATCTAAAGATCTAAAAATCATTTTGTGCCTGTATCAAGTCAGTCTGTCTTAACCATTTGTTGTTTTTTGTTCATACATCAATTTTCCGGAGGAGTCAAATGTTTATTGTTGGTGTAGTATGTTGTATTGTGCAGTATTTTTGGTGGCCATGTTATCTCATCATACATAATTACATGTCTTGGAAATATACTCATATGAAATTATTATTGCAAATGAATGAGCTATCAAAAGTAGTGTTTAATGCTATTATTAATTTCTGTTATGTACCTATATATTTCAGAGGTAGTTTAATATAATTAATGTTTATTGAAATCCACTGTCCCTCGACAGAAAATGAAATGATGATTACATGCTCAATGTATAGGCTATTATTTTTGAGGCTCAAGGAAAAAATAATACAACTAGGTATAAACTAGGATCAGAGATACATGAGTGCTATTACATGGATGTTCTTTAACAACCAATGTATTAAATTAAATGTCATGACAGCAATTCCTTAAATTTTTTAACTTTCATCATATCTAAATTAAATACCAGAACTCTACTTTTACAATCTCTGGAAAGGCTTTTCTTTAAATCATTCAATAAATATGTATGTGTGTGGTACACACATTAATGACACATAATTTGATATTTTTTAATTCCTGATACAATTATAATACTTTTTGAATTGAACAAACTTTTCCAGTTCCATTTGTCTGTATTTGAGAATTACTGCTTAGTTTTAAACTAAACTACATATAATTCTATTTGTTCCTAAAAAAATATCAACTAATGAATTCTGGAAACAATACAAAAGCAAAACTATTTCTAGACTATAACCAATATCACTATTTGGCTCTTTTCATTTTTGCCTTTTATATGTGTAAATGACAGCCTCAAAAGTACACTAAACAAAAAGTTAAATTCCTATTTTGTGGATCATTTTAAAAATAAACCTAAAAGTTTATTCAGTTGCTAATAACTGGCTACCGTATTTAAATGAAGCATAGCACAGAAGGTTAAGCATGGCATTAAGAATTTAAGCATGGCATCCCTCCCAAAATATGTCATGATCCCAAAACATCCATTTAATATCACTATAACAATATATGTCAATTAAATAATAATAATGCTGAAACAGTTTAATGATATAACTAAGAACATATACCATATGTTTGAAGTGCCCCTGGAAAAGAAGATATTGACAATAAATTCACAAGTAAAATAATTTCAGTATTTACATTTAAATAAATAGTTGTTGCCTAAATTATCTTACAGCCGATGTCAATGAGTGTGTAGGTAAAGGTAATTTCTTTGGCTAGCTTGCTTGCTAGCTGAACGGTGAAGTCATTGTTAGGTAATGTATACTACCCTTCTTTCGAAGTAACCTAGTCCTACAGACAGATAGATTGGTTATCTGTCGGACTAGTCTACTCTTAAAGGAGGGTAGTTTACCTAACCGAACAATGACTTCACGGTTCAGCTAGCAAGCAAGCTAACCAAAGAAATTACCTTTGCCTACACATTCATTTAGATCAGATGTAACTTCATTGTAAAATTGCTAGGGACAATTTTTGTCATTTTGACTGAAATACAGGTTCTGAGATCTTACTCTACTTACAGGCATCTAAATTGCTCCATACATTTTTTTTAAAGATAATTCTTAAATGTCTGCATCCAAAATTTGAAGGTATGTATCATTACCACAAATAACTCTTAAAATCAAAATGAAGAACTGAGCATTGTAAAATTTTTGTGATTGAAGCCTGGTCATGGCTCCTGTATTTTACTCATATTACATTTTTTTTTCATTGTCCTTGATAAAGAGTACAGTATTGAAATACTGATGAAACGCATCAATCCATAAGACCCTTTTTGTGTAAAAATTTACG
This sequence comes from Mytilus edulis, assembly GCF_963676685.1. Lineage (NCBI taxonomy): Eukaryota > Metazoa > Mollusca > Bivalvia > Mytilida > Mytilidae > Mytilus > Mytilus edulis. The sequence continues at coordinate 37,223,599 of NC_092351.1, forward strand.
AATGTTATTTTCAAATAGTATGTAGAATCTAATCACACTAAGCGAAGAAATTTTCAAAACTTTTGTTTACAAATTAAACACTTTCGTCATAATCTTTTTGGCTTGGGTTACCTTCTTTGTTAGATGTAAAACTTCAGCCATAATATGTACAACATATTTAACTTTGCATTTTAGGTTATAAATTGTACTTACAGGGTCCAACATTCCAAGGAGATCACACAAACATAACCACTTCAGATTTCCCGTGGGATAAAATGCATGGAAACAGGCTCTGAATGTGATGTGGCATTCATTGAGTACTTCCTCTTCTAACTGATGGAACAAGGAATGACTGCCTGGCTCAGAGAGGTACACTCTGACCTTCGTTGAAGGTTGAACTTCCTCCGCTAAAATTGTTCTAAGTAAGTCTTGTGTTTTGCCTATACATTCTGCTAATTTCTCTGATTCGGTCACTGTTCTATGTGAAGTTGCTGAAGAAAGGGAAGTTACAAATTTAAATGAAAATAAAAACAGATTTTTATCAACACATATTAGTTAATTGATAGTTGTTGTTAAACATTCAGTATTATCAACATATAAAACAGACTATCATTATACTTAATCAGACTCAGGGTATTTAAAAAAGAGAATATCATCTGATATGGTCAATATCACCTATATCAACTAGATACACTAATATAACCACAAGAGCTCAGCTCGAGGGATTATATAGACTGAGATTTTTGTTGCTGTAAACATGTTCACTTTAAAGTAGTCAGTAATATGATTTATTCTTTGAGAATCACATAGATTTGAACAATCTCAAAATTGTCATATTTTGTAACCTGATATTTTCAAGCTAAATGACCCTTTAGGCCTAAAATAAAATTTCATTTGTTTGGCATTGCCGCCCGACCCACTGAAAAACTTGCCGCCCAAATAGTTTTATTTGCGTTTCAGAAATTATTTTTTTTTATTTAAAAAAGCTCGAAATTGTGCCGGAATTTGATCGTATCCGCCGAGTTTGTTCCTGGCTTTACTTATTTCAAATCACGATCTTAAAAGCGCTTGCCTTACACTGTATTGGGAGCAAACATTTAAATGACATGGAATAGAAAAAGTCTGCCAAAGTAATGTCAAAGAGGCCGGCAGGGGAAAGCATGTCTCTATGCTGCAATGCATTTGTTAAGGGAGATGGATTTTATCAAAAATCAAATTTTCAGCTATTCTTTGAAAGAAATTGTCTGAAAGACCTTATAGAGGACTCAAATTTTATCTTTTGTAAAGCAGAAACAGATGATTTCTGCTAGAATTTGTCGCTTCATGCGATAGAAGTTTTTCACAGGGACATCACAGAACAAAAATTATGCGTGGCTCTTACATTTGTTGAACTTATTAAATATTTGAAATTAAAATATCATTGACAAATTTTCCCTTGAACCAGAGAACAAAGTATTCACTATAGTCAGAACCACATTCAAGATAATTATGGCTGTAAGCACCAAAGCTTAAAGACCAAAATGGTCCCAGATTTATAGTGTTTTGTACCAGTAGATGCTAGCCTGGTACAAAACATACATATTTTAAAGACTAGCATCTTGTGTCAATTGAAGTACTTCCCCCTTTCCAGTCTTGCCTTTCTTCTTAGGTAGCAACCATTTGATTTTCGGGGGGGGGGGGGGGCTATATATGTTTTTTTTGGAAAAAAAAGTTTGTTTCCAGTTTTTGGAGAAAAAAATAATTTGTTTTTGATTCTGAGAAAAAAACATTTTTGTTTCACCCTCAGCTGCCACTATATGTAATGCTAAAATTGAAGAAAAAAAATGTTTTTGACTTGTCGCGAAAAAAATAGATTGTTTTTCGCCGCAGGCTAAAAATATTTGTCCAGAAAAAAAAACCATCCTCTGCATATTTCCATTTTGAATTTATCATACGTTTTAAACCTAGCCCTGAAAAACCTTTCACTTGGATAATATTAGTAAAAACACCATGTCTATTTGTGCCAACCTTCCAAATTTTTAATATTTTGCTATCCTAATTTGGTACAGATCCTTTATCCTCAAAACTTATCAGGGGCAGTAGGCGTGTTTGTATGGTAGTTCGTCACACCATACATGTTTGATTACTAGCCTCTAGGTATTGGTTTGAGCCCTAGTTGGGCAGTTGCAAAATTAAGGTTTGATCTTCATGTCATATGTGATAAGGTTAGTCAGTTTCCTCCCGCAGGTTGGCGTACGCCACTAAAACTGACTGCCATGAAATTACCCATATGGTGTAGAAAGTGATGTTAATATAAAACCAAAGCAAACAATCAAAGTTTTAAATCTGTGTCCATTTGTACAAGGAGCCGTAGTGGTTGAACCATTTAACTTATGGTAATTTTACCAAACTGTGACCACAACTTCAAGATGTGACATCAGGCCTCTGTTCAATGGGCAGTCCCACAATAAAAGTTCAATTTTCACGTCATACATTTTATATGGTTAATTTGTCAGTTTCCTGCCTCAGTTCTGTGTTTTTATCTGGGTACTTTGGTTAACTCTGCCAATAAAACTGACTGTCTTACATGAAATTATTCATATGATGTAGAATGTGACATTGACGGTTGACCCCTTTCAAAGAAACCACCAGCATGTACACACAACAATGCTGCAATGCTTTAGACAACATTGATCTAGAGACTTCATGATTTACATGTATAAAGCTTTTAAATGTAAAAAAAAAAAAAAAATCCCTACCTACCTACCCACCTGCTGATAGTGTGGGTCGGCAATGCCAAACAAACAATTTTTTAAGGGTGGCCTTATATTTTATTACAAGAGAAATGTTTACAGCAGCAAAATAACTTTTGAACAATCAAAATTTGTTCAGCAGTACGTAGACTTACTTCCATCAGGGTAGATTTGTCCTACATAAGTTCTAATCAATCGTAGACAGGCCTTGTTGACGTAGACTAATTGTTTGATGTCTGACAAAGCAGCGTTGTAATTATCTCCCTTTATGCCGTCTGCTTCAATAATGGAAGAATTAAATGTAGTCCACGACCATTGGATCAATGAGAGAAGAGCTTCAAAACATTCCTGAAAATAAAGCAGAAAAAACCTCATATAAACCTTTAATACATTAAATGAACTGAATGTATTATGATTCCTCAAAATTAATTTGGAGATATGTTAGACTTAAAAACCAAAAAAAAAAATCATTTTCATTTTTTTATTTTCATGATAGAGAATACATAAAATTCAAGGTTAAAATAAAAGAAATATAAAAGCATTCCAATGCCCAATTATGCACATATCATATTCATCTGTTAAATTAGTTGAATAGCATTAATAAATGACTCATTTAAATTTCAAAAAGTTCTGATTTGTAGATATAAATTCCTTTATTCATAGCCCCATTACCCTTATGTTAAATTCTGCAATTTCCAGCATTTATGACTATTTTGTCACAAGTTTAATTAAAGTGGCAGTCATTTCATATCAAATCTATACCTTATCCTGACTATGCTGAAAGATCAAGCATACCTTTAAAATTTAATTACATTGGCAATCGCACCCCATCATCATATATTTTTTATGCGTTATCATTTTCATTTTGCCTTAAATGGAAATTTTATACAAGATGGACAAGTGGATAGATCATTGGACTAATAGATGGACATATAACTTAATGCCTAATGGATGAGTATCTCACACTATGATAAATATACACTGGTAATAACACCAACTTACAGGGGTTACTGAGCAAGAGAAGTCCTGACCAAGGATATGTGCTGGTTCAACATAATCTACTTTTCTGACAACACCACTGTTCTCTCTAGATGGTAATCTGTAAAGATGTAAGCATTTTTAATTATAAATGTTCTAATCTGTTAGATAAGAAAGGACATGGGGTAACTTTCCATGACAAAATATCTGGATGTGCACAGTAAAAAGCACAAAAAAGCAAAGGAACAGTGCTTTTATTGCTGATCTTCATCTCAAAGTTACAGGGAGGACTTGTGAATTGCATGTTCATAAATCCATAGCCCTATGCATATCACAATTTCAATTTGTTAAAAAATATGACACCCCTTATGTATTGGTGGCATATGTACATACTAGCCACAAATTAGTATCAATATCTCTAATGGGACTTTTACTGTCAAAAGTTTGTTGCAACGGTCTATTGTATTCGTCCTCCTTAGGGTCAATGTTGATGGCAGGAGGTGAAACTATATTTTGGACATGGGTAAATGACATTTATTGTTATCTGTCCTTTTGATGAAAGCAAATTGGTTGTTGGAGGATTATGTAAAATGTTAACTTACAATTGAACAGGCAAAACATGACAATTGGTAAACTGTAAAGGACTTCTTTGCACAAATTCTTTCTCTTTTTTTTGTATTGATAATTGTCTTTTTTTGTATGAAAAGAAATTTTACCATGGTCCATAATTCAGCTCTATTATAATATTTTTTGCCGTTGTTCCCTGAAAGTTACTATACAATACTTGTCTTTCCAGTGTTCACAAATATTAATGCAATACTTCAACCTTACCTGTATAATAATTGTGGTATTTGTCCAGCATTCACATCTGTTCCATTGTTGGACTTTTTAGAACTCTTAAATTTAAATACAACTCTGAAAATAAATCAAAGAATATCCAATTCAAAATAAATCTTTATCCTCATATTTACCTTACAAAGTTAACCTTTAAATGCTAACATTCTTCTTCTTTTTGCATGTTAAAATGTCAGCAACTTCACCAATTAAAGGTCTTAGTACATTAACACATAATTATCACTATTTTAAAGAAGCATTCACTTATTTAAAATTTATTTTAACCTGGTAACTAAAGGTAATTTAAGTCCTGTTAGTATCAGGAGCTACTTTACTGTAGTTTAAACTTTAAAAAAATCTGCAATAAAAAGACCAAAAATAAGAAAATATGAATTAGGTAATGTCAAATCATTTTTTTTTGAAAATGGTTAGTTTTTCTATCCTCATGCATAGATGACCTTAACAACATTTGGCACAACCTTTTGGATTTTTTAATTTCAATAATCTTCCATAATCATTTTGATTTGAGATTCTATTCTTGAATTTGAGAAAAACTAATAATGAATTCCATATTGTCAATATGACAATAGAAAAATACAACACAAGTCATTTATTAAAACAAACAAAACTTACTATAAGTTGATCTTTTTAAATACTGTAATTTTATTGTAAAGGATCTAAGCATTATATTTACTTCTATTTGTAATTTTAATTCTGTGGCAAATAAGTCTCATAACTTACTGGTCATCAGTGGAAATAACTGGCTGACCATTGGATCCACAGTCACTGCTTGGACCAGAAATTCTGGCCCAGGCCACATACCAACATTGGGCCTGTATCTGGATGGGTTCATCAAACATCATTGCATATTTTTCCCTAAAAAAATAAAAAATAACTAAAAGGTTTGCGCATCATTCTAAAAGCAAGTGACTGCTATAAATTTGTCACTGCATGAAATGCATTTTTTTTAATTGAAGGTGATCAAAATCAAGTGATGTGTAAGAAGTATTGTTAATTCAAAATTGCAAATTAAAATTTCACTAACTATGCCATATACAGGTTTCTTATTAAAATTAAACCCAGGTGTTCCGCAGGTCACAGCTTTATACGACCGCAGAGGTCGAACCCTGAACAGTTGGGGCAAGTATGGACACAACATTCAAGCTTGATACAGCTCTGAATTTGGATTATGATCAAATTTTTAACATAATATGAGTTTCTGACACAAAACAAATGTCAAGATCTTAGAAATCTATTGCGCAATATTGTGCAATTAAAGATTTTTTTCTCCAAACTTTTCAAAAATTTGATATTTGAGAAATTTGGAAATTTTCATATACTTAAACACAAGTTATTGTTTGAAAACTACAAAAATGCTTATTTTGGGCCGCCCTTTTTGGTCCCTTATTCCTAAACTATTGGGACCATAACCCCCAAAATCAATCCCAACCTTCTTTAGTGGTATTGAACCTTCCGGTAAAAATTTATAGAGATCCATTCACTAAAACTATAATTATTGTCCGGAAACTAATGCGTCTTCAGACGACGCAGAAGATGACTTCATGATAGCATTATACGACGCAAAAAATTAAATGAACTCCTTTTTCATTTTTACCTGATATTGAAAATGTGCAAGCGTTAGATTATTTAAATTATGAAAGCTACTCCTAGCATCAAATGATTTTTTTTAATCTTTTTTTAATGTAATCTATAGACCTACTGGTATCTGACAAGAATGCCCTACCTGGCTCCACACTCATATACCACCTCATCAGATTCACCAAGCATTTCTCCATCTGTCTCATTGTCCCCTCCGTCTGGGCCCAGTTCAAACAACTAGAAAATAAACATTCTTTTGCTAGAATCATACATAATGCAAAATAAACTTGTTTATTTGCTTTTATTTTGGTTATGTAAACCTGAATCATCTGTTTTAACCCTTTCAACGCTATACACGGCATATGCCGCGATGACATACGCTGTCTGCCACTGCTATTCGCGGCATATGCCGCGATGACAACGGATTTTTCATAAGGACTCTTAAACCATTAGGTTTTCATTCAGGTCCTCTCTAATTTTTCCTAGTATGAATCGAGGATATGCAAGGTCTCATTTGCGCTTGAAATCCCGCCAATTTTTATTGTAAAATCATGCAGTAGAAGGAAAATTGAAGGAAAATAAAAACAAATATTTTGACAAATACAAATGGCGGAAATCGGAAACTAAGCTGTAAATATGGAAATATTTCAGCATTTCTATGGCGAAACTGATGACGTGGATTAGTTAAAAGGTTTCTTGTTATCTCAATGTGTTTATTACATTCAATTCGTGTGGTAAATATGATTAGATCGATCATTAGGAGACGTAGAAAAAGGTGGGAAAACGGAGGTTGACTGAAAATTTTGAGGACGGAGCCACTGATTTGTGCCATGATTACATAATATGTTGTGTATGGTGCAATACGCTACGGAATCAAGCAATTGGTGTCTTCTTTATTATATGGCAGATAAAAAACAAAATAGATGAAGACGAAAAGTAGTTTTTATTCAAAATTCAACACAAATGTAACAAATTACACCTTTTACCTGTTAATTACCTGAAAATGCAGGTAACCTGATAAAAATTTTACTGAAATAACTGCCTAACATTACAGTTCATACTCTCCTGAGCATTTTTCATGCAATAACTTTTTCTGTATCTCTTATAATAAAAAAGATACAGCAGTCTGAAAAGGAATATACTGTTCTAATGAATGAACACAAAAAAAAATGCAGCAGCAGCAGCCATTTTTCTATTTTTTTGTGTAGCGTTGAAAGGGTTAAGATTGTCAATAAAAACAAGAGTGAATGTTTTATTGTGCCAAGCAGACCTCCAACTTTCATTCATAATATTGGAAAAACAAAATGAAAAGAGAGTTTGTGGAAAAACATTCTAACTCTGAGCTGACCAGTCTTTGCTCTTTTCTAAAATGCTGTGTGCTAAGCAGAAAAGCAGTAAATATTAATTTTGTAATGTTGGCTAGTCTCTACCAGGGTTTAACCCACAACCTCCATTACATAAGACAAGCACTCAAGAAAATCAGATACAGATATAACTTTTAGAAAATTACAAATCAAACCTCTAAAATGTATATTTTCAGATCATAACTTGCCTTCACAACAATAAAAGTCATAAATGTGATGTCATGTATATTTTTCTTACCTTGATTCTGCCATAGTATTCACCACGTCCTCCGAAAAGACCAAATCCTCCCAACAAGACATCAGTATCACACATAAATCTGACAGCCTCCATTGAATGACCTGAGTATCCCCACCCTCCTCCATGACCTGCAAGAAAAAATTAAACTGAATGTATCCATGAAATATAAATAAATGACATACAAAGGAGTTTTATAGTGGTAATATATTGCTGATTTTTTTTTACAATTCCATAAAGAATGGAAATAAAACAGAGAACCAACAATACAAAGACCAAAATAAATTTGATGATCTGTTTTGAATTTAAATTTTTGTTTCAACAATGTCATTAAACTAAGTTTCATATCTTAAAAGACTAAATTTGGTGTGTATACACTAATTCTACCAGGCTTCGTTAACATAATGATGATGGAAATTTTTAACGACCTTGACTGGCTATACAACCCTTGCACAGTCAGGGGTTAACATATACAACTACAGCTGGACATAGAATCAGACACAAGTAGTAATAAATGGGGACTGTGTCCAATCAAATGATTGAACATTGCATTTAATGTTTTAAATAAACATAACTCAAGAATGATAACTAGAGGCTCTAAAGAGCCTGTGTCGCTCACCTTGGTCTATGTGAATATTAAACAAAGGAAGCAGATGAATTCATGACAAAATTGTGTTTTGGTGATGGTGATGTGTTTGTAGATCTTACTTTACTGAACATTCTTGCTGCTTACAATTATCTGTATCTATAATGAACTTGGCCCAGTTAAGTTTCAGTGTGGAAAATGTTAGTAAAAATTTACTAATTTTATGAAAATTGTTAGAAATTGACTATAAAGGACAATAACTCCTTAGGGGTCAATTGACCATTTTGGTCATGTTGACTTATTTTTAGGTCTTACTTTGCTGTACATTATTGCTGTTTACAGTTTATCTCTATCTATAATAATATTCAAGATAATAACAAAAAACGGCAAAATTTCCTTTAAATTACCAATTTAGGGGCAGCAACCCAACAACCGGTAGTCGGATCCATCTAAAATCTAAAATTTTCAGGGCAGATAGATCCAGACCATATAAACAATTTTCCATCATGACAGATTTTCTCTAAATGCTTTGGTTTTTGAGTTATAAGCCAAAAACTGCATTTTACCCCTATGTTTTATGTTTCGCCATGGCAGCCATCTTGGTTGGTTGGCTAGGTCATCGGACACATTTTTTAAACTAGATACCCCAATGATGATTGTGGCCAAGTTTGGTTTAATTTTACCCAGTAGTTTCAAAGGAGAAAATTTTTGTAAAAGATTACTAAGATTTATGAAAACTGATTAAAAATTGACTATAAACGGCAATAACTCCTAAAGGGGTAAACTGACCATTTCAGTCATGTTGACTTATTTGTAAATCTTACTTTGCAGAATATTATTGCTGTTTACAGTTTATCTCTATCTATAATAATATTCAAGATAACTAAAAACAGCAAAATTTCCTTATAACTACCAATTCAGGGGCAGCAACCCAACAATGGGTTGTCCGATTCATCTAAAAATTTCAGGGCAGATAGATCTTGACCTGATAAACAATTTTACCCCATGTCAGATTTGCTCTAAATGCTTTGGTTTTTGAGTTATAAGCCAAAAACTGCATATTACCCCTATGTTCTATTTTTAGCCATGGTGGCCATCTTGGTTGGTTGGCCGGGTCACCGGACACATTTTTTGAACAAGATACCCTAATGATGATTGAGGCCAAGTTTGGTTTAATTTGGCCCAGTAGTTTCAGAGGAGAACATTTTTGTAAAAGTTAACGGGGCCAGGTGAGCTAAAAAGGATGCGACCCAAACTCATACTTTTTTTTATAACTAGCATCTTGTACCATTTTCTATAGCATTTGGTTGAGGCAAACTAAAATAAGAGAAGGGAAACCAATTTCGGGACATGGATATTGACAGACAGACATACAGATGGACAAGGATGAAACTAAATGCCCTCTCCGCTATGACAGGGGCATAATAAAATGTTCTAGAATGAACTTATAATTATACTTACTAGCAAATCTATTGACAACAGCATAGTCCTCTTTGGAGTAAACTTTAGCTGTAGACTGTTTCTCCTTAGCCTCTTCTTTCACTGTTAGATTTAATTGCTGGGCTAGATTCAGAGTGTCTAAACAACCTGTTGGTAAAAGTTACTACACATTACACATATAGTTGAGCAAATGAATCATGTACTTTTTGGATAGTGTGTAATATTTGATAATATCAAGTCTTCAAAATGAGTTTGTGTGTGGTAGCATGCTAACTTGTAACCTGGCACATATCTTATCCAATTTAGTGCAATAAGCGGATTTATACTGCAACTAGTTGTGTTTATTTTCTAAATATAGGTACATAGCTATATTTTGTATATTGTCAATTTCATCATGGAACCCTTTCTCCACAATCAGAGGTCCATTAAGGGATGAAAATAAGTTTGACATTTGTTTTACGATTAACAAGAATGTGTCCAAAGTACACGGATGCCCCACTCGCACTATCATTTTTCATGTTCAATGGACCGTGAAATTGGGTGAAAAATCTAATTTGGCATTAAAATTATAAAGATCATATCATATGGAACATGTGTACTAAGTTTCAAGTTGATTGGACTTCAACTTCATCAAAAACTACCTTGACCAAAAACTTTAACCTGAAACTCCCACTTTCATTTATTATGTTCAGTGGACCGTGAAATTTGGGTCAAAAAACTAATTTGGCATTAAAATTAAAAAGATCATATCATAAGCAACAAGTGTACTAAGTTTCAAGTTGATTGGACTTCAGCTTCATCAAAAACTACCTTGACCAAAAACTTTAACCTGAAACTCCCACTTTCATTTTCTATGTTCAGTGGACTGTGAAATTGGGGTCAAAAGTCTAATTTTGCTTTAGAATTAGAAAGATCATATCATAAGCAACAAGTGTACTAAGTTTCAAGTTGATTGGACTTCAGCTTCATCAAAAACTACCTTGACCAAAAACTTTAACCTGAATGGACGGACGCACAGACGGACGCACAGACGGACGCACAGACGAACGGAGCCACAGACCAGAAAACATAATGCCCCTCTACTATCGTAGGTGGGGCATAAAAAAGCTATCATTTCATTAATTTAAGTTGCAGTATAAAAACAATATTAGGTCAATATCATAAAAATAAATTTTGGACTCAGCGCAAAACCTCTCCCTTCCCCAGTTTCTCAGCCTCATACAAAAAAGTTTATATTTTCCTGACATTGACCTAATATTGTATATCAATTCATACTACATCAAATAAAATAAAACTTTATCAATTGAGTGCTTCTGAAGCTATCTTCTGGTATACCTTCATCAGAAAGACTTGCCCAAACATTTGAAAGCCAAGGATGCACAAGGCTAAAACACATGAAGAGCTATATGACCAAAAGGGGCATAACAATAATCAAAGTCATCTGAAGTCCACTTTGCCTGATAAAGTTAGAACCTTACTTCCTTTAAAACTTCTCAACAGAGATGTTACAAAAAGTTTGTTACCACAAATCATGTCAGTATCCACGTGCCTTTCAAAACAATGACTTAAAGAAAACCACTAAACATCTTTCAACCATAAGTTAATATACTTTTGACAACTTCTTGGAATAATACATGAGTGTTTGCTCATATACAGCCAGATTTTGTTTTATTTATTTCCTTTTTTTCATATTTTTCAATCAGAAAAACAAAAGAAATTTAAATAGTGTAAACATATTATAAGGCAATGAGATTATTCAGTACATTTTTCAGATACAATTGTTAAAACTTAAAAACTGGAATGAAATGTGCAAAGTTATAAAGTTAAAATTACAATAAATCTATTTCATACCTAAAACATGCAATGCACAATGTGACCTTGTAGCTTTATGACCCATTTTAACAGGAACAGCTAATTCTGGTTTAAATAAACCACATTGTTGGTGACCTTGTGAGGTCAAAGGTCGTGCTTCTGTCACCAAACTGTTAAAACAGCTTACTTCCCTGTTTTCTGGACTGTAACTATAATGAAAATAAAATTTATATATATTTCAAACTTTTAATATATGTGAAACATCAGAATATAATATGAGTTGCACTATGTTGAGGCAAATGTGTTATTCTTGCAAGTCTCATACATGTGTGATACATATAAGTATTGAACAGTATAATTTTATTTGCTTATGTCATGTATGTGCTTTTAATATCCTGCTATAATGTATGTATGTTTTGTTTGCATGTTATTTGCATGTGTGTAATTTATTATAATGTCGATTTTAAAAGCTCACTAGAGCTTGTGTTACTTTTTTTACTATGTATCGACAATAAATAAAATTTTGATTTGATTTGATTTGATCAGTAAAAATAGAAGTCAACCCCACTTTGAAAACAAATAAGCACTGTTAAAGTTGTTTTTTTACTTTCAAAGTTGAAATTTTGTTTAAACTGTTAGTCACTGTAACAATCTGAAATGAACCAAAAATGTTTGATTTTGTGATATGCATCTGTTGTTCAAAAATATTATATATTTTTAATTATCCATTTATAAATTGTAATAAGATTGTCAAATCTACTTGACTTTTACTATCCAATCTTTATTAATGTGCATCTATAAATAACTTGCCTCCATAAAACATCATACACAGGATCTAGACATACAGCTTGTTTAGAAAGATCTATCTGGTCAATGCCTCCAAAACTGAAATAAAATGAGTGAGACTTTTTAGCCAAACAATTTTTAGATTGATATACAAGATACAAAGGAGTTGGCTCACTGATCATTATTTTGGCCATAAAAATCTGGGGTTTTGTCACTGCGAAAATGATGTAAAAATTTACTTTTGCTAAAATGTCCAATACTTTTGCAGGTAACAAATCTTTTCAACAATTGCATCATAAGTGATATATTTGTGACGACATAGAGATGAATTTTGTAAAATCTTGACTTTTGGCAAAACTCTGCAAAATTTATAACAGTTTTCTTTCAAATTAGCTGTGACGCAACCCTTTGAAACCTTTTTCCTTCAAATTTTGTAGTGAACCTTATAATTCTAACCTTTTGAAGTCAATATTGACTGTACCCAAAAACCAGACATAAGACTTACCTTCTACAGCTGCCATCCACTTTGTTGATCATCAGACATTTCATAACAGCTCTATTCTCTTCTCCAGTTGGTATCAGACCTGGCGAAGTAATATAAATCAAATGAAATATTATAATTCAAACTTTTTTAACAAATTAATAAATTAACTAAAACCAAAGTAAAACAGCTTTTAATATTCAGCAAACAGGAAGTTGATCGATGTAAAATAATATTTATTCCAAAATTCCGATAGCCTTGAGTAAATAAAAGTGATGAAATTTTTAACTATTGAGTTCAAAGCGAACATTTATATTATACTCTCCAAAAGTAAAAGGATCTTGGGGAAATCTGGGTGCTTTACATCAGCCAAGCTTATAACTTTAACCCTTTCCTCCATAATGACGCATGTGTAGTGCCTCATTTGATACTTTTCACTTGATCAGACTTAATAAAATTTGTATCTAATATAAAAAGGATATTCATGAGAATCTATGACTTAAATTTCATTGATGAAATATTTGTTTTTGGTAATGCATTAATACTTCAAACCTGATGATTTTTTTTTATTGAGAAAATCCTATGCGAATCAAGTATTTAAAAAAAAATGTATCCATGGAGGAAAGGGATAATGTAATTATTACTAAGGATACATTTTAGCCGTTTACATACTTTGGTTTTCTGCCAAACCAACTTATTTAGTATGAAGTAAATACAAATTTGTAGAGAGAAAACAAAATGATCTATTATTGTTTCAATTCTTACCAATACTAGTTTGATTGGCAAAGACTTTGGAAGCAGCCAGTATATGAGCATTAATCAGGGACTCATCAATTCTCATAAATGTCTGGTCACCACTTGCTCCAATCCATGTAGCTCTTCTACCATATCTAGCTCCTGTAGGACATACAAAATTATTTTTTAAGTCACTTTAACATTAGAGTTTTATCCTTAAGCATTTTTTTTATCCTATAATACTGCACAATATAAATTTCACAATCAATGTACTGTGAGGGAAAATGCAGATAATTTAAATTTTTATGCTACATTTAGTCTAAGTTCAACATCCTAATAGAACTTTTAGTCATTCAAAAGTTGTCTTTTTGGGCCTCTGTAGTTATATCTGATTGATAGACTTTCAATTATAGCAAAATACAAATTTGTAAAGGTTTGAATGCCATTTGTACAAAACAAACTCATTGAGTCGTGTCTTGTTTATTTTTTTTCATTTCCTTCATCTTCTCATCTTGCCATTTTTTAGTCAATAAGGTTATCAAATAAAAATTCCACATAAATGGCCTTGCCCTTGCCACATGTGATGATTTTTGGTAATAAAATCAACACTTACCAATGCCTGGTATGGGGCCTGGTAATGCATACCATGATGTTTTTTTATTCTTAACCCCTCCGGCTTCATCATGACCTATTCTTCCTAATGCTCCAGACTAAAATAGAAAACGTATCACATTCATAATGATGAAAGAGGAATGTCATGACTGTCATGAATCTAACATCTCGGTTGATATTAAAATTCAAATGATCTGAAAATTCTGAAGAAAAAAAATTGTATTACATATGTAGTGACAGTATAAAATATCATTATTTTTTTTCAAAGATTTTTCAGTAGTCAGCCAATCATGCCAAATATATCTACAGAAAAGTATTGGAAATTAGGACTTCAATCTTACAATACAAAATTTATTCTTTAAATCTTCTTTTAAAGTATTTGAACTAGATATCATTGAGATGGGAGCCATCTCTGTGGGCCCTGCTGTGAATAATGTGCATTAAAAAATTGTATCTTTACCATAGGACATGGGTTTGTCAACTGAAATCAAAGTTTTTGACCTTGACCTTTGACCTAGGAAGTTGTAAATAAATTATGACACACCCTTTGGTGTTGGTTTATAAACATGTCAAGTATAAACTTTGAAATGATAACGGTTCTCAAGATATAGAGCGGACACGATCTTTACCATAGGACATGGGGTTGTCAACTGAAACCAAAGTTTTTGACCTTGACCTTTGACCTAGGAATTTGCACATAAATTATGACACACCCTTTGGTGTTGGTTTATATATATGTCAAGTATAAACTTTGAAATCATAACGGTTCTCAAGATATAGAGCGGACACGATCTTCACCACAGGACACAGGGTTCTCAACTGAAACCAAGTTTTTTGACCTTGACCTTTGACCTAGGAAGTTGTACATACATCATGACACACCCTCTGGTAGCGGTTAATAAACCTGTAAAGTATAAAGTATGAAATCATAATGGTTCTCTAAATATGGAGCGGACACAAAGTGTTACGGACGGACGGACGGACAGACGGACGGACGGACGGACAGACTGATCACTATAGGGGACCCGCCTTTGGCGGGGCCCTAACTAATCCATACATACCTTATGGTTACCAAATGTATAGACTTGACCATTGGACAAAAGAGCAACTGTATGCTGTGCTCCTGCTGCTACTTGTGTAGCTCCCATAGGTAGCTCTACCTTAACTGGTGCCCCTCTGTCAAATATAACAAATGATACTAAGTTGTGTCAATTTTTCTTTGTGTTTCATGTATTTACAAATATACAGTACACTATTATCAATATTTGAGTAATGTAGACACTGATTGATGACATTAATAAATATAAAATTGTCAATTTTGCAAATGCTCAAACATTCATACATTACAAGCTTTCAATTGATCACAAGCAAGTATTTTCTTTATCTATTTCAGGATTGTGTTAGGAAATGGTATTTTTTTTTATATTTGCTAGCGTTATATTTTAATAATTCCCAACATAACAAATTATTAAAGATTAAATATTTCAAGATTACCATTTAAGTATTTAAATATTGCAAGCATATAGTTCTTTCCAGCAAATGCAAATTACAGTTATGTCTAATAACACATAAATATGTTAAAAAGAGATCCAAGACTCAATGGCAATAAACTGCAAACATCTTTGCCAAACAAATAAAAATCATTAAATCATGTATTTCTTTCTTTTTTTTTTGAAAATAACAGAGACATGCCCTTATAATGTTGATATATAAGTGCCTTTGCGTTTTTCTATATTTTGAATAATTTTTTTCTACATTCAGTCATGGTATTATTTTCCTTATATGTAGCATTTAACAAACAAATGTACCTTATGGTTGTATCTCCTTGCCCAAGCTGACCATGGTTATTATTACCAAACACATAAACCTCTCCATTCTGCAACAGTGCAACTGTAAATAAATAACAAAAATACTATGTCTGTGATAGAAAGGTTTTTTCAATTTATTTCAACGAAAAAAAGAAAATTTATTGAGCACGCCCAGAACCTTCTCAATGTATTAACAGTAATCATAATAAACGAAAATCAAATTTTGTCCAGAGCCACTGATATTCACAAATCTAAGTGTAAAATTAAACCCTTCAACTAGAAATAATTAGGATGACTTGTAATGTATGTTCGAAAAAACAGGATTATTGATTACATGTAAATATACAGGGGCGGATGCAGGAATTTCGAAAGGGGGGTGCTAACCCAGGGCACCCAGGGCAAAGGGGGGGGTGCAAAACATATGTCCCGATACAAATGCATTGATCGGCAAAAATAAAGGGGGGGTGCGCACCCCCGGAACCCCCCCCCTGGATCCGCCACTGATATATTGCAATATGTATAAGATTACAGCTGATTACAAATATCTGCATAGAAGGTTCCTCTTCTAGGACAAATGCAGAAATGTTTTAATTATACATGTATCAAGACAGGGAAAAGGACATTGTAAGAATACCTGTATGATGTTGTCCACAAGATATCTGTGTAACAGTGATCTCCCCAGTACCAATACAGATTTCTTGTGGGGGCAGACTGACTACTTTGTTATAGTCCCCTTCTGGGTCATTTCCTTGAGGTTCAGCTGCTGTAAATAAAAAGCAAACATTGTCATAAGGACTAAAGTAGACATGGATATGTGTCGAGACAGCAAACCAAAAGATACAAATCATAAACAGGAAGTGAACAAACAGTCATTAATTATGTTTTCTTCCTTGAGCTTAATCAAAACTTTTATGGAGAACTATACGGTATGTTGTTTTTTTCATTGTTGACGGCCAGACAGTTGCCTATAAATGCTTAATAACGTATAGCAGGTTATTTTGGCGGGTGTAAAATTTCACGATTTTCATTTAAAAAAGGTTTGCGAAATATTTTGGCGTTTATTATTTTGGCGCTTTTTATCAATACCTTTGCACGCATACTTTAAAATTGGTGGAAGTTATTTTCACGATTTTGTTCTATTTCGACAATAAGTGAAATTTTCAACCTGCGAAAAATAACTCGCTATACCACTTGTATTAAGACTGTGATTCACATCATATCTCCTCATTTTTATTATCAAAATAAAAAATTTAATAAAAATACTGTTCATATTCAAATGGACTATTGCCTAACCAGTTGTGAATAACTTTTAAATCACAGATATTTCATTAAAGGTATGCTATAAATCATGATCTGCAAAAGCAAAAAGTTGTGATAAAACAGTCTTCATAAAGACTAAAACTCAAAATTTGTAAGGGTTCTGCAGAACCTAGTGTCTCGCCTACTTTTGCTGTTAATCACAGACTCAACAAAAATGAGTACGGAAAAAAATAATAATATTTCTCTTGATACTTCTCTTGTCTTTTGATTGAAATAAGCTTCTGTCCAAGTTTGGTAGAATTCCAGGATAGTTTAAGAAAGTTATTAAAACTTTAAAAACTTTAACCACAGAGTGAATGTTATGTTTCCTGCAGAAAGTCCATTTATAAGTAAAATACGGAAGAAGTGGATTTTTTTTTTTTTAATTTACTTCTGGATACTATCTTATGACCATAAACAAGCTTCTGTCCAAGTTTGGTAGAAATCTAGGATATTTTAAGAAAGTAATTAAAATTTCAAAAACTTTAACAACAGAGTGAATATTTGTGGACACTGCTGATGGAATGTAGGATCGCTATGTCTCGCTTTTTCGACAAAAGTCGAAGGCTCAACAATAATTCTTTGAAATGTACATTTCTTTTTACTTGATTCACAGGTGAAACTAATAGGTTACCTTTAGGTTGATTTTTGGCAGCATCTTTCTTCTTGGGTTCTTTTTTGGAAAGGAGTCGTTTAAAGAACTGAGCCAAAGGACTGTCAGGCAGATCTGGTACATGGTTCACTGTATGTCAAAAAAATCAGAAAACTATTAGTCAAGAAAAGGACTATACAATGCATGATTAAATGCACATAATGGTTTACTTTTATAAATTGTTACTTGGATGGAGAGTTGTGTCATTGGCACTCATACCACATCTTCCTATATCTATGAAAAAGACTGAAGTCCCAAATCTATACCCATTTAGAGATTAATGAACTATATGGAAGTATACTGAAATTAATTCAATCTTAATTGCCTTTATACAAACTTTGTCAGTAACAAAAGAATACAGATGATAACAATAGCACGTTTATCTTTTCATGTGTTATCATATTAGCCAAATCTGAGAATTAAGGCAGATTTTTCAAGTTTTAACTACCTAAAGTTTGCCAAAACACATGCATTGTTTATCCCAAAACTAATGCTATTGTAAGTAACAAAAATCAAGAACAAATGTGAAAAAATAATACAAAATTTTTTGCTAAGTTATACTAGAATAAAAATGACTATTTTCTAGTGTTGTCAAATCGTACGCTTTTGCCTAACCAGTTACTCGGATAATCGTTCGACCGATTAACCGGTTAACCGGTAATTTAAGTTGGTGTTTGAAAGCCTTATCAATGGAACCCTACACATAGATATAAGATGTGGTATGAGTGTCAATTCGACAGCAAGTCATAAATACGCTTTTAGAATTGAAGTTTTTCCTTAGCATTATAAGGCTTGTCTGTGAGGATTCCTGGCGAAGTTTGACTTTTAATAATCAAATACACCGTATCAACTATAGCGTTTGTACCAACTTCAGATTAAAAAATCCAAAAAAAAATCTTAATCTCGTAGAATTGAATATGTCATATGTCTGAAACTGATTATTCTTTCCTTTTCTCTTGTTGTGTCCGAAAATTATGGGGTGTGTTTCAATTTGAAATGATTAATTATAAAAAAAGAAGATGTGGTATGATTGCCAATGAGACAATTCTTCACAAGAGACCAAAATGACACAGAAATTAACAACTATAGGTCATTGTACATGCTGTACGACCTGTTTCTTCACTGTGTTTGCTTTTTTCTTTAAGCATGTTACTCGTACGTATACATTGAGTACATTCACATTGGTTTGCATTTCACAATTTTTGAATTCAACGCAAGACTAACCCTTGCACTACGGAGGTTGTACACTTAAATGTAGGTTTACACAATATTAGATCGAAAACGAAATAATGAAGTAATTAGTAAAATTAAATCTCATTACTGATTTAAAGTTACTGTTAAAAAAACATGTTTACTAATTATGTTTCTTAAAGATCCTGCCCCAAACTCTAATTAATTTATGTTTTTAGGATTAACAACAGCAATCAATATACTGGACAATTGGTCTGTCAAACTAATTACCACCATTTTTAAATAAAACAACTATTTAATGATTTGATTTTTAACACAAATTTATATCAAATCTATCGAAATTGAAAAAAAAGTCCGGTTAAACGGTTAGCGTTTTTGGTATTCGGTATTCGGTCGTTCGACCGATTAACCGGACAACACTACTATTTTCCCCTTTCTACATCTAAGACTTATATCAATTACCTATAAAACCCTTACGTTTTTCATTTCCACCAAGTAACTGTTCTACATCAAAAGGTAGATAATCTTTATGACGAGCCAACAATTCTAGTTGTTTCCCATGATCCTCCATTTCTAACACCTGTTCCCCTGCACATGTTCTACAGATACCACATTCTGAACATCCTGATTCACCTGCACCACACCCACAAAGCCTGAAAGATGAATGTGTATAAAAGTCATTACCAAAAGTTATACTTATTCTAATAGAATTTAAATCGAACAAAGCTTTGTGTGAGCTGCCTCGGATAGAAATAGACCTTATGAAATTACATGTATACATTAACATTTATAGGAATACTATTGATTTTGGAACATTCAACTACAAAATAAAGATGGTTATTCATCTGTTTCGTAAGGATCTTATAACAACTAAATTTCAAGCAGTTACAAACATTCTGTAGAGATTTTTTCAACCCAAAATAGATTAACAGATGTATTGATATTCATTTGGATTAGGTCGATTTCTATCCGACGCAGTTTATGTATATTATTGTATTACTATAGTTTCATTTATTTTCATAGGTATCAATTTCGTGGATTGATAAAAATAATTGTATTTTTGCAGACATTTGATTTTCAGCTTTTGTCAGAGTCTGTGAAGAAACTTTTAGAAAATTTATACTTCTATGATCTTTTACATTTGTGGTTCGTTTTTACCAATGAAATCAAAGGAAATTGATATCAATGGATAATAACCAATTCTCAGTACATCAATATTAGACATTTTATTTTATCTGCATTTAACATGTTCAGTAAATTTTTGAATTCAGTCTTCTGTTTCAAAATTGTTGAAAGACAACCAACAATACAAGTAGTGACGGCCTGCTTGAATTGATTGGAGTGTCATACTCATAAATGTAATTTTCTTTCTTGAACAAAAATTATAACAAAGAGTTATAAACATTATTTTCAAACATAAGTTGTTTTGATCAATCCTCAAAAACTATACTGGCAACCTTATCCAAAATCGTAATTGGTCATAAAAGTGAATGATGCCCACAAATCAAGTGATATTCTTAAGTCGGCTGGTACTTACATTGCAGATTGTCTTTCCTTATCTCCACTGTTGCAGCAGTTCAGACTGTAACCAGTACACTCCCCACATACAGTACAAACCATGCACTGGTCTCTCTTCCATTTATGTTTACCTATAGAAGACAGCAATTGCATAAACAGTTTCTATAATTCTTTAGCATTTAAACCTGTCATAACAACTATGGTAAATTTATAAACCACACATTGATCAAATTTGTCTCTTATTTTTTCCCACCATATTCGGATCATTGAACTTAGGATTTTCTATTAAATTATTAGAGAAAACGGTTCTTCCACTTTGTTAACAATAAGAACAACTGTTTATATAGTCCAATGAGGTAGCAAATTTGACCAAAAAAATGGAAATTCACAAATATTACCTATGCTTTTATAAATTACTTCTATTAAGGTCAATTTGGCTTTTGAAGCAATCAACCATGTTATATGTTTGGCCTTCTAAATTGTTGGTCTAAAGTTTGTTTGAGAAAGGTTTTCTAAACATTATAATATCACTTGTTTTTTTCAATTTCTGAAAATGAAACATTTTTTTTTACATACCATCAGGACATATGCCATCTTCTACCTCTGTTTCTTCTTCTTCCTCTGCCATGGTTACATTATTAGCTACAAAATATAAAAGTTTTATTTGTCAATTCATATATAATTAATTCGTTTATCTACAGTGATCATTAGCCTGTCATTCTAAGATTGTGAGTTTCAACATTGCTTGGATGGTGTCGTATTTCTAACTCCTATCTTAATGGACATGGATTGTCAGGTTTTTTTTTACAAGGTACTCAGGCTACTTTTGCAATAAAACCAAGGACAATAGTCCGTTTGCCAATTACCGATTTGATTCTGTTATTAATCACTTTTTAAACAAATTACTTCCCTTTGTCAATCGTAGACTGGTTCCAAACCAGACAAAATTAGATTTTGCCAATGCAAAGCATGATGAATTGAAAGTGATGTATCGGCGGTTTAACTTATTTTTCATGAAAAATAATTTCAGATGTCATAAGTATTTAGCTTAACAACAAATAAATGTGGTTAAAAGATTTGAAAACCTTAAAGATAACTCACATAACGCACAGGTAAATTTGCTCTTTCTGCTAGCTCTCCATTGTAAATAAAAATTAATGTCCCTCATAAGGGAGACAACTAAAAAATGGATTACTAACACAGGGTCAATTACAGGAATTGGCAAATAGCCTATTATAACCTTTAGTGGTATTTGATACCAAGGAGTAGAAAGACAAAGTTAATTAACATGGCTTTGATCATTCATTTATACATTTATATATGTGTGCAATACGTGTAATGTTTGTGTATTTTGTTTCAAATATTAAATATCTTATGAGTCATTTTCCTAAATATAAACATTGAGATTATAAGTGTGAATTCGAAACCACTAAAAATGTATTGTTCTTGCTAATTATTTTTAAAATATAACTTCCATGGACAGACCAACAAACTGAGTCAAGAAGTAACTAGACCTGCTTCTGTCTTTGGTGACGCAGGTAAATATCTATGACTTGGGAGTTGGTTAGAAATATGCAACAAAAATGTGTTAAAGACAGGGTGATGTAGAAAAGGTGGACAGAGATAAACCAGTATAGCCAAAAAAATTGGGTATAATAGCAATTTACAGATGATTGTTGTTAGATTTACCTTCTTTAACAGCTCCTCCTGGTAAGAAGTCTCTACCACACTGGCCTTTATTGTTGATACCAAATGTATACACCTGTCCTCTATCTGTCAGTACTACTGCATGGGCCTTTCCTAAAGCTATTTGTGTAGCTACTGTGTCTTTCAAATCTGTTACTTGACCTTTAATAAATATTTATATAAAGCCAATATCTTTGATTGAAAGAAAATTGAAAAATAAAAGACTTAAATAAATCTTAACCAACTGTATTCCATTTGTTTAAATGCACATTCATATCAAAACATTTTGAAAGGCAAAACGTATAAATGTTTAATTTCTTCTAGCTTTCTCTATTCCATATATAAAGTAACAGTTACATAGTTTTATTTATTAATGGTTCAATTTTGCAAGGTTAGTTTTCTCAAATTGTTTAGTTTTAATAAAGTAATTTCAGCAATCACAATGATTATTGTACAAATGAAACAAACAATGAATAATTTAGATTATGTGATAACTCATGATGAATGTTATAAGGTTTTGTTTTTAACATATTTATATTTTGTAGAGAGTCTTATATTTTATGTTCTTTATCATAACGACCCTGCATATCAGAGGTATCCACTTTAGGGACTCTACCGTACTACAGATTCACCAGGCGTTGGTTCACTTTCGTTTTTAATATATATATTTTGTTTTGAGGAGATTTTTGTTTGAAGGAACAGATTAAAGACCTACTCATAAAACATAAATGCATGTTTGTATTTTACAATGTACAATATTCCTCCCCTTGTAAATAAATTATGTCCTCAAAATTACCTGTGGCATGGTCGCAATGTGTTGTATCTTTTCCAAAAATATAGACTTCTCCTTCTTTAGTCAATATACCACTACTCCCATTATTACATGCTGTATATACCACATGCTTTGACATAGACTCCATCCGGATTATCTTTTTCGGTTTCATAGCTTTAGGTTGTCTCCTAGCCTTAGCTGTAAAAAGATAACAGCGATAGTTTAATGAATGTAAATAAATCAGAACTGAATATGAACGTTTCTTTTTTATCTACTAGTAGGAAAATTCCTATTTTGTTTCCTTAATTTTTTCAAAATTCAAATACTTGACTAAATACATTTTATTGTTCTTTTAATAGAAGAAAATAATTAAGGAAGTTCGCTACTCAGTTTCAAAATAACAAGCTTTTTATAACACAAGTATATATTGATAGGGGTTTAATAAAGGAACCAAAAGAGCAAAGTAAAATATAGGTCTATGTGCTTGTTTTTGAGATATTAGCCTTTGAACTTTATGCAGGAAAATGTTCTCTCTTGATTTTTCATAGCTTTATCATTGACAAGTTTAAGTTCTCAAAAACTATTAAAAAAAAACAAAGATTTATAAGACTTTTACAGATGGCTTTTAATTATACATGTGAAAGATTTATAAAAAGAAAAATAGAGGTCAATGGGCAAATTTTTTTCAGATGGATAAAACCAGAGGATTTCGAAAATCTGACAAAAATTCCAAAACTTGACAAGCAAACATCCTTAAAAGAGGAAATGAGGTACACTAGAAATAATAGTGAAACCACAAAATTTGATATCAAACAAAAGAGATGAATTATCAGTAGCATTCAAATCATAAATATCGAAACATTTAACTAAATAATAAATATTTTTCCAATGCCTTACAAGAGCTAGCATCTCCATCTTCTCCTCTTTTAGGAGTACCAACAAAGAACAAACTGCCATCTTCCGACACTAATAATGCATGTTGACCCTCGTGACCAGTAGAAATCTGTACAATCTTTGGTGACTTAGTAATAGGAAGCTCTCCCCATTTCCCTTGGGAAGGTCCTCCCTGCTTGATTCCTAAAGCTTGAGATCTTCCTGTGTATAGTACCTAAAATATTGAGTCATCATACATTTAATAGCATTATAAGAATGACATTTATCAAAATCTACATAAATTTATAAATTTTCAAGAATGTCATATTGGTACTTGTTTGACTGTCCCTCTGGTCTCTTACCCCGTCTTTTGGTCTTTAAGAAAAGCTTCAATACTCAATTATGGTAGAGTGGGGCGCTCATATTTGCCGTGGACACAATTTCGCCGTTTTATGATTTTGAGGTGTAAAAACTTCAAAGGATGGTTGAAATGGAAGAAATATGCCGTTTAATTATATTTTTATAACAAATATGATTATTTTTGAAAATTAGACTAAATTTCGGCACTTACGGCAAAGGACCAAAAATGAACAACGATTTTCAGCCATTTTCCTGAATGAAAAAAAAACATTTCAAAGAAGCATTCCTTAGTAATTCTTTGACTGATTGCCCTAAATTTCAGTTTTTTACACTTTTCAAATGTCTGTTATTTGTCTATAATGAAATTTATTTGATAAATATTGTTAAAAGCTGCAGTTATTTGGTTTTAAATAGATATGTATAAACGGCGAATATGTGTCACCCGTTGACAAAAAATTAGGAAATTTCAAACATCCTTTAATCCAACTTTTCAGATGATTTTACTCAAAACAAACACGTTTTCAAGCTAAGAATATTTTGCATTTGAAGTTGTCTTCATATATAGAAATATCAGTATACTTCAAAAACATAAAGACCTGAACATAAACTGAAGAAAACATGGAAAGATATGGCGAAAATGATCACCCTACTCTAAATACTTTTCATTAAAAGTCGTTTGTCCTGTTTCTGATTTGTAAAGATTAGTTAGTACATTTTCCTCAACTGAGCTACATAAAATACATCTGTTATCTGTTAACCAACTTATCATTGCTATAATAAACCTTAAATTTTCTAAAGTAAAAAAGCATCACTTTTTCATAAATCATGCTGTTATTTTCTCACTTAAATTATTTTATTGCACCTGACAAATGCATTTCAATATCAAATCAGTTCATATACCTTGTTTCCTGATGTTCTAACCAAGGCAAATTCTTTTCCTGATACAATAAACACAGAATCTTCATCAAAACCTGTATCTGAAAAAATCAAAACATAAATGAGAGAGACAGATTTATCAAAGTTTTTCCAAAAACAAAAATTCCATATTTGAACTTTATGTAACATTGTAATATATATCTTGTAATTTTTCATTAATAAATACTGTTTAAACTAAAACTAAATGTATACGTAAGTCCTGTAAATTTAAGATTCCTTGACATAATCATTACTTCTATATTTGGCATTAAGCAGAGATAAGTTTTTCAAAGTAACTGAGTAATAACATTCTTTAAGGATGAACTTAGGTGAGGTAAGGTGAAAAATAATAAATTAAGAATTTAAAATTGATACTATATGCTGGTAGAGCATCCATTAAGGATAAAGATAAGCTAAAAATATTGATAGGTCATGGACTTCCTTTTCGAGATATTTGAGATTTAAATTAAAGAACCTTAGTGAGCACGCTCACATACCCCACGTCCCCACATTGTCATTGGAGATAAGAAAAAAAAATTGTATAAGAAAAAATATTGAATAATAATTTCCTGTCAATATACATAGTATGTCCTTATTATCTACAAAATTTCATGAAATTCTGTTGTGTGTTTTCAGAGGAGTTGAGATAACAAACTGTTGCAGAAGTACATTGAAGCAAATAAGTTCAAAGGGGCATAACTCCTAGAAAAAAAATTGAACCGTAATTTCCTGTTGACATGCACATCTACATAGTATGTCCTTATTATCTACAAAGTTTCATGAAATTCTGTTGTGTGGTTTGAGAGGAGTTGTGATGACAAACTGTTGCAGTAGTACATTAAAGTAAATAAGTTCAAAGGGGCGTAACTCCTAGAAAAAATAAAGGGCTGCGCTTTAGCGCATGATACGCCCGTTGCTCTTTTAACTTGTCTTTTATGCTTTAAATGAATTTATATGATCAACTAGAAATATATATACAAATCAAAAGGGATGTTACATTAATATATTCACCAAAGTTTCATAAAAGTTTCCCCCTTTTTAAAGTATAAAAATTCATTACTTAAGAAAACGTAAAATCTAAAATTTATAAAAATGAAAAGGGAGCTTATGTCAATAGATATATAAACAATTTATCAAAGTTGCATAAAATTTTGTGAAAGTGTTAGTTATTGTCCCAAAATTGGAAAATCCCCCTCTTTTTTAAGCATAAAAATTCATAACACGGAAATGTAAAATCTGAAATTTATAAAAATTGAAAGGGAGCTTACATCAATAGATATAAACAATTCACCAAAGTTTCATGGACATTGGTGAAAGCCTTTTTGAGTTATTGTCCGAAGTGTTGAAAATCCCCCTTTTTTTTATGAATATAGCCCCATAAATCCAAAACTTAAAATTTGAAATTTATAAAAATTGAAAGGGAGTTTACATCAATAGATATAAACAATTCACCAAAGTTTCATGGACATTGGTGAAAGCCTTTTTGAGTTATTGTCCGAAGTGTTGAAAATCCCCCTTTTTTTATGAATAAAGCCCCATAAATCCAAAACTTAAAATCTGAAATTTATAAAAATTGAAAGGGAGCTTACATCAATAGATATAAACAATTCACCAAAGTTTCATGGACATTGGTGAAAGCCTTTTTGAGTTATTGTCCGAAGTGTTGAAAATCCCCCTTTTTTTTATGAATAAAGCCCCATAAATCCAAAACTTAAAATCTGAAATTTATCAAAATTGAAAGGGAGCTTACATCAATAGATATAAACAATTCACCAAAGTTTCATGGACATTGGTGAAAGCCTTTTTGAGTTATTGTCCGAAGTGTTGAAAATCCCCCCTTTTTTATAAATAAAGCCCCATAAATCCAAAACTTAAAATCTGAAATTTATCAAAATTGAAAGGGAGCTTACATCAATAGATATAAACAATTCACCAAAGTTTCATGGACATTGGTGAAAGCCTTTTTGAGTTATTGTCCGAAGTGTTGAAAATCCCCCCTTTTTTATGAATAAAGCCCCATAAATCCAAAACTTAAAATCTGAAATTCAAAAAAAACGAAAGGGAGCTTACGTCAATAGATATAAACAATTCACTTAAGTTTCATGGAAATTGGTGAAAGCGTTTTTGAGTTATTGTCCGAAGTGTGGACGACGGACGGACGGACGGACGGACGGACGGACAGACGGACAGACGGACAACGGTATACCATAATACGTCCCGTCTAAAAGACGACGGGCGTATAAAAATTGAATCCCAATTTCCCGTCGATATGCACAACTACATAGTATGTCCTTATTATCTGAAAAGGTTTCGTGAAACTCTGTTGTGTGGTTTGAGAGGAGTTGCGATGACAAACTGTTGCAGTAGTACATTAAAGTAAATAAGTTCAAAGGGGTGTAACTCCTAGAAAAAAAATTGAATCGCAATTTCCCATCGATATGCACAACTACATAGTATGTCCTTATTATCTGAAAAGGTTTCGTGAAATTCTGTTGTGTGGTTTGAGAGGAGTTGCGATGACAAACTGTTGCAGTAGTACATTAAAGTAAATAAGTTCAAAGGGGCATAACTCCTAGAAAAAAAATTGAATCGCAATTTCCAGTCGATATGCACAACTACAGAGTATGTCCTTATTATCTGAAAAGGTTTCGTGAAATTCTGTTGTGTGGTTTGAGAGGAGTTGCGATGACAAGAAACAGGACTGACGGACGGACGGACTGACTGACAGACGGACTGACGGACGGACGGATGGGTCAAAAACATTATACCCTCCCCAACTTCGTTGCGTGGGGTATAAATATGGCGGGTAAAGGCTGACCTTGACTTTTACCTTATTTTGCATTGGTATTATTTGGGTCTCAAAACAAAAGAAAGAAAATCCAGAATCTAGCAGTTCTAGCAATGATTTCATTAAAACAAGTTTATAAATTTAGATATTGGTTTAAACAAATATCTATATGGACCAATTCAAGTACACCTTCTAGGGTGCGCTCGAATTTCATGACTTCAGACGAATTTTTTTAATTTACATTAACGGTTGTCTAGGACTTTTTGTAAACAATAAACGCAAGCACATCATAGAAAATCCAGTGAGTAATCTATGCTTAAAATTTTATAACAAAAATATCTGTGGATTTTCTACAAAAAATCTTGGTTTATTTGCCACAAAATCCCGTTTAACTTTTAAATGCAATAAAACTACAAATAATAATGCTTGATCAAAGTTTCCTCATTGTAAATGTACAAAATGGCCAATCTCTACTATTCATTATCTTTGCTGTTTTTATATTATTGCAGTATGAAACATTCGTAATTCAAAGGCTACAGAAGAGGTCATAAACCTTATACATACACATAACTGGATTTATAAATGAACAGAGTAATTGACTGAAATAAAATTGGCAAATCAAACACACCTACAACATGCTTGTAAATGATCTTATACTTATCAATAAATTTTAAATTTAGATTGAAAACTTATTTTTAAACTGACTTGTAAAACAAGTTTTACAATGTTTATATTCTGTCACTTGTTCTGATTGGTTCTCTGTTTAACTATTGACTCCACCCAAAGGCTTGTGTACCTTACCTAATAATGATTTCATGGTTGAGCTAGCAAGGAAGCTAACCAAATAATCTACATTTAGCTTCATACTCATTGGAATCTGCTGTAAGTCTCATATGAAAAAATAAATGGGTGTTATGGGGCAAAATATTTTACATTGTATTGTATGGAAAAACACCAAGGAGTCCGAACATTTGACACAAATTCCAAAACCTCACCTAAGTACATCCTTAAAACATCCACATACTATTCAGAGAACAAAGGGAGTTAAACTGATAATGGTTTAATTTAGGAATACATTTTGTCCTCCCTCAAAAAAGGACAGCAAACAAATTGAAATGGTCAAATATTTTTATTATTTTTCAGTATATTGTAAAAAGCATGCCTTTTTTCCCTGAAAAATGAAGCAGTATTTAAATGACAATTTCACATGGTATAATAAAATTTCTTACTGATAGATCTTTTCTCTGTTTCAGGATCATATTGAGCTGATCCAAACACATCCATACATTTCCTGGTCAATTTGAGTGGTAACTCACTAACTACTGACATTGGAGAAACTGATGGATTATACAATCTTACTACAAAACTATCCTGTGGGAAAAGCAAATATTTGTTACTAAATGTGCTGTGTTTTCATTCATGAATTAAGTATGTGAGATGTAAAATTTGAAAGGTTATGCTAAATTTTATGACTTTTATTCAAGGCAGTTTCATATGAAAATTTTAAATTTATTAATATTAATTTGATATTGAATAATATTATTAATTCGTATATTTTAACAAATTTGATTCGTTTAGGGATAGTCACATGTTAAACGATATTTTCGAAGGTAGAGAGAAAACGGCGGATAGCAAAACGCATATTGACCTGCAAAAAGCATATTGCATGGTTATTTTTAGAATATCTAAAAACCAATATACTTTGTGACGTCATGTAATGAATTTCAAGATATTGTTTAACGTTTGGAACACGTGATCGATTATTTGACGAAAAAAATCTTCAAATACATAAGATGTCCAAAAAAAAGAGTAAATGAAATAACAACTAATATGTTGTTATTGTCAAGGAGACAATGTAATATCTATAAAATTCCAACAAACCTAAATGACGATTTTTATACAAGTAAGGTCAGAAATTAATAATATAACATATATAGCCTTTGTATGAGGTCAATACAGGATATATCGACCCAAAGAAGAATATCGACCTTGGACTTCGTCCTCAGTCAATATACTTCTTTCAGGTCAATATCTCCTTGTATCGACCTCATACAAAGGCTATATTTGTATAATAATAACTTATGAATATGGATGAGGTATAAATATTTTTTGAAAAATGATAAGAGCGCCCTCTACAATATCAATAACAAACCTCAGGAAATTTGATTTTTGGCTCTTATTTCTTGCTTATTGTACTCTATAGTTCACACCCCTGCTGGCAGGGCCAATTTTGGAGAATAAAAACCGTAGACAATACAAGCCTTTTAGTGGTATTTTGAATTCTTTGATTTTTTTTTTTATAGAATTGAAAATAGTTTCCTCTTTTTTTTTTAATTACTTATTTATTTGATACTCTTGGGGAAAGGATTATATGAAAACAATCCATATGTTGTTTGTATGTATTAATTATTTTTTTGAAGAGTTGTTGGTGGTGAAAGTGGTGTGTTGTTACTATCCTGTATTTTGGGGTATTTCTATTATTGCTTTTTTGTAATCTTCTTATTAGAGACAAGTGTAAATACCAACTTACATCTTTAGCTGAAGCTATCTGACCTATGTAATCTCCATCACTGAACAAGGCACAAGGACCATGACCTTTACCTAGGGAGAAAAAATGGTATTAATTTTAAATATTGTGTTTTTTTTTTATATCATATGTGAATGTCTTTTACAGTTTGTAATGTTAGTCTTTCTTTCTTTTTTTTCAACAGATAAAAATAAGAACTTGATCTGTGCTCCTTTTCTATATATCCCTGGCTTCTTTAGGTTTTGCATTATTCTATAATTTATCAATTAAATATTTTTCGTGCCCCTGAAAAATATTTTAAATCAGTTTCTTCTAACAAGACATGCTGCTGATTCAATCTGTCTATTCTGTAACAACTGCATGTAATATATAATAAAGGAAAATTTTGATTCCCAAAATAATGTAAGATTGGAAAATTTTCTATTTTTCAAAAATTGACAGTTGTCTTATGAATTTCCAAAGCATCTATGGTAGTTTTTAGACTGAAAATTGTAAATATAAATTTAATATCAGTCATATTGGACAACCTTCACAAACGGTAAAATGGTGTGTCTTCTGACTTATATGTACAACCAGGTGCTCCGCAGAGCGCAGCTTTATACCACTGCAGAGGTCAAAACCCTGACTAGTTGAGGCAAGTATGGACACAATATTCAAGCTTGATACAGCTCTGAATTTGGACGACGACATCACACTATTATACGAACGCAAAACATTTTTGCGGTCGTATAAAAAAAATATGTTGGATCAAACAGTCTACGGTGAAGGATAAAATGATAATTTCTTCATCGAACAAATTTTTTTTTTAGAGTTTTTGACCATGCATTTTATATACTTGAAAGTGTTTAAATTGAATGAAGACCTTCAGAAAAATAACTATTTCTTTCTATTTCAATGTTTATCTATTGAATTTCTCTGCCTTTTTATAAACAATTTTTAAATATATGCATATATCTCACCATCCAAGTGAAATGAATCTTTCAGCTCAAATGTTTTACTATCAACAACAGCCAGACAAGGATGTGTGTTGTCATCTGTTCTACAAAACAGCTGATCCTGAAAATGAAAGTGAAAGTAAAATCAATTTCTGAATAAATAACATTGCAATGTCCTGTTCAAATTTGTAGTTTACATTTCAACAGTATATGATGATGAAAAGTTATTAAATCCCTGCTAAAATAATAATAAAATTCTCTTTCATATCTTAAAAATATATTTCAACAGGTTAAAATACCTTCTCCTATAGAATATGGTTAATATTTCAAATGTGCATTTTGAATCCTTTTGCTTTATCTGTCTAATCCTGCAGAATTCTTTTCCTCTGTTTAGACCTTTGCTGAGTTCTTTGAGATTTTATTTTCATGATTTTTAACCTTTCTTTGTGTATCTATATTTACATGTTCATAATTATTCATATTGACATTTTTTTTAATCATTAAAATCGTAGTTTGGTTAACATTTTTCTTTTGTAAACAAATCAAGTGAATCTTTCTAGAGCTTACTTTGAGCACTTTAACTCATTGACCTATTACTCACATCATATTCAATTCATAACTGATTTAGAAGAGAAAAACACTTATAAATATGAATACTCTTTACTTACACCAGCACATGTCAACCATGAATTAGCACTGTTTGGAAAATCTTTACTGTATTGGTAAACATGACTCTGAAATAGAAATATGTCATATACTGCAAATTCTGTATTTTCAACCACCAACATCCATTGAAATGGAACAGCCATCATGTTTATAGTCTTCACTTTTCTGTTGGGCTTGTGCTTTCATAGCCATTTTAAATAGGAAACAGCTAAATTCATTATAGATGAAGCCTATTTTTCAAATGTTTGCCAAAATAATATGTAAAGAGTAATAATAATTACTCAATTTTTCCTCTAGAAAATAAAACGCTATCTTTATACAAAATGTTGGACCAAATCCCATTAAAAAAGACATTCTTGAGTGTAATTTGCATACCTTAATTGTTCCTTTGTAACCAGACCCTACTTTAAATATCCCTTCTTTGTTTAGTAGGTATAAATATTCTCCATCACTAGCTATGGCACAGTTCTGTGTAGAATCTGCTAAAATAACAATGAAAATATGCATACAAACTTAGTGGATTGTACAGCGAGACAGTGACCTAACAAAATAAACCCAAAAAACATCTAATATTATTACATGTGTATCAAATTCAAATCATCAACAGTGTCCTTCTCACTTTAAGAAACTAAAATAAAAGTGAAATATATATAACATTCTGATTGTTTTACTTTTGTTCTAATATGGTCAACAAATTGTCACTAACTATCAAGTTGACCTTAAAACTTTTCTGTGTTCCTCATATCAAAAGTTCCTCCAAACATTTATCATCATGAATAACAACTACTTGTTTTTCATTTGGAACTTATATTATAAAGTAAATTTTATTCCATGACAGATCAAGTTGTTGGGTTGTATAAGTTAATGTACTTATACCTGATATTTCTGGAAAATCTTCTGTAATAGATCTATATATTTATGCCCCCATTTTAATTCCTAGATGTAATACCTGCTATTTCTGGAAGATCTTCTACTATAAATCTATTTATTTCTGCCCCCACTTTGATCCCCTGGTGTAACCAATCAGGAAGTATAGATTTTCCCAGTAAAACAGCCTGCACACTCTTCTGTAGTCCTGTCAATATGCCTGGTACCTAAAAATAAAAATAACAATTCTAAAAACTTAATGATTGATTGTCTACCTTTTAGAGAAGTTCCTTGTGGAAAAAGTTGTAGAATCTCTTTCTTTCTTATTCAAAATCATTTTATTATAGGTAGATCTTAAAATGTTCTAAATATAATATTGCTAATAAAAATTACATTTCAGCTTAATATTATTTTATTTTAATTTAAGTTTTTTGAGTGCAGAAATATTGTTATTAACAGTGGTAGAATTTTATTTTTTTTAGGAATAAACCTACACAGTAAACTTCAACAAGGTAATTTATACCTGCATTGATATCATATTGGCTTATATGTTCTGAACAGCTTGGTACTTAACAAGCAGTCTATAGTGGAAAAATATCATTGATACATTACCATAGTGTCTTAATGTCAATTTGAATTTAAAACTTCACAAATTATACTTGAAAGGTAAAAAGTTGACTGTCCTGTCGAAGCTGTACATAAATAATCCTTTGAAAGACACAATCTAACCGACACATTGGGTGCCACATGTTGACCAGGATTTGCTAACACTTCTTGAGCACCTGGGAAATAATCAAGTGTTGCTCAGTTTTAAGTTTTCTATGTTGTATTTTGTATACTATTGCTTGTCTTAAGAGTTTTTTTGCTATGGCATTGTCAGTTTCTTTTTCGATATTTGATAATCCTCTTGGTATCTTTCACCTCTCTATTTTCAGTGTAAATTACATACCATAATTTCTTGTGATGACAATGAACCATTGGCCATTAACATTGCCATTACAGCTGTCAGAAGTTTCCCTGTGTCTCCAAGGGCCACTACCAGACTAAGCAGAGAAGAACATGCTAAAGCTGACAAGTCTTTGTCTGGTCCTGGCTCAGTCGATATTTCCATCAACAGACTGAAGAAGTTTTCTGAAACAATACAATCCTTTGCTTGAAATTCTTTTCTAATACGCATGCATTGAAACTTAAATATAAAGCTTTAATATGGTTAACAAAACATTTAAGAACTATCATATATCAAATTTTTACCTAAAGTCTTAGGTTTGTTTGGCAACCATTTGTTTTATTTAGAAGGACATGAAACATATCATCCTATTTTTCAGTTTAAACACAATTATTTTTCAATATCAAGTTTTCTTAAAAAGGAATTGTGATTGCTACATATATATCATGGAAATAAAATTAAAAAGGAGAGGGAAAAAGTTTTCAACTCAAGAACAGGTTGACTGACTCAACTGCAATTTTATCAATGGGATCTTTGAATTAGCAATATGAAGTTATCTCCCTTTGCACACCAGCTAAAAATTCAAAACAGGATATATTTTTCTTGATACAGCAGTCTTATGGCCTAAATTTTAACTTAAGCAATACTTTTTTGTGTACCAGCAGAAAAAATGTGTGCAAACTTGGAAGAATGATATATTAAACACTTTTGTAGATTTAACAAATGACTCGAAATACAAAATGTACCTATCACATCAGCTGGTTCAGACTTCATGCTCTCAGGCTGTTGTCCCTGTAACATATCTAGCAAGGCAGTCAGAGCTCTTACACAAAGCTCTGGATACTTTTGTCTTGTATCTTTGACGAGTTCAAAAACACCAGTCAATCCAAGACCAACAATCTGAAACAGACAATTTTATAAAATACTTAAAACTCATAAACACTTGCAATAACAATAAAAAAGCATGCACTTGGTAGAACATTCATATCTATTTTCCTGAAAACTTAGTGTAAAATTGGTCACATATGACAATTTCAACATGTTTTGAAGTGACAGTCACATTGCATGAAATTTCTGCACTTGATAGTCCATTTGCCAATTACCGATTTGATTCTATTATTACACACTTTTTAAACAAATTACTTCCCTTTGTCAATCATAGACTGGTTCCATACCAGACAAGATTCCCTTTTGCCAATGCAAAGCAGGATGAATTGAAAGTGATGTATTGGCGATTTAACTAATTAACTAATTTTTCATGAAAAATAATTTCTAATGTCAAAAGTTTTTAGCTAAACAACAAATTAATGTAATTAAAAACCTTATAGATTACTCACATTACACACAGGTAAATTTGCTCTGTCTGCTAGCCCTCCATTGTAAATATAAAATAATGTCCGTCATAAGGGAGACAACCAAATTAGGGATCACTAATTACAGGGCCAATTACGAGAATTGGCAAAAAGCCTATTAACCAGATTATAAATTATAAATTATAAATAAAAGTGGCATAAGTGTAATACTTTTGCAATTTTAGGGGCATACTTCCTCTTTTTGATAGGATTATTTGTATGCCTTACTTCCTGATTAATGAATCTCAAATTATTTTCCACAGCTCAACAACCACGTCCACGTCCACAATAATTATTTACAGTATAACATTGTTTACCTTAGGAAGTTTGATCGGTCCTTCTCTACTTTTCTCCTCTCGTTCTTCATCTGTTTCTGAGTCTGATGGTAATGACTGACTCTGGTGGTAGATCTGTGTAGCCTCTTTCATACATTGTTCCAGTATGGATTGTCTGACAGTTGAGTAAACTGTAAACATTGAAGGATTTCCACATATCTCTAATGTAGGTGGTGCTGATTCAGAGGTTTCTGGGCTTTTATCTCTCTGCAATTTAAAACATATTCACTTTTTTATTTGATTTAGATTTTTGGTGTTTTAACACCACTTTTAAGCACCACATATAGGCTATTTCGTGGCGGCCAGTTTTTGATGTAGAAGGAAGCTGGAGTGCCCGGAGAAAACTGACAATCCTAGTCAATAGAGATTAGAGTCGAGTGCACCAGCTTGAGCAGGGTTTGAACTCACAACCTCAGTGTTGACTGGCTAGTGATAACAGTAGTAATTAACTACTTAGACCACTCGACCACTGAGGCCCCTATTAATTTTTTGAGGCAAATATAAAAAGAAGATGTGGTATGATTACTAACTCTCATTTTGATACCAAATGACACAACAATTATTAACAATAGGTAACTGTATGGCCTTCAACAATGAGAAAAGCCCATACAGCATAGTCAGCTAAAATAGGCCCCGAAATGACAATTGTAAAACAATTCAAACGAGAAAGGTAAGGACCATATTTATGTACAAAATAATTATGTCATACAGAAACAAACTACTAAATAACAGACTGCAAACCTTGGAAATGTAGCGGGGGCCAACACTTGCCAAACCCAAGACAGTGGTGTAAGAAGCCTTTTCTACAACAGTATGTATGTTAACTAGTCTGAATTTTTTGTGAGACAATCTATTTCAGCAACAATGTTTATTTGAAATTTTTCAGAGGATAAGTAGTTAGTGAGCTTAATCTGTTAAGCTACAATAACTGTGACAGTTTGAGGAAATAGTTGTACTGAAGTGTAATTGATGAAGACTTGCAAACTTTGCTCAATTGGATTTGTGTTTCATTTGCACCATAATTAATTTGTCCCAATGTTACATTCAAGCAAATAATCTCTCCAGATTGCATTTTTGGTATTAGCTACACCAAAAATAAAATCATCTGTTTGAGCAATATACACGTACTTACACTATACAAGGAGGAATGTGGTTGGATTAAACATGTATATGAGCACTCAACCCTTCCGAAAACCTGGTACAGTAATGTAAACCTGCCACTGGAGAACAGTAGTTAGTGGTTCTATCTGAGAAACTTACCTTAGATTTTTTTTCTTTAGATTTTGATTTTGATCTCTTCTTTGCCTTCTTCTTTTCTTGTTTCTTTCTGATAAAAAAATTATTGAAAGTAAATGAGAAGATTATTAGTAAATAAGATTTTATTGTATTGCTTGTATTGTTAGTTTCAATATATAATATATGCAGTTCAAGCAGGACAGATTCACTTGGGACAAATTTCCAAAAAGCTATCACAATCCTTTAGAAGCAAAAAAATTGCTGTAAATTTGTATCTTATAACCAACAAATTAAAAATGTGTCCATGGGACACAAAAGATGCCCCCGCTTGCATATAAGATTATAACGAGACATAATTCAATAATGGTAAAAGTGACGCTTCCCAATTTTGTACTTAATCTGTGTTTTGAGTTAAGATCAAGTGTGTACATGTATATGATTATAACATATACTTGAGGCAAATCCGAGTAAGAGAATGGGTACAAAAACAATTTAGCTCTTTTTTCATTTGTAAATGGGCATAACCCAGTTCTAGAAATCTATGAATTTTGTAACGTTAACGAATTTTGTAACAGTTACCAACTATATTAACTAAATTATCAACAAATTCTTTAACTTCTGTGTTTATTTCATTTTTGCTTTAAAAGATACATATAAAAATTATATGGATTTTGGATCATTTGCGTTTTCATCAACCCCTGCATAGATTTTAATTTTATCAGGCAGAACTCTAGAAATTTGTCCATAGTTCCGTCTGAAATTGTTCCCAGCATGCCATTTTTTATTTATAAATGCCAAAAACCAAATAAACACTGAAGTTAACAACTTTGTTAAAGGTTCAGTTAATTAATTTGGAAACTGTTACCAATTTTGTTAATGTTACCGAATTCAGAGATTTCCAGAACTGAACTCTAGACATGCTAGAATCATGTCTCATGGTAAAAGTGATGTTACCCAAATTCAAACGTGATCAATGTTTTGTGGTAATCAGCTTTTACCATTGTGTATAAATTTCATAACATTTTGTTGATGTGAACTTTAGTTAGAAACGGAAACCAATTTTGGGACACAAGTACAGAGTACAGACAGACGAGGGTAAAACTTGATGGCCCTCTGATACGGATGGGTCATAAAAAGTACGAGGACAGGGCTTTCCATTGAAGCCGGTAGCAGGCGGAAATCCGCCGTTTACAGTGGCTTCAAGTGCCGGCTTCTTCACTGACAAAAATATAAATTCAAAAAGAAAAAAAAAATCTTTTTCAAATGTTTACAGGCAGCCGAGAGACGTATTTCCGCAAAGTCGCGGTCACGATAAACAAGGATGAAAAGTCAGTGTTTACCTTGGGCTAAATATAGTTCACATGAATTCAGGTCACTGATTGGTTGTCTATTTAAAGTCAGAATGCATCGTTTCTTTTCAAAGATAACAAGAGAGACGTTCCGGTGGTCATTGAAGGATAACAATAGAGACGTTCCGATGGTCATTAACTCGTTTGCTTTTTTTTACTTTAAAAACATGAAGACAATCAAATAGGATGACAATCTTATGTTATGGAATAATATCAGTCAAATTAAAGAAAGTGTAGTAGATCATATTGTTCAGAATCTGGAAAACAGTATCTTTTGAAATTCATTTTTCAAAGTCCACGTGGTGTTCAGAGAATCAAGGTCAAAAACGAAAGTAGAATATTGTGGCCTCGACCTCAAATAAATAACATTTTCAAATGATTTATGTATCCGACTTATTGAACAGTTTACAAAAAAAGAGAAAATCAGAGGATATATCAATTTTCTGTCAATGCTTGAGAAATAATTGTATGATTTAGTTACGCGTAACAGTCTTTAGAGAGAAAGGGGGGTCATTTGTTTACAAATGCACGTAGTTCTGCAAAATAAATCGATCAAGATTTTTAACAAACCGTATTATTATATAAATAAATCTCCTTTAAAAGTAAATGAATTTTAAGCATAAGGTAATGAAAATAAAAAACTATAACATAAAAATAAATGAAATTTCTTTGAGATTTTTTTTTCCTTCTTTAATTTCATACATAAAAAATGGTCATTTGAAAGATGAAATTAGGTGCCAGGAGATTGCGAGAATGCAGGATTTTGCTCTATTTATGCCAGAGCTTCTGGGGCCTTGAGCGGCCCCCAGACCCCCCTGCCGTAAGGCACCAAGCTGTAGGTGGGCAATGCTGCGCAGAACGCATGTTACAGCCGCCTATAATTTTAATTGAGCCTTCTACTTCAGTTTCAATGGAAAGCCCTGTGAGGATATTATGGGGACGAAGTCCCCAATAACAGTAGAAAATTCAATAAAAAAAAAATTCGGGAAAATTTCTCATTGTAGTAATGAACTCAAAATTGTTCAATTTTTTTTTGTCATGTTTTGAAATCCCGGACCTGTACAGAAATGTACAATGTACTTCCTTTTTCCGGTCTCGTTTGTATGAAACTTTGAGTAAAATATATATTTATCAGTCTAGTATAAAATAGGAAGGAACGTGCAATACCAATTTCATTTATAATAATTCTTTGATATGAAAAAACGTTACCTGATGATAGCGTTTACATTGCACATGACGTCATAATTTAAATAACGTCACAACTAAAATCCCTTACAACAGAACCAAAATCGGAAACGTTACGGTATTTTCGTTTCTTTTTTTAAACAAATATTTAAGTTACAAAAAAATAATTCATATAGACTTCGTCCCCATTTACAGGTAATGCCTGCCTCATATTAAAGCAAAATAAAAGATCAAGATTCAACAAACACCAGATACAAACAGATCATTCTTTAACCTGCGTTAAACCCATTTTTTAATCAATTGAGTTATTTACTTATTGTCAGCCTGAGAAATGTGATATGCATCAAACAAGTCATGAAATTTCGTCCTCAATTCATTTCCCTTCAGGTAAATGTCCAATTCGCTCCTAGACGAAGGCAACACCTTCGCACTCATCTTTTCTGTAGTTCGCTGCTACTGACGAGTTTGAGGATTAAGCAACAGTTGTAATTCGAAAAAGCTTTTAAAAATCAACTTTCGATTTTCTTCCATTTTCATTTTCCATTTGGTTTAATTTGGTGAAGACAAATTGCACAATAATCTTGTAGCAGCAAGAATAAACGAATAAAATACTGTATTCCTAAAACTTGTTATATCTTGTCGGTAACTAATTTAAATATACATAAATTCAATTTTTTATTTATTTTTATTCATTTGTTAAGCAGATTTTAAAATTTTATACCCCCAAAAATATTGTTTTTTGGTCATCTATAAATTCGTTTTTTAGGGAAATTGTATAAATGCTATTAAAAATAGAACTATGCCGGAGAATACAAGAACTCGTTCCGACTAGAAAAAAACCCTTATAAATCGTCTTTTTTCACTGTTTATAGAATATATTTGTACATAATTATAATCAACAGTTATGGGTTTTTTTATCCTCGATAACTATTTTTCAAGAGTCACCTATTTGACCAACACCACTGTTTACTTATTACCTATTCTGTACTTTCCGCCTGTTTTAGGAGCTCCGCCAATCATGCAGTAAGATTCGAAGTCAAACACAGTCACACCTCAACAACATGTTTTGGGTATTTTAAAATAAACAACTTGAATTTTATGTACAGGATGTATGTATGATATAGTACTGTACGACACAAATATACAACCAAATCAAGTAAAGCCAATACGAGGAAAGATTTTCTTTTGGAAAAAAGCTAACATGAAAGCAATTAAAATTTCTCTTAAGAACTTTGGTGAACAATTCTGTCAATCAAGGACCAGACAGTGGAGGCCATTTGGAAGACAATTAAAACAATCCTATCCTGTAACATCTTATCGAAAATCATGTACCAACAAAACAAACAACGAACAGACACACACATCCATGGGTAGAAACACCCAGATAAGAAGAGCAATGAGAAGAAAACAAAGAGCTCACTCCAAAGCTAAACGTGCTAATAACCCAATCGACTGGAAAAAGTACAAAAGACTAAAAGCAAACACCCAAAAGGAGACAAGAAAAGCTCATAGAAACTACACCCAAGATGTTGTCAGCAATGACTTCAGAGAAAATCCTAAGCGCTTCTACACATATGTAAAAAGTAAGAAACAAGAGTCATCAGGTGTTTCTGCCTTACCAACAAAGACGGATTTTTTACATAGTGAAAGCTCTCAAAAGGCTGAAACTTTAAACGACCAATTTCAATCGGTCTATACTAAAGAAGACATGACTAGTATACCAAACAAAGGCCCAAGCCGTTATCCCACCATGGGTAAAATCAACCGCTAAACAAAAATGGAGTATACAAGCTGTTAAAGAACCTTATACAACACAAAGCAACATGACCAGGAAACATTTCAGCACTAATACTTAAAAATGCAGCAAATGAGATGGCTCCCATCCTTTCCCGTCTTTACCAAACCACCATTGACAACGGTGAAATACCAAACGGCTTGACAGAAGAAACACTAGTTAGTCCAACTATTAAAAAAAAAGAGAAAATCATATAGCAGTAAATTATCGACCAGTTTCGCTATTTTCTATTTCATGCAAAGTTCTCGAACATATCATCCACAGTTCAGTCATCACATTTTTGGAAAAACATCACATCTTGACAGACAGTCAGCCTGGATTCAAAGCTCGTATAGATCCTGTGAGACACAACTAATTTCAACAATAGAAGGAATTGCCAAACAACTGAAATCAGGGAAAGATCAAGTGGATGTAATCTTACTCGATCCGGCCACGTCCACTTGTATTTTTGTCCATCTGATGAGTTAAGCCTTTTTCAACTGATTTTTATAGTTCGTTTTTATGTTGTACTGTTATACCACTGTCCCAGGTTAGGGAGAGGGTTGGGATCCCGCTAACATGTTTAACCCCGCCACATTATTTATGTATGTGCCTATCCCAAGTCAGGAGCCTGTAATTCAGTGGTTGTCGTTTGTTTATGTGTTACATATTTGTTTTTCGTCTGCTTTTTTTTTTATATATAAATAATTAAGGCCGTTAGTTTTCTCGTTTGAATTATTTTACATTTAATTGTCTTATCGGGGCCTTTTATAGCTGACTATGCGATATGAGCTTTGCTCATTGTTGAAGGCCGTACGGTGACCTATAGTTGTTAATGTCTGTGTCATTTTGGTCTCTTGTGGCGGACAGTTGTCTCATTGGCAATTATACCACATTTTCTTTTTTATATTTGCTAATGCTTTTGACAAAGTCCCACACTGCAGATTACTCAACAAACTGAACCACTATGGCATTAGAGACGAAAACCTGAAATGGATACAATATTCTTTCTAAGAAAACAGGAAAAAACAAGTGGTAGTTGAGGGCTGTAAGTAAACACTGGGAGACGTACTTTCAGGTGTCCCACAAGGGACTGTGTTAGGTTCCTTACTCTTCTTAGTAGTTATTAACAAATTCCCAGTACGAAGCCAAACTAAAACAGGATCTTTCAGCACTAGAAGACTGGGAAACCAAATGGCAGATGAAATTCCACCCAGAAAAACTCACCTTCATCCGCATTAGCACCAACAGTAAATCCCCAAAAGAGACATACTATAAATTATATGACCACACTCTCGAAACTGTACCAACCAGCAAATATCTAGGAGTAAATTTCAGTGAGGACCTACAATGGAAACATCATGTTGACGTCACTGCCAAAAAAGCATCCAAATCCCTCGGATTCCTTAGGCGCAACCGTCGAGAATGCAGCAAGAATATACGAAATGCAGCCTATATCTCTCTGGTCAGACCAACACTAGAATATGCAAGTGCGGCATGGGACTCTCATACCACCGAGGACATAAACCGCTTAGAACAAGTGCAAAGGATGGCCGCCAGGTTTGTAACAAACAACTACACCGATAAAACACCTGGATGTGTGACAACTATGGTCAAGAAACTAGGATGGGAACCACTAGCTAACAGACGAAGTAACCATCGACTCGTAATGCTTTAGTTTAGTTTAGTTTAAACATATTTATTTATACAGGATTGGGAAACAAGTTTTGCAACTTATATTAATCCCTTTCCACTTTGCGGGTGCGAGTGCTGCCTTGTAGCGGCATTAGCCTGCTCTTTTTCGAAATCTACAAGGGTGTCTTTAATGTGAAAGAGATATGGCTCTCTCTTAACACGGGTCAGCCATTTATCGTCCCCTTCCGACGGACTATCATCGTTTCTTCTTCTTCTTCCAGGTAAGGAACCGGATTCAATACTGAATGTTCATGGTTCCGAGCGAAAACTTTACGCAGTGTCGGGCAACACAGAAAGCTTTCTCTTGGCTATTTACAAATACATTTAAAACGTTCGCAAAAATATACAATTAAAATTATTTACAACTGGGTTTTCCTACTTCCTTTCAGAGCATGCCTTCAGGGCAGCTCTGAATCCCTCAACGGTGTTGGTCGCTGTAACTGTTGTTGGTAGGTTGTTCC
Source organism: Mytilus edulis (assembly GCF_963676685.1). Classification (NCBI taxonomy): domain Eukaryota; kingdom Metazoa; phylum Mollusca; class Bivalvia; order Mytilida; family Mytilidae; genus Mytilus; species Mytilus edulis. The sequence goes on from NC_092351.1 coordinate 37,266,962, forward strand.
AGTCCCTGATTGTCCTCGGGAAGAAAGATTGGCCGTAAGTGTCTGTACTTGTTCTTTCTTGGAAAAAGCGGTTTTTACCTTTGGTCCGGTTATCATTCGGTGTCAAATATTGGTGACGGTCTATATCTATAAGATCATGCTGGATCTTAAATAGCATGCATAATCTATTTGTTTTCCTCCGTTCTTCGAAACTTTCCCATTTAAGATTTTTAACCATATTTGTGACACAGCCAGGTGTTCGGTCTGTGTAGTTGTTATTCACAAATCGTGCAGCTCTTTTCTGTACCTGTTCAATTGCCTTGATTTTATTTTGGGTTGTTGGGTCCCATATTGTGCTTGCGTATTCCACTGCAGGTCTTACCATGGATACATACGCAGCTGCCTTTACATGTTTTGTACAGCCTTTGAGGTTTCTACGTATAAATCACAACGTTCTGTTTCCTTTGCCTACTGTATTGTCTATGTGTTTATCCCAGGTTAGGTTGTTGCTGATGGTTACTCCAAGATATTTACTTGCTTCCTCTGTGTCTAGAGTATGACCGTGTAGCTGGTACGATGTTTGTATCACTGGTCTATTTTTTGGGGATATTCTGATGACAAGGCATTTTTTGGCATTAAAACTCATCTGCCATTTGTTTTCCCAGTCTTCCAATGCTGTTAAGTCCTTTTGAAGTAGTTCACTGTCAGCTTGGTTGGTGATGGTACGAAAGAGAAGGCTGTCATCCGCGAACAATTTGGTCTCTGATGTAGATGCTGTTTCTGGCATGTCGTTTATGTAGGCCAGGAACAGTAATGGACCAAGGACTGTGCCTTGGGGTACACCAGAGAGTACTGGTACTTGTGAGGAGACAGCACCCACCCTCTAATATCACGCTCTGCTTTCTGTTATGTAAGGAAGGAGCGAATCCATTTATTGGTTTTGGGGTTGACGCAATAGTATTCCAGCTTGTGTAGGAGGCGGTGATGTGGTACCTTGTCAAATGCGTTTGCAAAGTCTAGCAGGATGATGTCTACTTGGCCGCTGCTTTTTAATTTTGATGCAATGTCGTTGATGGTTACGATTAGTTGGGATTCGCATGATCGTCTTTTGCGGAATCCGTGTTGTGCATCAGTTAGTATTTTATTTTTGTCAAAGTGGTCCATGATGTTGCTATGTACAATATGTTCTAAGACCTTACACGTGATGGAAGTTAGAGATACTGGTCTGTAGTTAGATGCTAGGTGCCTTTCGTCTTTTTTAAAAAGTGGAACTACATAGGCATCTCTCCAATCTTGCGGGACTTCACCAGTGTTCAATGATGTTTGGTATAGGTCTGTGAGTATCGGAGCAAGTTGTTCTGCTGCTGTTTTCAGTATAAAGGCTGGTATTGAGTCGGGACCAGTAGCTTTATGCGGTTTCAGGTTTTTTAACAATTTGTGGACTCCGTTGGTACTAATTTTTATGTCCTTCATGGTGTAGTATGGACTTTTTCCTTTATCTGGAAAGTTATTTAGGTTTTCTTTGGTAAATACTGACTGGAATTGGTCGTTTAAAATGTCAGCTTTGCTCTTGTTGTCACTTTGCAGAAATCCCATTTTGTTTTTTAACGGTGCCACTCCTGTCCATTCTTGACCTTTGCATTTGATATAAGACCAGAACTTCTTTGCATTATCTCTATAGTCTGAACTGACCTCTTCCATATATTTCTTGTTGGCTTGCCGGACCTCCCACTGAACTTCTTGTTGTAGTCTTTTATATCTATCTTTGTCTCTTTTTCTTTTTCTCGTTTACTCGAGACCATACTCGCAAATGGTGTCAAGGGAGATCCGAAAATTCAGTTCCTGAAATTTTCATCCCAGACGGGAATCGAACCAGGTACCTTTGTGTCAGTAGTCCGATGCACTAACCACTACACCACGGCTCTTTACAAGATCCAGCATGAGCTAGTGGACATTGATGCCAGTTCCATCTTACGTCCAAACGATCTGCGCACTAGAGGCAAACAACGCCTATATCAACCACCAGCAAACCAGAGAGTATATAAGTACTCATATACTTTCCACTGACTATACAAGAGTGAACCTCCTTACAACAGCTACAACTGAAGCTCTGGCAATAGAGGGGTTCCAGAGTGCACTAGCCAACAATAGTGCACCCCAGAAACCAACCCATAGACAGCAGCCAAGTGTACGTAGTTTTTAATTGTATATATTCGGAACGTTTTATTTGTAAATAGTTGCAGGAGAATTGCTGTCTCATTCTCCGTCTAGTGTACTTATAACATTCTTTTCAAGAATCCAGTCCTTAGCAAAGAAGAAGAAGAAGAACCGATTCCTCACTGTTTTGCCTTGAAACAATTCATTAAGTTAGTTTGGTAATGTAATTTGTGTCTCCTCATATGTAATTCAACAAGGAATAAAAACACCAACCGACAATAAAAGAGGAGCGAAAGATACCAGAGGAACAGTCAAACTCATAAATCGAAAATAATAAAACTGACAATGTCATTGCTAAAAAAAAACAAAAAAAAACAGACAAACAATTAAAATAGTATACACAAAATACAACATACAAAAATAAAGACTAAGCAACACGAAACCCCATCAAAAAATAAGGGTGATCTCAGTTGCTCTGGAAGGCCTTAAGGTAACGGCAAATCCTGCTCCACAGTGGCCTGGCATCACGTTCTTTTCAGTGCTCTTCGGTTAGTTCTATTATAACCCTGTAATTTAATTTGGTTGATCCCATTCGTGAAAAAGGGAACGGGATTGTAGTTAAGTCAAAAGGAACATATGCTCTATGGTCTGTGAAACGGATCCGATATTCCAGAACCCAGCCAACTCGTGATGATGTCCGTAAACAAACGATTTACGAAGGGATAATTTCAACTTCACCATTTTGAACTCTTGGTTTAATAGCTTCCTTGTGAGCAGCAACTCTCTGTCAAGGAAATCATGATAGGAAATACAATGAACCATGGAAATATCGTACTCCTTATGCAGGCGCTTCTGGAATTTTGCTACATAGAAACTGAAAGTTCACAATTAGGAAGCTGAAATCATCTCTTTTGTCGTAAAGTTTCGTTTTTAACCAACCCTCATTGTCAATTTCTAGTTGTAAGTCAAGATATGAGGCAGACTTAACTTGACTGTATCTGTTATATCCTTTATCTCTAGTTCAATGGGATATATGCGTTCAACATAGTCACCCTATTTGAATTGAAGAAATATACAAAACATCTCGATACACAAAATCACACACAAGCATCAAATGGATACGCTTATAAAAAATCAGATTGAAATAAAAACAGAATATGGATAAATGGCTCTATAAATTGGAACATACTATAAATTGTAAGTACATCATTGGATTAAAAAAAAACAAAGAAATGAGGTAATAGTATTTTTTTTTAAATTTACAACATAAGCAGAAAGAGCTATTATAATAGATATAGAAAGATGTGGTGTGAGTGCCAATGAGACAAATCTCCATCCAAATAACAATTTATAAAAGTAAACCATTATAGGTCAACGTATGACCTCCAACACGGAGCCTTGGCTCACACCGAACAAAAAGGTAGTAAAGGGCCCCAAAATTACTAGTGTAAAACCATTCAAACGGGAAAATCAACGGTCTAATCTATACAAAAAACGAGAAACGAGAAACACGCATAGGCGGATCCAGGGGGCCCCCTTTTGTGGGAAAAATTTGGTTGATTATATAGGGAATCATTGAAGCATGACTGGAGCCCACCTCCCTTTAGGTCAGTCAGCGCCCCCCCCCCCCCCCCCCCTTTAGGAAAGGTTCTGGATCCGCCACTGACACGCATAAACAAACGACAACTATTGTATATCAGATTCCTGACTTAGGACAGGTGCAAACATTTACAGCGAGATTAAACGTTTTAATGGTACCAAACCTTCTCCGTGCATAGAACACACATGCATGAAGCCAATACGCGTGCATCGTAAAACGTGTAGCAATATCCACGAAACAGCAGAGTTTTGTCTATTGTGTCTGTTTATTTCGCTCACACAATGTTGCCAATGTAATGGAATTCTATGCGACTATCGTACAATTGAGAGGTTTAGCTAGCTATTAAACCAGATTTAATCCACTATTTTCTACACAAGGAAATGCCTACATCAGGTCAGCAATATGATAGTTATTTTCCATTAGTTGGATGTGCTTGATAAAGGACTTTCCGTTCTGATTTTTTGTGTGTGTTATTTTGCTTTTTTTTGTGTTAACAGCCACTGCAAAATCAAGTTTGTACATCTCAACAGGTTGTAATTTTTAACTGGTCAACTGATGTCATATTCCTTGGCTTATTTGGCAGTGAATTCAAACTGAAACTACCATACAGTTGTCTCCCATTTGAATCTACAGAGATTGTCATATTGCCAGTTTACCATTAATAACTTTCATCAAAATATTGCTAGCAAAAACGCTATTCTTTTATGCACTGTAACAAAACCGTCGAGTTACACAGTGACACTCACATCTATAGGAACCAAGATGCCGAGCAAGGATTTCAATTTTAATCCCATAGGAATTATGTCGAGCGATCAACTAAAACTTAAAGGTGCATACCATAAGACCAACACATTTTTGTTATACTTTCGCATCAACATTGTTACCTAACTTAAACATTACATTTTATATAAAATATTCTTCTTTTTCGATTTTGAACATCGGAATAAAGAAAAAATCTAAAGGGTCTATACTGACGAAACAGTATATCAATATATGTGGTATATGTTGTATATAACCCACTAGAAGGGTCGTCATACTCTAAAGGACTTGACCATGATATTCTTACATGTTTAGAAAAGGATATTGCTTCCTACCAAAAACAGGGTAATATATTATTGTGTGGGGACTTTAATGCCCGAGTGGCTTCTGATACAGATTTTATCATAGATGACAGTTATAATCTTTCTCCATTATATCAGTCCTATTTCAGCGATCAACAAATTCTTGAAAGAAGGGGCAAAGGTGATAAACTTGACTCAAAGGGCAGGGACCTGCTTGACTTGTGTATTAGTAACCAAATAAGGATTCTAAATGATCGAGTTCTTGGTGACACCTTTGGTGGGCTAACATGTTATACTCCTAATGGAGCTAGTACAGTTGATTATGTTTTAGTGTCGGAGAGTATCCTAAATCAAATTTTGTACATGAGAATATGTAATTTTACACCAACACTATCAGACTCCCATTGTTTGTTGGAATGGTCATTGTCTGCAAAATATTGTTTAAAAACTGATTGTGATAGTGTTAATACTCATAAAATGTCACCAGGTTACATATGGTCAGATGACTCACCAGCTCTTTTTCAAGATGCCTTTTTACTGCAGAAATTCAGCAATTCCTTAAACTAGAGCCCATAGATTCCCAAAATGCAATTGATAGTGCATCTCTAGAATTGACAGACATTATCATAACTGCTGCCAATACTTATCTTAAAAGGCGTAAAGCCCAAACGGGTCAGGGGGTTAAACACCAAAAGTGGTTTGACTGTAGTCTTGCATATTTGCGAAAAAACCTATTTAGTTATGGGAAAATTTATTCTCGATTTCCCTGAGATCCTGCTGTTAAATGTCACTTTTATAAACTACAGCGCTTATATACTAAGGCACGGAAACACAAATACAGGGAGTACAAGCAGTCTTTGTTGAAGCAAATAGAAACACTGCATGAGGAAAACCCTAAGCAGTACTGGCAATTGATTGATGAACTACAGCGTAAGGAAAAGGATGATAAGAGTGCATTAGTTGCACCATTTGATTGGTTGAATCATTTTTAAAATTTGACTGAACCAAAAGATGAGTTTAAAGAACGACTGCAATTTTTGGAGGAAAAGCTTAACATTCTTGAAAAAAGAAAGTGCTTTTATGAACTTGATAGTCGGATCTCTGAAACCGAAATATCTACTGCTTTGTCATCTTTAAAAATTGATAAAGCAGCAGGGTTGGAAAACATCTCTAACAGTATGCTAAAATATGGTCAAACCTCTTTGTTACCTTGTTTACTAAAAAAATTTAATAATTGCCTCCCTTATGGAAAATACCCAGAACCCTGGACTACTGGTTACATATTCCCAATTCATAAAGGGAATGATGCATCTGACCCTAATAATTATAAAGGAATAACCATTACTGATGCTTTGGGGAAGCTTTTTAATAAAATTCTTGGCGCCCGTCTTTGCAAATTTTTAGATAAATATCAGATCATTAAAGATAGCCAAATTGGTTTCACAAGAAAAGCACGACCATCTGACCATATGTTCATACTTAAGACCATTATTGATAAGTACTGTCATACTAAAGAAGGTAGAGTGTTTGCCCGTTTTGTTGATTTCCAAAAGGCCTTTGACACGGTCATTCACCCAGGTATAAAACTCAAGATATTAAACATTGGGCTAGGTACAAATTTTTATAATATAATTAAGAGTATGCATGTCCAGAGTAAAGAGTGTATTCGATTAAAGAATAGAGTTGCAGACCTTTTTCCAACTAAGGTGGGAGTGAAACAGGGAGATAATTTGAGTCCAAATTTATTTAAAATTTTCATAAATGATCTCCCTAATTATCTAGAAAAGTCACCTGATCCAGTCTTGGTTAACTCCAAGCCAGTTCATTGTTTATTATATTTTGACGATATTGTACTTTTTTCTTCCTCGGAAAAGGGGCTCCAGTGTAAACTTGATCAATTAAATAAGTATTGTAAAGATTGGTGTATGAAAATTAATCTAAAAAAAACTAAGGTGATGGTATCCAACAAAGCAGGCAGGCATTTAAAACATAATTCTTATTTTGATGATATGTTGATAGATTGTGTTCAACATTGTAAATATTTAGGTATAACATTAGTGCATCAGGATCTTTTTCCCTTGCTCAGAAGGAATTGTACAATAAGGCATTGAAAGCATACTACAAGCTACGAAAGGACTTCTTGTCACTGAATCCAAATATTAAAAACAGACTCCACGTATTTGATCATACAATTAAACCCATTCTTTTGTATAGTTCGGAAATTTGCGGATTTTTAATCCCTTAAAAAAATTAAATTCTCAGACTTCTAAAGTTGATGAAGCCTATCTAAACTTCTTTCATAAAGATTACATATGAAATTTTGTAAATTGTTACTAGGTGTGGGGAAAAGAGCTACTAACCTTGCCACTCTTTCAGAACTTGGGAGATTTCCTTTACATTTTGATATCACCAAATCTATGAACAGATACTGGCACAGGCTTGAAAATTTGGGTTCATCCTTTTCCATACTATAAGATGCATATTTAGAGTCAAAGCTATCATTTGAATAAAAAATTCCCTCTTGGTATGGATCATTTTACTATTTGCCAAAAAAGAATTAATGGGGTTGACAGTTTAGCCTTTGCAAGCAACTTTAGATTCAAAATTTTAATTAAAATTTGTATCAGCACTATGAAATACAATGGAGAAACCAAATGCACGACTGTGCTGATGGGAAGCTTTGTAGCTATAGCACTTTTAAGACTCATTTTGGTAGTGAAAGATATCTTACGATTCTACAATCGTCTGAGCAGAGGAGAAATTTCACTCGATTGCGTATTTCTTCTCACAGACTAAGAATTGAACAAGGTCGCTATCAGGGTACTCTCCGACAAGACAGGCTATGTCTCAGGTGCACCTAAAATGAAGTTGATGATGAAAAACATTTTTTATTCTCGTGCACATCATCTCCAGATAAGAGAAATTGTTTAAATTCCACTATTAACTCACTATGCCCTAACTTTATGCATTTGATTCCTAGCCAAAAACTGATATGGCTTCTTAATGTAGAGAATCTCGATATCTTAATATCTGTCTGTGAGTTAGTTGATGAAGACAAAATATAACTTGAAAGATAAATATTTAAATCAGGCTTTCTGCACTGGGCACGAGGTTGGCACGGTGGGGTATAGGACACTTTAAATAGTACTGACTCCTCTGCACCATGCACGAGGATGACATACCAGTTATGTGCAACTTCTTAGGCAGCAACCATTTGATTTTCTGCGGGGGGGGGGGGGGGGGGGGGAGGGCTATGTTTTTTTTGGAAAAAAAGTTTGGTTCTTCTTCTTCTTCTTCTTCTTTTTCTTCTTCTTCTTCTTCGACTTCGACTTCGACTTCGACTTCGTCTTCGAAGTTAGAAATGCATTATCTATTTCTCTAAAGTGTTTCGAACTTACAATAACATTTGTACCAGCAGTTTTACTCTTCACTATATTGAAATTTACCCTCACACGAGAATGTCCAAAGTCTTATAATTAACATCTTGATTAAGATAAGAGGCTCATAATAGATGGAATCACTTGCCTATTTTTCTCGTCTCAGGTTTTACATATATATACATCTATATATGCTAGATTTCTAGATAATTATAATATTTTTTGGAAATAAGTGATAAATCATGCATTTCTGTTTAGAGTTTTTAACAACCTGTTATAATATTCGTAATATATGCATGGGTTTTTTGTATATTATTTTGACTAAAAAATTAATAAAAATTGTCAATTCAGGGGCAAAAACTCCAAATGGATTGTCCTTAGAAAAGAAACCTCGACTCGGTGGTTATTCATATTTTATCAGTTTTGATCTAACTACTTTAGTTTTTTATCAGTTATTAACCTCGAGTTATTAAACATAACAAACTTAAGTTTTACCAAAAATTTTAATTGCAGCAATAGATAAATTCAATGTTTAGATAAAATCCCTCAGAAACATTCAGGATATCATCCAGAACATTCAGGTAAAGTGTGGTTACATTACATCTAGTGCTACTACTGGTGAGAAATTATGACTTAGAGCACAATAGTCTAAGAAGAATGAACTGGCGGACGACGATGGACATCAAGTGTCAAATAAAACCTTATTTTTTTATTTTTATTTTTATAATTTCTCCATTTTTTTCCTTTTGCATTTTGTCTTCATTTGCGTGTTCATTTTCTTAAAGGAAATGGTTTTATTGTAAGTTAATTGTTAAAGAATAAAGTGGAATTAATTATAGTAATCTGATCTAATTCCAATAGATTTAGTCAGTTTTTGTTTTGTTTACTGTTGTTTACTGTTGTTTGTTTGTTTTTTCTTTTCCTTTCTCCACTATGACAAAATATATTCATCAATTTGAATTATAATTTTGGGATGTCTCTAGACTGCACACATTACAATTAGGTATTATTTTTATTCAATTTGATTTAATTGAATAACCGTATTTCAGCTAGGTAATAAATTGGATTACTGTCTTTCTGTTGATCCATCGATTGGCTGTCAAATTTATTACTTTACAAATGGACTCAATAGTCGTATTTCTACCGAAGCGGTAAATCTCAAACGATACGAAACCGAGGCTTGATTGGACACCTAAACATAGAAACTGCAGTACAGGTAGTAAGTGTGTATATTGCATGAAATTCTACAAATTAATCATGTGTACGGACTAAAACAAGGATATAAGATGGATTTGGACGAAAAGTTAAATTGTGTTTTATCTATCTGATATGATACGATATGAATTTCATCAAACGTCAACTGAAAACGCAGGTGTGATTTTTTTCACAGGTAAATTATAGAAGTGACAATGTTGTATACCGTTGTAATTGAATAATGGGGTCTCGTGTGACGGACTTGTTTTACACCCAAGCAACAAATATCTGAAAGCATGTTGTGAAAAATACTAAACTGTGAAACAATTATATCTTCATTCATATTATGGGATTACAAATGGAGAATTTTAAAATAACTACAAATATTCGAATAACCATGTAAGAAATTATTTTATTTTTTAAATACTGATATGGAATAAATTGTAACAAAATTTATTCTGTCATATTACAGCAAAATATTTTAAATCAAAATGGTGAGGTTCAAGATTTGTGCAATGGCACAGAAAATATCAGATAATCTGTTATTAACATTTTTAGCAAGTTTTATTTTGTTAAATCATTTCTGTTGTGGAGAATCAAGCCAGTATTTAAGTGTACGAGAAGAACAGCCTCCAAATGTTTATGTTGGTAAAATTGGAGATGGAATGGCAAATGCTGTGCCTCCTTTTGAAACTTTTGAAGAAACACAAGATTTTAATATAGACAAAACAACTGGTGAAATACGAACTAGTAAATCGTTAGATAGAGAAACAAAAGAGAATTATGCACTTGTGTTTTTTAGTGGATCAGGTGCAATAATTCAGGTTTATATAAATGTCACAGATATGAATGATCATGCACCATATTTTCCAAATGGCAGCAAATCCTTGAGTCTTTCAGAAACTACTCCCCAAGGAACTAAAGTCATCGTTGGAAGTGTTGTTGACCGTGATATAGGACAAAATGGAATTCAAGATTCTGTCATTATAAGTGGAAATGAAGACGATCATTTTATTTTGCGTAAAAAGATGTCAGGTAATAGCTGGCTGAATTTAGAACTTGAAACTAAAGGTGTTCTTGATTTTGAATCAAAACCTGTTTACAACTTAGTCATTCGTGTAACTGATGGAGGGGATCCTCCAAAATATGGGGATGTCCGTGTTACTGTCATCATAATTGATGCAAATGACAACCCACCACAGTTCATCCACACAAAATATTCTATTCGAGTCAACGAAAGTATAGCAGTCGGAACGAGTATTGCAAGAGTAGAGGCAACAGACCAAGACTCAGAGGAAAATGCAAGAATCACCTACACATTAGATCATCGTTTGAACCCTGAGCAACATTTCGCCGTAGATCCAGTAACTGGTATCGTACGTGTCAATAAACCTTTAGATTATGAAACGACACAGAAATACGAATTATCTGTGTTAGCTACAGATAATGGTTCCCAACCTCTCTCATCCTCAGCAAGGATAGAGGTTATTGTTGAAAATATCAATGAAAAACCTGCTACAATCAATCTTGTGTTTTTAACTACCTCAAACCAATCAGCAAAAATAGCCGAAAATGCTACTTATGGTACTCTGGTTGTTAGAATATCAGTTAGTGACCCTGATCATCCAAATGAATATTTTTCAAACATCAATGTTTCATTGCAAGGGGACCTTGGACATTTCGGATTAAAAACAGATGACAGAGTCATTTACTATATTTATGTTAAACATTATTTAGATAGAGAAACTGTTTCCAAATATGATTTAAACGTAATAGCTGTAGATTCAGGGAACCAGCCACTTCATGCCTCATCTTCCTTTACTCTCTGGGTAGAAGATGTGAATGACAATGGACCAATCTTTACACAATCCCAGTACCTAGCAGAGATTTCTGAACAATCAGCTGTTGGCACACCTGTCACTAAAGTCAGCGCCTCTGATAAAGATGAAGGTCTAAATGCTAAAGTAACTTATAAAATTTTAGACACACCCGATAGTAACTCTGACTGGTTTAAAATTGATAGTAACACTGGATTTATTTCTACGCGTGTGGATAAAACAGATTGTGAATTAAATGCATTACCAAGGATTGCTGTTGTTGCAACGGATTCAGGTGTCCCTCCATTTTCCTCAACAGCAGTTGTCCTGGTGACGATCAAAGATGTGAACGATATGGAACCAGAATTTCACCAGTCTTTTTACAAGACAGCAGTCAAAGAAAATGCTGCACAAGGATTTTGTTTCCTACAGGTAAGCTTTTAAGTGATATAAATGTTGATGAAATTAAGCATACATGTAATTTAAAAAAAAAAGTAAAATCAAATGTCCAAGCTGCTAGATTTTCTCATTTTCAGACACTGGCATTCTTCACCGCCCCCCCCCCCCCCCCCCCCTTTCAAATATACATTTGTATGTTTCTTCTAATTCCATGCTTTTTTTACGAACTTGATAGGCTGGAACCAAGGACCCTTGTAAAATTTTCTGGATCTCCACCTTTCTGGTATGAAAGGTCCCAGAGTCTTTTATCAATTTCTATATTGAAACTTACTGGTTCTTATGGTTTTGCAAGGGCAATGGTTGGGCCACAATGAAGAAAAAATATAATTTTTCAGAGTTACTGGTTAAAAAAGCTGGCTTTTCAATATAAATGCTGACTTCATGCTAGTCATTCATTATGGATCATTATGTAGGAGGTTTTCTTCTGAGTAGTTGCTTGAATGATATTCCATGAAGATAAAGAGATTAAGCTGATGGACTTTTTAAAATTAAGCTAGAGTCGTAAAATTTTAATGAAAACTGATGTTTCAAAGCATATTTAAAGGGGACAAGATTGCACTTGTTGACAGTGTTATGGTTTGAAAAATTTAAATTAAATGCACCAAGTACCAGTATTTATGTAGTCATACATGTCCTAGAAAATATAAACAAAGGATAGCACAAATTTAAAGCTGTAATGTACCAAAACACACAGTAGAGTTTACATGTATACATTTATGAAAATTAACGACAAAAACTTCATAAAAAAAATAAAAAATAGACATGGTGGTGTGATGTTTCCTCAATGTTGGCCATTATTTCATTTTATTATATGGTGGTGATGTGTCTCCTCAATGTTGGCCATTATTTCACTTTATTATAAAGCTAGGGTGATGAATTGTTGTTCTCAGTTTTTTCACAAGTTTTGACCAGTGATAAATGGTCCATCTTTGTTATATAGTCATTTTCATGAATCATCTAAACTCGCACAGGTGGTGCAAATTTACCTGAACTATCACAGGTGTGGAAAATAAAGAAAAATATCAAAAAGTCGGGATACAAAATTATCGGACATCATTTATTTACTGATTTCTGTCAAAATTTAATAAATAAACTCCAAATAAATGCCAGAACTTTACAAAATGTACTTTTTATTTTCATATTTATCTTGATGTATAAATTTAGACATAAGACATATTTCATAAAATGTTTGTGAGCAATATTCTAATAAAAGTTAAGGATACATTTGTACATGTACCACTTTAGTAGTCTGAGCCACCTACCACATGATACCACTTTAGTAGTCTGAGCCACCTACCACATGACTTGTATCTAGTAAATTCATTGTCATTCTTAAATTTTAAAACAATCAAAAGTAAAAATAGTTTTGTATCAGGTATTAAACTTCATTCTTTCTTCATTTGAGAGACAATTGTTGTCGGAATTGTCAATCTTGTTTCAATTTTGTTGTTGACACTGATGACAAACATGTATATGAATAAAAATTTATATTGTAAAAATACAACTTTTAAGTCATGACTAAAATACTTTTTCATTCATGTCTGCCATGGAAATATATACATTCCAGATTGTGTATTCAAATCTATTTCCTTTTTTGTTTGTTAAGGGTTAATTGTTTACGATTATATGAGGAAAAAATTTAAGCGGAAATGAAATCGATTAATAAACAATTGACTTGATGGTCAGCAGGTGCTTTTAAAAGGTATGTCTGCTCGTAGGGGTTCACTCGTTAAGTAAAAGAGCAGATTCACTTTGTTCGTGATCACGCAAAATGAAATTTGATCTTGGGTGACATCTTTTGTAAAGGTAATTTTGTGTCGGAAAGAAACGTTAATTTACGTATACATTGTTGTGGTCTGTTTGGACTTTTCTTTTGTATGATTCTGATTAAGATCTCAATTATATGTTTAGTAATAAAAAGAATGTTCGTAAACTGAACAGCATGATTAGAAAGTCAAATTTTGAACTGGTTACCATAAATACAAGTTTGAATTTGAATTACAATCAGAAATTATTTTTGAAAATTATAGCCAGGATGAGTGATGACATTTTGTTAGTATTTAATTGATGGAAAAAATAGTTTCAGTATTATTTGATGATTCACATTATGACCTTTCCCATATTTTAAGCGACAGTTCAAGATAATAACTTTTTTATATTAAATTTGAATTGAAATAGATAAATCCTCCAAAATTGAAAATGACTAGCTTTTTTTTAAACAACTTTAACATCTACAAAGGCTAATGAGAATCATGCTTATAAAAAAATGGAGAAAAAAATTGGTTGGCATGCTGAGAATTTGAAAATGAAGGACTTTCATAAATTCCTTTTGTTTCATGTTCGTTATCTTTGAAAAACTCAAATACATGTATGTATATTGTATTTGAAAGAAAATGCCTATGTTGCAAATGGCAAATGTGAACAGTAAATGTATAAGATAGAATCAGCATGAGAAATTATGATTTTCTCACATTCCATTACACACATAGTGTTGTAGTAGTGATAGTAAGTAAAATGGAATAAATGACAGTACTTCTTGGCATAATTATATAACATGCATACAGTAGATGTCAAAAAACATTAGGACAGAAATGAGTCGTGACAGGAAATCACATCTACCATTGAATCTATTATTAAATATTTTTTATGTAAAATTTATTATTGTTTTATTTTAGAACTTTTATTTTGCAACATAAAAAATTAATAATAAGGTCATTTTGATAAATTATCATTTATGATTTGTTTTATTACTTTAATTGAAAAATATATCCTACTCATATCTTGCACATTTCCCCATTCTGTCATTTTATTAAATTTTCTGTGAAATTGAAGATTTTTTAAGTACTATCCAATCAAAGAATGCAGTATTATTTTCTATGGTTAACTTTGTTCTTTATCTGTCTAATAGTGTTTCTATTGATGTAATGGTGTTTGAAGTCTGAGTTGTTGGAAATGACCATGAAAACACTGATAATAGTGTAGATTGTTAGACGGTCACGTCAGGGCATACCAGTAAGATGAACTGATAAACTACTGAGTGACCAAAGCAATGTTTGGATGTGTATTCCAATTTTGTTTGATATCGCTGGTATTTGGCAAGGTTTTGTTTGAACTGAGATGAGACAAAATCGTGTGTTTGTGTTCCAGTGAAATGATGGACGGAGAGTTTAGAAACTTTGTATACTAGATATAGATAATGTAAGACAAACAGATTTTTACTAAATTGACTGTTTGGTAAACATTAAAATGAATGTTGTTTAGAAGGATGAATCTTATCCACATACATGTTCTCTTCGGCTACACATGTAGCTTGCTTTATAGTATAAAAATTTAAGAATTTAAGACCCAATACTGAATAGAATTAGTTCATTTTTTCATTTTTTTGAAATTAATTTAATGACTATGACAATTTTAAATATATAGCCTTGAAATTCATTGGTATTATATTCAAAATCTCTGAATATATATAGAAATATTTGCCAAGGGCATGGAATTTCAAGCAAATCACATTAGTATAGATGTGAATATAAAAAAGTTCTTAAGTAGTCTGGATGTAAAGCAAGCAACCTTCAATCAAAAATAGTGTAAATCCTTCTACTACATGTATTAAAAAATTATAAAAAATGTATAAAAATAGATTTTTTTTCAAATTTTATAGAAAAATTCCTAAGAATGGCGACAGATTATTTCAGGAAAAATATAGGCCAGAACGTCTATTTAGAGAGATAGTTAGTGAGTGGTAGTACAACTTCTTTTCATATAAAAAATATTCAAATTATTCTTCACAAAGGTTTTAAAAATTCAGACTCAGAAAATTTGAATTTTAACAAGAGTGATCAATTAGATTTTGTCAGTGATTTTGTGTGAAGTGGTCTACAATATTTACTGTCACACACCGTTATAACCATAGAAAAGCCTTGATATTTCTTTGTATATTCTAAGTCATTATACAGATCTTTTTAAATAGAAAACTACTTTAAACCCGTGTGACCATTCTTTTACTTTACATTCGGTCTTTGTTTACTCAGAAACAAAGAATTTGGCTCGGTTTGTATTTAACTTGGGATTAAAACCTTAAGGTTTTTTAAATCTAAAGTGTACTTATTGGGTTCTCTGTTTCTATGGCTTTAGCCGGTATTATATCATCTTATTAAATAATCGAACATTGGCATGTTGTCTTTTCGACTTTAGAACCAACCTCGATAATTTGAAATAGGGATATACATGTATGTGTGACTGTTTACAAAGATTTAGATTCTTTAAAATCTTGTTCGGCCATTTTATATTAGTAATCAGTGAATGTGTCAAAATTGTGTAACAAAATTAACTATCAAACAGAATTAAGTTTGACCAATAATGATAGTAATAATCCCCGTTATAGAAAATACTAAGGGGGGATTACTCAGATATTGGTCAAATACAAACAAACAAACAATAGATAATTGCTAGTAATACTAAAACAAACAAAAAATGTTGTTTTATAACATTCCACAATAATGCAGGTTTTATCCTATAAATGTTTTAAATCCCTGATAAAATGGGAAAATAGTTGAGGTTCTCACAAATGTTTATCTACCTAATCATGAAACACTAGCAGCTAAATGTCCTGTATGACTTGGAATTAGACAAAAGATGAAAAGAAATGACATGCTTTTTAACTCTTTATCTACCAAATCTGTAATAAATACAATTTCACTCAAAAATGTCATTAGTAAAGGAATTAGTAATGTAATTACTGATGGCAGATACCAATAATTAATCCATGGTCTACTGATAACAATGATAGGAAGCTAATTGAGTTTTTTTACAATTTTTTTTATTTAATGTTTTAGGGAATTGCACTGAACAACACGTGTGTACACTTATTATTAAAAAAATATAATTTAGTTTTGTGATTCAAAAAGTAGCAACTTGGAAAAAATAACATTGCTAATACATTTGTATTTAGATTCTCAATTAACACTGTATTACACTCTCGAGGTTTATGAAGCTCACTAGATGCATTTTGTTTGGTCCTTTTCTGAAATAAATATTTCTTAATATAACCCTTTTTTCAAAAACTCGATCTGTACAAATGCACAAATAATATATACTGCATGATCATGAGGATTATTATGAATTGTATAAAATTTTTTGTATCATTGAAAAGGTATGTAAAACATGACTTATTCTATAATGTTTTACTTAAATAAATTGGACGGATGAGGAATCACAGATTATAAGTAGGAGAGGAAATGAATATTTTAAAAGATACATATCAAATGTTTTTTGTTTGTTTTGAAGGGTTAAAGTTATAACTTGAAGCAATGCATTAACATTTTTCATCAGTGCCGTCCACTGAAAGGATCATTAATTTTTTATGAGGAAAGTCTTATTTGAAATATTTGGACTAATGCAGAGGTATACATTAAAATAATTGTTCTGCATGACTTGAATTTACATCCTGTGAAATTAGCGAAAATTGAAGAAAACAATTATCAGGTTTTAATTCATTTTCTGAATCATAAACAAGGGCAATAACTCTTTAAAATTATATTTCAATTTCTATTTCAACTTTTTTTATTGTTCTTATTAATTCAGGAAAAATAGGTGCAAAATTTAAACAGCGGAAGTTGTCTCTGTAATAAAAAATAATCTTAAAGATACTTTGAATGATCTGAAGCCTTTCTTTAAATTGAATGGATAAGAAAATATGTTACAGAAAATGAAATCAGTCGCATAAAACATTGCAGAAATCTTCTTGTTCGGTGCATTGCAGAATAATTTCTACCTTTATACCACAAAGAATTCCTTATGTCAACATTATGTTAATATCAAAAGTGTTGATATTCCGTCCTATAAGAAGAAAGAAATTGAGCAAGATGTCCAATTTTAAGCCTCGTTGAATCCCATTAATTGATTCGCACACAAGATGAAAATTTTCATTAAAAATTTGATTAATAGGTTTAAATGTAAAATGGAGATTCTTTTGATGTAACGTGTTGTCCCTGTGGTAACCACTTCAGGGGGAGATAACACCCTTGTTATCGACTGCTGTTTTTGAACACAAAAAAGTCAGATTATTTGACCAATAGTTGACCAGACATAATTTCATAATGACAGTTGTCAGGACATTAAATTAAAACCATTTGAAGTTTCTTTCAATTGAAATACCAATAAAATTCAGTTGCTGAATTACCTCCTACGGCCTCTGGTTGTATTGCATTGTGAAAAATTTGGGTATTTTGCATTGGGTAATTGTGGCATGAAGGATATTTCATTCACTAACATGTATTTATGGCATAAGTAGAGTTCATGTGGTTAATTGTCATCACACGACAGGCAGTTGGAGCAAATTGGCATGCATGCTCACAACCCCTATGAATAAATTGTCATAAAAATCAAAGAAATCTTATAAAGCTTTACATTCCAATAGTAAAATGTTTCACAATAAAATGCAGGGAAATAAAGAGGGTTTTCAGAATATTATTTCTGTTTGATGGTTTAGAGAACTATAGTAGAGAATGGATTGAACTTGTGAACTTAATTAGTCAAATTTTATGGTCTAAGATTATTATGAACATAAAGATCTATAGTAGTGGAAACTAGGAAGATTTAGTTGGAAAAAATCAATAGAATTTTTATGAAAGTAGAATAGTTTTATAGGAAACAGGACCATAAAATTTAATGCCTTGAAAGAAAGGCAGACTGACATAAACTTGTTACATCTGTGGCTCAGCTATAATTGATATTAAAAGAAGAAGATGGGATATGATTACTTACAAGACAGCTATCCTCTAGAGACCAAATGACATGAATAATATTGGCAGTATAACTAGTATGCTTCAACAATAAGCAAAACCCAAAATGTTTAGTAAACTATAAAAGGCCCTGACATGATAGAATGGAAAGTAATTCAAACCTGAAACAGCCTGCATTTTCTAATTAATAAATGAAAATAATTATAACCAACAACAACTAACAGTATGTGGTTTTAAAGTTTTTTTTGTTTCTTCAGTAATTTATTTATCCCATCATTTATTTTAATTATTTGATGAATCGAAAAAAGCCACTTTTTTTTCGATCTCCCTCATATGTTGTTTACCTCTAAAATAGCACTAAAATGTCAACCTTCCAATTAATTATACAGTATACTAAAAAGCTTTTGTTGTGTTTCTCTGACATGATATACTGCAATTAATATCTCATTTACACCTTCTTCGTTAAATAAAAATTCTTGCAAGTTAAAAGTAATTTACACTTGTTAGAACAGCTATGGCAAAAATGTTAAGAGAATTCAAAACAAAGCAGTCGCAGAGAAAGAAAGCAAAATCATCAAAGCGACCAAGATCTCTGTTAAACAGATGCTTAAAGCATGTTTATCCAATCATATCATTAGCGAGTTATGGCAAATATGTTTTCTCAAACAACAGGAAAATGATAAATATAAATAATTATAATATTTATTTTCATTTGACTGCTGTTAATAATGCTAAAATATATCCTCTATAATTGGTTCCATTCTGTTTTAAAACCATAAAACTGTGAAAGTTAATGCAATATTTGTCTTATGAATTGATGTTGATTTTTCTGTGAATCTCAGAGTTGAGATTCTTGTTATTTCATTGCTATGTTTATTGTCCTTAGGTGCTTTATCGTGCCAAAACATACTTGATTGTACATATTTTCTGCTAGTTTTCATGAGCACTTTTTTGTGATCTTGAAAAGGACACCTCAAGTTATTTGTTTTCATAATTTATTTTTTTGTATTGAGGATATATCAGATTTTTTATAATTCCTTAACCTTTGCTGTGCCAGGACCCAGGTTGATACTCCTGAAACCCCCCCCCCCCCCCAACACACCTATACATTTGCAATCAGGATGTTAGTTTCAATAAGAGAAAATACCTGTTTGTGCAAGATCCCTATGGGCATTCATATACCACCCACCCCTACCCCTGTAGTAGTCAATGTAATGAATTGCAATAATGATGCCTAACGGATCCACAGAAATATTTCGTGCTGTCAAACCCCTGGCACTGAACAGATGAAACAATGTTAATTTAGAGTAAAAAGAATATTAAAATTCCTCAACCATGTTTTCCAGTAACTTGTATGATGAACAAATATGTATAAGGCCATATTGTTTATGATGTTACTGCATTAAAATTACATTACATGCACAATTTCCGGTGAGTTAATAGTCCCTAGTTGAAATGGGTGCAACTCTGAAAATTAAATCAAGTGTTAAACTATGACTGCACATAATTAATTACCAGAATAGTTTTTTAAGTCATTTATTATATTTTCAATGTATATGCACTAGGTAAAACTCTGAATGAGTTCTGCCATGTTCGTTGCATGCCTTGGGTCAGACAGTATATTTCGGTAGCTTCCTCTGTAAAAGCAATTTTCAGTCAAAACAATTTTTTAACTTATTCAAAATATTTGCATTATTTCTGGCACATATAATAGGCTACAAATGTGTGTTTGCCTTCAGTTACGGAACAGAGGAGATAAAAAATAGAAAAGAAATTGGTTAGATTCATTCAAAAAAGGGAGAGGGAGCGCATGCACATCACAATGATGTTTGCTTTAGAAGAGCATAATTTTTTGGCAATTATTAGGGTCCACACCAAAAAGAAGAGACAGTTTAGACAACTGGACAATAATTTGGGTAAAAATCTTTGTGAAATTGTGTTACATGTACTGTTGTTTTTGAGATGCTATTTCTCATGCAGTTAGAACTGAAAAGGTGTAGTACTATAGAGACTGCATATGAACACACTTATCATTTGGAATGGAACTTGAC
This sequence comes from Mytilus edulis, assembly GCF_963676685.1. NCBI lineage: Eukaryota > Metazoa > Mollusca > Bivalvia > Mytilida > Mytilidae > Mytilus > Mytilus edulis. The sequence goes on from NC_092351.1 coordinate 37,287,397, forward strand.
CATTTGACTGCTTTTTAGCTTGTTAGTCACAATAAATGTTTGAATCATACAAACCTAATGTAATTTAGACCTATTTAATGCACAGTCAGCACATTGCTGTCGAATAAAAGTTTATCAAAAACACATCATATTTAATATTGCCTATAAAGATTTCTCATCAAAATGCGATTGAAATTTTCTTTATTGAATATGACCTATGATTGCTGTGAAAAAGACATTTGTGTTTATTTATGGAAATTGATGTTTATTGCTGTGGCCAAATCTAGACAAGGGGAGATTTTATGACTTTAAAAGCTTTAGGTATATACCATTTTATGACCAACTTTAAATGAATCCTAGGTATGGACAATAACATCCACATAAAATATTGTCCATAAATATTTTGTGTATTGCCTCATTGACCACTACTTATATTGGTATATTTAAACTTGAGTGTTTTATTTTGTTGTGAAGTATTTATGTGACTCCAGGCTCTTAAGCAAGCTGTCATTGTGATAGTAGTGAGACTTTTGTCGATTTTTGTTCACATATCCTATCTTAAAGAAAGTTAAAATAATTTTTCTTTTTTCTTTTTTTTTTTTTTTGCTGTTGAAAAATGCATAAACAAAATTAAAAATTTGCTATCTTGAATAAGACAAGCATTTTCACTGTTATTGAATTAATTTCTAGATTTTATTTGCATCAATTTCAGAAACTGGTTTGCTTTATTTGAAAAATAAATATATTGAAGCAAATTGATTGGTTCTATACAACTTGTATATTTATAATTTATTGGTCTTTCTAGTAAATTTATCATATTTCAAATTTTAGAAGTGTATATTTGATACATCGGCAACATGTATAACTACCATACCGCCCTTTATCAACATGTAAATCATGCAAAAACAATTAGTTAAAATGACTGAAAACAGTTAAAGTACATGACAAAATACAGTTGTAAGCAAAGGCGTCTCTTTGATCATGAGCTCTATAGTTATCTAATTTACCAAAACAAAAACATTATATACAAATAAATAAACTACTTGCCTGGGTTTAAAAGCAAAAAAAATATGGCTGTAAGTTAATATGGGTCTTGACATATCAAATAGAATAAAAAAGAGAAACTTTGAAGTATTATTTTTATTTACTTGATCTTGTAAGGTCCGTTTGACAAAAGATTATTGTGAAATTCTATCACGGTGATAGCTATCAGCTACTACACAAATTTACTATGAAAACAAACCAGTTGTGAGGCCCATAGACATTATTGTACGTTTATTTTTAGCATTGACGGTGTAGGAGTAGATCTTTTTAAGAGAGTGTATGTTAAACATGGGCTGATCCAGCCAAAATATGTCATGCACATGCCTCGAGTAGTAACAAGTTATGTATTTGTTATGTCAATTTAAAAAAAAACAGAAAAAGTTTAAATTTGTTGCATGTGGCTTTCAAGTCTTTTCCAGCAAAATCTGCTTTTGTTTTACTTCATAGGAGATTCAGCTCTCTCTCCACAAATAAATTTTAGCTGCCATGATATTACTAAATTTGCTGAAAGTGGTGGCATGACATACCAACAATCAGTCATAGGACATCTAAAGAGCTTTAGTGTCAACACAAAATAAAATTACATTCAGAAGCCATTTCAGTGGGATTTTTCCCTGGCTTGTTTTTGACAAGAGTACTCATTCAGTCCATGTTATATGATGAATGGCTTCTTAGTGAAACAGTGATCTGCTTAGAGAGGCAGGGTGATTTACTAAGGTGTAATTGCAAATCATTCGAATTTAAGGTTTAAGAGAGCTCTTTGTTCATTTAGAGAAAGGTGAAAAGTTATAATTTGTTCTCAGTGGGTCTAATACATCATTCCGTCTCAGTATAGGTTATTACATTGGTCACAAACCCGAGGTACAATTTTGATGACAATCTTTCTATTCTTTTGAAAGGTAGTAATTTAACGTATTGAAAGGAAGGCAGACCGATTTTTAATTTATTGTTGGCCGTGAACACAGTGTTGAATCAGTTTGGGAGTATGTTAATTGTTTGAATTTTCCATTCATATAATTGTTCATTAGCATGCAAGAAGCGTTTTTATCGACATACAACTGTCTTTATAAGTTATAATTGTCCCGTCAATGCTTCATTAAAAATCTGACATGGAATCCTCCCCTGGTATACAATTCTAGTTACAGTTTGGTAACATCATTCATTTGATATAAAAATCTACACAGTTTTTTGTATTACATAACTAAATTGTTTCTTTAAATAGTGCCCATAATAGTTACGTTTGAATTGCAATTCATTGTTCAATGAGTTTTAATTTACAAAATTTAGGTATATACAGTTTCCATAGGAACAATGCTCAGATTGAGGAAGCTTCTGTAAATAGTTGGAATTTGAACATTGTGAATTTGTTTTTATTTTGTAAACATTTATGAACCTACAAATATATTTTCCAATTTCATTTGGAATTAATTAAGCTCATTAGCTGGTGCTTAAGGAAATAAATTTTTAAAACTCGCCTTGTTATCAGGAATAGAATTTTTAATACAATTTTGTGTAATTTCAGTATTTTAGTTGCATATTCTATTCAATTCATTGCAAGTAGTAACTTTATTTTATTGAAATTTTAGAAACCATATCCATGAGGATCTTTAGGGGAGGGAGGAAATAGCAGTACTCATCTGTATTCTTATAGCTAGAGCAGTGTTTTTCAACATTTACTGTACTGAATTAAAAGTTACACAGGTTTTTTTCTCTCTCCAAATTCAACCTTATTTTTTTTAATAACCCATGACCTAATAGAAGTTTATTGATCTAATGAAGCACCAAGTAAATGTTAGAATTATAAATATACTATTGAAAACCATTAGACTCTGTATGAACATCTATAAATGTAGGTGACATTCTGTCCCTGTGTCATCATAAGAACAGATTAAGCCTGGTTTTAACTTTTATAACTGTTTTAGGGGGTACCAGAGGGATATTTAAATGTGAGATTTAAAATCTTTTGCATTAAATGTATACTAAATCAAGTATTTCTCCCACAAGGAAGATTTGAAATTTTGTGAATTGAATGACTTTTGAATATAGAAATTAAAAAGAAAAGATTTTTACAAACATGAATGTATAATTGTCCCCCTTATTAAAATGGTGTATTTTGCCATCCTTCCAAAATTTAATATTTTTTTCATTTCAAAAACAGCAGGAAAAGACGCTTAAGAATGCATTAGTTAAGATTGGATAAAAGTTACAAGTCAGTGAGGTTTTTACATTTGTATAGAGTAAAAGGACACGGTCTATGCATTGGTTTACTTTCGCTTGGTTTGATCTCGATGAATTGATTCTTTTTGCTTTTTATCCTGCTGTGTAAATACTTCGGCTAAAACAGATTTTTTACAGTCTTTTGTTAGGCTAGATGCAGTTTAAATTCCGACTTTGATTTGTCTACTTCTTCAAGCGTGTTGAGGCATAAGATTTTGTACTATGTGTATGTATTGTCATATAATCAATGAATCCATAATGTGTAAAATAAACTGTTATTGACTGCTATGAAATCATAGTCTATTGTTAGAGCAAAACTCATCACAGATATATGATGTTATGAATATATCTTTCATAAGAAAAATGGGCGGTATCGTCTTTATACCTGATTTAATCCTACACAGACTGGTTGACAGTTTGCTATCTATTTAAGGTTCACACTGACCATCTACGGGTAACAGCTGTGCCACTTAAAAAATAGCTATTTTATTACAGGATCCTTTATTCAACATTGTATTATAAACATAGGCATGAACTTGTATGAGGTCAAGTAACAAAGGGCATCCAGACTTTGATAAATACTGAAAGGATTTTTTTTTTTGCTCATTTATAGCACCTGCATATATGTGGTGACCACTGGTCAGTATTTTGTTTGTCTTGTCTGCCAATACTGCCACAAAAGCACAGATTGTGATAAGGTTGTGGAAGCTCAGACCTTCCTCTGAATAAATAATTTTATTCTTATATGAGAGGTATTTTTCTGTTGTTGTTAGAGTTGGATAAAAACATTTATAGGATTATTGTATATTACGTAAAGGTGTACTTGTAATAAGATTACATAAGATGTTGTTTTTTTTGTGTTGTTGAGTTGCTGTCTCATTGACATTGTCCCACTATCTCCTGAAGTTCATATACAAATTTATCAAAATTGTAAAACAGCAGGGAGAGTAAAAAGTGCACCGTTATTTCCTTCTTGATGATTTATCATCAGAACACTTACTTAAACTGTAATTGATGAGTCTAGAATTATTAAACGTGAATTTAATCATATCTTAATATATTCAACAAAAACCAAAATTACTTTTGTCAAAAAAACATTTTATAAATTGTAAAATTATTCACATCTTGTTTGTTTTCTCCAAGGCATAGGTAAATATTCATAAGGATACAGGTAACGATCTTGATCTAACATCAAAGGCGATCTCACCTTAGGGAGGGGGTCGACATTGCAGGTAGAAAATTAAAATTTCAAGTACCATTTGTAGATAAAAAGTATTTATCATGTGAGAAGGTCACTAAAGTATGTAGCAATATCTTAAAAGTTAAGATTTCAAGTGACGTTTTTGTTTGGGTCAAGAAGTTTTCAATATGGCGCTAACTGTTAGAAGTTTGTCTTATTAAGGGTGGAGATTGAAAAAAAATGACGTGTTACATGTCTGTGAAGTATAATAAATTTTTCAAATTTTTTTTCTCAGTACTTTTGTATTTTGGGGACAAAAGACATTTTTTCTCACAGCTTGTTTGTAAATATGATTTGAAGGATTTTTTCGAGGAAAATCTTGAAGGCACATACAACTTCCAGAAAAATTTTCATTTTTTTTTAAACAGCTGAAATTATGATTGGTTATTTTAGACTTAAATTCTTAAAGTCTTCAGTGGTGGTCTCCTAATTTTTATACCAAGAACAAACAAACAATTCACATCTGTGGTGAATTAATTATTTTATTTCTCATAACAAATGAAAGTATGCTTTTAAATAAATATATTTTTACAATATGTGTTTGCATACTAGTAAGTGTTTTACTTTATTAGGTTACTGTACAAGAAAACATATTTTAATTGAAGTTAAGATATGTTACAAAATTTCACACTTGCGAAATTAAATACAAAAGTTAAGGTAATGCATTCACCAAACGTGTAATTTTGTGAAATAACAATGATTTTGTGTATGTAAATTAGATGTCCCATTTGATGGTTGTAGACTTCCTTTAAAGAAAACATTTGTTGCAAATATATGATGTATTACAAAGCAGAAAAGTTCTTCTTGAGAAAGTACTTTTCATTTAGTGTTGTCAATATGCAAATTTGGGAATCTAAAGAAGTGTGCAGACTCTTGACTCAGCACTGGTATATCAAGGCAGTAGACCTAAATGTTTGCTTGTATTAGCCATCCCTTTTTTTAAGGCAATCTGTATTTAGAATTAAATAAGAGAAATCATGCCTTAGGCTGTGTGTTAATAGATGGAATCAGGAAATTAAAAATCGCAAATTAGTGCTGTGAATTCCATAGCAAAATACATGCATGATGATTCAGATCTTGAAACCAACCGTAATAGCCAGAATCTTTATAAGTGATATAGAAAATTCTTTTAGAAATGATATTTTTGTGATAAATAGAAATAATTTTCCTATAAAAAACATTCTTTGGGTGGATATTAGACCAGAAAAAAATTCTGGTGAAAACAAAATTTGTCCGGCTGCACTGTCAATACTTAACTTAAGATAATCACAAAAGTAAATTACCCTTCTTATTAAACTTTAGCTGGCATATGGCCAAAACAAATTCTTACTCACTGAAAAACTTTCTTTAAAAAATTTGAAAAAGAATAATTAGCCTGCCAAGGCCTATAGCAAATATATTGATCTCAATAAGTGGAGATAGGTGTTTTGAGTCGTAATTACACATAAACACAATTGAAAGGGCACAAAATTAGATGGAATGTGGATAAAATTCACATTTAAACCTATGTTTTACCTTGTTTTTTTGTCATGTATTTGTATTTGAACCAGTACCTATTTAGATGACAAATCTTTTATGAATCCTTGTCAGAATATGAACAATTAGGTCATTAATATTGTCTTAGTCAAGTAGAGGCTCTCATTGGGGATTGGTGTTGCCCTGTGGTCAGTTTGTCATACAATTCTTTAAATGTTTGTTTGAATGAAGTATTTACTTAGTAAAATTTGAAAAAAAATCAAGTTATCGATAAACATTGGTCTTATTTTTGAAGACATTTTCCAAAATTTTTCAAAACCCATATATTGAAAACTATTAAAACATTAAAAAGATTTTGTTCTTTTAAAAAATGTCTATGAGGTGAAACGACATAAGTGTCCAGCGGCAAATGTCTTGACATATGTTTTAGGGGGTGGAATACATTATACTTGTAAGAGGTTTCTCCCTGGTACTAATTCCCGTTGAAATATTATCTGTCCAGTTTATTTTTGTTCGTCACCTTGACTTTTTTTAATTTGATGACAAATGACTTAAGTGTTTTGTCTTGAATTTCAACACTGTTGTTACATTACAATGCAAAGACAATAATAAGATGAATTTTGATGGAGTGGAAATAATATATGTATGCAATATTTTTGCAGTCTGTAATTTATACGAAACACAAATGCATTCTTGTTAAAGTATCGTTTTAGTTAGTTATAGGGTCCGACCACATGATCTATTAACTGGGACAGCATGACTTTTATTCTCGCAAAATTAAAATAATTTTAGATAGTCATGATATGATATTTCTTTAAGCAACACATTTCATCATTGAGCCAATAGAAAGATTAAAATATTTTGATAAATAGCTATTTTACTGTGATCACCTAGTGACAGGTGTTAACTAGGATATAAGGGGGATTAACTCTTGAGTTCAGCTCAATGTAAGAAAGGTCGGAGGGTAATAATTTTGATAAGACTTGTTGAATTTTTCAAGTTTTCCAGCTGATAACATTGAAGATACATTGCTTGAAGATTAGGAGATTTAGAAAATGGTTAACTATTTGAAATATGATAATGAATTGATTATTGAATATAATATTATTTTGTGAGTATCACTGTATGGTAGTTGTCTGACTTGACTATTCATGTCCGTTACCCCACTAGCAAGCACATTGGTAGATCAGAAATTAGATATTGTTCATACTAAGATAAACCCACAAATACACATATATAAAAAGTGTTGCTGGAACATTTAAAAAGTTATTTCATATTTTTTGAAATAGTAGAACTTTGGAAACAGTGACTGTGTTCTGACTTAAGTGTCATGAATGAAAGTTGTGAGTTGTATTTTAAAGAGACAGTAACCCAAAGTTACTATAGGTAGTGTTATGTAGACTGATGTTTTATTGTCATATCATAGATGTTTTGTCATGGAGTAATGACCCTAATTCTCTTCAATATGAATTTTGATTGTCCTTTTTGGTATCTTCTGCATTTTTGTATGCAATGACATAAAACAACCGAAGACATCTTAAAGTGTCAGTTTGCTGCAAAATCATATTATTTTTATTAGAATTGAGTGACATCATATTTGTTCCACAAAATATCTTACAGGGTTAAGACAAGGACAACCACTAAAAGCTATGAACATTGTATATAAATATAAATATTTAAGGCCCATGGGCAGTCCTTATTATGTTTTAATGTCATTTCTTAATTCATAATATTAAGTTTATGTGAAAGCAGGAACAATGAAAAGTATATATTTTTGTGCTTTGAGACATTTTTCTATGTTGGTCATCATTTCACGCTTCTGTTAATTTTGTTTGACAATTTAGTCATTTTAACCATGTATTGAGGGGCGTATGTTTGAAGTAAAACATTTTAATTAACATTTATTTATCTATGTTTAACATGGGAGTATACTACATGAGGAGTAGTGTCAGGGACATCCTTAGGGTCAGGTTTAATGGCGATGATATTTACACATGATAGGACTATCTGATATAATTACTTCTAATGATTGTTTATATCAGTGAAGTATAAACAGCGATAATCAGTCAAATTTTTAACTCGCAGAAGTTCTTGTTCACTGTTCAGATGAACAATGGATGAACAAGCCAAACATATTTTTTTATATTAATTCGAGCAGACAGCATTATTTGTTTAGAATCTGAATTAAAAATTTACAATTAGGGTGTGACTTATCTTTGTCAGGTTTTGAAAAAATGCAGATGAATTATAAATTTTACAAAAAAATCACATAATTAAACGATCATGTAAAATTTAGTCGCCGTGCAAACTGTTACAGGGTTATACCAAGTTAGGTGTATGGCAGTGTTTAGTATTCTTAAGTGATGGTTCGTGATATCTGAGTATGTGTAACGAATATTCACCCTCCCCTGTCAATACTGTAATTAGAGGTCAAGAAGTTAGTGTTGAAATCAGAAGTCAAGATGAGATAGTTATCTACCCTTTAAGTGATAGAATCAATTAATGATTTATATTTATCTGATCAGCGCTGTGAACTGACTAACTCTTAATGGGACATATAGAAAGTTTTTTATCCCTTAATTAAATTAGTAGAGTGATATGATTCACTATCTGATGTGTTCATACAGTTCTCAGATGGTAGCGGGATATCAGAATGGTTGGGAGAATATGTCAGATACTGTTTATTTGATAAATTACAGCAAATATTTTGATTTGTATTATTTACTGTAACTTAGAAAACATGATTGAAAGTTTTAAATAAGAAATTTAATTGTCATTTTAATTAAAGGGAACTGACGATCGTGATTGATATCATTTTTGAAATTCGTTTTGTCAACCATATTGTACATTTTCCGATGAACTAATGGATAAAGCATTTCCTCAACATTGATCGTAATCAGGAGTGACCTTCTATAATTCACAAATTGGTTGTGTCAAAAGTATTGCTTTTGTGTTTAAACTTTCTGTGTAATTTGAAATCGATAATTTATAATCGTTGAAATCTTTTTAAAATCTTAATTCTCTAGGAGTGGTATTATGGTCTGGATATTAAGAAAAAGTTAATTCAGTGGTTATAAGGACTTAAATGATTGGTTAGGTAATCCATTATATTTCTGATTCAGGAATTAAGACAAAATCAAAAGTGTCAAAAATATAATGTGAAAAAATTAAATCAAATTATGAAGCTTATTAATTATTGATTAAAGGTATTACTTTTTATCATGTTGAAAAATGAGGAAACAGTGAATGTTTAAAAAAAACTGTCTTTGTCAACAACACATTTGAAATTTGTATATATATGCTGAGATCGTTTGTATTCATAAGAGATGTAATTTATGTCCAGTTAAATTTAAAATCTGAATATAAATTGCCATATTTAGTGATCAAGTAAAGATTGAAATCATGAAAAGATGAATGGACTAAGAAAAAAACACTGATTTATCATAATAGAACCAAAGTTTTTTTGTGTGTATGTGGTTATTAAGTTTTTAAGAATTTGATGTCTCTTCACTCTTGCATATTTCATACTTAAATATACAGATTTTTACTGTTAAATTCATAGTTAATTTTACTAAAGTTCATTAACCCTTAATTGTCAGGAATAAAATGTAGGAACATAAATATATCTAAAAATCAAACAACTGAGTGAAAAGCATATCAACCTGGGACAGAAGGCCAAACTAATACTAACATTAATGTCTGCATGGCTATCCCCCAGAAGAATTCATATAAATTTGTAGAGTATTAGTTTTATAACATTGCTCCCATTGAATGATTCAACAAACAAAAGAAATGGATTAATTTGTACATAAACAATGTCAACAGAAGATGAACAAATGATTGCATGTCCCCTAAGGGGAAACAACTCTTCACACTCACCATGGGAGATAACTCAATCAAATGAAATTCTAAAAGGTTAAAATCAAGTTCATGATCCAAAAGTTCATGTTTGGTTGACACATTTGACTATGCCATGTTGCTGTTTATTTAAGCTTGGAAGGGCTGAAACTTTACAAGATATATAGTTATACTACTTTAAATTAGATAAATTTAAGACATGTGTGTCTAAATCTTCAGAAATTTTACCCATGAATTCTACCTTAACCTTTTAGATTTGAAAAGTCTAACTGAGTGTACTTCTTTTGTTTTATCATAAAGAAAATCGACTACCTACTTTAAATGAGATAAGCCATGATAGTATGACAATGCAATGTACAACAAAATTGTTTTCAACTTTGACAGGGATTTTTTTTTAAATTGTTTTTATTTTATCAGAATATATCTAATAGAAAGTAATAATTGTTTGTATAACAAATGAAGTTTTTAAAAGAATTTTTGCATTCAGGTGTTGGATAGATTTCCTTCTTATTTGTTTTAACATATTGCTGTTTGAACTGCCATCTGGGTAGATATCTCAATTCATTAGATAAAGCAGGATAAATAAATATCGTTCAGATCAAAGTCCTTCAAATGATTTAAACTTGTTTTTTCAAGATTTATTGCTTGAAAAAAGGATGATATATAAATAAAAGTTTGAGATTTCTCTATAATAAATTGTGCTAGATATCAGTCAATTTGAATTGCTGTATTTTGCTAATAACATCCAACTGAGTCTTTTGGCATAACACTGTTTTGCTATTATAGATAATAAATAAAATTGAGAATGGAAATGGTGAATGTGTCAAAGAGACAACAACCCGACCAAATAAAAAATCAACAGCAGAGGGTCACCAACAGGTCTTCAATGTAGCGAGAAAACATGTTCTTGTTGAAAATGTCTAATATCTAAAAATATATCATATTTTCTCCTGCTTAAAATGAAAAGCCAGACCAGGAAGTTTAATCTACAGTTGCTTGCAAAGTTAACAAAAAAATATTACATCATAAATTGGTGTCATTCGTTGTAAGTTGTCCATAATCTTGTTAAAATTATCTTTAATATATCTTTATAGTTTATAAAAATTACAAAATTATGCTTTTTTATCCATTTGCATATGTTCTATGTCATGATATGAATTTTTTTTTACTTATATACTTGACATAAATGATAACAGGTCTCATCATTTCTCATTTGTAAAAGATTGCTTTTGTTATAAAATAAGTCCTTGACAAATTAAGCTAAATACGGTCTTCTACAGTGGGTTAATGGGTTACGTTATTGTAAGAATCATACAGAAACTTGAATGTCATCCAGGAATATGCCAAAATCTGAACAGAACGCCATTAGTAAAAAGTTACCACAGACATGTGACACATTGAGAGCAACCACATATCATTTCTAACTAAACTGATGTCACTAAATACTGGTCCTTATGTCATTGTCAAGACATGAACTTAAACTGTCATCTATACTACTGTATGAACCTGGGCAACCTCTTTACTGGACATCTTGCGAAGGTCTTTCAGGGGTTTATGATTTTCTTGTTTATTTCATCAGTATTTGGACTTTTTTATATGGTGTTCAAGAATCTTAAAGTAAAACAGGACTTAAAGGTGTATATACCATTTTTGGTGACCCTACATGTTTTAAGAGATAACTTTAAGGTCTTTCTTTTCATCTAGAGATTATCCCCTTGTTGTACCTCTCTGTTTGCTAAGCTTGGTTCTATTGTATAGCTGCAGGCTGTTTATTTTTTCTTGCATGTCAAAAGATGTGCATGCAGGAAAATGTGCACATAAAAAGTTCATGTTTGTTTCATCTTTAGTACAGCATTTATCAAGATGTCAGCGGTCAAAAAATAAATGGGCAAACATTTTAGCTTTTAATAAATGGACACACATGACAAAATGAACAGCTTTTAGATTAAGGAGGTGAAAATTTGTTGTCCTTGTAAATAGGGTCAGTCAGGTGTTTCCAAAATTGTTTTTTTATTATGACGGGTTTATTGAGGAATTACGAGTTGTCATATTTTCTTTATCATGTAAATATAAATGCTTTAGTTCCTGTGTTGATCAAACAATTGGACATTTATTCAGGTCTGATCAAATAAAATTAGATTTTTGAAATATGTCAAGAGATTTTAAACATTACATTCTTTTTGGTGAAAATTGAAAACACTGTTAGTACCAACTCCCTATTGTATTCAGTGCACTTACTAATTTACGTAATAAAGGTTTTATTAAAAACTGATTATAATTTTGTCAAGTCTTGTTTAATAGATTCACTGTGTTAATGTTGCTTATTGTTAGAATAGTGGATTTGTGTTTCTTTCCTTCAAGAATTTAACTATAATACACATAGATAGAACAGAGGGCTAATCAACTATGCAACGACTTGTGTTTGCTATATTTACAATTTGAAGAAAACACTTATATTAATAATCAACCATTTTCTTGACAAGTATATTTTATTTAGGTGAAGGGAAACCAAATTGTCCAGTAGTCCACAATGTATGCTGATCTCTATTTAGAGTCAATGTGATTACCTCAGGTTTTTTCTTTGAATCCGTCTCTGGGTGTGTGTTGAATACCCATTGGTGGCTTTCGGTTCTTTTCTATAAAAATTTGGGTTGTTTTCTCTTTGGTACATTTCTCGTTTCCATTCTCAATTGTGTTAAGAACAGTTTATCATAATTAATTCTACAACATTCACAGAGGTTGGTCTTTTATGAAAATAAAAAAAAATAGATATCATACTTTTTAGAGAAAGCCCCCTGTTGATTGAGTTGAATTAACTAGTACCATTGATTTTTCAAGTCAGTTTCAAGTTGTATTTTGATAAAATTGTGTATCCAGTCAAAATGAAACCTGAAATTAAAAATTAGAATAGATATGCACTTTCTTTGGAAATGTGACAATTTTTTACCCTTTCTCTACCACAATAAAGTCACATGACTGATTTCAACAACACTTACATGAAATTTATTGCACATTAAATTAGGCAATAATATTCCACATGGGATTTACAACTAGTTGTTTCTCTGTTTTAAGATGCTGTTTTATACTTTGAATTCTAAGGTTATAAAGAAAACGTGTTAAGATTATTATAAATGTAAATATTTGAAAAGAGAAAATGAATTTAAATCTAGATTCTTAAGTGAAAAATTTACATCAATATAGAAAAAATTATAAATCATCAGAATATTATATTGCTATACATATTGAGTAATATAATTTAGGATTTGCATGAATTTTCGACAGAATGAAGGGTGTGAAAGTACTTTAAATACTTATTTTCTGTGACTTTGCGAGGTAAAATTCAAAGCTTGTGTTCAAAAAGAAGAATCTGTATTTGCAGTAAAACTGTCTTTGAATCTAGTTTCTGGTTTTTAATATAAGTAAATATAGCTTAAGTATGACAGGTTGTTACAGTAATTTCTGTATGTTTACTATGGACTGTTTGGCAATGATTTGACAGAAAAATGAAGACACCTTTATTTATAAACCTTTCCAAGCAGACTTAGAATTTAAATGAATTCCTTATTCCAAAATTTAAGAACGAATTAAAAATCAATTTCAAACTTTTTTTAATGTAAAAGGTCTTCTTATATTTCATTTCAAAGTCAAATTTAAAATTTAATTAATTGTTCAAACTTACATAACAAAATCGTCTGTAATATTTTTAACTTAAACTAGGACTTGAGTTCAGATTGTACAATAATACAATGTTTCACCACATTCAAGTTAGGCGAGGCTACCGGGTAATACTAGATAAATTGATTTTTAAAGAATATTGATCTTTTAATGTTTATTGAGCAAACTTTTAAATTTTTGAAATGAGAACACCAAATAGATTAATAGGATAAAAGAATGTGGCAATCAATACAGCCAATATCTACTGTAGGGCCATGTCTTTTTCACAAATATTTGCTAGTCGTATTTAAGCTTAAGTTTCAAGTACATTACACCTGCAGCATACATTGAGAAGTAAGGTATAAGCATGACTCTGAATGGTTGTGTTCAAATTTTGCTTTCTGATGAATGCTGGGGGTTTGATTTTGAAACAGATTGAAGAAGTTGAAAGTACATTGTACATGTATATATGAAAAAAAGAATTAAATAATATATAAATGATCACAAAATTGTAAGAAGCACATATAAAATTTTAATTACGTTTTTTTCTGAAATTTTTGTCATAATTTTCAATCTTTTACTCACAGTCAGTTTATGTACCAACTTGAAAATTTATATGTCTGCTGCAATTTTGTAGAGATCATTATTTGGATATGAATGTTGTAACAATTTTTATCAAAACCATCCTTTTATAAGTTTTGACCTTTAATTCAAAATATTTGCTATGATGGGTACCAACTCTTCATTGAAAGTTTACATTCTTTCACCCCCATTTGTGGACCCCTTTAGCGAAAGTGTAATGTGTAGATTTTAAACTGAAGATTTTAATTTCGTCAAAGAGATATGCATTATCTTTGTATATGGGGACAAGACACCATGCAGATGTCGGAATGTTCACAGATATGTTCACAGATCGATAGCAAGATTAACTAAGCTGTACAAAGTAACACAGACTTATTGTTAAGAATTTATAAGAATTATGTCAAATAATAGCTAGAAATGGTTGGAAATCAATAATTTAAAACATATCTATCATCTAACTGAATAAAGCGTTTGTCAGCTCGGTGGGAAAGCTTGTCTCCGATAAGTACTGAAATTGACCAGCCAGTATCTATCCATGATGTTTTTTTGCTTTTAAATTTTAAATGTGCTTAGAAAAGCAGCCATTTTCTTGTTGTTTGCACTTAAATGATTTTACTTTGTCATTGTACATGGAAATCTATATTTCGACAGATTATGAAGATGTCTTTGCCCAGTTATAATATCTTTACACAAAACCATTAGTATTTAGTATAAAAACATTGGCATTTTCAAAAGGTTGCAGGTTACTTATGTCAGAAACATAAAATTTTACAAGTTTGGGTGTTTTGTGTCTTTTTGTTTGGCAAAAAAAGATGTCACCTGCTTTAGAGGAGTAATCAATACTGTTTTACGAGAATTTAATATGGGATGTATACTTTTTCTGTCTGTAATTGAATGAAATTCATACCATAATGTGTGAATTCAACTTTAAAAAACATCCATAAAAATCGTCTAGTTAAGAAAATACAGATATAATGTTATTTCACAGGGAGTCGAGTTTTATTAATGCATTGTAAAATGTGACCTTGCGAAATAATATGCATGGATTATATTAATATGTTAAATGTGAAGTAGTGACTTTTGTTGAATAGGTACAGCTAAAATATTACTTTTCTTGCATAACTTTGCATCTAGATGAATTTCAAAGTCAGAAATGTTAAATAAGAGTCCGAGATTAGTGCTGATTCATTGTCATATAATTAGATATAGTAGATTTAGGAACATTGGCATTTTAATATATTAAAAAAAAACTTACGAAAACTAATAATAAAAACATTTATATATTTGCCAAATGTGATAAGATTTTATTGTAATGTTATTGTACAATTGGATGTAAGCCCACTTAGTCCAGTAAATTAGAATAAATACTATTGCTAAAGGAGTTATAATGTTACATTCCATCTTGTCAAAACAGAATTAACAACTAGGACTAGCATATGCAATCGTTCTCAATGGATTTTACATCAAATTTCTGTAGAAGCTTTGTTGCAAGAAAATTCTCTGACACCTGTTTAAGTGTAGATGTCCTTTGAACTTGGAAGGGTTTTTTCCATGAAAAAATGAAATTGGTAAATTATGTAACATAATGACACAGACTTGAGATTATGCTGCTCTTTTTCTTAATCAAGAGTATAGGATCGACACACTTCTTATATTTTTCATATTTGTTAAATATGAAAAGAAATTTAACTGCAGAGTACATCTGAATTTTTAAAAGATTATATAACCATGTATTAACATGTGATTCAGTTTTGAAGAATATGAAGCAGGCAAGACATTTCAATGTGTCCACATATTTATTTCTCGCTAAGAATTTTGATATGTATAAAGTATGTTTATTTCCTTTTACTTCACCGAAATTCCATTACGTAACAAAAACTCATCTTTTGACCAAAATTTATTTTTCACATCTTTATAAAAAAAATTTGACAAGCAATTCATTTGATGATGTTTTAAATCGTAATTAAGTGGTCGTAAAGGATGCCCTTGCTGTGTTCTCTCAGTCAGAACAAAAACAACAATGACTATAATTAATTAGGTTGTTGTCCTGACTTGTAGGAGTGACAACGATAATGACCATTAATGGTAGGTACATCTACCATCCTGTTGTTATACTATGTAAGGAACGATCGTAAATCATTTCTTACATGTTTTCATCTGAATTATACAAGTAATTAATATTTACGTAATTAGCAATAAACAGACACTACCTCACTCAAGAAATATTAATTTTCATCAAATAAGTTATATAAACAGACACTACCTTACTCAAAAATATTAATTTTCATTAATTTAGCTTTTTTTTTACTGACGAATGTGCTTTTTTGGGTTGGAATGAATACTTTCCTTTCATTGATTAATAATTTTGTACTAAGAGGTGTTAATTATATAACCTAGGAAGGATGGGAGGTTTTGGGTGTAGAAATCTTACTTAAAATTAAAATGATATGGGAAAAGACAAACTGAAGAAAATATTTTGTCCAGAATGAGATACAATTATATTGTGACACATTTTTAGATCTATTGAAAGATTGTTTTTCCATTTGATTAAAACATTGTGTTATCTTGGGGAACATTTCTGTGTTTCTATAATGCTAGCTAAATATTTGGTCATGTCAAGTTAAACACGGTAAAACTAGAATTAAATTTCAAGTGTTACAAATTGGCATCAAACATTACATTAAGTTATATTAAGCTTACGAAAAGTTATTGAGACGAGGTGGAATTTTTGAATTAAAGTTTGTCTCCAAAGTTATGGTTATATAGGTATTATAGACAAGTACCGCCAGAGTTATCAGCCATGTTTGGTAATTGATTATAGATGTTAGTTTCCTGTCATCCAGCTCCGTCAAATCTACTTTTGTTTTGGGGTTTATCTTTAATGTCTGGGGGTTTAAGTTGAAAGTTTGTATGAAAGGTTTTTCAAGAGCACATTCATTTTCCTCTCTGGATTAACAGTCGACAGAAATACTGTTTGCTTAAAGATTTAACGCTGGAATTTTTATTCGATATTTTTTAAGATTTAAGTCAGATTTCTTTTCAAGTCTTAATTGTTTATTTTTTCGGTCTAATATTTGTTAATATTTTTGTGACATGCTTTAGAAGTACCATGATTGATAGAAGTGTTTTGAACTCTTACTATAAAACTCAAAAGAGAAATATTTAATAATGAGTACCAATAAACCAAAAAAGAGACAGAAAATCTAGCAAATATTTAATAATGAGAACCTATAAACCAGTAGAAACAGACAAAACATCTAGCAAATATTCAATAATGAGAACCTATAAACCTAGAAAGAGACAAAAAATCTAGCAAATATTCAATAATGAGAACCTATAAACCAGTAGAAACAGACAAAAAATCTAGCAAATATTCAATAATGAGACCTATTAACCTAGAAAGAGACAAAAAATCTAGCAAATATTTAATAATTAGAACCTATAAACCTAGAAAGAGACAAAAAATCTAGCAAACTGACTTAGTGAATTCCCAAGACAAAATCTGAAGAGTCTGGGGAATTTGCAAAAAAAAAAGAATTATTGTGTATATAGTTATTCAAGTTCAATAACTCTTTTAAGTTTTCATACAAAGTTCTATCGAGAAAAAAAATCCTAATCTGTTTGATTAAACTAGTTTTCATGCTTTCATGCAACAGGAAGACCACTTTATAAATTTAAGTCTCAAGTTAAGAATTACCTCTTGAACAGAGCTAAGATTCAATTTGAATTCAAACTTGTCCCTCTTCAGATATTTAGTTTAAGATACAATTGTCCATTTCTGTAGGTTCTCAAAGTTAAATATCTTGATAGAACTCTGGTACAGGAAAGATGACTTCTCATATGCAACGATCATCTTTACAAATAAATGAACTTGAGTAAAACCTAACTTTAAGTCAATGTGGGACATTGATTCAGGACATTAATTGTCAGAATCTTTACTTCAACCTTTCTGCCCCAGAAACTTTCATGTAATAACTTCATCGTGGACTATTAGGGTACATTTACCCATCTAGACACCAATGAATACAATATTGTATTGAAAAGACAAGCTATATAATTCACAGGTCAATAAAAAAGAGATTGCGTTTTATGTCAATAAATGTTGGTTACCCCATGTTTTTTTCTTTTCAAACAGAGATATAATACTTATATTGAACTTAAGTTTATTTCTACTCTATATTATGTATGTTAAAATGGGTAGTTTATTTAGCAATTGATGGAATTTTTATTTACATTAAGTTCGGTAGATTTCAATATAAATGAAGTCGTCAACCTTTTATGTGGTGTTTTGGAAGAGTTTTTAAATTTTACAATTTATAATTTACAGAGAGCACAATATCATTTTAAAATATTTTTCAACCATTCAGGCTTGAATTAATAATTTTTCTGGTTCATTACATAAGAGTATTGAAACAGACTTGTAAAATATGGTTACGTTTTTAATGAAAACCTATCATTTTCAGCTCGTAAATAAGCTGTTTATTAGATGAACTTCGAAAAGAAGTAAAATACTGTTAGTTAACAAGGCAGTGCTTGTTCTTTTGAAGCTTCTCATAAATATTTGGTTAACATTGGATAGGGTGAGAATTACAACAATGAAATAAGTAATTATGTTAGCGAAATCAAAGATCTTGTTTCACGCTAGAACTGACCTAATCTTCTTAAAACATTTAGGACAAGGTACAAACCAAAGTTTAAGGTTGTTCTGGGCTATATTTAATTGTTTTGAATACATTAAATTTAAATGAAATGTGAAAGGATTTATAAAAATATGAAAAAATCTTTTATGATATTTGTCTTTAGAAGAAGAAAAAAAATAATCAGGGGAAATAACTCAAGTTTTTTGTTGATTTTCATGTGGGTGTTTCATAGTTCATTTATCTACAATTATTATTCTAATCGAGTTATTGTTTGAGGAATAATATTGTAAATAATAAAGGAAAGTTGGGCAGTTGTTTAAATATGGGAATGTTTATCTGCTTAGTCAAAATTACCAATTCCTTTGTACCCGCTAACCTGATTGATTGCTTAACCCCGGCAAAGTTATGGCCTGTAAAATCGACAATTTTCTTTTTATTTTATTACCATAGTGTCAATCAATATGGTATGATAAGAAATGTTACAAATCTATGTTAAACCGTATTTGATATAATATTGCCATTTATATTATTATTTATTTCAAAATAAAGTCATTTCTTTGTTTGGAAATATTTCCACTTTAAGGTATTGAATTAAGATTGAATATTTAACAATCACTCTTGGTGTGGAGTATTTTTAAGATAACACTGAACAGGATTTTTAGTATTTGATGTTTTGACAGTTTGGGACAAGTATCTAGGATTTTCATAGCAATCTTGTTTTCCGCTGACCCCTGTGTGGTTTCACAAATATTACAGACTAACATATATATAGGATCATTATCTGTTCAGAAGTAAATGATATAGTTGATGTGTTTTGTCAGCCCATTAAAGGTGAAAATTCAATATGGTTTGAAATGATAAGTTAAAAGCTTAAAACTTTTTGAATTGAAATGAAAAGTGCAGGTATCGTTAGTTTTGAAGGTGACCTCATTTTTAAATATCATACAGTCTTTATTCGATTTCTAGATATTGATGACAAATTTACTTCTTTAAATGAGAATTTTGAAATAAAATAAATCAAGTTTTTAACTAAGTCAAAATTAGGGAATCATTTTTGTTTTGTTTTGAAAAACAATTCTATTTTGCACCAATCAATCATCACAATAGTTGATGATTGAATATAAAGTTGTGGTTCATAGGCAGATCCAGTAGGGACCCCACCCCTCCCCTAATGTCTGAAAATGTTGGTTGATTATATAGGGAATCACTGAAGCATAACTGGAGCCCCCCTCCCCACCTCTCTGCCTCAGATCAGTCAGTGCCCCCTCCTTATAAAAAGTTCTGGATCCGCCACTGTGCTTCAATTCCTTAGGTACTGTTTTGATATTGACACAGTGAAGTACACGAAAGCTCAAAAATGGACCAAAAACCTCCTGTCCCAATTTCAACTATTCAATAGGAAAGAAATACCTATACATTTAAGTACCCTTATAGCCAAATTTTTGTTTGTATATAGATTTTACAGAACATGTAGGTATTTGAAAATTGTTTTCAGAGAGTTCAGATACTTCAGTTTTATCATTGCAAGCATAGATCAGAGTATCTTAACTTCCTTAATTATGTCAGAACGTAATCTATAAAAACTATATTTCAATATTTAAGTTAGTCAAATCTTTTTACTTATCTAATCTATAATGGAATTAAAATGTTATAAAAAGATATAGCTATTTATATTTTGACGTAGGTAAAAAATTGAGTTAGATAAAAAATCGGTAGATAATGTAAATGAAAGTAAACAAATTGATACTGCTTAAAACAAAAACTGTACAATAAATTTTCGGGAGATGGTATTAAAGATTCTAAAGTTTTTAAATATTTAGGTAATACAAGAATTAAACAAATTTTGTAGCAATAAAATTATAAACAGAAAAGTTCATGCCATAGAAAAAGTAAATACTACTTTGTACTGAATGATTTTCTTTTGACGATTTAAGTGAGGAAGAAAATAAACAGATTTTTCTGCCAGGGAAAACACAGTGCAGACTCAAGTAATATATCTTGTTTTAACTGTGCAAAAAACACCAAACAGATAGGCATCAGTATAGTGATGTTATAAACAGTTTATATGATGAAAGTTTTTACTGAGAGAAACCATCAACTTTTAAGTGCGGAGAAAATAGGAAGTTCTGTTTTATGATTTCTAGAATTACGGTAGTTGTTGAAAGATGAGTGGATGCTACTGATGGACATTGATATTACTGATGGACTTGAGAACTCCATGTTGATGTATCTAGGATAATTTATAATTTATTTATCAAAATCTTTTGAAAAAAACAACATTATTTATATTAAAATAAGAATAGCTGGTTCCATGGTGTCTGGAATAGAGGTGGCGGGTTCATGTATATTGGACAGCAACACAACAACTCATGTGTGCAGCATAGGACATTTTACCATCAGGACACCATGAAAAAATAAATTTAAGCTTTGGTGTATAGAAAAAATGTCTCATTAACAATTATACCACATCTCTTTATTTTTATGTTGACTCAGACAATAATTTGTGTAGTAAGAATTACTCTACAAATCTTTGGCTCAGATCGCTACATACTATGTAACAAATGCCTTAGCCATTCTTATGATACTAGATTTTGCTATAAAAAAATATGTGTTTCCACAATAAAATGAACACAATATTATTCACAGGTTTTGTGAGATTCATGGTCCAAATAAGTTTTTTTTGTGGTTTTTTTTTTTTTTGGGGGGGGGGGGGGATGATAAATAATAAAGTCCTCTGTTCTTCCAGCAGTAGAAATTAAAATGATAAGATAATTTACTGTAATGTTGTGATGAGCAGAGTATTTCAGCTGCTGTCTAAAGTCTAAAGTGATCATCATTATTCTCATCATGTCTGATATATATGTTTCTGTTATTGGTAGGTGTGGTGTGACGACAATACAATTATTCATAATTATATAATATTGAGCTATTGAGAGTTGCTTATGCAGTGATGGTGCTAATTGCTAAATGTTAATTGGGAGCTCGGAAAAAAAGGAAAATTTTAATCAACTAATATATACCATTTGAGTGATCTAATGCACTTAAGAACTTTTAAATACATAATTATGTTTGGTGTATCATATAGCATTTACAGAAATGCCCTTTTCTGAATGTCCTCTTAGCTACTTATTTTCAGTCAAGACTTCAGATTTCCATTTGAAATATTATATTTTTTAGTCAATTCATATTTAAATATAAAACATTTTATTCTGGGTAGTGGAACTAGTCTAGGTCAAGTTTTAGGCTGAATAAATTACTTTGCTTAGTCAAAAAAGTCATGTTATATTTTAGGAACTTAGACATAATAAGTGTTTCTAAAAACAGTCATAAGAGTGCTTGAGAAATGACCAAGGATTGTACTTTGCCAAAATATCTATGTTTATTTCAACTTATTTGGGTTCAATTTATGTTAGGTATTAGTACCTGAATTGTATTTTCAGTAGTCCTTTAGTAAGTAAGTAAGTTAAGAGTTAATCTCGTCATTCAAAAGTATAGTACATGTACTGATGTTTGTCTTGGCAAAGGAATGTTAGTCTTTCAATCGAAAATGGAAGTGAAAATTTTAAACCTTTTTAAAAGCAATTTCTTTGCATGGGGCCAATATTTTTCAATAAGTCTTAAATGGTTACAATATTTACCAGGTCAAATTTAATTGGTTAATTACAGAGACAATTTTGATATATGTTTTTGTCAATTTTTCATCTTAAGAGCTTTTAATATACAATAATTAACTTCAATCAGGTGATACTGTATACTTAAGAAAAAAACACATTTCAGGTGTCTTCTCAGGTGTTAAAAATTTCAATTGGCCAAGAACTTTAAATTGCAAATATTTTTGCCACTTTTTTTTTTATTTTTGGAGGTTGTACAAGTACACTAATCTGTCATAGAAATCATGAATTAAATATATTTCTGACACTTTTTTATTTGTTTTTTTTTCAGTCTCAAGTACATTTCTCTTTGTACTTGATAATTCTCTATTAGATATTTGCTTAAAAAAGGATTGAAATGGCTTTTTCCCTTTTCTGTTCACTTTATAATTATGAAATTGTTATTTCATGCAGGCATCAGCCTCTTTCCTTTCTCTCTTCAACATTCTATTTAATAAATAGCTTTTTTTTCTTTGGCCGGATCTGTTTTCATTAAGTTACCAACAAAAACAACACTGAAGTCTTTGTTTGGTGTGAAATTTATTGAAATAAAGTTATTAGGATTTAAAAGAAGGATTGTAATATAATAGGAAGACTTGCTCAGATCAGGTCAACTTCTTTAACTATAACAAGGATACCACTATTTAATATTAATATTAAATATGATACTATTGTATAGGGATAATTTCATGTTTTTATTCAGTATTGTTATATTTATATTATATGGTGTAAAGTTTTTTGCTAAATTAAACTTGTATTACACTATTAAACTGTGTGAGGCATTATAAAAGTGAAAGTTGTTGATGTTTTATTAGACTCATGTCTGTCTGTCCTTAATTATTTGTGTGGTTTATATTTTAAATGTAAAATAATATAATCGCCAAAGATCATTTATCCTTTATTTATTATCACAATGGAAAACATACCCGTCTTTTTTGTGTGCAAAATAGAACAAATATTGTATTGTTATTTTGGGTTTTGTTACATAGCATTAATAAGGGTAGTATGAGGAATTCCTGCAAATTTTGTGACATGATTCAGACATAAAATATTGCCATTGACAAAATAGAAGGATGACAAAGAAAGAGATCCCTCTGTGAGGATGAGACTCCAGTGAATAAAATTATAGATTATATTTTAATTTTTATACACACAATGCTTTGGCTGATTGGCAGCTAGTGCCTTGCCTAAATAATCAGTTATCTCCCCTTCATCAAACCTACAAAGGGAGACTATTTATACCTTTTTCTTTGTTCCTTAATTTATAACTTGACTTGTGTAAGGGAGAAAAATTAAGGCCTATCATTTTAAAAATATTTTTAAGACATTGTGTCAGAATAATAAATCATTAATGATGCAAGAATTTTTTACTTCAAGGAATTGCATAATTTATCCAATTATTATTTTTCAAAAACATTTTTCAATAACACCAGTATCAGCAATATGATATATAGACATTTCTGTTGAATCTCAACAGCATAAGCATATCACAAAACAAAAGGCAAACTAAAATCTGCTTGAATGCCAAAATCTTTATGTGATATGCATTTCAATATCGTGTACATGCATTCTAAGTTCTGTCATACCAAAGCACTTGCAGCAGCAGCCAGAAGTACTTCACTTCTCAATGACTTTCCTAACGAAGCATAGTAATTAACACGTAATATACATTAGATCATCTGGCAATACTTCTGAAGCATCCGTCAACAAGTCTTTGGTAAAATACGACATACTTGAACAAAAAATGGAACGTAATTATTAAAACATAATTCTTATAAGAAAATAGTGTCTGTAGCTTGTGGATGTGTTGTACCACTTGACGAACATAAGAACTAGAATAATTAATTGCAGGTTTATGGTACTTCATTATTATGTAATGGATGAAAGCTTTATACTTTTTTTCTCACATATTTTTGTAATAGTTTTGTCTAACATAGTATTGAATGGAGAAACCATACTCCTTTGTGTTATTTTATGTTATTTATAGATTGTACTTTGAAAATGTTAGTACAAAGTCTTTCATATATACCCAAATTTAGATGAATAGATTTCAAAGATTTTGCAGTAGTTAGGTATATTTGTTGAGACTAAGATGAGGTACCCAGTTTTTTCCCCATGTTGTGCTATCAAAACCAAAATTTTAATGCAAAACAAACTTTCTCTATTCAACCCTTCTTTCATCTACAGAATGTTAAACCCTCAGGTTGAACCATTATTTCAAATGTAACAACCCACAATCAGAAGCTTTTCAACAAACTTTAAAAAAAAAAAACTAAATATCTGCACTAAAGGTATTTTCACAGTATTGCTCAAAATGATCAATGACGTCATGTCCTTATAATGACTTTTGATAGACACTTTTATACATAAATCGTAATATATACCTGTTAATTTCTAGTAAGAAAATATTTAAATAGATTGGGTCATTTCTATATGATTAAATATTAAATGTAATGAACCTCACACAATCCCTTTAAAGGATCAGAGCATTTTATAAAGATGTTCCTACGGCACATTCTTTCATATTTAATATTATATTATTAATAGATAAATGGTTAAACATTACTTTTTGGAATTGAAAATCAGTTTAAAGGAAATTCTGCTATAATAAGCAAAATGCTTGCTTGCAAAATGGATGAATTTTGTGCCTGTATGACCAAGTCATGCTATCTGGACCATATGGTGTTTTTTTCTGTTTTATTATTTCCTAATTGTTTGTGCATCTTTTTTTCAAGAAGTCGGGTGGTGTCTGTTTTGCAATTCCTGATTTCCCTTTTTTGTACTAAGGTAGTGCGCTGTTATTGCTGTAAATATAGTCCAATAAAATGAAAACTTAGATAAAAACTTATCTTTCGAATTTTGTTGGAAAATTGTTTTGTTTTTTAGTGCAGAAGTTTCTGTTTGATGTACTTGGAATAATAATTCTGTTTGTCTTGTTTAGTCAAGTATACTCAACAGCAACTCTGAAGCAGAAAATATGAAGCATTTGTCTCAATCATAACAACCATTCCTTTTATTCTGCAATTAAACTTGAAAATGTTATGTAATGTTCAGAATATTTTTTTTTTAGAAAAACCTACAAGCAAAATAGAAAAGTTTAAGAGTCAATATTATTACTTTACTCTTCAAAGAAAAAGAAAACTACTACACTATTTTCTTTCATAATTTTGAAACAGGATGAGACTTCTTTACCATATTGAAGAAATTTACATTTGAAGTGGAATAATTTGTTCCAAGCTTGTGTCAGAAATAATATTATTTCATTTCTCAGGAAGAAAACATGTTTAGTAGATCTTTTGACCGTTGATTCGTATCTGAAGTTTGCTAAATGAGGTTTCTTTGAAAGATAAGAGGAAATTGAAGCTTTATTTATGTAAACTGTAAAAAACGAAGCTGTCAGAAAGTTTATTTCTTCTAATTAGTAAAGAATGTAACATGCTGATTGGGAATTAAGATAAAAGGATTTATGGCTCTATGTTTTACCCCTATTTTGTCAGCTGACATGCCTAAAGGGGTAAATAAATCAATTATTTCTTCAAAAAGTTTTGTATCAGCTTGCTTGCAACACTGCTTGCAGACAAGTGTAGATAGGAAAAATTATTGAAATAAGAGAATGAAGATCTTTCAGGAGGGAAATTTGAATTTGATACTTTGAAAGTTTGTCTATAGGAGTCTGTATTAACATTTATTTTCTGATTTGAATTTAATTTGCTGGATCAAGAGCTGAAATTATCAGCATGCTTAAACATTAAAAGGCCCAAGGGACAACTTATCTTTAAAGTAGAAGATTTATGTATATTATTAGTTCTTTCCTGCACTCCAAAATGTTTTTGAAGTATACAAGAAAAAAAGAAAGAATTTTTTTTAAAACTCATATTTGTTCAGTGATGATGTTTGATACAGAATAAATTAAAGGGATTTGAATATGACCTTATTTTAATTACCACTGTAGCGTTAAACGATTGTTTACACAATTACGTAACTCTCGTAAGATTTATGTATCTTCTATGTAATATTTCCTATGTCTGAGTAAATTGAAATATTTTAAAGCATTTAGGTTAAAACCTTATGTTTGTTTAAAATTTAGAATAAGTTTTGTTCGATTTCTTTTGAAGATTAGATTTAGAATACATTTTATTGTATCATAAACTAAATTCCGTCTTTTTGAAATGAAATTTAAATTGCTCACTATGAAATGCATCAAATTACTTTTAGGGTATATTTAGACTTTATTAAACTTGTCTCAAAGAAAAATCTAAGATATATTTGAAAAGGTTTGTCATAATCCTCAGCAGGGTTTAATTCTTAATAGTAATCTCAAATCTTGTTAAAAGTTTCAAAGCAGCCATTGTCCTGATTTCAATATGTCTGTTGTAATTAACAGTTAAATTACCAGTGTTAGTTTTGATGAAAGTGTCATGATTATTTTGATATTTGTAAAATGAAGGACGGGGACACCATTTTCTTAAGGTTTAACAACAAGACAGATCATATATAAGAATAAATATTTCTCGAATTCAATAGGGAATATAGGTAATTAGTACAAATAAGATGGAAGATAGTTTTTGCCATAGTATAGATAAAGAAATATTAGCTCAGTCTTGGGTGGTTGTGGAATTTTGATAATTGTGACACATTAATTGCATAGGGTGTTTTTTTCTCCATTTTATAAAATATTTATATGATAAATTGTTGATGCTAACAAAATATCGCCAACTCTTTGACCTATTTTCAATGATGTCTATTTTAAAAAGACTATGGAGCAAGGTCCTACAAGATTTAGGTGTAGTATAAGGAAGTGATAAAAATTGAATCAAATGATCCCCTACTGTTTGTGTGATATATTGCAGATCGCTGCACTTTATTAATAAACTGCATGATAATTGTGCAGTAAACATCAATAAAACAGTTATTTAGCATATTTAAAAGGTTTTGTGTTATGTTTTCTTGAGTATAAAATATTTGAAAACTATTTTATTTCATGACTATGGGAACCGTACCTTAATTATTATTTTTTAACAAATTTATAAGCAGTGGCGGATCCAGACCTTCTTTTAAGGGGGGGGGCCCGCTCCAGTCACGCTTCAGTGATTCCCTATATAAGCAACCAAATTTTTCCCACAAAAGGGGGGGGGCTCGGGCCCCCCAGGGCCCCCCTGGATCCGCCTATGATAAGAAACTTAAAACATTGACATTGAATATATTATGGACATGAATTTTGAGCTTTAAAAAAAAGTGGAATGAAAATGTTTTTAGAAACTAGTTTGAATATTTTTTTTCTGTAAACAAAACAGTATTAACAAAGATACCGAACTTCAATGCACTTGAGAACAAAGTAAATAGAGAATTTAGAATAGGCATATAGATAACAATTACATGGTAATGTCTATTGTCTAGATGTTGAGATAAGATTAACAGTCATGTAAATCATGTAACCTTTGATTTTGTGAAGACACCTGGCTCCATGTTGATGTTGATTGGCACCATGGAAGATTTATAGAGTTACTCCCCTTTGGTGAAATTGCATTCAGCTTCTTGTGGGTTATTGTGCCTTGAATTCCTGAGAAATGTTATATTTCATTCATTTCATAGTTGTATTATTGGAGCAATTTCCATGTTATTTATATTGACAAGAAAAAACATGAGTGGACACAAAATATGTACATTAAGAGACATTCAATTTAAGACTAGTTGCAAATAACACAGAACTCAAAGTCTTTCTTATGTCAAATATATATGGTAAAATTGAGAATGGAAATGGCGAATGTGTCAAAAAGACACCAACCCAACCATAGAACCGACAACAGCAGAAGGTCACCAACAGGTCTTCAATGCAGCGAGAAATTCCTGCACCCGGAGCTGTCCTTCAGCTGGCCCCTAGACTTTTGAAATTTATTTCTGTACATACAGTTAACCAACAAATTTTCATGAACAAATTACTTTTGTGATGAATACAATTAGAAAATAAATGAATATATATAAAACTTCCCATATACATTGTATATTAAAGTACTTCAAGAAAATATGAAAATTTATAGTGAAAATATTTCCAATCAAAGTTTACTAGAAAGTGTTAAACATGCACACAACGTATCAGTAAGAATGAGTTTGTTTACAATTTGCAGCATAATTAAAGTTTGGCTACTATTTCTATGCAATTGTGTATTGATAACCTCCTGGTTTTAACAATAAATACTGCAGACATTAGATGCAACATTTTAAGTCAATAGCATATAACAGTCTATTATTTGAACTTGGAATTATTTTTAACTATGGAATTTGCTTGATTTCTTGTTATTGAAATTTTTAATAAATTCCATGATTATTCTGTACTGAAATGTTCTGTGCTGCGCACAACACTTTCTATTACAAAGAAAATAGTATATTTTCAATAGAATGTACTGTGCCGCGCACAACACTATCTAACCAAAATACATTGTATGGAAAGTGTTATTAACCGCTCAAAAGATCATAATACAAAATAAACATGGAATTTATAAAAAAATTTAAACACAAGAAATTATGCGAATTCCATAATCAAAAATAATTCCAAGTTCAAATAATAGCCTGTTATATGTACAATTGAGCTCTTCACCTGATGGACACAATCAACCACTATTGTTTATTCTCAGCATGACAGATCCCTTACATTCTTATGCAATGTTTATAAAAGTTTTGTAAGGAAGTTTGTCTTCATAATGTAACTTGCCAAACTTTTCCATACAGCAAACAGTAATACAGACTACTTTAACCTATAATGGTTTACTTTTTAAATTGTTATTTGTATGGAGAGTTGTCTCATTGGCACTCACACCACACCTTCCTATATCTATCTATAACTTTTTAATCAACTAAAACGACAATGGTAAAATTATTGTCGATTGAGAACAATATTATGATGTGACCATGTACTTTCGGCAGACCAAACTGATAGGCACTTGTACAATTTAAGCAGAGAACCATGAAAACTATATAGTTTATATTTGTCATCCTGCACTTTATATATGTAGTTTCGTTTGCATCTTTTATGAATGAAAAAGTAAATATTTTTGTAATTTTTTATTTCAGGTGTCTGCCTATGATCCAGACTGCAATGGAAACTCCCAAGTCTCCTATCATCTGGCTAACATGTCACACTCCAGTATTGATGTGTTTAATATCGGACCTACCTCTGGACGATTGTGTGTAGCCAAGACTCTGGACTATGAAACACAGAAAATCTATGAGTTTCCTGTTTATGCTACTGATAGTGGTAAGATCAATATATGTAATAGCTATGCCTGAAATATTTGCCACTGGACGTTTGGCAAGAAACATGATAGATCAATCATAAAACAATTGATAATCACCCTCTGTGGATTTTTTTATAAGATTAATGGGAACCATTTTAATGTGTTAAGGTCAACTGCATATTGAAATACAGTTTGTAACAGGCTTGTTAGCAGATTTTGACAAAACCATGAAATTTTATATTAAATATTTTAGATCAACAAAAATGGGTTTCTTCTTTAATATACAAAACCACAGTATTATATAAATGATTTTAAAGAAAACACTCAAAAGATTTAGTAATCATGACATTAATAGTGACTAAGGGCTGTTTAAGTTTTACTATGTAAGGAGGACATACAAGTTATATCTACTGTCTTAATGGGAAATATAATTAAGCATGTATCTTTCTATTATTATCTTTTAATATTGTTATCTTTAGATATCAGTCAAATATGTCCTTCCTTTTTCTATTGATAAAAAGACGAGGAAAAAAAACCACAAACAAAAAGATTTTTAATTTATCTACAATTAGTTCAATTAAGATTTTGTAGTTGGTAAAATACAGTTTTCATAACAGAGCATGTATATAAAAATGTTACTCAATTTTGAAAATTTCCATATCAGCATTTTGTCTCCTGTATATTTCTTTTATAAAGTAGCTATTAATAAGATTTGTATTTCGATTACACACAAACCAGATGTGACAATACATTCATCTGGGGATTACACATATTTGATGTGAAAACAACAGAATTTATGCTCATTTGTTCCATTTTTTGATAAAATATACATAAATGTCAATGTTTAATCAACACTTGATTAAGTAATAATTTCTAATTGGTTTATTTTGTATCTGTCTGATTAAAAAATACCTCAAAGTGGGTCAGCTATATTTATCCTTTTTCTAATTTTGAAAGGGTTTTTCAAGTTGACCAAAATTATTTTATGCAAGAATATTGAAGAGTAATGAGAAATCTGGTATTAATCCAGTAAAATATGAATGAAAGGAAATAGTAGGGCAGGCCCGTAGCCAGGAATTTCCAAGGGGGGTTCGTTGGACTCATGAACTCGACTTAAACAGTCACAATTTGAACAAAACGTTGACTTTAACAGTGCTTATTTGATTTCAAGGGGGGGTTCGGACGGGGGATTCGTCCGAACCCCCCGAACCCCCTGGCTACTGGTATGGTAGGGTATACTTCAAGGAGACCGTAATCTAACAACACAATTAAAAAAATTGTATTTGTGGTCAATTTGTTGGCTACCTTTTATACTTACAGTAAATAAAGTCTATGGTATTCAACTCCTATTGATAGCTGCAAGACTTTTCTGATCCCAACAAACTAAAATATCCAAATTAAAGCACAAAAAAAAAATCTTGTATTTTGTAACATTTTAATGCTATATATATGTCTATTTACTACAGAAAGGAAATTTTTTTATGCTCACCCATGTACATATGCTTATTTAAAAAAAATGATCTTTGACTTCAGGTGGATTAGATAGTTCTGTAATCGTCAGCATCACCATCGAGGATGTTAATGACAATCATCCACAGTTTTATCCACTAAACTACAGTACAAATGTCAATGTCAACTTACGGCCAGGACAAGACATCATCACGGTTCAGGCTAGAGACGAAGACAGTGGTAACTTCAGTGCTATACAGTATAGCATAGCTGGTGGCAATGATGACAATCTCTTCTCTGTAGACAGGTACTCAGGTAAGTTTCTCTCTAGACAGGTACTCACGTAAGATTTTAATGAAAGTGAATTCTTTAAGATAGATGGAACTATTTGTATTGGCTTTATGCCAGCCAGCCGTATTGTTATGGAATGATTTATTACGTCATGGTGGACAATCCTTTCACACACTTGACTAAACTTCAGGCAAAAGTAATAGATGTTGTAAAGCAATGTTACTTCTGTCATTAACAGAATAAAGAAAATTAACGCTACAATAAATATAGTATGAAATTTAAGTCTCGGAAATTTAATATGATGAGAGACCAATTGCTACTATTTGACTTTGGTAGGAAACTTTGGACTTGCATCTTTTCATGAATTTTGGTAACTTATTTCAATGTCAAATTGTTTATATTTTGCCCTGTTCAAGCATATTTCATTCTTTTGAAATCATGTAACAGAAAAAATTAAAATGAAATAACATCTCTCCATTAGTCATTATACATGTTACAAAGAAAAGCTATTAATGACAACGAGAAACAATTGCTAATAAAGAATTAATGACAGGATGTAGAAATCAAATTTGTGCATATGCAGTTAAAATAAAGGACAAATCATTTTGAACAAATTTCCAGTAAAATGAAAATTGTTTTTGATACTAAAGTTGGTATTTTTGATATTCATAGCTATTCCTAAAGTAGAAATGGTATGCGTCTTTTTTAAGTGCTTTGTCATTAAACTGAAATTCTTTTGTCAACTTCCTGTGACGAAGTTCGAGGAGTAAGAATGTATAAAATCATCTTGTTAAAAATATTAACGATTAATCAATAAAATCTACCATTGAATGCTTGAATTTTTTTTCACAAATATTGTTTTGTGCAGTATAAAATCATCTTTCATATTCATGACATGGCTGAATGAATATAACTATAGAATACCTTTGCATGTAGATAATTTGGATCATATAAAGTTATATTCAGTGAATTGAGTACACAATTCAAATACGAATTATATTGATAGCAATAAAACTATATAAGTCGTTAGAAATAAGTGTCGTACAAACATTAGTTTGTGATGTATGTGACCATCTGTCTAAAATTATCACCCAAAACTTGTAAATTTTATGAAGTTATATATCTTATAAAAACTTTAAATGTTTTATTGCTCATAAAAATTTGAAAAAGTAAAAACGTTTTAAGTTTCATCTATTTGTAAAGATTTATTCTTGTTAAATTTACAACTAACAGAACATTAAATGTGTTTCTTTGTATAAATATGGATATATTAAAACATTTTCAAAATGTAACTGTTTAAAGAAAGATTCCAGGCATTGTTTCGTCAAATCCACCTTGTCCAAAGTGATGATTTCAGTGCATAATATATTATATGCAAATAAGAAAAAAAAGAACATTTAGCATTAATGTTTAAATAACTGATTAATTTCATGATAAAGATTAATCTTTTAGTCTAACCAAATTCGGTTGAAATAATGATTTCATTTTGCAAATTCCACTCCTAATCCGTCAAAAGTGATCTTCTGGATCTGAGAACATAAATCAGAAGGTAATTTGCCATCTAGATGATTTTTAGTGTTTCATGTTTGTAGCATACTTTTTTCAGTACCTTAAATCTCCTTCCATATTA
The DNA here is from genome assembly GCF_963676685.1 of Mytilus edulis. Taxonomy (NCBI): domain Eukaryota; kingdom Metazoa; phylum Mollusca; class Bivalvia; order Mytilida; family Mytilidae; genus Mytilus; species Mytilus edulis. Next base: position 37,320,339 of record NC_092351.1, read on the forward strand.
CTATTTTTATAGTATATTTAAGTTTCTCAATCCTGATATCAAAATAAGGAGATGTGGTATGATTGCCAATGAAACATTTATCCAACAAAGTTCAAATAAAGTGGATGTATGCAATGAAAGGCAACCGTACAGCCTTCAACAATGAGAAAAAACTATACTGTATAAGAATAACCTTACAGAATGATTATCTTGGATTGGATGAGAGTTTGGTAATGATTTTAAGTAAAATACCATTTACCTACTGCTATTTATTTTATATGTATCTTAATATTAGTAACAATATCATTTTATTTTTCAGGCAAGGTGACCTTGATAAATGCTCTACCACAGACAGAGAAGCAATACATTCTACAAATCAGTGCCCTTGATGGTGGTGGTCTCAGTGCCTCCCAACCAGCTACCATAAATATCAGTGTCACAGGGGCCAATTCCCATCCACCTGTGTTCAACCAGGCTACATATAGATTCTCTGTAGAGGAGATTGTACCAATTGGTACCACTGTTGGTAGTGTTTCAGCCACTGTACCCTCAGCTGGAAACAGTCCTGATATTTTATATACCATTGCTTCCGGTAACATCCATAATTTCTTCACAATTAATCAACAGACAGGGGAGATAAAAACAAGAGTTTCAAGACTACAACATCATCTGTATCCATCTGTTCTGTTAGAAGTCAAGGCTGAGGCTGGCATCCTTCCTGTTTATGGTTCTGCTCAGGTATTATTATTGACCTATTAATTACCAGATTATTTAAAGAATTTAACAGCTAAAAACATGCTTCCATTCAGTTGCTGTAGCTTTAATGTTGTCCTCACATTTATTATGCTGTCTCATTGATAATAACCCAATACTTCATATCTTGTTCATTTATATGATTTCTTGAAAGGGTATTGTATTGTTATAGTACAGTTCCAAAATAATACTACATCATTACAAAGTTCAGTATATTTTTTATAACAGCAAAGATGTATTTAAGCACAAATAAATTCAGTGACATTATTAATTTAGTTGGCAGAATTATGTTTTGATTTTTTTTTTACCTTATTCCAATAAACAGAACAACGACAGTTAACACACAAAGAGAATTTATTGAAATACAGACATAATTCTACCAAAAAATACCATGTTTGATATATGATAAAAATTAGAAATACTTTTATTGTTTGGAATATTGAGTTCATGTATGAAGTACTCATGAATTACTTTTATTTTAGGTGAATATTACAATCTCAGATGTGAACGACCATGCACCACAGTTTATCAGCACATCAATTGAAATCACTGTGTTTGAGGATCAGGATCTCACCACAACAATCTACATGGCCCGTGCCACTGATGACGACAGCGGACTAAATGGAACAGTCCATTATGGACTCTCGGTGAATCCTCAAAACACTTTCGCAATCAATACCATCAGTGGTGAGATCAGATTACGTACAGCATTGGATTATGAAAACAAAACAGAATATGTGATAATTGTCAATGCTTTTGACCAGGGGATACCCTCTTTGAGTTCAAATTTAACACTGAAGGTCAAAGTTTCTAATGTCAACGACAATCCACCAATTTTCACGAAATTGGAATACTTACAAGATGTGAAAGAAACAACGGCAATGGATACAGGAATTTTAGAAGTTACTGCCATGGACGCTGACAACGATCAGGTGACATACACTTTATTAAATGAGGATTCTGGGATGTTTGGAATTCATGGTGGAAGTGGACAAAGTGGGTACATTTATCTTCGGTCTGAGTTAGATCGTGAAACAAGGGATACATATACATTCACCGTACAGGCAAGGGACAACGGTAAACAAACAATTCGTTCTGCAACAGCTAAAGTCAAAATTACTGTTACGGATGCTAATGATAACAATCCTATATTTTCACAGTCTGCCTATGTGTTTAAAATACAAGAAAATAATGGTGGTTCCACTGTAGTAGGCAAGGTCACAGCTACTGATAGAGATATAGGTAATAATTCAAAACTGGAATATTCTATTATTGACCAGGTCAGTGATTTTAGCATTAATCCGTTTCTTGGTGAAATATCCACCACTAAAACACTAGACAGAGAAGCTCTAAAAGATAAAGATTATCAGCTTAAATTTTCTGTACAAGTAGTGGATCATGGCAATCCACCAAGAAGCCATATCTCCCATGTAACTGTAAAGGTTGAAGATGTCAACGATAATCCGCCAAAGATCCTGAACCAACTGCCATTGGAAGAGTTTGTAGACGAGAACAGAATGAAAGGAACAGTAGTGATCAAGATTCTAGCTGATGATCCAGATAATGCTGAGAATGGCACTGTTATGTTCATGTTTGATCCAGGTAGGTTTATCCTAACTGTTAAAATCTTTAGGAAAGCTTAAAAAAATACATGACTGTATTGTAGGTTCATTTGTTTCTATGGATTGATACTTTTTAAGTGCACCAGTATAAGAAATAAGGGAAAAGATTGAAAAAAAATGCATTTAAAGTGTGACTTGCATTATTAATTGCAGAATTGAATAATGAATTTTGTCTTGATTAATAATCGAATTCTAGTCTAATACAACCCACGAACATAATGAATACACTAACATGTCAATTAATGAGTTCAGAATACAGTAGCATAAGTATAATGTCACTATTTAATAATAGCATTAAACTAATATATTCTTTGCAGAATTTGTCAGGTTTCAGATCATTTCACCCTGTTGAGGAAAGTTAACAAATACACACAGAAGCGAAATGTTAAACTACTGAAATAAGTCTACTGTTCTTTATAAATTCATTTTTATGCCCATTTATGGACATTATGTTTTCTGGTCTATGCGTCTGTCCATTCGTCCGCTCGTCCCGCTTCAGGTTAAAGTTTTTGGTCGAGGTAGTGTTGGATGAAGTTGAAGTCAAATCCACTTGAAACTTAGTAAACATGTTCCCTATGAAATAATCGTTCTAATTCAATGCCAAATTAGAAATTTTATCCCATTTTCACGGTCCACTGAACATAGAAAATGATAGTGTGGATGGGTCATCCGTGTACTTGGGACACATTCTTGTTTGAAGTCATATTTCAAATATCTGTGATATCAAATTTGGATGCTAAATCAACATCAACAGTGGTCAATGGGATCTCCTAAAGTTATTCTATTAGAATTGGGAAGGAGAGTCTTCATTGTATGCTCTGAATTTTTTTAGTCTTGGAAAATACTTGGGAGAACACTGGTTCCATTATGAATAAGCAGAAATTTGCTTATTTTCTGATTCAAGCATTTTTAGTTTAAGTATAATGCTCTGATATATTGATTCCAATTGAATTATTGCTTTAAAAACATAATTTTGATTTTGATTTTTGTTGATACATACTCTCTGTTTATAACCTTTACAGCTAGTGACCAGGAGTCATTGAGAAACTTTGAAATCCATCCAACAACAGGATTAATAACCACAGCTGAAGTATTGGACTATGAGAGCAGAATGGTATACATGTTAAAGATCATAGCCAGAGACAATGGAAATCCTCAAAGAGAAAACAAGACAGATATAACTATTCGTGTCAGAGATGATAATGATGAAACACCCATTTTCCCTAGTGAGAATAAAACTTTCGAAATTTTAGAAAACACCCCTGTGGGTTCAGTGATTGCCACCGTAAAGGCTTTTGACAAAGATTCTGGTGAAAATGGAAGAGTTTCATACTACTTGGTAGAAGGTAATGTTTTTGGCTTGTTCTCTGTGAATATCTCAACTGGAGAGATCTATTGTGTACGAGAAATCGACTACGAGGAATCCTCCTCTCATACTATTGGAATCAAAGCTATTGATAATGGAATTTATAACCCTAAAAGTTCTGTGATTAGTGTTTTGATTAAAGTGATCGATTTAAATGACAACCCACCAGAGTTTGAATTCGATCCCGTTGTAATGAAAAAGAGAGAAAACTTGCCTGTTGGGCAAATTGTTTATCAATTTACCGCTACCGATAGTGATTCTGGTGACAACGGAACAGTGTATTATTCCTTGAAAGATCAAAATCCAAATTTAGACCTGCTCGAACTAGAAAGCATGACTGGAACGCTGAGGGTAAAGAAAAATATAGATTACGAAACTGTCCACCAAATTTCAATGGTTGTTGAAGCTCATGATGGCTGCCCAACTGATGGATGTCGGGAAAAGACAGCAGTTTCAGTCTGGTTATTTATTGAAGATGAAAATGACAATAGTCCAATATTTAATTCCTATGCACCAATCAACATCAAGGAAAATGAAGCTGTAGGATATAGGATTATTTATGTTGTGGCTACTGACCTTGACAGTGGAATCAATGGTCATGTTATGTACAGCATTGCTGGGGGTAATGATGAAGGAAAATTTCAAATAAACTCTCAATCAGGTAATTATATTGAAATTACAAATATGTTTTATCATTGTTTATAAACAAGATTACTTTATTTTGATCATTTGATCACAAATGTCTGAAAGTTTTTTCTCTTCAAAGGTTCTAAGTGGTTTTCTTATTTTCATCTCATTTGCATCTACTTGTAAAAAAAGGATTTCATATTCATGTAACAGAAAATTTATTTTGAGAGATATAGATATAAGAAGATTTGATATGAGTGCCAATGAGACAACTTTCGATCTAATTCAAAATTTGTAAAAGTAAACCATTGAAGGTTAAACACAGAGCCATGGCTACAGCAAGCTAAATAAAATGTCCTGAAAAATGACTACTGTATAACAATTCAAACAGAAAAACCAACAGTCTTATCTATATAAAAACAAGAAACACATCTGAAAAATTGAATTAAAAAATAAATGTTTTTCTCTTCCATCTCCAGGACTTCTCTCAATCCAGTCTGCCCTAGACAGGGAAGAGAAATCTCAATATATATTAAATCTGATGGCCAGAGATGAAGGGGTGACACCAAGGACAGCATACACCAGTCTCACTATCAAGGTCGTTGATGTCAATGACAACAAGCCTGTGTTCCAGAAGTCAACATACAGTGGTGTTGTTACAGAAAATAATGGCGGAGGAGATTTTATACTCGTCATCAGTGCTAATGATCAGGATACTGGTAGGTGGAATATGTAGAAATAAGAAGATGTGGTGTTAGTGCCAATGAGACAAATCTCCATCTAAGTCACAATGTGTGAAAAGTAAACCATTATAGATGAAAGTACGGCCTTCAACATGGAGCATTGACTTAAAATGGTTTACGATATGCTGTAATATAAATGCATCTGTATCATGGAAGTTTTAAAAGAACAGCATGAAGATATCAAGAACTTGAAAAAAATCATGAGTTAACAAATTACACAACACTATTCCCATAAAGAAAAATTATAGATGGACAAACAAAATCTAACTCTACTCAGAAATCGTAAAGATTGACAAATGCATACTCCACCAAAAAATTAAGGATGAACTGATTTACTCTGGAAGGGTAAAAAAATGATCCACATGATCATTTGATCATTGAAAAGTCTAAATGGCATGTGACTTCATAGCTATTTTTCAAACTTCGGGAACCATGTCTAGTGAGTAGAGAATGGAAAAACCTCCACATATGAACCTAAGGTATTAAACATTAAGAGTACTCCTTGAATTGACCATCAGCTGAAAAAAGATAGAAGAAATCAAAAAATTTAAAACAATTCTAAGGAAAAAGAACATAAACATGAACGACTTTTTTCCACTTTTTGTGAAATCCATAAATTGTCTCGTATCATCCCAAAACAGTTGTCCTGCATGAACTTGAAATAGAATTCCTTTAGGTTATTTATCAAAATAATTAAAGTATCAAAAGAGTTATAAATGTGTATGTATTTTCTATTCTAGGAGATAACAGCAAACTGACATATTCTTTACCAAAGGGTGTTGCAAATGACAGATTTGTTCTGGATCCCAACACTGGACATTTAACAGCAACTGGTACCCTTGATAGAGAAGAACAGAGCTCATATGTACTTACAGGTAATAAAAAATAAGATGGACAGTCCTTCTATGCTATCTTTCTTATAATGTAAGTTCAGAAATTATTGCGAGGTTTTTATTTTTGCGAAAAATGCGACAGAGTTGTAAACACAATAATTTCAACTCTCATTTTAAAATATTTTATATGAAACAGGATTTTTCTCAACATTGTAAAAATTAAAATCGCATTTAAGTCTTAAATGGCAAAATCGCAATAATAAATGCATGCAATAATTTCTGAATTTACATGTAGTATGTTACGTATAACCCCTGAATCCAATATGAAATATTTAATGAACTATTTCAAACTAACTCAAAAGTCTCAAACCAGAGTCTTGTGTGTTTTTTTGTGTTTTCTGAAAATGAAAAGTAAGAATTTACTGGTATGAATGATTGCAAGAACTCTTCAATTTGCTAAATTGTCATTAATTGTCATGTCCTCATTGCATTTAAAAATTGACAATATGATTCCTTTCAGCAAGAAATTTAAATGTAACATTTATTTTTCAAAACCAGATATTTAAACCAAAAATTACTTTGTGAGGAAATATATTAATTTTAGATGTTGTATGATTTATCATTACAAATTGGGATGTCTAGGAAGACAGATTTTATCTTATTAAAGTTTTTTATTTAACCCAATAAATTGTCATTTAAGTTAGAGATACTAATCTTCATTTCTTTTATAGCCAATAAAACATTTTACTGATTACTTGATAAAAGGTACATGTGCAGATGTTCCCAATCATGATTTGAAATATTTAAACATTTATGTAATCACAATTTAAAAATTGTTTGTTAAGTGTAGACTTGATTAAAAAATGTCTAATGTCAGAAATTCAAGTATTCTGAATCATTCAGACACAAATTTAAATGAATGCAATTTAAATGAACGACATGTTTTAGTTTCAAACAATTGATGACGTACACTGTTTCATTCAAATAAATACAAATATGAAAACAATTTTCTTTTGCACAATGCAGAATTTGTTTTAAAAAGAAATCACTCGACTGAATCACATTAAAGTTTTAAAATGGTGAATGATTAATATTAATCAAAGATAATTTAATGTATTTTCACTCTGAAAACTGATCAAGGAAATAAAATAAATAAGGAATCATTCAATTTAAATTTCTCTCTAATGACACAGCATTTTCCATACACTAAATAAAAACTTAGAATTGAACTTTAATTGACATTCCAATAACCCAAATGGCATGTTTTGAATATTTTTTAGATTTCAAAAATTCAAATTGATATTTAGCTATATGTTTTTAACATTCTCAGATAGTAGTATTTGATAAAAAAAAGAAAAAGAAAAAAAGTGTTGAATCTACAATAATAACATAAATCATGAGTTTGAATTTGACGTGAATCTGTTGATTTTTCAGCTTTTGTCCAAGACCATGGAAATCCTTCTCTGTATGAAGCAACTACTATTATCATAAATGTTCAAGATCAGAATGATAACTCACCAGTCTTTGAGGAGTCACAGATTACTATAGATATCCCAGAGAATGCTGGACAACAGAGCTTGCAGAAGATACTGGCTCATGATAAAGACGATGGAGATAATGGCAAAATATTCTATACTATCGATGGTATGTCATTGTTTGTATAATGTTTTTTTTATTTTTCTGAATTTTGGAAAGGAAGGAGTTTCCTGAAAACATACCATTTTATACATCCTATTGAAAGAGTAAAAATTGGCATCATTTGGCCCCCAAAATTACAGAAAAACTGATTTAACCAATTTGTTTGTATTTTTTCAATTAAAGGTTCATATAGAAGCTACCCTTCTCAAAAGAATTATCTTTTATAGAAATTCCTAGCTAAATTCTTGTATTATATTTTTCGATAATCACAAATATATTTTATTTTGTAGCTGGAAACACAGGTAATGCTTTTGAAATAGATAGTGAGACAGGAGAACTTACCTGTAATTCTCTAGACAGGGAAGCAGTTTCTAGATACAACTTAACCATTGGTGCCCGTGACCAGGGACAAACAAGTCGTAAAGCCACCTGTTTGGTCATTGTACATGTGCTTGATGTGAATGATAATGCCCCTTCTTTTGCCAAGGACAGTTACGGCCATAATATTCCAGAAGATATTGCTGTAGGGTCAACAGTTTTATTGGTGTCGGCCATGGATATTGACCAGGGAGACAATGCCAAGGTCACATATTCCCTTGGTAACGATACAGAAGGACAGTTCCAGATAAACAGTGTTTCAGGGGAGATAATCACAAGTCGGTAAGTCAAATTTAAGAGTTTTAGTTTGTGCCATTTCAACATTCCACATGGAGCATTAAAACATAGAAAGAAACCAACAAGTACAGAGTAAAATCAAGAACAAGGCAGACAGTTTTTCCAACTTTATTTTCTGAAAGTAAATTAAGTTATTGATACATTACAATCTGAAAGATTTTTTTCACAAACTGATTTTGTATATTTGGACAGTGCTATATTAAAAGAGAATATATAATGTAGAGTGAAATCAAAGTATGGAATCATACTGAATATGCATGAAGTATCTGTCACTGGACATTAAGAGAAAAAATATTCAGTTCATAGTATGGGTATAAACTTGATAGTGTTTATCGATTTTGTTCTATCACATTTAATCGTCTTTTTCAGTTTATTTGACCATGAGAGGAAGTCATCTTACACTTTCAATGTTGTTGCTAAAGATGGCGGAGGAAACAAATTCAGTTCTAACGTTGTGGTCACAATAACAATTGATGACGTGAACGACAATGCACCCGTCTTTACACAGTTCCCTTACACTAAAAACATAGCCAGTGGTAGCTCATCCAATTCCTTGGTGACGACAGTAACAGCAAGAGATGCAGACTCTGGAGATAATGGTCGTGTTACATACAGTTTAATACAAAATACAAACTATTTCCGCATCACTGCAGATAGTGGGAATATCTTCATCAATTCTAATTTACCAAGTGATAAGAAATTATACAACCTCAGAGTATTAGCAACGGATTCTGGTAGCACAAGAAAATCGTCAACAGGTGAGACATATATAATAATTTTTTTTTCAAAAATTGCAATGAGCATTAAATAACTTACATTAGTAAATTTTAGGTAACCTGTTCAATTATAACTTATCTATATTCCTGGTGATTTAAAACTATTAATAACAATATAATGGCCACATGAAATTTTTTTTTCATTTATTGTTGTATATAACTCTCTTGTGCGCTGAATCCTTCATTTTGTTTAAGTCGTTCGTGAAAATATGCAAATTTAATGAGTGTAGGTATACTTAGCATTTCATACAATAAAAAAAATCTTTATTAAATTGAAGAATTATTATAGAATATCATTTCCAATAGATTAAATTAACAGTAATGTTTCCAAAATGAATAAAGGATATAGAATAATTGTTCCAACGGTAACAGATGTAATAAAGTTGTTCACAACAAACTTTCAAAAGTTACTTATGTTAGGAGGAGATAATAATTACTTTGACAGCACAACATTCTTGTTGTCATGTTAAAAACTTTCAGTGGAATGGAAAATATCTGCAAAATATTTCTTATTTAAAATTTAAAAAAAAAGTAGAAATGAAAGCATCTTAAACCATAGTTATCTTAAGAAGTAGAGAAATTTGAATTGAATGGGAACAATGTGAAATTATGACAAAAAAAAGAAGGAAAAAATGATATATCTAAACGTTGCAAACTAATATATCAATTATTGTTTTTAGGAGTTGTGCTTGTGACAGTTGGTAGTCCAAGTACATCAGGCCTGAGGTTCAAACAACAGCAATATACCACCTCACTGAATGAACATTCTCCACAAACCAGTGAGGTACAGACAGTAGAGGCTGAACATTACGGAGGAGGCTTAGGAGGAACTATAACCTACAGTATAGTCAGTGGAAATGAGGGGCAAACATTTAGTATCAACTCTCAAGGTAGGTTGTACAATACTTTAGGATATTTTTTGTGGAGTCAGAAGCTCCCAAGTGAGGAGAAAATTTGAAACAATAAGGGTTTTCATCTGTTATTTTAACAGGCTGCACAGTTATGATCTATTCCTATGCCCTAGACTCGTAAAATTTGATTTTGACTAGTAAGTATATCTAAAACTTTGTTTAGACACGTAAAAAAAATGTCAGAATATTGATATTTCACCCTTGTAGTTGTGAAGACAGTTTTAAGGAAATTTATTAAAGAGAGGCTTCTCACAGAAATATTTTGATACATGAAATAAAATTAGTTGATTCCTACCCCTTGATCAACTTCAGGATAATTATTGTCTTTTAATTTTTCATTACAGTTATTCATTTTTAGCTCACCTGGCCCGAAGAGCCAAGTGAGCTTTTCCCATCACTTTGCGTCCGGCGTCCGTCGTCCGTCGTCCGTCGTCGTCCGTCGTCGTCCGTCGTCGTCGTCCGTCGTCGTTAACTTTTACAAAAATCTTCTCCTCTGAAACTACTGGGCCAAATTAAACCAAACTTGGCCACAATCATCATTGGGGTATCTAGTTTAAAAAATGTGTGGCGTGACCCGGCCAACCAACCAAGATGGCCGCCATGGCTAAAAATAGAACATAGGGGTAAAATGCAGTTTTTGGCTTGTAACTCAAAAACCAAAGCATTTAGAGCAAATCTGACATGGGGTAAAATTGTTTATCAGGTCAAAATCTATCTGCCCTGAAATTTTCAGATGAATCGGACAACCCGTTGTTGGGTTGCTGCCCCTGAATTGATAATTTTAAGGAAATTTTGCTGTTTTTGGTTATTATCTTGAATATTATTATAGATAGAGATAAACTGTAAACAGCAATAATGTTCAGCAAAGTAAGATTTACAAATAAGTCAACATGATCGAAATGGTCAGTTGACCCCTTTAGGAGTTATTGCCCTTTTTAGTCCATTTTTAACCATTTTTCGTAAATCTTAGTTATCTTTTACAAAAATCTTCTCCTCTGAAACTACCTGGACAAATTAATCCAAACTTGGCCACAATCATCATTGGGGTATTTAGTTTAAAAAACGTGTGGCGTGACCCAGCCAACCAACCAAGATGGCCGCCATGGCTAAAAATAGAACATAGGGGTAAAATGCAGTTTTTGGCTTATAACTCAAAAACCAAAGCATTTAGAGCAAATCTGACCGGGTTAAATTGTTTATCAGGTCAAGATCTATCTGCCCTGAAATTTTCAGATGAATCAGACGTTCCGTTGTTGGGTTACTGCCCCTGAAATGGTAATTTTAAGGAAATTTTGCTGTTTTTGGTTATTATCTTGAATATAATTATAGATAGAGATAAACTGTAAACAGCAATAATGTTCAGCAAAGTAAGATCTACAAATAAGTCAACATGACCAAAATGGTCAGTTGACCACTTTAGGAGTTATTGCCCTTTATAGTCAATTTTTAACCATTTTTCGTAAATCTTAGTAATCTTTTAGAAAAATCTTCTCCTCTGAAACTACTGGGCCAAATTTAACCAAACTTAGCCATAATTGGGGTATCTAGTTAAAAAAATGTGTCCGGTAACTCGGCCAACAAACCAAGATGGCCGCCATGGCTAAAAATAGAACATGGGGGTAAAATGCAGTTTTTGGCTTATAACTCAAAAATAAAAGCATTAAGAGCAAATCTGACAGGAAGTAAAATTGTTGATCAGGTCATGATCTATCTGCCCTGGAATTTTCAGATGAATCGGATAATCGGTTGTTAGGTTGCTGCCCCTGAATTGGTAATTTTGAGGAAATTTTGCTGTTTTTTTTTTGTTATCTGGAATATTATTATAGATAGAGATAAACTGTTAACAGCAATAATGTACAGCAAAGTAAGAACTAAAAATAAGTCACTATGACCAAAATAGTCAATTGACCCCCTAAGGAGTTATTGCCCTTCATAGTCAATTTTTAACAATTTTCTTAAAATTTGAAGATTTTCAATAACATTTTCCACAGAAAGTACTGTTATAGATAGAGATAATTGTAAGCAGCAAGAATGTTTAGTAAAGTAAGATCTACAAACACATCACCATCATCAAAACACAATTTTGTCATGAATCCATCTGTGTCCATTGTTTAATATTCACATAGACCAAGGTGAGCGACACAGGCTCTTTAGAGCCTCTAGTTTTTTGTGTGGCTGATATATAGTTTCTATAATACACCCACTTTTTTTCTGTAGAAAAATTAAAAGCATTTGCTGTAAAGCTAAAAATTTCTAGAAAATATACACTGAACTCATAAAAAAAAATTATATGAAAAGGCATTTTGAATGAGGTCTTGAACACTGAATATGGAATGACATTTAATAAATATTATATCTTATCATGTTTTATTTTTTTCAAGGTGTGATCTCTGTCAAAAATCCACTGACATTAGATTATGAAAAGGAAAGAAGAATGGAGGTTGTTGCATCTGCCACTGATGGTGTACTGTATGCTTACACCACTGTGTGGGTTGAGCTCATAGACAAAAACGATAACAGTCCACAGTTTGCACAGAACCAGTATTATGCCTCAGTACAGGAGCACTCCAGTATGGGTGCCTATGTCACACAGGTAATGATAAAAATCATGCAAAGGAATTAGGAAATGTTGAATTCATAAAGTTTCTGATATTGAAGAAGTAAAATCTGATAACCTTGCAATTTGTTGAAATCTCTTATTTTATCAGTAAGCTGTTATAAAAATGTTCATGTTCTAAATATAAAATAAAATCTTGACAAGTATTACGCAATATATTTAATCTTTTTTTTTGTGTTTTAATCTTCTTAATTGCATATGATTTACAGAAAAAATGTATTTAAAAAAATATCCAATTAGTGTTGAATTGTGATGAAATAAGTTCAGCAGTGAATTTGATATGATATTGAATAAACTTTATTTTTAAATGCCAAGCAGATATATGATTTCTTCAATAAAAGCCTACTTTTTTCTGAAAAAATGATTATGATGTGTAAATTTACAAAAACAATACTTTTTTATTTTTGTTTATACAGGTGCTGGCTACTGATTTAGATGATGGTAGAAATGCAAACATAACATATAATATCATTAACGGGAATGTTCGTGAGGCTTTCACGATAGAACCCATCTACAGTGGCATTGTCAAGGTCAAATATGGAGGAGATTATGAGATCCAAAAGAAATATGAGCTAACGATAGAGGCTAAAGATGGAGGAATTTCTCCCAGGTCAAGTGAATGTCGGCTCACAATAGATATTACTGATATCAACGATCAACCTCCTAACTTTCCACTGACAAAGCCAATAAATGTTTCTGAAGGTGAGTTATCTCCAAGTGTATTTGATTAAAACTTTCGGCAATTGAGTTAATGCTTTACATATTGGAAAAAGCAATGTGATCCTTTAGATTATACTTATTTCACTGTTGAATTTGAAATATATATTATTGAAAAAATCAATGTTGATCATATAATACATTTCAATGCTTTAATTTTTAGGCTCCTACCGTAGGTAAGGGGAATGTTAAGTGCTACCTTTGACATTCATTGTCTTTCCGTCTTGCCATCCTTCCAACTGTCCCATTTTTGTCAGCATTCTAACTTCAGTTTTACTCAAATTTAAAAGTTGTGGTTTTCTCAGACACTCCGGTTTCCCCCACCAATAAAAACTTGCTGCCATGAAATAGGTCAAAAGCTTTAAGTCCCTTTTTAAACTTGGTAAATAGCAAAGCTTGAGAGTGGACCTTCTTGTCAAACAAATTCTTCTTTTATTTTGGAACATGTTATGATATAGTATTCAGTATCCAGAGGGGGGTTCCTGGGGTTGAAACCCTCCTTTTTTTGGACGATCAATGTATTTGAATGGGGACGTGTAGTTGGACACCCCCTTTTTGTCCTTGGTTAGGAACCCCCCCTTTTTAAAATGGCTGGATCCGCCCCTGGTATTGTAAAATAGGAAGTAATTAGAGGACCAAATGTTAATAAACTTGTTATTTAACTTTTTTAGGTAGAGCAGTTGGATCGTTGGTAGCCATGATAACAGCCAATGATAGAGATAACCCAGTATTAGAATATGATTTTGCTCATCAAGGAAATCCCGGGAATACCTTTACTATGGATAGATTTAGTGGAAAGATCCGATTGGCTAAACAACTTGACCATGAATCCAGAAAACATTATGCACTAGAGCTAGTGGTAAGGGTGATTTATAGTTATTTGAACATTAGAATATGTTAACAGATAAGCCAGTGGAAATGGTACGGAATTGCTAGTAAAATGTTGTCTATTTTTGGGAAGAAAGTTAGATAAACACACTATATCTATACACAGTCTGACAACTTATTGTATAATTGGTTCCACTGTGCAAGAGGACAAACACATCTTGGCAGAATAATTTGAACAAAAACATTTTATTTTAATTTCTTTTTATAGTTTTCTTACATACTTACAATGAACTTTCACTTTCAGTTGCTATTTATAACGTTACTTACCGTTGTAACATTGTGACGTTTAAATTTTTACAACCTGATTTTATGTATTGTTTTTATCCTGATGACCGTGACCTAGGCACCCAAACATATTGATCAATAAAATTTCTGCAGCAGTCCCTAAAGTGTCTACATTTTAGATATTTTAAATGATGTTGACGTAAACATTTTCTATAAATTTTTAAAACCTCAATGAGCAAAGCCTGAGAAGTCTTTAAAACAGTAGAAAATACATGCAGGGTTATAATGAGAAAAAAACACAAAATAAAACAGCAGTTAAATTTAAATGAATTTGATTTAATTGTCGTGCAAATAAATAAGACTGAGGACTTGACAATTGTATTCATTCGACAGCACACAGATATATCTAGAAAATATGACTTTCAATTAATGGATAAATTTCAAAGTAAGAAATTAAGTTTGCCTTAAAATGATTTTGCTCCATAAATACTCACTATGAAATATAATTACAGGTGACAGATGGGCCCAACAAAGATCCCACGGTTTCCACCACGCTAGAAATAAATGTTACTGATGAAAACGACAACAATCCTGTTTTTACTCAATCTAGCTATCATGTAAGTATAGGACTATTTAAAAAAACAGTTTTATTGAATTATTAGGGTTATCACTTTCCCAAAAATTCAGCAAACTTTTACATATATAAACTAAGAAAATAAGGTAGAGAAAAAAGTTAGATATTTGTTTTTAAAAATGACAGCCATTGATTAGCTTAAGATGATCAGATCATACTGATTTATTTGAAATAAAAGTACTTTTCAACCATTATAAAAAAGTTTGCAACTTTGAATTATCATTTGATAAATATCTGTAATATACACCCAAGGGCTTGTTTATAAATTGTCATTTCAAATATAAGATCCTTAGGAAGATTTAATGCTTATTCTCATTCTTTTTTGCAGGCAACTTTAGCAGAGTTATCAGCAGTTGGAACTGTTCTCTCTGTAGATATTAATGCTACAGATGCTGATTCTGGGACAAATGCTCAGATAGTGTATAGCATCCTCAATGATGATACTACTTCATTCTCTATTAACCCTCAGTCAGGTATGTACTCTAGAGTTATATATCAGATATATTCATTTGCACTTATTCATGTTAAAATTACTTGAACTGGAGAGATAAATAAATCAGTCACTTGAAACTTTTTCAATGAATCATGCATTGTATAATTGATTTGTTGGTATGTATGAATAATTTTGACTGTATAATATAGATTTTGTTCTTTAAGTAGTAGTATTAAGTATGATTAAGATATACAACAGTTCTCTAAATTTCATGATAAAAACAAATTCTTACTGTAATCAAAAGTTTTTGGCTGAATTTTATTTAATTCATTTTGGTATTTAGCTGTATTGTGTCTCTGAATGTTTTACAGGAACCTGTGTGATTTTAAGTAATGACAGACAAATTTACATTCAATTGAAATATGTCTATTCAAGCTTACACAAGAAATCCATGAAACTTATAAATAAACAAACACACAAGTTATTCACGGAATTTATATATTTTTACAGGTCAGATGAAAACTACTCAGGAGATAGTATTTAATTCAGCCAATCAAATCATTACTGTGACTGTTAAGGCTCAGGATTCTGGTTCCCCTCCAAGGTCATCAACTGTAGCTGTGAAGGTCAACATCACACAAGTCAATCAAAGTCCTCCTGTATTTGAATCTGCTAATTACACGTAAGTATTCATGTTTTCTACTCTTTAGTCCGATTGTTGTCTCTTTGACACATTCCTCATTCTTCATTTCCTTTCTCAATTTTATGTCATAAGTCTATCATAATTCAAAGGCCAAGAACAACCTTGTAAACTTGGAATAAACATTCAAAAATGAAACGCAAAATCAGTACATTGCTTGCTAATTTATGTATTTCATCTAAGAACTAAATGCTAAGCACTTTATAAAAAAAAATATCCGTTATGCTTAGAAATGCACTGGTAATCTTCTTAATTTTTGGTTAGACCCGGACACCAAAAATATAAAAAAAAGAGAAATATTGCTTAACATTTTAACATATTTGTAACAGAAGAGAAATATCAAATAATAGACACAATGTCAATTAATATGTCAGAAAATAAGAGTCCAATCAGCTTGAAACTTAGTTCAAATGTTCCCTATGATATGATCTTTCTAGTTTTAATGCCATATTAAAGTTTTGACCCCAATTTCACATTTCACTGAACATAGAGAATGCGTTGGGGCATCCTATATGGACACATTCTTGTTTATACCTCATTCCACGATGTCACAATGGTCCAATCGAAATAATAAATAAACATTTTTCATTTAATCATAATAAAGTAGTTAACATATGTTCTCTGTACTTTTAGGTCAGTTGTGAGTGAATCAGAAAGAACTGGTTATTCAGTGCTTCAAGTTGGAATCAGTGGATCTGGTCATATAATTGATTATTCAATTGTCAGTGGTCTAGACAACAAATTCCGTATCAACCAGAAAACAGGAATTATATCTGTTAACAGGGATTTGGATAGGGAGAAAAAGGACAAATATACTCTCCAAGTATCAGCCATCGTCAGAGGTTCACCTCCTCAAACCACTTCTACAAATGTCAATATTTTCATCGGAGACGTGAATGATATTGTACCCGAGTTCTCACAAGCTGATTACGGTATTACTTTACCAGAAGATTACAATACAGGACAAGTGTTTATGTCGGTCTCTGCAAAAGACACTGACGCAGGATCAAATGCTGAAATATCATATTCTATAACTTCAGGGAATGATGATGGGATATTTGAAATAAACCCTGATAATGGAAACTTAAATATAGGGTCACCTTTAGATTACGAAACAAGGACATCACATAAATTAGTTATATGTGCTAAAGATTGCAAACAGTGTACAAATAGTATCAGGCTTTCTGGATATGCCTCGGTCCAAATAAATGTCACTGATATCAACGATAATGGACCTCATTTTCCACAACCGTTTTATTTCCTCACGGTTAAAGAAAAAGAGCCAAATATGACACTGGTCAGTGAGGTTCATGCTAATGATAAAGATGCTGGTCACTTTGGAATTTTGACCTATCAGATTGATTCTGACAAAAATCATGATCAGTTTTTCCATGTTGATCCAAAAAATGGAAATATTTATACTAAGAGAAATTTTGATTATGAAAATCTTCCTTTTCTTCAAACAGGAAGTCATAATTATGAACTTACCATTATAGCTACGGATGTTGGAGGTCGATACACATCTGCTCCTGTTGTCATTAAAATAGCTGATGTGGATGAATTTTCACCAGAGTTTTTCTCTGATAAGTTTGTTTTTTCTGTCCCTGGAAATGCTAAGCCTAATACGGTGATCGGTCAGGTTAACGCTACAGATAAAGACGGGGGTGATGCTGGTAGGATTTTCTACACGTTAAGTGAAAACAATGACAATCTAGACTATTTTGGAATCAATATGACAACAGGACTTGTCTATGTAAAACTTGGATTTAATGATAACCCTGAAAACCGGAGGAAAAGATCAGTTGGGTTAGATTTACGTCAGAAACGTTCATTGGATAGTGATTTAGTAACTTTAGTAGTGAAAGCAAGTTCTGCTGTAGAAGATGCTAAAAAGACTACAGCAGTTTTAGAAATACAAATTGATCAAAGTTGTTCTGGATGTACACTTCTTCCTCAGACTCAGCCAGAAGAAGGCGTATCTACCACTGTTATTATAATCATTGTTTTAGTGATAATAGTGATCATTTCATTAATAATAGTTGTTCTTGTTGTAGTGCGTTATAGAAGCAGGAAAGTGCCTCCTGTAGCACAAGTTTATGAAGGAGATTTTAACGATGCTTTTGATTTTCCTGCCTCTTCTCCAAAGGCTAGAGAGGCTTACAACTACAAGGAACACATGATTACAACACCAGATGTTTCTGAACAATCTCATCACTCTGCTTCAAGTGGGCGTGGCTCCGTGGAAGCAGATGAGGATGATGAAGTTATGAGGATTAATTCACAGTCTGTTCTAAATTCATCAAGTGGATATCGTAGTAAAAATATGCCAGATTCTGGTCTACCAGATGATGACAATTTATCAGAACCTTCGGTTCAAAATTCTA
The DNA here is from genome assembly GCF_963676685.1 of Mytilus edulis. NCBI lineage: Eukaryota > Metazoa > Mollusca > Bivalvia > Mytilida > Mytilidae > Mytilus > Mytilus edulis. The sequence continues at coordinate 37,338,860 of NC_092351.1, forward strand.
AAGACTATTTAGCCAAACTTGGCATAGACACAACTGTAACTAATAAAAAATCAAAACCGATAGAACATTATTGTGATGAAGGAGGTGGGGACAATGAAAGTATTAATATTTCTGAAATAGACTATAGCAAATTTGGTCCAATTAATGATATAAGCTATAGTGAAAGTGGTAAAGACATGGGTTTCCATGAAATTGAACCTCAACATGAGGGAACAGTATCTAATGTGATAAATAGTGAAGAAGAATACTCAGGTTCTTATAACTGGGACTATTTGTTGAATTGGGGACCACAGTATCAACCATTAGCTCATGTTTTTGTTGAAATTGCTAGATTAAAAGACGATTCTATTCAACCAAAAAAACAGCCAGTGCAAACAGTTCCTCAGAGAACTATAAACTCTTCATTGAATCCTCAGGTGAAAATGGTGCCACCGCCAATCATTACAAATGCTCCGCCCACCTCTGTTCCTCAGCCTATCAGATCTAGTCATGGTTCAAGCAAATCGAAACGGACTAATAATAACATGACTACATCTTTTCAAAATATGCCTCGTTCTCCTATAGCACATGAATCAAGTTTTACCTCCCCTGCATTAACTCCGTCATTTACACCATCGCTGTCTCCATTAGCAACAAGGAGTCCGGAGCCGTCTTATAATGGACAAAACATGCAAAACATGGTACATTCTCATCAAAATACAAATCGTGGTATGCAAAATAGAGGTCGTCACCATGGCAGTGGACAGGTTATCTTGTCACATGATCCAGAGGAGGAATTAAGAATTTAAAATGTGTAATTTTAATTAGTTGTTGAAATATTTGTTCTAACTAATTTTTTTATCTATTGGTTTATGATTACTTACAAAAATATGCAATTTTTTACATGTTGAACAATTTCTAGATATTTTTATACCAATTTTTATGTAGTGTTTTTTATTAAACCATTAAAATCATTTCATATTTTAATGATCAAAATTTATATGTTCTAAAACCTTCAGTCGTGATTCATACACAAAGTAATTGAAACAATAAGCAATATGCTATAGTCCTTGTTTTTGTCTGCTTCCTTTAAAAGGATGATATTTTTCATTTGTGTCGATTATCATGTAAATATTTAGGGACATTAATGTGCCAAAGGTTCTATTTAAATGTCATAAACTATACTTACAATAAATGTGCTTAATTTTACCTTACTTAGGCATGTTACATTAAAATAGGTCAAACTATCATATCTTTGATCAGACAAAGTGCAATTAATAACATTAAACTCATATAAAAAAGATCTGGATATTTATAAAATTTTACAATAATTCTCTACTATACAGCTTTATTAATTAGTTCTCTTATATTTATTCTCTTTATCTTGATTAGCTTTACTATATTTTGTTGTCATTTTACAATATTTTGTTGTCTTGATTTGGGTTTTTTTGCCAAACAGTGACAGTTTGTTCCTTTTCTTATTATTGCACTTTTAATTTTATGAAATATTTTCTTATTAATTGGTTTGTTTTATAATGAACTTATAACATTTTCTTAATGATCGGTCACATTTAGATTGAAACATATATATACTCAACAACAAATAAAAGGCATCATTTAAGTTACTGGTAAACAATGGGGGGAAAACAATATAAATAGTGACATAATGATAAATAATAACAAAAAAAATCTTATTCAAAGCAACTTTAAATACTAGAAATATTTCATTGAAAAGTTCAATTCATTTTTGAATTTTATAGATTTCTTAATTTTTACACAAAAACAGAAAAGTGTAAAATTTGTTGTTGATAATTGCATTATTTATTGAAGTCAAACGATTTTAAACCAAATATTTTAGTGGTATAACATGGATTAGATTCTATTTAGCTTTAGTTTTATGATTTTGTTATGTTACAGTTGTTGCATTTACTAATTGCAATGTCTTCTATCATATTTATACACATAATAATAATTGTTCAAATATGTTTGTTATTAACTTTAAAAGTGCATATGGGAGGTAACTCCAATTTCCATGGGAGAAAATTCCAGTCTTCATACAATCATTCATTGTATATATTATTCATTAAATCATGATGCGTCATACCAAATATTATATTTTTTAATAAAAGAAAAAAGATGAATTAATAACTTTACATATATTTGTTATTATTTCTTTATAAGCATTTGATTCTACTGGCATAGTGTAATATATATATTAAGTATGCAAGGAATTACCTAACCATTATCCATCACACCATGCAACCACCAACATCCAACTCCTGAAAAATAGACATATGTATAACAACACACAGCACATGGTTTCAAAAAAACCTTGATACTGTCACAAAATTTCATAGTGTTAATTCAGTATAATGTGTTCACAAATCTCTAACACTGCTCCTTTGTATTGTTGTTTATATAAATAAGAAGATGTGGTATGAGTGCCAATGAGACAACTTTCCATCAATGTCGCGATGTATAGAAAACAAACAAAGTATGCACTTCAACATGGAGCCTTGACTCCCCACATAACAACAAGCCATTAAGGCCCCAAAATGACTGGTGTAAAACAATTCAAACAGGAAAACCAATGATCTAATCTGTATAAACAAACAATAAATGAGAGACACCTTTAAATCACACTTATACGGTAAACAGCAATCACTAAACAACAAGCTTCTGACTTAGGACAGGTGCATAAAAATGCAGCTGGTTAAACTGTTTTAACATGTGCCAACCTTCACCCTAACCCTGAGACAGCAATGTAACATTACAACATAAAAAAGACACCCTATAGAAAATCAATTGATATGATACTGAAATTTGGATTTCTGTTGATACATTTTGTAATATGTTTTTTTTTTGCCGTTGTAATGGATTCCTTCATTTTCCCAACTCTCATTTGTTATTTGGAATATTTGTTCTAATCTAATAATTTGTAAGATAAACAAGCAACAATTAAAAGAGAGTATAAAGATACCATTAAAACTCATTGTATAAAAAAAAAAACAATGTCAAATTTAAGAAAGAAAAACTAAAACAATCAAAAGACGAACAACTACACCAAACAACCTAGAAAATTAAAAAAACTGAGCAACAAAAACCTCATCAGGGTAATCTTGGGTGCCCCAGAAGGACCAGCAGATCCTGCTCCTAATGTGGCATCCATCATGTTGCTCTTGTTAGTACAAATCAAGTAATAGGTATTGTTCTTTCAGTCATATTTGAGGAAAAAAGGATGTGGTATTGGTTACAAAAGAATCGAATATTTTGTCATCTGTGAAACACTTATTCCATAATGGTCTTGATAGTGTCCTTAAAATTTACGAAGGCATGATTTCAACTTCATCCTCGTGAACTCGTGGTTTAATAGCTTTCTTGTTAAAAGCAACCCTCTATCAAGGAAATCAAATAAATGCATGCTAGTGAATTTTGATCAACTCAGAGATGTATGCTCGATATGCTGCTGGAATGTTACTAGAAAGTTATAGAAATGAAAAGTTCACAATCTGAAATCATCACTATGTCGTAAAGAATTGTTCTCAAACAACCTTTATTGTTTATTTTTTAAATGAAATTTATGAGATGAGGCATATTTATTGTAGATTTTTTTTCAAGTTTTATGATAAAGATGCAGTCAACATAGTCGCCAAACTTATAAAACAAAGGCATAAGATATCCTGTTTCACCTTACACAGATTTCGCCTCCGAATTTCTTCACATAAAACAACTTATAAAAGAAACTAAAAGGGATATTCAAAAGCATTGATCAAAAATAAACTAACAACGCCATGGTTAAAAAATAAACTGACAAACACAACATAGCTGACTATGCGGTATGGGCTTTGCTCATTGTTGAAGGCCGTTGTTAATTACTGTTTCATTTTGGTCTCATTGGCAATCATTCCACATCTTCTTTTTTATATATAGAAAACTGCAAACTGAGCAACACGAACCCCACCCAAAACTGGGTGGGATTTCATGTGCTTCAGGAGGGTAGACTGATTGTGCTCTACATGTTGAACCCGTCGTGATGCTCATGCAAGTTCACACCTGTTGATAAGTCTCAATTCAGAAGATCACAGCATTCTTAGAAAAGGAGATGGGATTATAGTAACAACTATTAGAAATTATCCGTCCTAATCTGGGACAAAAATATTTCATAAAATCTGGGACTATTAGTTAGTATAATAGTCCCAGATAAAATTTATGAAGGGATGATTTCAACTTCACCACTTGGGACTCTTACATGTAGTTTGATATAAAGGGTCAACCAATTCCATGTGTTTTGAAGCATAAAACCAAAAGAAGAAAAACAAAGAGATATGGCTACAACACTTACATAACAATCTTAGTTCACTAAATTTGACAGTAGTTTGCCGTGTATTTCGTATTTCTTATTTTGAGTCTATACAGGGACTTGATACTAAGTATAGGTACTGGTCTATAGACATACATCATAAGTTTTAAACAATTAAAAACTTTGTTTTAAAGAACTCCAACATATTGCTTTTTAAATATTTATTAAAAAGTCTCAGTTACGAATACTAGTAAATGCTAGACTAACATTTCTTAAAACTTCTCTCTGTCTCAGGGACTATTATACTAATATATGGGACTATTATACTTGTATACTTTTGTTCTCCAACAAATAAATCTTATTCAAAAATAACAAAGAGTTTTTACTCTGTTTACTCTATTAAAAACGCCAAGCTAGTTCATGTGCATGTGGTTAATAATGTACAGATGAGTGATTGGTATTACTTTGCTGACGTCATAAGGCGCCGAAAATTTGCGCCTGTCCCAAGTCAGGAGCCTCTGGCCTTTGTTAGTCTTGTATAATTTTGAATTTTTGTTTCTTAAATATATTTTAGTTTAGTATGATGTCCATTATCACTGAACTAGTGTACATTTTTGTTTAGAAGCCAGCGGAAGGACGCCTCCGGGTGCGGGATTTTCTCGCTGCATTGAAAACCCACTGGTGGCCTTTAGCTGTTATTTGCTCTTTGTTCGGGTTGTTGTCTCTTTGACACATTCCAATTTCCATTCTGAATTTTATTTGTACCTATTAATGAATATATTTGTAAAAATTTTGTAACTGTTTTTGCAACACAGGATAGTGGGCTTTGTGCCTTTTTCAAAAAGATATTTTTCAATTGAAAATAATCAAAGTTTGTCGGCACACCCTGAATACAACAGAGCTTGTTTTAATCTACAGGTTGTGTAAAACTGTCAGATTTTGTAGTTAATAAGTGGAAATGCCAACTTTGTGTGGTAGGAAGAAAACCTAAATAGCAAAATTTTGATATCAAATATGAGGAGATCACTCTATAAACGATCATAAACAATGTGCTTACAGGAAAATTAAAATCAGGGTCATCGGTTTCGATTTCTTGGTTATAAACAAAATAGGTAAGAAATATATATAAAAAAAAGAAGATGTGGTATGATTGCCAATGAGACAACTCTCCACAAGAGATTTCCGCAAAAAAACCCCGAAGTTTACCGAATCATCTCATCATGCATCAATCTCATCATACATCAAACATCATTATCACCATCATCGATCATCACCTTCATCAACAAAAAACGAATAATGTTGTGACCACTTCATATAATGTTGTGACCACTTCATATAATGTTGTGACCACTTCATATACTGTTTTGACCACTTCATATTATGTTGTGACCACTGCATATAATGTTTGGGCCACTGCGTATAATGGTGTGAGCACTTCATATAATGGTGTGAGCACTGCACATAATGTTGTGAGCACTGCATATAATGGTGTGAGAACTGCATATAATGCTGATCATCAACATAAGGCAGTCATGGCGTTCCATAATTTATATCACTTAGGATGTTACCATTAGGTGATACAAACACCGTATCAAAGGCAACAATGACACTTCCTGTTGCAAATTGGCCAGAACATCCATGTTCGACATTAAATTCATATGAAACGAGTGAGTGGTGAATAAAAATGTTTATCCAAATTTAAAGGCAATTCTTTTACCAATGCATGTATATATCATAAACTTAGTCCTCTGTGCACGATTTATCATTTTTTACGCAAATATAACGTATAACCGTCAATTTTTTCTCTCTGTGTCTGTAATGATTTAACAAATATGTCTGCTCATTAAATGCCGTGTTTTGAAGCCGAAGTTAACCGATTGTCACCTTAAAGTAAACAAATAACAAAAAGCTAGGGTATTGAGCACGTGTTGAACATGTTCAATCAGAGAATCGTTTATTTTAATGACAGATCCATGGGTATTGCGACCACCGGATTTTTACGAGGAGGGTTACGCTCAGGTCACTATGCATACGGAAAATAAGTAAACTTCTTCTAAATGTGGACAAATTAAAGATTTTTACTCAGAAAAAAGTATAGGTACATAAGTTGTATAATGAAAACTATCCATTTAGTTATGAAAAACATAGGCATATTTTTTTCAATCTGAGGTTTCTTATGACTTTAACATGGTTGGCTCCCTCTACGTCGTCGTTTTTCACAATTTCGAATGATCCAAACGCTTTGCAATACATTCTCAAGGTATATATGAATCCGTATACTCCATTGATTGGAGCAGTGAAGGCGCCTGTAAAATGATTATAGCTGTTGTGAATATTGGTCTTCACTAAATCGAATACTATAATATGGTGTGGTCCTGGGTTCAATTCGTTGTGACTCATTTGTGCAAAGAATGCAACCGTTCGAATGTCTGGCGCTGATGTGACATCGCTCAGAAGTCTTGATTCTATAATACAAAAGGATGGCTATACAATAAAAGATATGAAAATTTAAATTGAAAATAAGGTGTAGTTAACACCGGTTAATTAAAGGCACTGGCTACGGTTACATGGAAATGTAACAATAATAAAAATATTATTGTTACATTGGAGACTAAATACCGGAATGCATGGTCGGGTAAGGACCTGATTAATTACGAATGTAAAAATAAATATTGAGGCTACGGTTACATAGCGTTATTGTTACATGAACTTGAAACAGCAATGTACGATGGGACTTGTAATATGTACTAATTCATAAAAATTGATGACGTTTATTTTATATTTACAATACATACAATTTCTTTATTTTTGTATTTACAAAGACAGTTTCTACATATCCCGAGTAAGTGGTTTTGGAGCATGTTTAAGTCCGACGCATTTTTGATGAATCCACTCCAAGCTGCCATCACACACCAGTGATGCCGCATTACGAACGTCTGTATTGCATACCGTGCAATTCTATTCTGCAATATTCCTTTTAGAAGATAAGGCAATCTTTAATGTTTGCCATGCTTCTGGTGAGAAATACTTCCTTATCCGATATTTTGGTTGAAAGCATGTGGTATAGTTTCATGTCGTCTTTCGATATGATCGCACTGCCGTCCATTACGGATTTTAGGTTTACCTTAAATTTCAGTATCCAACTTAGGAGTTAGCAAACCTTGCTTTTGATGTATCATTTTTTTCAGAGTTTGTTCCTATAGCTGTAAGAAATTTTGTTTCTTGATATTGTTTCAGTTTCGTATCAAACGCATCCCAAGTTTAAAATTTTTCATCCAAAACAAAATTGGTAATAGAAATGTCTTCATCCATTGTTCAAAGTATAATGACAGTAATAAGAGTAGATGTGCAGTTCAATACATAAAAAAGTGAACACTTTTCTCAGCCCGAGTTCTCAACAACAAACCATTTTTCGCCTTTTGCACTGCTAATCTTAAGTTGTACCTTTAAGAACATCAAAACCATTATAAATACGTAAAACTATTTAAACGCCATTTGCTGAATAATAATATTTATTATTTATCATTATTAGAAGTATAATTGTTTAGTACATATGAAAGAATTAAGCAACATAACTATAGAAAATTTAAATTTAATAAATCTAGCGTACATTGCTGTTTTTCATGTAACAATAACACAATGTAACCGTAGCCTCAATAATTATTGTTACATTCGTAATTAATCGGTTCCTTACCCAACTTTGCATTCCGGCAATTAGTCTCCGATGTAACAATAATATTTTTTTTATTGTTACATTTCCATGTAACCGTAGCCAGTGCCTTAATTAAAAGGAAGGTATTTTCAATAAAATTACGAATTATTATACTAAATTAACCGAAAGAGACACGCATTTTACCCACTTGCTAATCATGTTGTCTCCCAAAGTATGTGCAGAATTCTCATATGGATAGTTTAATCAACTGCATGGTGGAAAATGTTTGGGTTCCAAGTCACAAAAAAAATGGTGAACCTAACAAACATTTTAAAAACCTACATAAGAATGTGACAGGCCAGTCTCAGATCCAGAACGGGTTGTGGAAAAGATGAATAAAATATGAAAGCGAAGATGACACAAGAAAACTGAAACATGCTACGTAGATGCAAATGAATTTTAAACTTTCTTGTGAAGGATTTTAAAAACAGGAGAGGGGAAATGATTTTGATCCGGGTATCCTGAACGATTTTGGCATAACAAATATTGTGAACATTGAGTACTGGTATTTTGATAAAACAGTTTTCGACCGTCATTTTCTTTAATAAAACACGCATGTATTTCAATCGAGATAACAAAGTATAAAAAAGCTCAAAACCAGCAAAACAGAACTAGATAATATCTTTTAGCCAATCTTTGACCATTATTCAATTTGAAAGAAGCTGTTGTGAAACGACTGATTATATGCCTGTCCAAAATCATGAATCTAGAAAATGGTTGTCTTTATTTTCCCCAGTTGGAACGCTTGTATATATTTGATTGCAGATCTTTGATAGTTTTTGAAATGTTACTCTAGATCATTTACAATTTGACATATTACGTAGATATTTGATTATTGCTGAGGAGCTTATGTTAAGCTGTACATTTCGTCTATTGCTGACGAGCTTATTTTAACTTGTACATTTGTCTATTGCCGAGGAGCTTATGTTTACCTGTACATTAATCTATTGCTGAGAAGCTTATGTTAACCTGCACATTTTGTTTATTGCTGAGGAGAATATGTTAACCTGTACATTTAGTCTATTGATAAGGAACTTATGTTGATCTGTAAATTTGGTCAATTGCTAATTATGAGCATATGTTAAAAGAGGGACGAAAGATACCAAAAGGATAGGCAAACTCATAAATCTAAAACAAACTGACAACGCCATGGCTAAAAATGAAAAAGACAAACAGAAAAACAATAGTAAACATGACACAACATAGAAAACTAAAAAATAAACAACACGAACCCCACCAAAAACTAGGGGTGATCTCAGGTGCTCCGGAAGGGTAAGCAGATCCTGCTCCACATGTGGCACCCGTCGTGTTGCTTATGTGATTACAAATCCGGTAAATAGTCTAATTAACCTGTTTTTTTGTCTATTGCTTAGGAAAATATGTTCACCTGTACATTTTGTATATAATGTAGTCATTTTTATAAATTTCCTGTTTACAAAACTTTGAATTTTTCGAAAAACTAAGGATTTTCTTATCCCAGGCATATATTACATAAGCCGTATTCGGCACAACTTTTTGGAATTTTGGATTCTCAATGCTCTACAACTTTGTTTGGCTTTATATCTATTTTGATATGAGCGTCACTGATGAGTCTTATGTAGACGAAACGCGCGTCTGGCGTACTAAATTATAATCCAGGTACCTTTGATAACTATATTTTCTACTGCTGGGGAGAATATGTTAACCTGTGTATTTTGTTGTCTATTGCTGAGGAGCTTATGTTTACCTATACATTTTATCTATTGTTGACGATCTTATGTTCACCTGTACATTAAGTTTATTGCTGAGTAGCTTATATTAACCTGTAAATTTTGTCTATTGCTGAGGAGAATATTTTTACCTGTACATTTTGTCTATTGCTGGGGAGCTTGTTGATCTGTATATCTGGTCAATTGCTAATGAGCTTATGTAACCTGTACATTTTGTCTATTGCTTGGAAGCTTATGTTTACTGGTACATTTTGATTGTGTGCGCCTGCTTGCTTTTGTGTGTATGTCAATATGTTTCATGTGGTTGCTGTACTCAAACATTGCCTTTCGCTTTAATTTTTTGATGCAAGCGTCACTATTCAGTCTTATGAAACCGTAACACGAGTCTGGCATACAAATTTGTAAGATAATAAAGACTTTATCTTTAACATTTTATTAGTATTCAAAGCGGTGCAATCAACCAGCCAGTAAAGTATGGACTACCATTTCTATCACTTAGAATGCGACCAGTAGGCGATATGGTAGAGTGGGTTCTTACATACACAGTATCTCCAACATTTAAGGCAAGGATGACGCTTCCAGTTGTAAATTGGCCAGCACATCCACCGTCGACATTCACATGGATCGTCCCCTCCACCTCGTCATTCTTAATAAATTCGAATACTCCATAACCATGGCAAGACATACTCAATGTATATATAAACCCGTATACTCCATTGATCGGAGCACTGAAGGCGCCTGTATAACGATTGTAGCTGTTGTGAATATTGGTCTTAACTGAATCAAATGCTATAGTGTGGTGCGGTCCTGGGCTCTCCTCATTGTGACTCAGTTGTGCGTAGAATGCAACCGTTTGGGTAGTTTGTCTAACCGCTTGCCTATCCATAAGCTGTGATACTGAAATATGACACAATTTTGAATGAATAATACTAATAGTTATCAAAGGTACCAGGATTATAATTTAGTACACCAGCCGCGCGTTTCGTCTACATAAGACACATCAGTGACGCTCATATCAAAATATTTATAAAGCCAAACAAGTACAAAGTTGAAGACCATTGAGGACCCAAAATTCCAAAAAAAGTTGTGCCAAATACGTCTAAGGTAATCTATGCCTGGGATTAGACAATCCTTAGTTTTTCGAAAAAATAATGATTTTGTAAACCGGAAATTTTAAAAGTCTTCTTCAATCAAATCATAATAAAAATGACCTGATAGAAGTACGTGGGACACCTGTTGTTTCGTGGTTCCCAGTCCTTAAATCCTTCCACATTCTATAAAATTGAGAATGGAAACGGGGAATTTTTAAGAACAACCCGACCAACGAGTAGAAAACAGGCCAAGGCGACCCATAGATCTTCAACACAGGCAGTCGTCAGCAGGCCCCTGAATAAAAATGAGTACTAGTTCAACGAAAATCGACGTCACACTAAACTCCGAAACATATAAATGAAAAAAAAGAACAACACACATATAGTGTGAACATATATCTTACCGAAAACGATGAGCAAAGTGTTTGTGAGATGTGGACCTATTTGTATTCATCCAACTGAATTGCATTTTATTGCGCACATACTTATATAACATGAACATGAAAACAAGCACTAACCTCTATCAAGTGAAACTTCTCCCTTTCTTATTTTTGATAATGGTTCAAAGTCCCTGTTTTGATTGTCCTCTCTCAACGAAGTATCATCTGCTGGTGCCGATTCTATGTTGGACTTTGACTTCATAATAAGTGTTCGAAGAACAGAAAAAGAGTTATCATGAATTCTTTGTAATCGTGTCACCTTGGAAAGTGTCATCTGCAGGTGTAAGATTTCTTTTTTCTGAGTCAAAACAATCATATTTAGATCCTCGATCTTTTTGGTTTGCCTCAAAACAACTGATTCGACCTTAGTAAGTCTTTCTTCATAACCATGTTGTTGCAATGCAATGTCCGCACATATGCCAAGAAAAGTGGCGAACAAAATAACAATTCCATGGATTTTTATCAACATTACACTGATATTACCTCTTTAGTACTTTTAAATCCGTCTACTGTGAATTGTAGATAAACAATTATGTTCCAGTTAATATCACAATTTGACCGTAGATACGTAGATCAGATTTTTTCAACACTATGCAAGATAAAGAAAAGAAACATAATTCATCACCCTTGCCATTGTGTGTATTCATAAAAAAGCAAGCACAGTTGGTTTCAATGAATTGGAAATATGGCAGACTTTGTATTTTTCCAAATAAAAATACAAGAGACACTTGCAGATGATCAAAAGGTTGTACACCTTATAAAAGAGAGGCGACATATACCAGAGGGACAATCAAACTCCTAAGTTGGGGGAAAAACCCTGACATCGCCGTGGCTAAAAACGAAAAAGAAAAGACAAACAGATAAATAAAGGCAACAGTAGTATACCGCAAAAAACAAAATCGGGGTAACAAACTAAAACTGAGGGAAACGCATTAAATATAAGAGGAGAACAACGACACAACACTACAATGTAACACACACAGAAACGGACCAACCATCAGACAAAATCCCACGAGAATAACAAATATAACATCAAAACCAAGTACATGAATTTGGGATGGACAAGTACCGTGACACGTCTTTTCGCAATGTGAATTTACACTAAAAAATAAGAGAAAACAAACGACGCAACGTTAAAATGTAACACACACAGAAACGAACTATAATATAACAATGGCCATATTCCTGACTTGGTACAGGACATTTTTAAAGGAAAAAATGGCGGGTTGAAACTGGTTTTGTGGCATGCCAAACCTCCCCTTTTATAGCCATGTGAAATATAACATTAAAATGACAACTCAACACCACAGGACTACAATATAAATAAATTGGAGAATACAATTGACAAAGAAACACACGAACAACAGCCAACAAAAGGCAACAAGTTGAAAATTTTAATACACCAGAAGTGCATTTTATCCACACAAGATCTACTAGTGATGCCCTGATACAAAAGTTTGAAAGCCGAAACAAGCATAAAGTCGAACAGCATCTAGGACCAAAAGATAAAAAAAGTTGTGCCAAAAACGGCCAGGGTTTTCTGTTTAATAGGTACCAGAACATCCTTATTATTTAGAATAATTTATACTTTTGCATACAGTAAATTTATAAAATTACTGAATAAAAGCTGTACATGATAGAACTGAAATATTAACTAATTACAGGAAACAACTGAAATACATTACATAACCAGACATTTGCAACACAAAATGTAGACACATCCGAATCAGTTTAAACCTCAACGCCAAGTGACGTCATATTTGAAATTGTAAAAAATGACAAAAAAATGATGACGTCATTTGAATTTGTTAAACAGATCATCAAAAAATGAAAAATGACGTCATTTTAATGAATAAGATAGAATTAGGATTGATTTAAGATCATATTTGAACTAAATACTGATATTGCATTTAATAACAATGCACATTTTAATATTTATTAATAGCAAACTAAGGTAGCAATTAACTATATTATTAAGCTATGTCCGGTTTGTTTTGAATCTTACTTCAAACGTAAAATATCGTACTGATTACGTTGAACAAAATGAAATCTAATAAATGAATGCGGTGATTAATATTATTTACCATCACACATAAATATAAAAGAAAAGACGTCAACACATTTGACAAAATCCGATGAGAATTACAAATATAACATTAAACATTTAAACTAAATACATGAATTTGGGATAGACAAGTACCGTAACACGTCTTATAGTAATGCGAATTAACACTCAACAAAATAGTCACAATCGGGAATAAGTCACGTTTGGTAATTAAAAGATTAGACAACATAATGACAAACAACAATCTACCATATGGTAAAAATGTCCTTAGATAAACAATAGTACATATAACACAATATTGAAAACTATAAATAAAACCTTAATGTATATAAAAAATGACGCCTGATTGAAACGTGAAGAGACAGATAGATGTGGAACATAACAGAATAATATGACACGCCAATTTCAGATAGACCAAGGACAATTGGTGGAAAGAGAGGATAACAGATGACTTTAGACTAAGAAGTGTGTTACTATATTCGATTACTGCTTGATATCCTTTATTAAGTGGAAATATTTATGAACCTACAAATATGTTATGTTTTTGAAACCGAAGATAAGACGTTTTCATGTTAAAAACTGGGCTTAGGGCCGGGAAAAATGTGAAAAACTGTACCGTGATTTAAAAAATATCGGACATACTAAGGTAAAAACTACTTAACTACCTATGGTGTAAAGAAGAGGCAAAGCAACCTTTACGAAATTGTACTGTCAAGTAAGAACCGATATTTTCCATCATCTGCAAGCTTCTATTACGGCAAACTATTCTTAATATAGAATAAAAGGTTGTTGTTTTTTAAAATGGAAAACGAGAGTCAATAAAAACTGACAAGGTTAAACTTCATTAACAAATGGAACGAGAGAAAACAACTAATTTCCCTGGCTGGGTACAGACATATTTTGATGAATACATTAATGAACACATGCTTATATAGCTAGCTAATCCGTAAATCTGCATGACAAGTGTTTATTGATATTGACAAACTTGGGTGCTCAACCCAACCAGACATACAGACACACATGTTATTGAGATTATAGTTGGTATCAAGCAGTCAAAATTGATAACTATCAAATATGTCATGTCAAATTAATCGAAAAGTATATCCAGGGAAATGTGTAAAATAATGGGATGCATGACTAAAACAAAATAATTGAAAAATCGTCTAAAAGAAATAGTCAACAATGCTTTTCAAAATAAAAATGGTAACATACGCTATGACTTTATTACTTGGCATACCATACGGCATATTTTGTTAATAGTGAACAAAAGGGTAAAACATACTACACAGAGGAACTATAGCGATCAGTAAGCTTGAGTTTCATATTGACAACATATTTGTTGAATTTTGCGGTAGACTTATTCGACAAATTTCCAGCATTCCGATGGGAACGGACTGAGCGCCTCTTTTTGCCGATCTCTTCTTTATTTCATATAAATCGGAGCTCATCCAGGCCTTGTATAAAAACAAGAAGATAAAAGAAGTCGGGTCATTTAAGGGGTCATCCATAATTGTCAACCATTTTCCAAAGTGTACAAAACGTACACTTGGGGGGAGGGGGTTAAAAAATCAACATTTTTACCGTACGCTTTTTTTTTTATTTCCGGAATTTATATCGTTTCCGTCAGGAAAGTCGATTTATAAAATCGAAAATTGGCTTGGGTGTGTTTCTCTTCTTATTTCTTCTTTATTATTTTCACTTGATGATATTGATTTCGATATCATAATTCTACTCAATCGGGATTGAACGATTACAAGATCAAATCATTATCATATGAAAACTAAATCTTTCAAAAATATGAACTAGTAAAATTATTTAAACAAAAAGTTTGCAAGCATTTCTCAGTACCCCTGATTGTCAATTTCACCTGCTTTATTATTGATCGATATCGTTTTACTCTATTTAATAAACAAAATTGATGGAAACACTAACATGCTAAATTCTTTGAATGTTTTGATTTTGACAAGACGTCATTTTGTGAAAAGATTTTAAACTGGTCCTTCGATTAATTTCCTTGTAATGCGTTCCAAAATAGTTAACCAGTAAACCGGAAGTAAACTGATTTTTTCTTCGTATAAGCCTCCTTTAATTAGGAGCACCTCCATATGAAGTTTAACCTTAACTTAAAAAATATCCAATATATGTACACGTTACAGTATATATACATAAACGATAATAGTGCCATGAATGGCATATTTACAGGGACCTTTTAAATAGAAATACAGGCGGGAAAATTAAAAACTCAAAATGTTTTAAAACATTACACTTTTATTGATTACTGTCTTGAGCTCTGATTCCATCAACAACTGTCAGTCCATACTTTACAAATGCAATATAACCATGTATTTCCCTTTCTTTGATTCTTAGCATAATTTATGTGCCCTTTTGATAATCTTTTGCATGCTCTAGGTGCCCTTTTTTTATTGGAGTTACCATTCCCACTGTGTGATAGGGGAAACACTAATTTTTGTACTCTTTATTCTGACAAAACACAAGCATCATAGATGTCATCAAATAAAACAGTCAGATATGTTTTAGTTTTTTTTTCAATGCAAATTTCTATATTAAACTAAAATATAATAGACAGGATCTTCTTTTTATTGAGAATGACCGATTCTTCTCTTGAAATCTGAAAATGGTTGATGTACACTTTTTGAGGGAGGGTGGGGGGTCTGAAAAAGTGTACGTTTTGTACACTTTGGAAAATGGTTGACAATTATGGATGACCCCTAATTTCACATTAAGATATATTGATGATGTTCTTTCCATTAACAACTCCAACTTTTCTGATTGGTTTCAGTTAATGTAACCCCAGAACTATAAACTAAAGAAACAACAGTCACGGTTTTCTCCGCCCCGTTATTTTTTTACGTATAACTCGAATTTGACATACACAGTCATCTCAGTACCAGAATCAATGACAAACGAGATGATTTTTATTTTGAAATTATCAATCCCCCCTCCCCCACTTTTGTAGCAATTTACCAACTTCACCTGCATATGGGATATACATTTATCCAACCTATTCAAGAGCACGCAGCAACTACTCAGACTTCGCAAAACGTCACCAGTGTCTGTTTGTCAAAAAACTTGTCGTTCTTTTCTAAAAAGAAGGTCATTGGAAGGTACCAAGACCTTGTTGATAAATATTCCGAATCAACTGCACAAATAATACACTATGGTCTTGATTCTTGGTACTGACGTAATTTTCATCTTAATTACGTGTTATAGTATTCTTTGATTTGTCATTCTTATATTACTTTTACCGTTTAGTCTGTTTTTGGTAATATCCATTTTAAGTGGCTGTATACTTATACACCCCATCATTGTGGTATTGTTCTATGATTATTTTTGTATTCTTGTCTTTATCTTTTCTAATATGTTTAGTCTATATACATTTTAGTGATTCTTTGTAACAATGACGTGTCTCTGTACTTTTACATCCTGTCATTGTTCTATCCTTTTTGATTTTTCATCGGAGTTCATTATTTTTGTGATTTTACTTTCGATCACACGTTTGTTCTCCTAAAATTTGTCAGTGAGAAAACAATGAATTTAAACTGTTAGTATGTGTAATATTTGTACGACACTCTTTGAATAGTCTATTGTCTTTGTCTATTCTAATGCGAATTCACCAACCCAGTATTCAGCACTTTTGTGTTGCCATGAAATATCATTCATATGTAATTTTCTGTAAATTAACTGTTGACAAAAAAATACAACTGTTTCTACAACCATAACATAGATTGGACTTATTTAGCCCAAAATTTCGTAATTTTCGGTAATCAATTTAGTTCTTCTTCCATTTGTTCTGATTCGAGCGAAACCAGTGAGTATAAATAGAGGCAACAGTAGTATACCGCTGTCCGAAACGCATTCTTCGATTGAAAAAAAACCCGGGTTACAAACTTAAACAGAGGGAAACGCATTAGATATAAGAGGAGAACAACGACACAACATTAAAATTTAACACACACAGAAACGAACTAAGCATTAAACAAAATGCAGACGAAACCTGGCATATCAAACTGTAAGTCGGGTATCTTTGATGAGTTTTTTGTTTAATTAATTTAACTATAGAATTTTCGTGAGCGTTTGTCTAAAATTGTTTTTGTAATTAGAACATCGGGTGAATTGATTGCAGAACTTTTGTAGACAATGTAGAGCTGATATTTTGCGTGAACATCTGTGTATTGTTGCTGATCGGATGGTGCGGTATAAATGATTTTTAGTATTTTTTTGTCGTTTAATTGCTTTCTCCATGATATATACCACACACCTTTTTTCCTCATTATATGAAATGGCATTAGTCTACGTTAAAAGTTACAAAAATAGACTTTATAACAATAACACAAATCTTTACCATCCGAGTGTATTCCGACAGATAGTGGGTTGGCGTTTAACATAAGCTATTTATCATGTTTCTCAATTTTATTAAATTTTTAAAGCGATGAAATCAGCCATCCAGCAAAATACGGACTACCATTGATATCGCTTAAAATTAGACCAGAAGGTGTTTTGGTAGAGTGAGTTCTAACATACACCGTATCTCAAATATTTAAGACAACAACGATGCTTCCTGTCGAAAATTGACCAGAACACCCATTTTTGACATTGACATGGATTGTTCCTTTGACCTCGGGGAAAGATCATTAGTTAAATGACATAAAATGATCAACAAAGAAACTGGCACTAAACAATAAAATGCCAAGTATCCGTGAAATTGGAATCCTGTTATTTTTCCAAGATATGTATTATTTTTTTTCAATATACTTTGAAATTGAATTATAAAAAGGACTAACCTCGGTTAATAAAAAAATCACTTGGTATTATTTCTGAAATTCGTTCCAAGTTCTTGTCTTGGTTGTCCTTTCTCAACAAAGTATTCTCTCCTGGTGTCGATTTTAAGTTGATCTTTGACTTTATTATGAGTTTTCGTAGAACCGAAATGGATTTTTCGTGAATTCCTTGTAATCGTGCCACCTGAAAAAGTGTAATCTTCAATTTTGTGATTTCATTTTTCTGAGTCTGAACAACCGATTTTAATTCTTCGATCTCGTTGGATTGCTTCACACGAACTTTATCTACCTGGTTCAGTCTCTCTTCATACCGATGTAGTTCTAATATGGTGTTTGCACATATGCCAAGAAATGTGGTATAGAGAATTATTATCCCAAGAAATTTTATGAACATTGTACTGACGCCGCTCCCAAAATGCACAAACACCTTGAAAAACTTCGTATTATAGATAAACCTACAAACTAGTATTGAGAATTGACAAAAGATAAGAATAGACGCCTTTTACCATTATTTATCCTGCAATTGGGTGTCCTACTATACAGATACAGCCCTACAGATATCGCTATGCTGTATCCGTATACTATACAGATATCGCGTTGAAGCTCCGCCCACTGCCGGACTGAGTATTGTTTGAACCTGTGTGACCTCAGAATGTGTATTCCAGTTGCATTCCAATGACGATGGCAATTGTCGATTTCAAAACTTGATTGTGTATAATTGTGTTACAAAATCAACCATGTCAATTTCAGCATGCATGTTTAGTGAATGTCAATTCTGAAGCGTAGGACAACTCGTACACTTCTTTTTCAAATTTGACAGTGTTTTGTTATTTGTTTTAACTGTTGAAATTAGTTGTTATGTTAAAATAGATACTTATTCAACTTGAGCGGTGTATTATTGCTGACCATTCGAGATTCTTTTTTGCGAACCAGTCTTCAGCGTAATGTTTGATTTTCATATTACTACGCAGGCCTCAATGGATTACAAATCGAAAATAAATGCTAAATATGTTAGTTTTTGTGTCTTTCAAAACACAAACAATAAATAGAATTAATTGCAGGATAAAGACAATAACTGTTTAGTGTCTTTAAATATCAGCTGTATGTGTATTCGGCTCGAAACAGGTGTAGTAGCTCGCTAAAAGCTCGCATACACCTTGTTTCCTAGCCTCGTACAAATACAGCTGATATTTAAAGACACTAAACAGTTATTGTCTATATAAGACAACCCAAATAAACTTATACAATTTCGATTGTCTGTAGTCATTTTCACATATTCTTTTTTCAAAAAGCTACACTTTTTGTTTTAAATGTACAAATAAAGAGTCTTCTTATGAAACTGTCATTGAAGTGATACAACCATGATTCTGGTTAAACTATGGACTCGTTTTGACGTGATATCCCCGATTTCAAATTACGATTGAATCGAACATATGTAAGGTCAAATAGGTCGAGCAATATCTTAAAACTATTGGAATTTGCTGTATCCATCCAAACACGTGGCATTTCTGATTAAGTGCGGAATAAAAATAGTCTGTCTGGGTACAAGATGATATATTTTCTTGCGTTGACAGGTCATTAAAAGATGGCATATTTTGGTATGAATATTGATTCACTCATAGATTTGTATACGAAATAAACATATTTTTTCCTGAAGCAAGTTTTTGACATTGGTTATATTTTTCTCATGTATTTTATGATGATCTGTTACTTAACCCGTAAATAGATTGCTTTTCGATTGATGAAGACAATCTTTCAATCAGTTTAATTGAGGTCTGGTGCTCTCATGTTTGTAACTGCTAGTAATCATTTGTTAATTTATGTATCTTTGTCATATTGGTTAGTTTATTTTGTTATCTATTCTGACATCAGACTCCTATGTCTTTTAAACTGAGATTTACTGAGTGTATTCTTGTGGGTTTGCTTATTCTACATTAGCTGGAGGAATATTGGAGATCTCACTAAACATGTTTAACCCCGCCACATTTTTGCGCCTGTCACAAGTTAGGAGCCTCTTGCCTTTGTAAGTCTTGTATGTTTTTAAATTTAATTCATTTATGTGTATAGGAGATTAGTGTAACGTCCATTTTTAATGAACTAATCTAATACACATGTTTGTTTAAGAGTCAGTTAAAGCACTCCTGCGGATGTGGGATTCTCTCGCTGTGTTAAGGACTCGTTGCTGGCCTACCGTGTTTAAAAAAAGAAAAAAGATATGTATACAAAAACATTTTTTTCATATTTATAAAGACTAATTTGACCACAGAACACTTTGCCGTCAAAAGTTAGAGACTTCGGAAGTTGTTGTTTTATGTCATGTCTTGGTAATGTGTTTCCTTATTTGAAGAACTTTGTAACTTGTTGTTGATTGCAGATCTTTGCTTGTTGTATGTAAATAAAGGCAACAGTAGTATACCGCTGTTCAAAACTCATAAATCCATGAACAAATAACAAAATAGGGATAACAAACTAAAACTGAGGGAAACGCATTAAATATAAGAGAACAACGACACAACATTAAAATGTATCACACACACACAGAAACAGACTAAGCATTAGACAAAATCCTTTAAGAATAACAAATATAACATCAAAGCCAAATACATGAATTTGGGATAGATAAGTACCGTGACACGTCTTATAGTAATGTGAATTCACACTAAAAAATAAGAGAAAACAAACGACACAACGGAAACACAACGTTAAAATATAACACACAAAGAAACGAACTATAATATAACAATGGCCATATTCCTGACTTGGTACGGGACATTTTTAAAGGAAAAAAATGGTGGGTTGAACCTGGTGTTGTGGCATGCCAAACCTCCCTCTTTTATGGTCATGTGAAATATAACATTAAAATGGCAACACAGCATTACAGGACTACAATATAAATAAATAGAACACAATTGACAAAGAAACACACGAATAATAGCTAACAAAAGGCAACAATTTAAAAAAAAAAATTAATACGCCAGAAGTGCATTTTGTCCACACAAGACTCACCAGTGACGTCAAGATACAAAAGTTTGAAAGCCGAAACAAGTACAAAGTTGAACAGCATCGAGGACCAAAAGTTAAAAAAAACAACAAAAAAGGCCGTGTCAAAAACGGCCAGGGTTTTCTGTTAGGTACCAGAACATCCCTATTATTTAGAACAATTTATACTTTTGCAAACAGTACAGTTTATAAAATGCCTATGCAAAAGATGTAAACGATAAAACTGAAGTTTTAGCTAATTACAGGAAACAACTGAAATACATTACATAACCCGACAAAATGCAACACATCCTAATAAGTTTAAACCTCAACGCCAAGTGACGTCATATTAGAAATTGTAGAAAATGACAAAAATATGGCGTCACATTTGTATTAGTAAAACAGATCATCAAAAAATGAAAAATGACGTCACATTTGAATGAATAAGATAGACTTAGGATTGATTTAAGATTATATTTGAACCAAATACTGAAATTACACCCAATAACAATGCACATTTCAATACTTATTAATAGCAAACTAAGGTAGCAATTGTATTATATAGCAATGTCCGGTTTGTTTTGAATCTAACTTCAAACGTTAGTAAAACATTGTACAGATTAGGTTGAACAAAATCAAATCTAAAAAATGAAGGCGGTGATTAATTTTCTTTACCATAACACATGAATATAATAGAAAAGACGTCAACACATTTGACAAAATGTTCTATTATTGGGGACTGTAAGGTGTCTTATAGATGCTTTTCATTATTTTTTCCCGTTCAATTGACTTCTCAGTCCCATTATTTTTTTACACACGTCTCCTGTTTCATTTCCATTCAGAAAAGACCCGAGTACATGGCAAAAGCTATGAAAACATACTATATAAGATTATAATAGAACACAAATCTTTACGAAGCCTATTTCATCGTCAGAGTTTGGGTTCAACATTTAGTACTTTTTCATGTTAAGAACTTTTATTAAACTTTCAAAGTGATGCAATTAACCATCCAGCAAAATACGGACCACCATGAATATTGCTTTGAATGAGACCACTAGGTGTTAAGGTGGAGTGGGTTCTAACATACACTGTGTCTCCAATATTTAAGATTACAATGATACTTCCTGTTGAAAATTGGCCAGAACATCCATTTACGACATTCACATGAATCGTTCCCTCTACCTCGTCGTTTTTCATGATTTCGAATGTTCCATAATTTCTACAGTTCATTCTCAATGTATATATAAACCCGTATACTCCATATATCGGAGCAGTAAAGGCTCCTGTGAAAGGATTATAGCTGTTGTGAATGTTGGTCTTCACTAAATCAAATGCTATAGTATGGTGCGGTCCTGGGTTCAGCTCATCGTGACTCATGAGGGCATAAAATGCAACTGTTCCAATGTCTGGTGCTGAAGTTGGCACGTTGAGAAGTCTTGATGCTGAAATACAAAAGGATGAGTGAATCAAATCAAATGAAAGCAAATTATTGAAATTAAGTTGAAAATTGCAAACGAGAAATCTTTTTCAATAAAATTATGGGTATAAAAAAGAACGAGAGCGACACGTGGTTTACCATTTTCTTACGTTGATTCTCGAACTGTGCAAATGATTCTAGCAGGGCTGGTAACATTAAATACCATCCTGATAGTCGTTCAGACATGTAATCTGTTTGTTTGTCTCAGCTCGTTCAGACATGTAATATGTTTGTTTGTCTCAGCTAAAGTTTTGTGGATTCCAAGGTTTTGTCATGATTATACTTAGGGACATAACACCAGTTAAATGACATTAAAACTATCGAAACAATACAACTCCAAGTTTTCGTACGTTTGGAATTACTGTTATTTATCTAAGATATATTAGTGAATAATTTTATTCCATATTTATTGACATTACATGTTCATAAAATCGAAATCAGTACTGACCTCGGTTAATTGAAACTTCGCCTGTCTTTATTTCTGAAATGGGTTCAAAGCTCTTGACTTGACTGTCCTTTCTCAATAAAAAATTCTCTCTAGGTGTCGATTCTAAGTTGACCTTTGACCTCATGGTGAGTTTTCGTAGAACCGAAATGGATTTATCATGAATTCCTTGTAATCGTTTGACCTTTGAAAGTGTCATCTTCAATTGTGTTATTTCCTTTTTCTGTGTTATCTTTAATTGTGTTATTTCCTTTTTCTGTGTCTGAACAACTGATTTTAGGTCCTCGATCTCGTTGGATTGCTTCAGAAGAACAGCCTCAACCAGGGTCAGTCTCTCTTCATACCGACTTTGTTGCAATGTAGCGTCAGCACGTATTCCAAGAAATGTGGCAAGGTAAACTATTATCCAAAGAATTTTTATGAACATTGTACTGATACCGTTTCCAAACTGCACAAACACCTCGAAAGACGTCGTGTTATAAATAAACCTACACGTTAGTATAGAGATTTGACAAAAGATAAGAATAGACGCCTCTTATCTATATAAGACAAACGAAATGAAATCATACATTACAGTGACGCTTGTTGTAGTCATTTTCATATTTTTCTTTCTTTATAAGGGAACCCTTTTTGTTTTAATGTACAAATAAAGATTCATCCTATGAAACTGCCAGTGATGTGATGCAACAATGAGTTTGCTTAAATTTTGGTTTCGTCCTAATTTACTATCCTCGATTTCAAATTACGATGTATTCTATCACAAGCTAGGTCTGATAGATCAAACAAAATCTAAAAGTATTGGCATTTGCTGCACCAATCCATTCACGTGGAATTTAGGAGTGATTGTCTAGATACAGGATGATACATTTTATTGTGTTGTCAGGTCATTAAAGATGGCATATTTTGGTTAATATTGATTCAGTCATAGGGTCATTGTTCTAATGTACAAATGAAAAGTCTTCTTATAAAACTACCAATGAAGCGATGCAACAATGCTTTTGATTTAACTTTTATCTCATACTTTTATTCCATACTTAAACGCATTCATTCACCATCGATTGGTTTCAACAGGTTATGTACATTTCATCATGTGCATTGTAATGTATATATGAGGCCTTTTGAAAGGGATATTTACCCAAAATTTAAATCAAATAAAAAACAATAACAAAATAACAACAATTGAAAATATATTTTTCTTGATAGCAGAGCTTTTTCCCCGTTTCGGGCCGAATCCTTATATCGTTGATATGTCAAGTCAATGCACTACTATTGTCTATTTACTTCACTACTGATGATTTTTCTAATACCCGCTACGTTGTTAAATACGTGACTACATAGAAAATACTTTTAAATAAAATTCATCTGTTAAAGACAATAATGATAGGACATTCAGTATAATATATTAAATAACACATAGGTGAGAGGGTGATAGAGCAGATCGGTACCTATCGAAAAGGTATTGTCAACCTTGGCTTAGCCGCGGTTGACAATGTTTTCTCGGGTACCGATCTGCGCTATCACCCTCTCAGCTATGTGTTATTTATATAATAGTCAATCTGAATACAGGGTGATATATTATCACGTTGAAACATTTGACCAACCGTGTCTGTCTAGTACAAATCATGGTATTAAAAAATTTCGTAACATGATATTGTGATGAAAATTTATATAAACTTATAAAATTTAAAAAAACATTTTGTGGAAAGTTCACATATAAAGGTTCCGAAGAGACAAATGTAAAACAATTCAAACATATTGTATCAAATGAAAACACCCGAGCCTGGTATCATAGTATAAGCGGTTATCCACGCACTCTTTTCACAGGGCAATTTTGAATAATTTCAATGTAAGTCTATCACCCTTAAAATAACATATTTGTAAGATAGGAGTTTTAGGATTTTATTTATTTCAAACACTAATTATTAAACATAATCACGAGTAAAAATAACTAACAATTACCTTCAACCTTTTTATTTTATTTCTGATGATGCTCTTAGGTGCTTATCACGGTTGTGTGTTATCTCAAGACAGTATTTTCTGATAGTGCCGACTCTAAGTTGGGTTTTAGGTTTATAATGAGTTGTCTTAGAACAAACAGGAAACTATCATGTATACCTTGTTATCTTATCACATTGAAGAGTGTCATCTTCAATTTTATATTTCATTTTCTGATTCAGAACAATCCTTTTTAGGTCCTTGATTTTGTTGGCGTTCATATCAAGAATTGTTTTGACGTAGGTAAGTCTCTAACTAAGATGATGTTGTTGCAATAAAGTGGCTGCGCATTTACAAATACAAATGATATTAAGAAGGATAATTCGAAAAAAATGTTTGTTTATTTATTGCACTATAATCACATCCAAACTACACCTACGTTTACTTTTAATCTATGAATTATTGAACTATATACATGAAAGAAATTATCACGATTTGAAGAAAGATATGAATTGACGACTTTTATCATTATATAATACAAAATAATTTAAAACCACCACGATGAGAATTACATGTATCTGTTTATATATATATATATATCAATATCATATAATATTCATTCAAAAAGTGACCGACCGCATGTACATGTATTTGTCTTGAGTCGGCGACTTTGCTAGCGCATGACTTTTATTTCAATCTATGTTAAATGAGTCTTTGATTTTCCTTGTTTCCTTTGCAATTTTTCAAGACTACTAATGTCGATATATTGATTTCTATTTCAAATAGGTTTCTTTTCCTATTTTTTTTCAAATAGTAAGAATATTTTTATAAATTTGTTTTTATGAAATATAACTCTTTGAAGAACAACGCTAAGGACTAAAGCCAGGAAGATTATTTAAGCGAAAGATCATGGGAACATTACAAATTTAAAACACTACATTTCTATCTTTGACGTTTCAGCAAGTACTGTTTTCTTGTACATTTGTATCATTTCGTCCACTTTCCACAAATTTCTGTTTTCAAATACTTTATGAAATGATTAATATGAACCGACAAATATAAATTACAAATACGGGCAAAATACCAAGTCAGGAATATAACAATAGTTATCCTTTCGTTTGATGTGTTTGAGCTTTTGATTTTGCCATTATATTAGTCCATTGTTTTCCGCGGAGTTTTGTATTTTTGTTTTCTTACTTTTGAGTATTAAGTTTAAGATCAAATTTTGAATATGCAGTTAAAATATTAAAAATGATATTGAAATTGGTATGATGTTGGCCATTTGTTTTCTGAAAAATATCTTTCATGCTTGCATATTTGTATAAAATTCAGATTCGTCATTTTGGTTTGAAATTCCTTACATTTTTGCATATTGAAATGATGTTGAGGGTTCGTTCTTATTTTCGAAAAATGATTTAAATAAATTATTGCAAGTTAATGTGCCTATCACAAGTTAGGTATTGAATCTTAGTTTTACTGTTAACATTTTTGTTAATTGTTTATTTGTAAAAAGCACTGTTTTGTCCATCTCCGCTAGCCAAGGATTACTACCCACTCCCCCTCTTCTCCACCCTTGGCGGATTAAGACTGGAAGGCAATGGATCGTAACCCGTGGCTAGCGAAGATATGTTTTGTCTAAATACTTAGAAACTTTACTGTGAAATTAAATGGCAAGGGAAATACATTCGATCTGTGTACCATGAACGATTTTTGCAAAGCATACACATGGTGCACAGCAGAGTTCTCACTAAGGATTTTTGAAGGCGAGTCCAAAGACTCGTCATTTTTGTCCATGGTGAGTCCAATAGTAAGAAGAAGATATTTTTTTGCAATATCATTTATAGTTTTAGTCTCCCAGACCTTATAGAGCAACAAAATGACATTAAATTCAGGTTAATTTTAAACTTTTGCTATCAAATAATGATATGTGTGTTCAGTTTATAAAAAAAATATTTCAATCTTGATGCATCTTTGGACTCACCAGTTTTAAAATTGGTGAGTCCAGACAGATTTTCACGAGTCCAGGACTCATGGACTGGCCTTAGTGAGAACCCTGCACAGTATGGACTTGTATTTTGTTAATAGCGCGTTTATAGCGTAATTATCTTCTATAAACTGCATATATATCAATCAAGAAAGATTGCATTTTATTCACAAAACACACACACATAACCAGCGAAACTAAACTAGATAACACCCTTTTATCTAAGTTGTGACCAACATTCTAATGGCAAAGACGCTTGTGTGAAAGTACAGTTGATATGCCTGTCCAAAGTCATGTACCTGGACAGTTTTTTCGTATGAAAACTTATTGTTGATGGCTAATCTGTGATTGTTATGTTATGGTTAACTTTTTAGAGTCTGGCCATTTACAGTTTGACATTTTGCGTGTATACTTGTCTTTTTCTGTTAACCTGTAAATTTTTGTTATGTATGGCTGTGTCATTTTGTGTGTATGGCAGTACTTTTCATTTGTTTTCTCGTTGTAATTCTAAGCTAAGATTGACACAAAACAGTATTTGATCTTTAACATTTTATTAAAATTCAAAGCGACGCAATTAACCAACCAGCAAAATACGGACCACCGTTATCGTCGCTTAAAATTCTACCGGTGGGTGTTATGGTAAAGTGGGTTCTAACATACACCGCATCACCAATATTTCAGACTACAATGATAGTTCCGGTCGAAAATTGACCAGAACATCCACCGTTTACATTCACATGAATCGTTCCCTCTACCTCGTTGTTTTTTATAATTTCGAATGTTCCAACCGTGCCACAAGGCATTCTCAAGGTATATATGAATCCGTATACTCCATTGATTGGAGCAGTGAAGGCGCCTGTAAAATGATTATAACTGTTGTGAATGTTAGTCTTCACTAAATCAAATACTATAGTATGGTGCGGTCCTGGGTTCAACTCATTATGACTCAAAAGGGCATAGAATGCAATAGGTTGAACATCTCGTGCTGAAGATAGTACGTTCCCAAGTCTTGATGCTGGAAAGTGAAATGATTGGTTAAACCAAATGATATAACATTGTATCAACGAAATACAGAAGAAATGTACAGCCGTTAATCAAATGGACATCTTGTTCATTAAAAAAAGAATATACAGAAAGACCAATAGAGACAAGTGGTTTGTCCATTTGCTCATTATAAGTTAAGTCCCGAATAATGTCAAGGATTCTAGGATGAATGTTACATCAATTCCTAGCTTGAAATTATATGGTAATTTTTATAATTTTGCTGTTTGCAAAGGTTTGAATCATTCGAAATACTAAAGGTTTTCTTATACCAGGCATAGATTACCAAAGCCCTATTTGGCACTTTTTTCAGAATTTTGGGTTCTCAGTGCTGTTCAACTTTTATATTTGTTTGGTTTTTTACTATTTTGATCTGAGCTTCACTGATGAGTCTTATGTAGACGAAACGTACGTGCGTCTGGCGTAACAAATTATAAACCGGATACCTTTGACAAGTATTGAAAGTCGTTTAAAAATATACACTGGTCTGTGTCAAACTGCAAGCTAAGGATATCACTAAACCAGTTATATGCACTTATTTAGATAATAAATAACTTTTATTTAGACAATCTTTCGTCTTTGATATTAGCATTCTTTCTTTATTGAGTTTTTTATATCCTTTTCATTGGATATCGTACATTTTACCGCCATAGAAACAACATTAAAAGAAGTATTTGTAACATTTATTTAAGAATGGTTATATTCCTAATGCATTAATACTAAATTTCGATATAAAGGAAATCTACACTGACCTCGATTAATTGATACTTTCCTCTTTGTCATTTCTGACAATGGATTAAGGTTCTTGTCTTGCTTATCCTTTTCTAACCATGTATTCTCTTCTGGCGTCGATTCTAAAATCACCCTTGACTTCATTATGAGTTTTCGTAGAACCGAAATGGATTTTTCTTGAATTCCGTGTACTCGTTTGACCTTGGAGAGTGTCATCTTCAATTGTGTTACTTCATTTTTCTGAGTCTGAACAACTGTTTTTAGGTCCTCGATCTCGTTGGATTGCTTCATAAGAACTTTCTCTACCAGATTCAGTCTCTCTTCATACCGAGTTTGTTGCAATGAAGTGTCTGCACGTATGCCAAGAAATGTGGCGAGGTAAACTATTATCCAAAGAATTTTTATGAACATTGTACTGATAACGTTTCCAAACTGCAAAAACAACTCGAAAGACGTCGTGTTATAGATAAACCTACACGTTAGTATAGAGATTTGACAAAAGATTAGAATGCCTTTTATCATTGCATTAGACAAACGAAATGTATTCTATAATAAGCTAGGAAAAAAGGTCAAACAAAATATAAAAACTATTGGCATTTGCTGCTTCTATCCAAACACGTGCCATTCAGGAGTAAGAGTAGAATAAAGAATAGTCAATCTGGGTACAAGGTGATATATTATCACGTTGAAACATTTGACCAACCGTGTCTGTCTAGTAAAAATCATGGTATGATAATATTTTTTTAACATGATATTGTGATGACAATTTCTATATAATTATGAAATTTAAAACAACATTTTGTGGAAAGTTCATATATAAAGGTTCCGAAAAGTCAAATGTAAAACAATTCAAACATATTGTATCAAATGAAAACACCCGAGCCTGATATCAAAAATTAGTATAAGCGGTATGCTTATTATCCACGCACTATTTTCACAGGGCGACGATATTAAAAATTTGAACAATTTCAACGTAAGTCTATTATCTTTAAAATAACATACTTGTAAGTTGGGACATTTTATTCTTTAATCAAGTATGATTTTATTTATTTCAAACACTTATCAAACAAAACCACGAGTAAAAATAACTAACAATTACCTTCAACCTTTTTTATTTTATATCTGATGATGCTCTTAGGTGCTTATCGCGGTTGTGTGTTATCTCAAGACAGTATTTTCCGATATTGCCGACTCTAAGTTGGGTTTTATGTCTATAATGAGTTGTCTTAGAACAGGAAATTGTCATGTATACCTTGTAATCTTATCACATTGGAGAGTGTCATCTTCAATTTTATTATTTCGCTTTTCTGATTCAGAACAAACCTTTTAGGTCCTTGATTTCGTTGGCGTGTATATCAATTATTGTTTTGACCTATGTAAGTCTCTAACTAAGATGATGTTGTTGCAATAAAGTGGCTGCGCATTTACAAAATTAATACAAATGGTATAAAGAACGATAATTCGAAACATTTATTTTTTTGTTTATTTATTGCACTATAATCACATCCAAACTACACATACGTTTACTTTTAATCTATGAATTATTAACTACATGAAAGAAATTATCACGATTTGACGAATGATGTGAAATGACGACTTTTATCATTATATAACACAAAATAATTTAAAACCACCACGATGATAATTAATACATGTACCTGTTTATATATATATATATATATATATTAATATCATATAATATTCATTCAAAAAGTGACCGATCGCATGTACATGTTCTTGTCTTGAGTCGGCAACTTTGCTAGCGCATGACTTTTATTTCAATCTATATGTTAAATGCGTCTTTTATTTTCCTTGTTTCCTTTGTAATTTTTCAAGACTAATGTCGATATATTGATTTCTATTTGAAATAGGTTTCTTTTCCTGTTTTTTTTTTTAAATAGTAAGAATATTTTTATAAATTTGTTTTTATGAAATATAACTCTTTAAACAACACAACGCTAAGGACTAAAGCCAAGAAGATTATGTAAGCGTAAGATCATGGGAATATTACAAATTTAAAACACTACATTTTTATCTTTGACGTTTCAGCAAGTACTGTTTTCTTGTACATTTGTATCATTTCGTCCACTTTCCACAAATTTCTGTTTTCAAATTCTTTATGAAATGATTCAATATGAACCGACGAATATAAATTACAAATACGGGCAAACTACCAAGTCAGGAATATAACAATAGTTATCCTTTCGTTTGATGTGTTTGAGCTTTTGATTTTGCCATTTGATTGGTCCATTTTTTTCCGCGGAGGTTGGTATTTTTGTTATTTTACTTTTGAGTATTAAGTTTAATATAAAATTTTGAATATGCAGTTAAAAATATTGAAAATGATACTAAAATTGGTATGATGTTGGCCATTTGTTTTCTGAAAAATATCTTTCATGCTTGCATATTTGTATAAAATTTAGGATTCGTCATTTTGGTATGAAATTCATGATTTTTTCTCAAAATTCCTTACATTTTTGCATATTGGAATGATGTTAAGGGTTCGTTCTTATTCTTGAAAAATGGTTTAAATAAATTATTGCAAATTGATGTGCCTATGACAAGTTAGGTATTTTATTCTTAGTTTTACTGTTAAGATTTTTGTTTATTGTTTATTTGTAAAAAGCACTGTTTTGTCCATCTCCGCTAGCCAAGGGTTACTACCCACTCCCCAGGGCTCTTCTCCACCCTGGCGGATTAAGACTGGAGGGCAATGGATCGTAACCCGTGGGTAGCGAAGATGTGTTGTGTCTAAAGAACTAAAATAAAGACGGATATTTAAACTCATCATTCAAACTACAACAAATGATCAATTTTGGCTATTGCGTCGTCAACTTCGTACTTTATTTGGCATTTTAAACATTTTTTTATTCGAGCGTCACTGGTGAGTCCTTGGTAGACGAAACGCTCGTCTGGCGCAAATATAAAATTTCAATCCTGGTATCTATGTTGAATTTATTTATTTATTGATATTGAATCCATTCAGAGTGTCATCAAATCATCATCAGACAGCAAGTAAAGCTTGCAAATAATGTGCAATACAAATACACCTATAACTCACTTCTGATGTATGAGCAAGAACTTGAACCAGTTATTTTTTCATGATGTTTTAAAAACCTGCTAGAATTTCCTTAATGTTATATGACATGACATCACTTATTCACGTGCTCGTAGCCCTCTTCTTTGAAGTGTTACCCTCGTTTCTGTAATTCAAGAAATTGTCAAATGAAATCACTGAAAACGGGCCTTAAAACGGTTATCTTACATCCATCTGTGTAAATACAATGCATGCATATTGACTTGAACAATAAAATAACAAATATATCACAATTGCCGGATACAAAAATAAACATGCACATTTATAATCCTAAATGAAACATATGGTAACTTTCATAACATATGTATAAGAAGAATGGAGAGACCAAAAATGTGTTGCTATAAAATACATAAGTTAAGTTGTAAACAAACCTTTTGTACCATATATCTATAAATTAGAAATTAAACCAAAGCACCCAGTGTACTATCAAAACCTTGCTTCAGAAAATCCAACAATTTAACAAGTTAACATGATTAAAATAATATTGTTTGTAGTAATCTACATTGAATCGTAGATGATGGAATTGTCTTATGTTTGTGTTAAGGGATTATTTGAATCAGTTTTGGTTCCATTATCCATTTCTTCGTCCTTTGCTAGTTTTCTTTTAGGAGCAGTTCTGTGAGCTTTTTTCAACCATCCTTTCTTTCGGAAAAAGAAAAGCAGTGCTACTATAACCAAAATAATTACTATTGCAATTATAACACCAATCAGCCAATCCCATTCAAAATCTGAAGAAAAAAATGAGACACGTTAATTTAATTCGTCTAGAATGAATATGGGACAGATTTTGTTTCTAATTCAAGGAATCAAGATAAATTCTCGAAAAATGTAGTGTATAATTCATTTATGGGTCATTATAAAAAAAACAAAAAAAACATGCAAAACTATGTTATTTGGTCTCTTTAAGTCACAGACATGAAAATATATCAAAAATAACACTTGTAAATGTTAGATATGAATGTTTTGTGATACACTATATACAGTTTACAGTATGAAATGTTATAAAAACATCCTTTTTTTTCTGAATCCCTTGGATATAGCCAGAATTAACTGTTATTTTTTTCTTTAACTAAAATAGGACTATTATTCATATCATTTGTTATTAGAATTAATAACTATAATTTATTGCATTTTGATACATACAAACACTGCTTAATGATTTCGGAGGTGTATGTTGGTTCTATAATAAAAAAATGCCACTAAATGAGGAGTCTCATTTTTTTTTTAAGTCACTGGTGTAACTAAAAGGCAAATTGGTTGGGTAAGAGTAATCTCTCTCAAGATTTCAGCATTTACAATAGTTTATCCTCCAGCAATGTTACCTGTAAGCATGTTATGCAAAAGAAAACAACAACCTGTGTTGAAAATTAGTGAAAAAATCTTTAAAGGGGGTAAAAGCTATATCGTAAATGAAAAAAGTGTCAATGGTGTACTCTTATAAAATGATTTTTCGAAAGCTTTCCTAAACTTTGATTGAGGAAAAGATATTGATTGTAGAAACATGCACAGGGACAACATATATAATAGGGGAATGGAGCACTTAATATTTTGCAACTCGATCTAAAAATATACCTGTAAATCAACACCATTGACCAATTTAGTAACACCGATGAATATACTATGACAATCAGCATTTTTTTTTGTGTTTCTTTCATGTTTAACAAGCGAAACATCATATTATTTATGATAAATAATTCTTATTTAACAATGTTTACAGTACAATGTATTACCTATACCAAGTTTTCACAATCTGGTGTATACTGGTAACACCAAGGACACTATTTAGTAACACTATTGACATCTTTAGTTAATGATGTTATGTTATATAATTTGGTATTTTCAAGGTAGCTCGCTTGTCATGTTTTGGAATTTTGGTCAGATTTTCGGAATCCTCTGGTTTTATTTTGAAACTGAGAAGCGAACTCCCTTAACCTAAGAATTATTTTATTTTTATTTCTCTTTTGCTAAGGGTTTTGTGTTCAGTACTTAATGAAAGTAAAAATTTGAAATTTGTTGTCAATGATGATAGTTTTGTGTCATTGGGGCTACTGAAGGATCAGTAGGTTACTATATAAAAAAGCAATCATTTTTATTTTTCATCAACAAATGAAAGTGTTTTTAGGAGTATACGAAGGATTTGGTATTATCTAATCATTCAGTCTTACACATTTTACATATATTCAGTTTAAAAGTATTTTCTAATATTAACAACGACCATAATTAGGACAGCCAAGTTTTTTACAACAATTTATTCTGAAATTTATGTTTAAATAGAATGAATACCTATAAAAAATGTCAATTAGTAGTCATTTAAACCTTAACAACAAATTGGAACAGTATTTAAATATATTTTTTAATGACTAAATGCATGTTTTTATATTGGTAACACCATTGAAACAGTTCTTTCAAAGGATGACCTAGAATTGATAAAATTGAAGGAACTCTTCATTTTTCCTATTGCATATTTATGAATATAGGTGCTACCATATTATGGAATAGGAAGACAAATTTAATTTTTTAAAACAATGACATCATTTTTCTAAACTTTCCCTTATCGAAATATGCATGTATTTTTATAATGATCCTTTTACAGCGACTCAAAAAGAAAAGGACATAAGAGACAAGTCGACAAAATTGTATCAATTAAGAACAGTAAAGCATAATAGAATTTAAGAAAGGAAAAGGTAAATGTGTCAACGTGATAACAATCCGACTAAAGAGCAGAAAACAGCACGAGGCAACCAATGAGTCTTCAACACAGCCAGAAAGCCTGAACCCGGAGGCGGTAAGTATAATTTAAAAATATAACCTACCTTCTGAATCCCCGGATGAAGCAGCTGTGTTAACAGGTTCGTCTGGACCTTTAGTTGTCTACAGATAAAAAAAAAACATATATGAAATGCTTACATATGCCAAATGTATGAACGCTTTACAGAATGAATACGTAGTTAACAGAGCGGTTTTGAAATTTGCTGTGTTAAAACATTAATTTAATTTCATCTTTTTATCGGCTAGTTCGATTTTGATTCCTTTCTCTATATATAGGCATTGTATTTTCATAACTGTTGCAATCAGTTTATATCTTGTCAGTTTTCCATACTGGCATTGTTTTATCTGAAAAATGAGATATAGAATTATTGCTTAAAGTTACTGTCGATATCCATGTATTTATATACAATTCATACAAAAACAGATGGACGAATCGGAATAACTGTGATAAAAGGGAAAGTATTAACGATAACCGGTGAATATTGGAATGTACTAGAAAGAATCAACTCAGAATCACGAAAACGTGTGTCCAGACAAAAACACACAGAGGAACAGAGAACATTCATATCTAATAATTATGGAACAACACCTCCATAAAAATCACGATATAATGAATCGAAAATAATAACCCCATGGTCTTAAGAAATGGTATAAAAACCATTCGGACATTTGGACCGACACAAACTAATTTTAAAAAGTATTATGTACATTTAAAAAAAATAGAATACCAACGTAGATTCGACTTTATATTCGTTTGTGTTATCTTGGTTAATCACTGGTATATATTTATTATAAGCTGATTTTAAATACTTACAGTGCCGAAGTCTTTTATTTCTACAGTCAATTGTTCTGTCTTGTTGAGGCCACAATGATCAGTTACTTTTATTTTCAGTACATATGTGTCTACAGGAGGTGCGCTTACGATTACAACCATATCTGTTAAAATAACAACATTTAATTGAAGTTGGTCATTTTCTCTTAGCAAACGATCTTGGCAAATAGATTAAGTGAAACGTGATAAAAGAACAATATGATCAAGACACAGCACCACAAATTTACAGAAAGTTGAAATACAATACTTACAAATCTAAGGCTTCTAAAAACCCTGATTCAAAGACTATTTGTTTGAAAAAGCTAATTACTTACGAAGATATGTTTCTAAATGTATCATTTGTGATGGTTTTCTTGCACATTTTGACAAAATGAACCAAAAATTGATAGCTGATAGCGAATTATTTCAATATTCCGCTTTTAAATATGTTAAAAATCATAATTTGATTTTTTTTTGTCTGTATAATAACTAATTCCTCTTTAATGTAGAAATACAAGTGAGAAGTTCACCTAGCTATAAAACTAGGTTTAATCTACAATTTTCTACGTAATGAAATGCCTGTACCAAGTGAGGAATATGATAGTTGTTTTCCATTCGTTTGATGTGTTTGAGCTTTTGATTTTGTCATTTGTTGGGAGACGCTCCGTTTAGAATTTACCTGAGAATTCGGTATTTTTGTTATTTTACTTTTAATAATCATTATTCTATTGGTTTATTCTCTGCAAACATTTCTTCATTCACACCTTGGTTATTTGTTTACGTACTTGTATTCTCTATTTGAAAGTATTGATCAAATCCAAATACTTCCACTTTCAACCCAGGTATATCATGAACATCAGTATCAGTTACTTCTATCAGGAAAACTTCAGTCGGTTGCTGGTCAAGATCATACATATCAGCTTGGGAAATGATACTAGTGTGGGGTAAATTCTTAAAACTAGGTGGCAAATCTAAGAAGAAATATCAGCAATATTAAAAGACAATTTATGTAACAATGTTCTCTATTTCGTTGGTTTTGATTTTGAAATTCCCTTAGAGCTCGATTTTTTGTTTGTTATTTCACTTTTTTCATGGAAGTTAAGTGCCAATATGACGTTGATTTTGATTATTTATGATCATCTCCGATCACCCTCGGTTCTTGCCGCACTGTCTTTAGTTGGTTTTTTTTTGTGTTTTATATACTGTTTTTTTTTTTTGTCTGTTGGACTTTTTTTTACCATGTTGTAATCAGTTTATTTTTGACTTATGCCTTTGAATGTTCTTTCGGTATCTTTCGCCTCTCTCTTATATATTCTACTTAGCTTTTCTCTCATCATAAATATTATATAATGATATTTTCGACAAAGAAATTCGGGAAAAGGTGAACTTCTATTTATTTTTCCTTTCAACGAGATGGTAAAAAAGAATAACAACAGAATTTTCGACAAAGAAATTAGAAAAAAAAGGTTAACTTTTATCTATTTTTCCATTCATTAAAAGATAAAAAAAAAAATCCTATAACAACAGAATTCCAATGTAAAATCAATACAGTGAAGTCCATTAAAACTGACAATATCAAACGTTATCAACCAACGGAACAAGTGAAAATCAACTATCATATATTAGTGTCTACTTTGCGATGTTTTAAGATTTTTTTATGCCACACTTACGGACATTATGTTTTCTGGTTTGTACGTCCGTTCGTTCGTTCGTCTGTTCGATCGTCCATCCGTCCCGTTTCAGGTTAAAGTTTTGGTTAAAGTTTTTGATCGAGGTAGTTTTTGATGAAGTTGAAGTCCATTCAACTTTAAACTTAGTACACATGTTCCATATGATATGATCTTTCTAATTTTAATGCCAAATTAGAGATTTCACCCCAATTTCACGGTCCACTGAACATAGAAAATAATAGTGCGAGTTTGGCATCCATATACTGGGGACCCATTCTTGTTGAATTTTTTTTTAATTATAGATGGATAAACATACTTTCATTTCCTATAGCTTCAATGGAGTATGACCTTTTATCGACCCTTGTCGCAGCCGACCAATCAACTATTGCTCCAAATGACGCTCCTGGCATAGACTGCAATACGAAATTACCATCACTTCCGCCATCCTCAAAAATAAGCGTACCACTCGTTTTTGTGTGCCTTAAATAGAAAAGATGACATCGATTAATTGACACATATCCTAGAGGACGACCATTTAATTTTCAGGATGTGGCGGGGAATTATTTTGATCTGCTACTAATGATGCTATTTTTTGCCGCTGGAAAAGATATTTTTCACTACTGTACACGTGAACATAAGTTGCAGAATATCAATTTCATAATCAGTATAGACAATGAAATGTCAACCAACGAAAAGCTGTCATTCATTTTAAGTGTACAAACAATTACCGATAGTCCTTTATAGTCTAGAAATGGCGAATTGATACTAAAAATACTAATTCATCTTTGCTTGTATATACTCTACTTACCATCCCATATGATCCCCTTTCTCAACAGAAATTCTATTCTCTTCTGGTATATTTGTTACTACACCTCCAGCTTTATCAACTAAAACGAAAGTCTTAATCGTCATGCATCGCCATTTAGACAGAATATCAAATAATTCAACAAAACTTTAAAAAATGATTTACAGCAGTTACTGTTATGTTGGGAAACGCGAACAGGTCCCCATATGTTGGTTTCGTTAACCCAATACTCGGTTAAATGAGCATATTCTTTTAGACTGACGAATATTCTTCCGAGTTCAATCATACAATACAGTGTAACCACATATTCTCCCAAAAAGCAAACATACAAAAATCAAAACAACACACAAAAAACTAAACCGAACTTAGCACATAACACTAACATTTATCATAATAACAACATACATGTAACCACCCCTCAAGAAAACGAACCTATAACACATTTTTGTAATATCCTATAAATAATCAAAATAATAAAACAAGACACTTCCTAATTTCATAGAACACGTTAAACAATATGTAACTTGGACACTGCTTTCATTCCTCTTGTTTACGGGTAAATAACAAAACAAGAACACGCCAAAATCGCGTAGAACACCTTAAGCAATAGGTGACATGGACACAGCTTTTGTGCATCTTGTTATACGGAAAAGTTTTTAACTTAAACACTGCTGTCATTCATCTTGTTGAATAGTCGTCAACAGACTTTGTATCAAAACAGGACACAAAATTACATGTACACATAATTGAACACTGATACTGGTGCCCGAGTAATCCAGTAGTTAAATTTAAAAGACACGCATCATCACTCTATGGATGCATTAGTACTCAGGTAAATTGTATAAATTGGGGAATGTAAATGGAGAATATGTCAAAGAAACAACCCGACCAAATACAGTGTCGCAGAAACATATACTCTACCTCAATGACAAAACAGATATATATGTTTTCGTAATACCAGAAGTCAGGTAATGGTCATACTTACATGTCAAAGAATTCTGTCCCATCAGTCTAAACTCGTTTTCCTTGCCAGTTGGTCGCCATACTTGTAATTCTACTTCTCCTGGGCCACCAGCTGTAGCACGCCATCTTCTTATAGTACCACAACAGTCGAACGTAAACTTACTATCGGTAGCAATTACTCCATAGTCTTTAATATAAACATAGTTTTTTTTTGTATATGTTAGAATTCCCTGATGGATATTAAATGATTATTATAAATACTCCATCGAGCTTAGTCGATTCTTAAATTGACGGGTGGTACAAATGTAGCTGCAATGAAAAAAATTGAGTCGACTGCAATGGTCACACGTTCTACCTGGATGGAAAATTTCGAAAATTTGACCTATTTAGTCAAACGAATATTTCTTTTGTTTATATTGTTGTTATAATAATTTGAAAATATAGTTAAATTGTTCTTGTCAAACATTCATTTTAATAGCTTAATGTGTTTTAGGAAGTTAAATGGAAGTGCATTCTTTTAAAGAGTTTTTAGATTATACACAAAATACATATTATGATAGAACGAACAAAACGAAATAATGGAAATACCAATATTTAAACTTTTTTCAATATCTCGCACTAAACATTTTTTTGTGAAATATGAATTGCTGTAAAAAAAAAAAGAGGAGAATGATACCAAAGAGATACTCAAACTCGTAAATTCAAAACAAATCCAAAAACTTAAAAGTCAAGGAAACCGAGGAGTTGAAACCATTGGTTCTTAAAAGAGGGACGAAATATACCAAAGGGACAGTCAAACTCATAGATAGAAAATAAACTGACAACGCCATGGCTAAAAAGGAAAAGACAAACAGACAAATAGTAGTACAGAAGACACAACATAGAAAACTAAAGACTATAAGCAACACGAACACCAGCAAAAACTGGGGGCGATCTCAGGTGATCCGGAAGGATAAGCAGATGCTGCTCCACATGTGGCACCCGTCGTGTTGCTTATGTTATTACAAATCCGGTAAATAGTATAATTAGGTATTATTTGTAAAATTTTAAATAATAAGACTAACTTGATAATTGGTTGTCAATATCTTTTCCGTTTCCATGGTCATTGTGTCCTTGTTTCACACCATCACAAGCATTTACTGAAAATGATAAGTCTGTCTAATTGAGAAAGTCAGGAAAGTAGGATGTAAGAATTTTACATGATTAGTAACTAAAACTATCAAGTTGAACACATAATAATATATGTTAAAAAAAGCTTATGAGACTATATGACAGCTTCTTATATAACCAGAGTAATGCCGGGTTTTCAGGGGAGATAATTAGTCCAGCCCTGGTCTCAGTGACTTATTTTCATTTTTTATTTTTTTAGGCCAGGGATGGACTAGGGAGATAATGCATTTCTGTTTTGTTTTTTTCAGGAGAAATAATAAGCTGTTTTGGTATGAGGTTGTAAGCAAATTTGAGATCTGTCTCAAGATGATTATAAGTCGAGAAGCGCCAGTCAACGTTTCTGAAGAACATCGAACGATATTAGCGTAAGAAAGACCCAATGTATAAATAAGAAGATAAAATCTTTCCGCTGGCTTCAACTGCAATATTTTTGGATTAGCCATTACCTTATTGATTTTATCGGCTGCTTTCCAAGGGAAAATTTGTTAATGTGTCAGTCCAAATTCCGTTCAAAATACAACAAACTAATTTAAATCAATTATAGAAAATAAAAAAATGCTAATTATAGTGAAATGATTTCAATAAAATGTATCAGTTCTTACCATGTTTAAATCCTAAGATTGAAATCACTACCAAAATGAGAGGTTGCATCATTAACAACTGTTCGGATACACTAATAATTGCACTGTGACGCCTAACTGATGGAAGGGCAGATATTTGTTAGTCCATGGCTACCACTATGGTTACAGTACATAAAATCAGTTTAATACTGCTCTTAGTATTATATCTTTACCTGTGAAATATTAAAAGATGAGACGAAATTTTACAGCTGTCCAGGGGTGTCCATAAAAATCAAATTAAGCCAATAACCGAGAATAAGGATTACCACTATGAAAAAATATTATGAATAAAGATTTACGCCAGTTACCTAACAATACACCAAAACAAAAGAAAGAGGCATATGAAGTTCAATATACGAGTAAAATAATATATATCATAATGATGTAAAAATATGGAGATTCGGTATGAACGTCAACTGCGACACCTATTCCATAAAGACAAAAAGAGACAAGGTGTACTCAATTACTGTAACAGATGACTACAGCCTTCAACAATAAGCAAAACCCATACCGCATTTTATGCTGTAAAATTTAATAGGGTAAAAATATGTGAAATAATTCAATAGAGAAAAGAAATGGTCTGATTTAAGCGTTTTAAATGAAATGAAAAATAGACAGTAACCATCAAATACCACTTAATTACATGCCACATCATAGGCGGATCCAGTTGGGCTATGGACCCGCCCCCCTTTCGTAGGAACAAATTGGTTGCTTATATAGGGAATCACTGAAGCGTGAAGACGTCACGAGCAGTCCAGGCAAAATATTTTAGGCTGCAAACAAGTTGTATATGGATTCAAAGGGAGAATATAGCATCTTTGCCAATAACACACAATTCCTCAATAGAGTAAATGTAATATGAAACAGAGTAGAGCAAGGACACTATAGGTTATTGACTTCGGAAAGACAACTCTCCATTCAAATTACAATTGGTAAAAAGTAAACCATTTTAATGTTGTGTTTCTGTTGTGTCGTTGTTCTCCTTTTATATTTGATGCGTTTCCCTCAGTTTTAGTTTGTAACCCGGATTTATTTTTTTCTCAATCGATTTATGAGTTTCGAACAGTGTAGAATGATGAGGTATTTTTTTGGTTAACAGTTCCAACAGTATAAAATTAAAAAAAAATGATGGCCATCACTTAAGTTTTCTGTGTGGTGTTTAATAGCCATAGTGTTGTATGTTCTCGACTTATGTTTTTGCACCCTTTAATTATATGGTTCCATTTGTTTACACATCTCGAGGAAGCATTTCATACTTATGCATTTAGTTTTATATTAAGTCATTTATCATTACAGATATATAGTAATGTATGTATGTTCGTCCGTCTTTACATTGACTTGATTTTAATTAAATATTTTAGAAATATTCCGTACTAGTATACTATATGACATTGTACCTTCTACTTTACTTTTCATCTGGATAATTTCCATCAATATATAAAGACAACAATGGTTTACCGCTTTTCAAAAGTCATAAATCGATTGAGAGAAAACAAATCCGGGTTACAAACAAAAACCTGAGGCATAAAACATAAACTATAAGAGGAAAACAACGAAACAACAGAAACACTGATGAAGTGCCACTAAAAAAAGAACAAACAACAAAGCAACATACATAGAAACGAACTATTAGAAAACAACTGCCATATTCCTGACTTGGTACAGGACATTTTAAGAACAATGGTGGGTTGAACCTGGTTTTGTGGCTATCCGAACATTACAAATATTATTGGAAAACACGGACTCAACTAGATCTACAAAAAAATCTTCAATCTATTCGATCACAGACTTATATTTGCAGAATCTTACCAGATGCAATTGTGAACCGTTAAATCTGTATTTTGTTACATACACAAATGTTTAATTTGAGGGGTTACCCATGGATCTACAAATATAGGGAGGGGGTATAAATTCGAGAGCTCTCATCACATATTTATAGTACGGTAAATGTTGACACGTCTGTGTAATACTAATATTTTCCCACCATGTATAGCAAGGTTTGTCTTTGTGTTATCCGCTTTTTCTGAAACTTGTTCAAACATTTTGATAAATTTACAAGTTTATATATATCAAATTATGTGTTTTTTATTTTCATATTATTCAAATAAAGAGTCAACCCTCCAGAAAGATATTCCAATATAATTCTTAAATCTTTAAATTTGTCAATAACTCTCAAAAGAAATTTGTTTATTTGTCAAGCTTAAATTAATGTATGCGCTGTTATTGTTCATTTCATTGCTCTCCACATTCATCACAACAGATATAATGTCGTATATATTGTTATTAATATTTCCCCTAGCAGAGTCGGGAAAGCTTCACAGTTTTGTCTTCATTATCCAATGTTATTCATAGCTTTTAAATTACTTATATAAACTTTAAGAACTAAAATGTAGTCATCATTTTATTCACGGCATATTTTTCACTTATACCATATGAAATTTGTTTTGTTTGTCATAAATGGAATTGTCTCCATGACCTCGATTGGAGTTAAAATAAACTATTGTGTAAAAGTAATTTTTTTATTAGGATGAGGAGTTTTTTTTTATTGATATTAATCTTACAAAGTCTGAATCTACTGACCCAATGTAACGTATATACCTATTGGTTTTTAAACAGTAAACGATATAAATTGATGTTAACAAACTATTGATAGCTGTATCTCGACTTTTTGTTATATCATCGACACTTTTTATTCACTTTTCATCGTTATGTATCATTTTGAAAATAAATCTCACGTCAATTAAAAGCAATGAAATGCACAAACACCAATTCATTGAAGGATAACTGGAAGCGCGCCAACCTCCAATAATGTAGGACGTCTGAGCATGTCAGCTCCACATTTAG
Source organism: Mytilus edulis (assembly GCF_963676685.1). Taxonomy (NCBI): domain Eukaryota; kingdom Metazoa; phylum Mollusca; class Bivalvia; order Mytilida; family Mytilidae; genus Mytilus; species Mytilus edulis. The sequence goes on from NC_092351.1 coordinate 37,382,297, forward strand.
CCAAAATATGCACTTACGGTATCTTTTCTGAAAACCAACTAAGGATTTATTTGATGTATCCACTGTTGTGATTCCCAGCGGCATGTGTCGTTTTTATTGTTGTTTTGTATCACCTCAAATTAATGTTTGTGATTGTTTATATATATAATAAACTGAGGTTTTATTTTCATTGCATAGCTTTTGGACTTCCTATGAAACTTAAATATTTCTATCAATGAGGACTTTAACTGGAACAAGTGCTAATTCAAATCAAAGACAGAAAGCTAAAACAATTTAACACTCTTTGACGTTTTAAATATTTTATATGAAGACAAATAGAAAGCATCACATTCAATATCACAGATATACACAAACTAAACATACATTGTATGTTGGAAATACTGTACATACAACATCTTATCTGAAAACAAACTGTAAGTATATAACTTCACACGTATATCACAGGCACAATATGTCAACTAAAGAGTAGACCTCGGTTATGGGAGATAACTCTTACAATCAATGATGCGTTTGAAATTAGTATTTTCATGATCGCATTTTAAGAACTCCTGTGACACAGAATTTAATTAATCTTTGTTACTTTGAACCTTTACTACACACATGAATTCTATGCACTACAAGCGCACAGGTGATTTTTAAGAGTTACGACCCTTAACAGGGCACTATATCCTTACAATCTTGCCCAACCTTTTAATTGTATATTTACTCGTATGTAGTCCTTTTGTAAATAAAAAAAATAGTTTTAATTTATAAACAAGAGTAACAGTTTAAGCACCATTTTAACAAACACAGCCCCCTAACTAATGATTTTTGAGAATAATATCATAATAACACGATGGAAAACTGACTCGAATTACTTCAAATCATGAAAAGAAAACACTCAATAAATAATATGAAAAATAATAAAGTTATGTTTTGCTTGAAAGACAAAAGATATACATGAATGATAAACAACTTACGAATAGAAATACATTGTTAATAACTAAATTGGTTTTCAGTGACTAATGTCGTATATCCTCGATGATTATTAATTTGTTCTTCACTTGCATAGTTTCCTCTTTGAACGTCATTTTATTCCTAATAGACTATGGATGTAAAAATTGTATCGGTTCGATACGAGAGAAATTAAACCGTAACAAAAATTGTTTTGGCATCTGTTCAATAAGCAGTCTGTACGCCGTAACACAATTTGGGCTTGGTAGGCTGTGCAATACTAATTTAAAAGCTGAACCGACAATTTGTTTACATCGGAGGCCAATTTCTGTTGCAAAGTCACGAGCTCTCCTATATTTTCACAAAGTTCTCCATTTGATACCCGTTTTTGTGAGTTTCGAAATTGGTCCGATGCTTCTGGTACAACTCAAAAGTTATATTGAAACAGGAACATATATATTGATATCCTGTTCCCAGATTGAAATAATAATCGAATTGTTCAGTTTTTAGTGATTTTGAAAATTTTGAAGTAATGATCGATTTCTGTTAAGTTTCATTCTTGTATCATTTTTTGTTGAGAATCAACTTAAGCATCTCATTATTCGTTACTCTACTACATCGTAACATGGCCATGCACCTTGATACTCGTTGAACATTCTGTCGTTACATGAGAAAGAAGCATTATTTTACTCAATTGCTATACTTCTTTATAATCAATAACTAATGTTTACACTTCTGTAAATAAAATTCAATCTCAAATACAATTTGAAAAGCCAAAAAATAATATAAATTCAAACGATGTCATCCAAACAAAGAACAAATAAATTAAGAAAAGGTGATGCTATTTTCCTTCTTAATAGTGAAAATCAAATTACGATTTATCATTCATGAGTTTCACCAAATGAATATTTTAGTATTAAAAACAATCCAATAGAAATATGTATGTATATATTTTTCTTAATATTTAGATTTGGAATATTTCGATTTTGTTGTATCTGGTTTTGATTTTGTGCCGTCCTGTTTCGCAACATCATTCGGTGTTGTGCCATTGTTACTTGTTACATCCGGTTTGTTTTCAGTTTTATTTATGTCATCTATTTTTGTCTCAGTTTTAAGACCATCCGAACTTTCGACATCCTTTGGGTTTTTCCTCATTGGCATAGTTCTATGATGTTTATGTAGCCATCCGTTCTTATGGAAGATGAAAATAAGGGCTGCAAGTAAAATAATCAATCCTGCTACAATTAAAACAGCAACAAGCCAATCCCATTCGAAATCTGTAAAAAAAAAAACCATAAGTACATAAATTCATAGATACTTCTTTATTGTCCTTAATGGTATAATTATAACATACAAATTCTTTTGTCATTACCATCATCATCGTCATAATTGAGAGGGGGCAGGACCCGTTTTTCGGGACGTCGGGATCGGGTGTTTTTAAGCTCGGGAATTCGGGATTGATCCTTTCGAGATCCGGGAATTCTTTTTACGAATTTCGGGATGTCGGGATTTAAATTTCTTTAAATTCGGGACCTCAGGATTTCATGTTTTTAAGCCATTGATTTCGGGATCAGGACCCCCCCCCCCCCCTTTCCATCAGGCGTGGTTGGAGGTATTGTTGCTGAGTACATAAAATAGACACATCTTCATTGTCTTTAATGGTATATTAGTCATAACATACAAATGTTTACTCGTTTGAAATGATTCACATTTTGTCATATCGGGGACGTTACTGTACGGGCTCTGCTCATTGTTACAGGCCGCAAATTCACGTTCCTTGAATAGTCGTCTCATGACAATCATACCACATATCCTTATTGTTTTATTTTAATATTTCTTAATGTTTCTTTAATCTACATTGGCTAGAGGTATAAAGGGGGGGGGGGGGGGGGGTGATATATCACAAAACATGTTTAACCCTGGTTCGTAATTGCGTCAGGAGCATCTGGCCTTTGTTAGTCTTGTCCGGTTTTTTTTTAAATTTTAGTTCATTTATATATGTTTTTGAGTTTAATGTGAATTCCATTTTCACTGAACTAGAACGCAATTTAATTTAGGGGTCATCTGAAGACCACCTTCTTGCTGCATTGCACACCCATTGTTGACCTTCGGCTGTTGTTCACTCTTTGGTCTGGTTGTTGTCTCTTTGACTTATTCCAATTCTCCATTCTCAATAAAAAATAAAAATCTATGAAAATGAACTTTGAACTTGCCTTAATTGTCGCTGTTCATATGTACATTTCGGTATTTGATGTGTAAACAAGAACTTTTAGCAAATGAATAAATCATCACATAAAAAGAAATCATAAAAGACTCTCTCGTCTACACCACAATAAGATAAAAAAAATCTCCTTTTTTATATACAGCTTATTCCTTTACGATCATAGACTGTTGTCTATTATTTCCCGCATGTAACTTTTAGATATTTCTTTATTAACAATACATATTGCGTGCTTTGAATACGAGATATGAAAATGCGTCTAGTTATCTGGGTACCGTCTCATGTATTAAGTCGTAACCAAATTGAGACAGCCTTGAATGTTTTCTGCTCTTTAATCGGGTTGTTGTCTCTTTGATATGTGTGAGACTTTTTCGTGAATGTTCCTAACCAAAGCAGAATGAAAATGTTAAAGCTTTGTTGCCAATAGACAACAAGCGATACCAAGGACGGTCAACTATTGAATATGTAAGCCTCACTTTGACAATACAAATGTTGCCGCCAATAAAAAAAGGTCTACCACTAATAATAACATACCTTGTAGAGTGCCTGACGCAGGTGCAGCAGTACCACTGACAGCGCTATTGTCATCACCATCATCATCATCATAATTATAATAATCATCGGGAGTTGTTGTAGGCACTGTTGGTGCTTTAGTTACTACTGAAGGTGCGTCTGTCTACAGGTAGAAAGTAGGGAACTCATATAAACTTACGAGTTTGAATTATATAGGATTATTGCAAAAATTCCCTCAATATCGTTTACCATTTTAAAAAATATTATCAAATATTTCAGCAATATTTTTTAAAATACTTTTGTCAAATTCTCTATTGGGTACCAAACATAACAAGAAAGTATAGAATATAAAATGAAATTGAAGTGGTATGGATGCCACCGGCTGTTCCTGGCTAGTGGTAGTTGGTTAAACTTTGGTCTCGCTTAGTGAAAATGGATAGGAGAATATCGCTACTTACCTTTGATACATGTATAAAATCCGCCATAAACGATTGTAGCTATTCAAACTTATTCTCTTTTAAAAAAGTACTGAATCTTTTAGGACCAGTTATAATGCTCAGAGAATTTAAAGAAAATTCTCAAGATGCAATTTTTAATTCAGTAGAAAAAACTCTACTTTTAGGAAAATTAGATATGTGTATAACGGAATACTAGCCGTAAAAAATAACGAAAAATATTGCTTTTATATTTAAAAAAACTAAAACGTACATGAAATATGTTTTATACTATATAATAGTTATAGATATTCTATGGTCTATGTGTAAACTCGTGATTCGATCTTTGATGAACAGGTTTCAAATTTGTAATCATTTTACACCTCTAATACAATATTTCAAAAGAATAATACTGACTGAGTTCTCCGAGCCTTAGCACGGTCCAATGTGTTACATTTACTCTATTTATATTGAGTAAGTAGGGTAGCACTTAGGCTGACAACACTGTGTATCGATTGTAGAATGCATTCACTCTGTACGTTAAACATCCATTCGATATGTAGGTAACCACTTGATGAGGGGGAGGACAGGGGTAAGGGAGACAGGGAGAAAGGGGGTAGGAGAAAGGAGAAAGAGGGTGGGAGAAAGGAGAAAGGGGATAGGAGTAAGGAGAGGAAGGCTGGGAGAAAGGAGAAAAAGTTAGAGAAAGGAGAAAAAATAAAGTATCTCTCCTTTTAAATTTTTTTCTAATATTTCAAGAAAAAATATCTCAAAAGGAGATGTTTTATTCTAATGGGAGAAAGGAGAACGGGGGTAGGAGAAAGGAGAAGAGGGATGGGAGAAGGGAGAAGGGTACCCCCATGTCCTCCCCCTCCTTGATACAGATTGTCAATCATAACTATTGAGCTTTATTAAATTTTATTACAAGTCGTATGAAACAGAAATCAGTCATTTGTTTGATAGGGGAATGACACTGGCGTTTCATTTCCAAAATGCTTAATTTGTTATTGTTTTACCCTCTTTTTCCATTTTAACCCACTTTATGACCCCCTTATCCCACATCTAAAAATGTGTTTCCCCTCAATTGCATTATTCTCTGAAGACGAGACACATGACTTACAGGAGAATCATCTTTGATTTCTACAGTCAGTTCGTCAATCTTGTTTTTACCACATGTATCCTTTACTTCTATCTTCAGTACATGACTTCCCACAGGAGCGTGCTTCACCATTAAAACCATACCTGTGTAATGTAAAAAGTATTTCAAGGTGCGACAGCAGTTAGGGCCAAAGTGTGAGAAAAAACAACAACATATCGTTTCTACGACGTAGCGACATACTTGATAACTGTAAATTCGACCATTTCCTAGGTAAATCTTGTTAAAAATGTGAATAACTTTTCAGAATTTCAATGGGTTGAATTGCTGTCCAATTGACATATACCAAACACCCCTTTTATGAAAAATGAAAAAATATGGTAGGATATCTAATTGGCATCCATGGCATGCAATTACAGATGACAGTTTTGTTATCTGAATGTGGTGGTTTATATAAGGAACACATTATGTTGCCAGAAACATACAATAAACGCTTGAATCTTCCTGTAATCCCTTGGTTGTCCTTTGTTGCTGTTTTTTCATTCATTATTTGGAAAAAAGTTATGCCGTTTGTTTTCTCATTTGAATTGTTTTACATTTGACATTTCGGACCTTTAATAGCTGACTATGCGGTATGGGCTTTGTCGTACGATGACCTATAATTGTTACTTTTTCAGTTGCATTTGGCCTTTTGCAGAGAGTTGTCTGATAAGCAATCATACTGCATCTTTATTTTAAAATAAAAAGATGCACGGAAATTATGCCTTTTTCTTTTACTTACTTGTATTTTTTCTTATTTGAAAGTATGCATTCACTGCTTCTAGATGAACCAATAATGTAGGAATGTCCTGTTTGTCAGGATCCGTGCCTTGTACGTCGTAAACATTCATTGGGTCAGTCATACTGTCAACTTCAGCTTTTGTAATGACTTTGGTGAATGGTAAATTCTTAAAACTTGGTGCCACACCTTTATCAAATATAAAATAAATGCATTGAGTTCTATTAGAAAAGGAAAATATTACTTAGTATTTCAAAAATTTGGTACTTCCGAAGAGTTTTATGGTTTTGAATTTTATCAGGAACGCTTCAATCATTGATTTTGAAAGCTATGATTGTATGACGTGTGGATGGAGTTCGCATGATAGAGAATTATCGATAATAGGTGCAAACCAAAGAGAAAAAAATGTAAAGACGAGAGAAAAATAGTAAATAAAATATTTGACGAACCGTTGAATTACAACATTTTTTACAATAAGTTGACGCTTTTAAAAACGAAACATAAAGTTTATAATTCAGTTATTTGATAATTTTCGATATATGATCAGTTATTACTAGTTGAAAGCAGCGTTCTCCAACTTTTACAGTTTTCGCTTTTCCGAACTTGTTGACTCGAGGTGAAAATCCACATATCGAACATGTTTTTAATCCATCGTGAAATTGAAAAAAAATATCTAAGTAATAACATAAGAGCGGGTGTACCTCAAACAGAAATGTCGATACAAAAAAAAGAGTAAAATATCAACAAATGAGGGTATTAACGGGGTTTTCAGAAAAGAGAATAAGCAAAAAAAATGTAAAAAAATAAAATAAGATATAGAGAAAATTTGCCTAAAAAATAAGGAATAGAGAAAAATTGTTTGCTAAAATATAAAGAAAGAATAAATAATGATGGGGCAAATAAATACAAAAAAGGCTTAGAAAATTAAAGAATACAGAAATTTAGACCCCACCCAGACCCTCTTAAATTAGAGAAGCCATTTAGTTTTTATTTAAATTAGGAGAAATAGTAGCATTTACATACTGTTTTCACCCATTGCTTCAACTGCGTATATTCTTTTTTCTTTGACTTTATTTTTAGACCAGTCAATATCTTGTCCTTCAACTGGAACCGGCATATTTTCTATTATATGATGATCTTTGCTGCCTACATTTTCTTCGTGCACAATGAAAGCTTCTGTTACTGTATACCTAAAAATGAGATGATATAATGGAATTTGATGCGATTGTCATACAAGTGAGAGGTTTAGTTAGCTATTAAACAAGGTTCGATCCACCATTTTCTACATAACAAAATGTCTGTACCAAGTCAGGAATATGACAGTTGTTATATATATTTCGTTTGATGTGGTTGAAATTTTGATTTTGCCATTTGATGAGGGACTTTCCTTTTTGAGTTTTCCTCGGAGTTCAGTTTTTATAAATTTTATTTTAGGCAAAGGTGTGTTTAAAAAAGACATTGGAGAAATAAAACCTGTTACTAGTATGTTTATTCATCATGGTTCTACGATTGAGTTGTTCATAGAGCATTTCCTTTTTTTCACATCTCGTGACAATTGAAATATTAATTTGAAATCTGCAACTATAATAAGGTCGTGTGGGAATATTTCATCATCACAGAATCAGTTCAGAATTTTACTGAAATTAACAAATTTCGAAGCAGAAACGCAGAAACTCAGAAACGCATGCAGTTGTTTCTTGATACTATCAATTTACATTTATAAAAAAAAGAAAGAAAAAAAGGATTTACCGTAAATTTATCCATTGTGCTACAAGAAAAGTAGGAACGAAGTTCCATTATTTATTTTCATTTTCTGAAAATATTGTATGTGATCGACCCGTGTGTTATCCTTACAAAACAATAGACTTTTAAACAGTCTTTTGCTTTGAAAACAGGCACGGCGATCTATGCTTTTATTATAAATCTTAAGATAGCACGTGTGTAAGTACTATATTTTGACAAATTTCTAAACTTTCCGTCATTCTTTTTTTATACTCTCGTAATTCCTTGATCGGAATGTTTATTTCTTTTTTTCGTATTGATTTTGATTTTTTCTTTCTCTGTGCTGATTCATTGGATGGCATTTTGGTGAAAGAAAACATTTGATATACAATATTTATGAAGTAGATCAGATTAATTCTATACTTTAAGAGCCGTGGTGTAGTGGTTAGTGCATCGGACTACTAACACAAAGGTTCCTGGTTCGATTCCCGTTCCGGGATGAAAATTTCAGGGACTGGATTTTCGGCTCTCCCTTGACACCATTTGCGAGTATGGTCTTGAGGAAACGATGACAGTCCGTCGGAAGGGGACAATAAATGGCTGACCCGTGTTAAGAGAGAGCCATATCTCTTGCACTTTAAAGACACCCTTGTAGATTTCGAAAAAGAGCAGGCTAATGCCGCTACAAGGCAGCACTCGCACCCGCAAAGTGGAAATGGATTAATATAAGTTGCAATAACTTGTTTCCAAATCCACTATAAATAAATATGTTTAAACTAACTCTATACTTAGGAAAGTTAACACAAATGAATAAATTACCAAGTCGTGTAACATCAATAAGTAGAATCGGAATTACATGTATATGCTTCATATGCTTTCAGAGAAAAATCAAAATACTTAAAGTCATAAGAAACCTCAAATAAAAAAAATAATGCATACGTTTTTTTATAACTCAATGGATAGTTTTAATTATATAAACTTATGTACATATACTTTTTTTTAAAGTAAATTCTTTAATTTATTCATATTTAGAAGAAGTTTACTTTATTTTAATTGCAATCCCCCCCCCCCCCCCCCGACATATTTTCCGTATGCAAAGTGACCTCAGTGTGACCCATCTCGTAAAAATCCGCTGATCACAATACGCATGGATGTCCTTTAAATAAACTATTATTCGAATTTACATGTTAAACACGTGCTCAATTTCCAGGCTTTTTTGTTGATTTTTTGTCGATTGTTGACAAACAGGTGACAATCGTTAAACTTCGGCTTCAAAACACGAACTTTAATTACCTGTCATATTTTCACAACAACACTGACCGATTGAGAAAAAAAATTAACGATTGTACGAAATTTACACGAAAAAAATGATAAATTCGTTCACAGAAGACTAAGATTATGATGTTTGTATGCATTTGTTCAAGAATTGGAAGAACATTATTTTTCACCGGTCACTCGTTTCTTATGACTATAAGATGTTCTACCTAAGGAAGAGATTGCCGAAGTTGTATTTTGAAAAACATTTCGGAATATTAGGTCCTTAATGTTTTTCAACTTCGTACTTTATTTGGTCTTTTAAGCGTTTCTAATTTGAGCGTCACTAGTGAGTCTTTTGTAATACAACTTTGCTGAAAAATAGAAATAGAGTTATCTTTCTTTCTACAAAAAATGTTATGTTTTTTGTAAAAAGAAAGAGCGCGCAATTGTGAGCACAGGAATATGTATCAAACTTCTTCTTAAATAATAAGATGATTTTGAATTATCTTTTTTACACCTCTGATCTCGTACATATTGTTGATCAAGCATTGTTTGCAGAAAACTAATTCTCTTAGGGACTGTTCAATATTTATCAGATGGATGGGCCGGTGCATTCTTAATATTGTTTCATTAAAAAAGTTATTGCCCATCCTTTTAAATTCTGAAAAAAAGTCCTTGCCCATCTAAAAAAATCTATAAAAAAGTCCTTGCCCCTCTAAAACTCTATAAAGACAATCAAAAATGATTTAGGTTCTTTTTCTATCTTTAAGTTTTTAAATTTTTATGTCTTGAAATCAAAGAATAGACTTTTAATGTGTTAATACAAAATTTAAAATGTGCTAGTTAATTCTATATGTATATATCTATGTGTGTATCAGAACCATACATTTTATTGATTTGCAAAACCAGTATGAATATACATGTACAGATTTGATTTTATATGTACAGCCTCAAATACAATATTGATTTAAAATAAAGGAAATACTTTAAATTAAGGGACAATAACTCTTGGACTAGTAAACATATTATCATATACTGAATTACTAATTATTGTCCTAATAACAGAACATGTTTATAGTTCAAATATCAATGTCCCTTTATCTATTCTACTTTTCAAAAAAGAAATTTAATATGGTCTTTTTTAGCAAATATAGGCAGACATGTTTTTGACTTTAATGATGTAGCCTTTTTCGCCTATTAATTAATTCCCTAAATTTGACAGCTTAACACAAAACTATAAAACAACCTGGCATTCTTTAAGATCAATATATAAATGAGATAGCTGTACAGTTATATGAAAATCTAAGTTGATTTGAAAAAGTTATAAAAAAAAAATGAAAGGTGACCATCTGAACTTAGTCTAAACTTAAAATTGTAGCTTTTTTTCAACCTATTAACTAAATCCATAAAATGACAGCAAAAAACCAAAGTACTAAACAGCCTGGCATTCAGTAAGATCAATATAAAAATGATATAGCATAAGAGTTTTATGAAAATGCAAGTTGATTTGAAAAAGTTATGAAAAAAATTAAAGATGACTATCTTGAAATAACCAAAAACTGAAAATTTAAGCTTTTTCTTAAACCTTTTTATTAAATCCATAAGAATGACAGCAACACACCAAACTACCAAACATTTAGGCATTCTATAAGATCAATATATAAATGAAATAGCTGTAAAGTTTTATGAAAATCCATGTTGATTTGAAAAAGTTATAAAACATTTTAAAGATGACTATCTCGATTTAGCCTAAACTGAAAATTTGAGCTTTTTTTTTTAACCTTTTTTTAAATCCATAAGAATGACAGCAATACACCAAACTACCAACCAACCTGGCTTTCTATAAGATCAATATATAAATGAAATAGCTGTAAAGTTTTATGAAAATCCATGTTGATTTGAAAAAGTTATAAAAATTTTTAAAGATGACTAGCTGGATTTAGCATAAACTGAAAATTTGAGTTTTTTTTATAACCTTTTTATTAAATCCATAAGAATGACAGCAATACACCAAACTACCAATCAACCTGGCATTCTGTAAGATCAATATATAAATGAAATAGCTGTAGAGTTTTATAAAAGTCCATGTTGATTTAAAAAAGTTATAAAAAAAATCAAAGATGACTATCTAGATTCAGCCTAAACTTAAAATTTGAGCTTTTTTTTTTCTTACCTATTAATTAAATCTATAAATTTAACAGCAATACACCTAACTACCAAGCAACCTGGCTTTCTATAAGATCAATATATAAATGAGATAACTGTAGAGTTTTAGGAAAATCCAAGTTGATTTGAAAAAGTTAGAAAAAAATTTGAAGTTCACTATCTGAATTTAGCCTTATCTAAAAATTTGAGCTTTTTTTTCTTACCTATTACTTAAATCCATAAATTTTACCGCAATACACCTATTAAACAATTTGGTATTCTATAAGGTCAAAATAATTTAAAAGATAGTCTGAACAGAAAATTCTAGCTTTTTATTCCTTAATTAAATCCTTAAAATTGACAGAAATGAGCCAGGCTACCAGTTTGTTGAGACATGTTTTGAGTGCCCGCAAAAGAAATATCCTACAAACCAATAAAATTGATAGCAAAATTTTTCCTATAAAATATGTTCTGGCCCATCCACTAAATATTTTTAAAAAAGTTCTTGCCCATCCAAATATTTCCACAAAAAAAGTGCTTGCCCCGCCCCATTTTGCACCGGCCCATCCATCTGATAAATATTGAACGGTCCCTTAGGTGAAATTAGCCATTGGATATACATTTTGATTATTCTTTATCGAGTTTTTATGTGGTATAAGAAGGTGTGGTATGAGTGCCAATGTGACAACTCTCCATCCAAGTCACAATTAATAAAAGTAAACCCTTAACGGTCAAAGTACGGTCTTCAACACGGAGCCTTGGCTCACACCGAACAGCAAGCTATAAAGGACCCCAAAATTACTAGTGTAAAAACCATTCAAACGGGAAAACCAGCTGTCCAATCTATGTAAAAAACAAGAAACGAGAAACACGTATGAACCACATCAACACACGTGATCTTTTAAAGTTCACCAGACGCATCCCGTTTAATAACCAGTGCTTCGGTTCAAGTAATTCATTGTGTCTGTAAATGTCCAGTAAATAAAATCATGTAATTGCATTACGCTAAGACTTAAACTCCATCAGGCAAAGTTAACCGCATACGGTTTTTGGCTGTTTTATTTAGGGAGTTTTTGTTTTTAAGCTCGCGGCGTTTTATATTTGTGGCTTTCCAAACTTCTGTTCTCTAACGTATTCGAATTAGTTCGTTGTCTCGAGCATATCTTATGAAGAAAAAAGTAAAATAACAAAAAACTGAACTGCAAGGGAATGCAAAACGGAAAGGCCTTTATCAAATGGCAAAACCCAAATCGCAAACACATCTCACGAATGAAGGTTATTCAGAAACATGTGTGTGGTCTCGAGATATCCGAATATTATTTCAGAAACACGGGTTTATGCACGGTAATCGTATATTTTACGTTTTTCTTTTTCTTTTTTGTGAGTCTAAAAGATCGATTTATTTACTGCCACGATGGTAGACAAGTATATAAACCATCGCCGACAAGTAGAGTCAGTGGGCTTCGTCAATTGTCATTATTACTCAAACACATTTTGGTAAGATCTCAGTTGATTAAGCTCGTTTTTTTGTTATAAAAAAGGGCTCAACTCCTCCAGGTGAAGATTTCTAAACAGGCTATTCTTTACAAGTAAAGTATTTTTTTAAATTTCTCCTGATTCCCTACTATGTATTTATACATACTCTGAGTTCGCAATAAGGCTTATTCAAGAATCGTGCTTCACACACTGTCTTTTTTTTTTTATTGTCTAATGTCTAATATTGGTACTAAACTTACCGATTGAGTTTCATTAATCTACAAAAAGTTATGCGTTTACCTTTCTACATTTGATAGAGGTATAGGGGGAGGGTTGAGATCCATAAACATGTTTAACCCCGCCGTAATTTTGCGCCTGTCCCAAGTCAGGAGCCTCTGGCCTTTGTTAGTCTTGTATGATTTTTAACCGGATTTTTGTGACAAAAATGTCGGTTATTGATTTGGTGATGTACAGCGGGCGGCCGGGCGCCGGGCAGGCTGGCGGGCGGGCGGGCGGGCGGGCGGGCGGCAATCAAATGTTGTCCGTGCATTAACTCATGAACCGTTCAACCAAAGCTTTTAAAATTTTAATATGTTGTTACTGACAACTAAATGAAGGTCAAGTTCAATAATGGCTTTTACCGTTCAGGAGTTATGGTTCTTGAAAGTTTGAAAAATGGAGTTTTCAGTAGTGTCCGTGCATTTACGCATGAACTGTTCTACCAAAACTTCCCAAATTTTAATATATTGTTACTGATGACAAAATGGAGGTCAAGTTCAATAATGACGATTTTGACTTTTACCGTTCAGGAGTTATGGTTCTTGAAAGATCGTAAAATGGCGTTTCCATTCACGTTGTTGCATTTACTAATGAACCATTCAATCTAAGCTTTTCAAATTTTAATATGTTGATACTGACTACAAAATGGAGGTCAAATTTGATAGTGACGATTTTCACTTTCAGCATTCATCAGTTATGGTTCTTGGGATATAGCCAGGACACAAATAAATGTTAATAAATCCGGTTTGCTGTCGTTATGACAGCCTCTTGTTAATTTTAGTGTCTTGTGTATAATTCGGAGTTTAGTATGACGTCCATGTACTAGTATACATATTTTTTAAGGGGCCAGCTGAAGGACGTCTACGGGTGCGGGAGTTTCTCGCTACATTGAAGACCCATTGGTGGCCTTCGGCTGTTGTCTGCTCTATGGTCGGGTTGTTGTCACTTTGACACATTCCCCATTCCCTTTCTCAATTTTACTACTATCGTAGATTTGTTGTTAAACAGTAAAATGTATATGAGTACATTGCAACCGTTACCAAAACTTAAAAAAATTCATGCCTACGTACCATCCTATGTAGTCACCCTTGTCAACGGAAATTCTTTCGCTTTGTGGTATGTCCACTGTTGTATCCCCAGCCTTATCGACTGTAAGAAATAATAAACAACATAATATATGACACGATAAATATAGGATAGAACAACTGTGAAATAACTTCTACATGAGAAACACGACGGGTGCCACATGTGCATGGAGCAGGATCTGCTTACCCTTTCAGAGCACCTGAGAACACCCCCAGTTTTGAGATGGAGTTCGTGTTGCTTAGTCTTTAGTTTTCTATGTTGTGTCTTGTGTACTATTGTTTTTCTGTTTGTCTTTTTCTTTTTTAGCCATGGCGTTGTCAGTTTAGTTTCGATCTATGAGTTTGACTGTCCCTCTGGTATCTTTCGCACTCTCTTTTTTAAATAGAAATGCTGCTTATCAAAACAAGATATACTTATTCTGGTGTTTTTTTTTCTCAATAGTAACAGTATAATGTGATATAGACCAACACGACAAACAAGAGGATAGAATTACACACAACTCAAAAAAAAAGTTTCAATATTCAGAAAACTACATTAAAGAACATTTCATTTTTTTTTTTTAATTTCTTCTCTTATAATGCTATCACTGTATGTTTTTTCGAGACGTTGTCATTTTTATACTGACAAATGATATAAACAACAATGCTATGATCTACAAGCATATCCAAAGTGTATAAAAAGTATATTAAAACGAAAATCACGCTAACTTTGAAATACAATTAATTTAGAACTGCATTCTTGCAATCTTTACCTTTGTAGTACGATTATTCTATCAAAAATAAAGTGAATTGTGAAATTGAAATCTCCACTAAATTTGAACTTAGGTAGATAGTTGCCTCATTGGCAATCATGCCACATCTCCTAATTCTTATTCAAAGTTGCTTACACTTGACAAGGTTCTGTCCAATCAGAATGTAATGGTTTTTCTTGTCGGAATGTCTCCATACTTGGAATATTACTTCTCCGGGGCCTTTCGTTACAGCTCGCCATTTTTTAATGGTACCACAACAACCGAATCTAAAAGGTCTCGATGTAGCAATAATTCCAAAACCTAAAAAATGTTCAGATATATAAACAATTTTTGTATACATCTATTCTTGAACTTCGTTATTTATTTGGCCTTTTAAACTTTTTTATGAGTCATTTGGAGAGGAAACGTGCGTCTGGCGTACACAATTTTAAAACTGGTATCTGTTATGTGTTAATCGGTATTTTAATATCATATAAAATTATATATATGTATTTTGGCATGATCGCTTGAGTCATTAGGTGTCTTCATACACAGACAGAGAGCATGATTCTTATCATAAAAAACACAATGTAACGCCCGGAACCTCTATATTCGAAGCCAGCACTCTAAACGACTGAGCTAAATATGTCCTCTCCTATATAGCTCAACAAATTACAGCTTGTTTAGTTTCATTTCAAATGTTTAATGCTTGATCGGTAATTTCCCTAGTATTGCGATAAAACCGATTCTATAGGGTCCGTCTTAAACTTGCAGTGAGGTGAGAGTTTGATTTTATTTGCTCCGTGTTGAAGACCTCATTATGACTTTGAGATGAAGAACATCAATTTTTGTGTTTTTGCTGTGCATTTACTGATTGTGTGACATGGATAGATACCCCGAATCTTTTCTTTTCTATTTTGTCGTCAAAATAAACGTGTCTAATATTCGAACGCAAGTTGCAAGACGAATGTCACTAGAACAGGTACTATTAAATATTTTAAAGCATGACTATATTGGGATATCGGTATTTAGTCAAATCTTGACATATTAGAAAACCGACATTGATAAATAATTAAAAAAAAAACACAATGTAAAAATGTTGAGGCTTTAATTAAATCTTTACTTAGGTAATTGAATGCAAGCATAGTTTACGATCTGTATTGTGTCTTATAAATACTTTAAGAGGCATGTACAGGTACAATGTATATGGAAAGTCAAGAAGTTTATGCATTTCCCCTAGTAGGTTTAACAAGATTTCAAACAAATATACTTTACTATGGGTTAGCATTCATTATATCTGCAAGTATCTTATAGATTAACACATTTTGGTTAAAATGAAAATTTAGAATCTTCATTGAAGGTAGAAACGAATGTTGTGTTAATTAATTCGTTAAATGTGTCATTTGTATGCAAGAGTGATATTCCTTTGTACTATGTTCAATACCAAAAAGTCTATCGAATCAAGGCGTGTATTGTCTCCCTTGAACATATTCCAATTTCATCTTGATGTATAGTTATTTGATTTAATTCTAAAATAACTTAAAGGTTAAACTTGCCTTTTAATTTGCCATCCAGAAATTGTTTGCCTTTAAAAGGACCATGGCCTGTGTTCTTACCACCACAATCACTTGCTGAAAATATAAACAATATATGAATTATGTAATTCTCCGAAAAAATAATGTTACTAATAAATTGTTTAAATCTTATTTTTGTCAAAAGTGCATCATCCATCTTTGTTAACCAGGTTCAAACCACCATTTTTTTTTTATTAAAATGTCCTGTACCAAGTCAAGAATATAGCAGTTGTTCTTTTTCTTTTTTATTATAACAGAGTCTTTTTCCGTTTGTGTTGGCGTTGGGTTTTGTAGCAGGTCAGTCCTTCTGTTGTCCCGTTGTACTCTTATAGTTGATGTGTTTCTCTCGGGTTTGGTCTGTGACCCAGATTTATTTCAGTTAAATCAATGTATGACTTACTACTATTTATTTAGACAAGGAGTCAAAAAACTTTCAAAAAGCTACAATGAATCTCCCAGAGCAACTTCAGACCTGAATAGAAAGGACGTTGGAGAACATACAACACTTGTATATGATACATTTATAAAGCAGTAAGATAGGTAGTATTCCACAAAGCTATATAGAAATATTACATATGAATAAGTATACACATTGTGGTAACTTGGGACAAAGTTGAAACGTCTTCACTTCAACAGCCATGATTGAGTGTTGGTTGCTAAACGTCCAAACAGTCAGGAAGATGATATATCAAAGTCACTTATATGACTCAACTCAAGATATGAGGTATTAAATGAAAGTAGGAATAGTGAAAAAAGGAGCAGAGACATGAAGGGAGTTGAGGTAAAACAAGAACAACTTTCATTGCCTTACGTAAAAATGACAGATTTAAAGAATACAATGCGTATTTATCTTTACTCGGTATACGGTATCAAATTTATCCAATTACGAAGACTGACTTGTTGGAGATATACAGCCTTGTATTGACAATAATACCACATCTCTTAGTCCTAAGCCAAATACATACTGTTAATGTTTAATAACGTTAAAATGGACATAGCCAACAGAGAACTTTGACTTATTGGTTGCACTACATAGCAGAGTGAAGTTGTCCTCTGATCATTTTTTTGGTAATTGCTGTCTTATTGACCTTTGACATTTATCTCTTTTTTTTTCGGATTATAAAACTTGTTTTTTAATTATCTCTTACATACCCTATAACTCACGATAATGTAAAAAAAAGTTGTGAGAACAATAAACCTAAGTAACCATTACGTCAGAAAACAAAGAAAAACTTAGAACCGACTCCATTTATTATCTACTGAAGACCATATGAAAATGAGAAGATGTGGAATAATTGCCAATAAGACAAATCTCCATCAAAGACCAAATGGCAAAGAAATTAACATATTTAGGTCATTAAACTTTAAGTTCCTCTGGACTCCCATTTTAACCTGGTCTACTTGGTCAATTATTCCAGAATGATTATATATATAAAAAGTTAAATCACAAAAATACTGAACTCCGTGGAAAATTCAAAATGGAAAGTCCCTATTCAAATGGCAACATCAAAAGCTCAACCACATTAAATGAATGGATAACAACTGTCATATTCCTGACTTGGTACAGACATCTTTTATGTAGAAAATAGTGGATTAAACCTGGTTTTATTGCTAATTAAACATCTCACTTATAAGACAGTTGCATAAAATATATGACACTTCGTTCCATAAAAGTTATGTAGAATGCTCATATACGCAATACCTATGAGTCCAAAATTTGGAATGCTTATATAAATCCGATCATTGTTTTGAAAGTACAGATGTATAACCTGAAAAGTCATCATCCTTATTATTTTAATTCATTTTTAACTCGGTTTAAGTTATGTTAAATATCAATAAAAAAAAGAGCAAGTTTTGATGAATTGGGGTAAAAAAGGTTAAAAATTGATTCCAATTTCTTATCTTGTGGAATTTCCCCCCAAAAAAGAAGCAAAGCTAGCTATCGATTGTTTCACATTTCTCACCTTGTGCAATTCCAAAGAGTAGCAAAGCTAGCAAACTATTGTTTCCCAGTTCTTACCTTGTGCAATTCCAAAGAGGAGCAAAGATACCAAAATAAGACTGAACATCCTTACATCTGATGTGATTGACAAGAAAATGCATTGTAACCGAGCACCTGTAATGTTCTACGATGCAGGGAGGAGAATATTTGTGAGCTTAGGACATTAATCCATGGCATCCTCTATGGTAACAATACATACAAATCAGTTTTAATTGTTTCCAGCGAAGAACCTGTACCGATGATACATACTAAAGATAATAATCGTCACTGCTAAGTTTTGACCCGATGAAAGTATTTTAATGTCAAATCGTAAAACGAAATATTGTATATCTAAATGCATACATAATCTTTTTCCTGTAGGTGTTTGAAACGTATAATCTGTTCGCGTGGTATTTTAGGGTGTAATAAGTCGGAACTGGTGCCCGGTGTTTAGGTATTAACCTATATCTTTTGTACCTGCTGGTGATTCTTCTACCGAAATAGAAATGAAAATTAAAGGTTATAGTTTTTTAATCTTTGAACAGGTTTTATGTCATTTGCAGAACCGCTTTGTTAGACCAATATTAAACTTATGAATGAGAAAACACAACTATAATCTTATCATGTAGAGAAACGCATAGATCATAAGCTATAATACAAGTTTTACTGACTTTGGAGTTTATACAGAATATTAAATATATAGGGAATTTACATTTTTATGTGAAAGCAATAAAACCAGATTACATGAACAAAATTGGGTAATTTCAATATGTATTCAAAGTAAAAGAGATAGAAGCAACATCAAACATTAATGTCCTTTTTGCACTTAGTAATATGCTATTTTGTATGACACACAGTGATTTCCAGTGATAGTCAGGTTTTTTTTTCACACGCGTAAATTCCATATTCATCATTCCCCAAGTAAGTTGAAAGAAATCTGATTTGAATTTTATGTTTATTATATAGATAGAAGAATATGTCCATATTTGGTTTTAATGCTCATAGTGTTTTAGTATTTTGACATCCCTAACTGTTTGACCCAAAGTCAACCTGATGACATAAAAACTTGTTGTGAGCACTGCAATTGGTACTAATTTTTTACATTAACTTAGATGTTGATGAATGCATTTTATTTTCCAAATATGCATAATTATCATTACAATCAAACAACGAAAACATAGAGATAGTTCGAATGTTTGTCTTTTAGATGCAAGCAGCAGACATTGTTTTTGATATGTTGAGAAAAAGATGCCTGGATCTTTTCATTTGAAATGTATGGTGGGAAACGAATAATAAACTGTGGTGTAAGTGTTCAAAAAATTACCCCAAAAAATTAAGAAATGGTACGTGTTGTAGCATACGCATTATTTTACCACCTACACAGCTCTTAAAACGGCCATTGGAACATTTTCGTATCTGCCTATAATAGTTTAGCAGGTGTGGTTGTACATTTCACCATTTTCTCACAAAATGAAAAAACGAGCTATAGTGTCCGTAACTTTTAATAAAGAAAGAATAACCAATCTCGCCATGAGGTCAAGAACCAAAGGTATACTTAGTTTTTATAATCTTAAAAACACACAGAACCTGGAAACGTCCAGACCCAGCTTGTTACTAACTGAAGGTTTTCCGCCAAGTCCTTGCATTTTTTCTGTATTCATTTTGGTACCTTAACTTTTAATCTTCATACTAAATTGTGTCCATTTAATGGACCTACAACAATTGCATACAAGTGGGAGGTAAAGCTAGTTATAAAACCAGGGTTTTCTCTCCATTTTCTTCGAAAAATGCATACATAAAGTCAGTTTTCACTTGTTCCGTTGATTGATAGCGTTTGATTTGTCAGTTTTTATTGAATTCCACTGTTTGAATTTGCCTTGGAGATGAAATCATACCACTTGTATGTACTTTACCATATTTTGAAAGAAGTAGCATCGCAAAATCTTTGATGTAGGTACATGTATAACGCATTTAGAAAATACATACCGAAACAAATCATGATTTATTGGATATCTTACAAAAACAACACCACAAAGAGCACACATTTGGCTGTCACGTGGGATTTATAAATACGCAGCCACGTAGAATTATTGAATCCAATATCTTGTAAAAGGTAAGTGCAACATTCCCTGCACGTTTAAGAACCCTTTCCTTCCAAAAAAATGTTGACAGACTGCCAAAGATATTTGAACAAATGGTACATGTATGTGACCTGTTGCAAAGCGATATGCCCAAACATACCCCCTTTTCTATAGTGGCAGTCTATATTTTCCTTCCTGCCCTTTATCCATTTTAATCTATTTTTCAGATCCTACCTATGGGATTAGATGTAACAGTTCATTGTCTCGTTTAAAATATGCATGAAATATTTTCTACTGGACGCTTAATATTTAGTTCCTAGCTACAATGTATTTAAAAAAAACCTTTAACTACTTTATTATCTGTTTAGATGCTTAGTTGTACCTTCCCGCACTCCTTACAAAGATAGATACTCTATCGAGGTATGTATCAAGTAGGATGATAAAAAAAATCATATCAATCATGTGCAACATAGAGACTTGTTCGGTGTTAACGTAAAAATAATGAATTAATGTTTGTCTAACATCCAGTAGTAACCGTTTTTATACATATTTAGAAGATAAAATATTTCAAAAGACATATTTTGTCATACGGGTTGACATGCATAGCTGGAAATTTCATAACATCTGGAAAAAAAGAGTATTCTTCAAGATGAGATACAAGTTTTGTACTTTGTGTTGCAACAAAGGTTATTTACGGTGCACTGCCAGACAGTAATAAAAGGAGGAGACGAAAAGAATACCAAAGGGACATTCAAACTCATTAGTTGAAAAAAAAACCTCAGACAACGTCTTAGATTGTCATTACCAAAGGAAGAAATCTACAAACAACAGAACACAAAACACAACATAGAATGAGCAACACGCAAACACCAAAAATTGAGAATAATCTCGGGTGCTTCGTCGGTAGAGTTCGCAGATCCTGCTCAACATATGACACCTGCCGTGTTCACCAAAAATTGAGAATAATCTCAGGTGCTTCGTCGGTAGAGTTCGCAGATTATGTTCAACATATGACACCCGCCGTGTTGCTTATGTAAGTACCAACCAAGTGAATAAGTCAAATTGTTAGGTCACATTCGGGGAAAAGGGGAACATTCGTTTTATGACAGACGTGGCTGCGTATTTTAAAAGTATTCCTCACGATAAAAATGACGTCCGTCTTTAGTATGGGTTTTACTTTCTAACGGGAAGAGTCAAGGGAAAACCACGTGTCTATGAACCAGTCAACCCCGGGGATGGTGATAAAACAATAGTAGCTACCACAGTCTTTAACCAGGTATATCACATGCACTTTGTTTGATTCAAAGCTCAGTAATCTATGTTTGTGTTTAAGACCCATTGGTGGCATTGGGCTGTGCTATGCTCTTTGGTCGGATTGTTGTCTTTCAACGCAATCCACGTTTTCATTCTCAATTTTATTGTTTTAGTTTCGAAGCAAAAACGAGAGTACATCGATTGATTACTTGACCACAAAGTCCATATTTCTCTGATTATAATGTTGTGTACCGCATTGCAAATTCTGACTTCGGTTGTAAGTCGGTGTTTATAGTATTTACAAGGAGACTTGACTTTTTGTTCGGCCATTTAATTTCAGAGTACAATGATCCCTATATGAAGGGTCTATGAAGAGTGCAGCCTTTTTTATTGAAGATATAAAATATTTTCCAAAAGAAACGTCGGTCATTGTCATTGGTTTTGGATAGAGTGCGATATAATGTAGAAATAAATCTTCATTGAAATGTTGAAATATATGTATATCAAGGTATGTCGACAACTTGTATGTGAACAGGATAATGACATTAAATGAACTGCCGTAATATACATTCTTGCTTTTAACAGTATATCTCTACAGCTACGTTGAGTTTTATGAGCTGAAAAGGGGAAATTTTACATTTATAGGATTGTCGAATTAGTTTTAAATTGATCAGTACAAAGATGACACCCAAAGGTCAGTGAACACTTTTTACCTTAGCCGTATTTGGCACAACTTTTTGGAATTTTGGATCCTCAATGCTCTTCAACTTTGTATTTGTTTGGTTTATAACTATTCGATATGAGCGTCACTGATGAGTCTTATGTAGACGAAACGCGCGTCTGGCGTACTAAATTATTATCCTGGTACCTTTGATAACTATTTACACCACTGGGTCGATGCCTCTGCTGGTGGACGTTTCGTCCCCGAGGGTATCACCAGCCCAGTAGTCAGCACTTCGGTGTTGACATGAATATCAATTATGTGGTCATTTTTATAAATTTCCTGTTTACAAAACTTTTAATTTTTCGAAAAACTAAGGATTTCTTATCCCAGGCATAGATTACCTTAGCCGTATTTGGCACAACTTTTTGGAATTTTGGATCCTCAATGCTCTTCAACTTTGTATTTGTTTGGTTTATAACTATTCGATATGAGCGTCACTGATGAGTCTTATGTAGACGAAACGCGCGTCTGGCGTACTAAATTATAATCCTGGTACCTTTGATAACTATTTACACCACTGGGTCGATGCCTCTGCTGGTGGACGTTTCGTCCCCGAGGGTATCACCAGCCCAGTAGTCAGCACTTCGGTGTTGACATGAATATCAATTATGTGGTCATTTTTATAAATTTCCTGTTTACAAAACTTTTAATTTTTCGAAAAACTAAGGATTTCTTATCCCAGGCATAGATTACCTTAGCCGTATTTGGCACAACTTTTTGGAATTTTGGATCCTCAATGCTCTTCAACTTTGTATTTGTTTGGTTTATAACTATTCGATATGAGCGTCACTGATGAGTCTTATGTAGACGAAACGCGCGTCTGGCGTACTAAATTATAATCCTGGTACCTTTGATAACTATTTACACCACTGGGTCGATGCCTCTGCTGGTGGACGTTTCGTCCCCGAGGGTATCACCAGCCCAGTAGTCAGCACTTCGGTGTTGACATGAATATCAATTATGTGGTCATTTTTATAAATTTCCTGTTTACAAAACTTTTAATTTTTCGAAAAACTAAGGATTTCTTATCCCAGGCATAGATTACCTTAGCCGTATTTGGCACAACTTTTTGGAATTTTGGATCCTCAATGCTCTTCAACTTTGTATTTGTTTGGTTTATAACTATTCGATATGAGCGTCACTGATGAGTCTTATGTAGACGAAACACGCGTCTGGCGTACTAAATTATAATCCTGGTACCTTTGATAACTATTTACACCACTGGGTCGATGCCTCTGCTGGTGGACGTTTCGTCCCCGAGGGTATCACCAGCCCAGTAGTCAGCACTTCGGTGTTGACATGAATATCAATTATGTGGTCATTTTTATAAATTTCCTGTTTACAAAACTTTTAATTTTTCGAAAAACTAAGGATTTCTTATCCCAGGCATAGATTACCTTAGCCGTATTTGGCACAACTTTTTGGAATTTTGGATCCTCAATGCTCTTCAACTTTGTATTTGTTTGGTTTATAACTATTCGATATGAGCGTCACTGATGAGTCTTATGTAGACGAAACGCGCGTCTGGCGTACTAAATTATAATCCTGGTACCTTTGATAACTATTTACACCACTGGGTCGATGCCTCTGCTGGTGGACGTTTCGTCCCCGAGGGTATCACCAGCCCAGTAGTCAGCACTTCGGTGTTGACATGAATATCAATTATGTGGTCATTTTTATAAATTTCCTGTTTACAAAACTTTTAATTTTTCGAAAAACTAAGGATTTCTTATCCCAGGCATAGATTACCTTAGCCGTATTTGGCACAACTTTTTGGAATTTTGGATCCTCAATGCTCTTCAACTTTGTATTTGTTTGGTTTATAACTATTCGATATGAGCGTCACTGATGAGTCTTATGTAGACGAAACGCGCGTCTGGCGTACTAAATTATAATCCTGGTACCTTTGATAACTATTTATGCCATTTCTGGTGGAAATTCGTGCCCATGCTAAAAAACCCAAAATGATTTAAAAAAACCAAAAAGTGTACATTAAAAAAGACGAAACAAACCAAGAAGACTGCAAACAAAATATAGATTTAAACAAGCGAGTTTAACTTCTAGCTCAAACTACGCTGTAATTTGAAATATCAAGCAACGAGCTCCGGCTATTTAAACCTAACTGTTATGATATTTATTATAGATTATCGTTGCTCATCTCAACGAGATTGATTCGGCGGAAGTGAGAAAAGCAATCGAGTTGAGATGACCAATGATAATCTGTTTATCGCCATTTTACCTATGGAGACGTTGTCAATTTCATGTCAATTTCATTGACAACGCCACGTGCCCCCTTAGTTTCTAGCGATAATTTTTCATATCACTCGACTCCGCTGAGAACGGTAATTACATGCACCAGTCAGTAAGATCAAAGAAAAGTTTCGTAAAATATCGATAACCTTGATTATCCTCTATAAAAAAAATAAGCGAGATCAATCTAGAATATTACTTTTCTAGCGATTATTTGAAAACTAACGCATCAAATGATCGAAAACTAAAATGAACAAAATAGGTATATTGTCCGGTTTGGCAGTCTGTTTTATCGAGTGTGAACGTGGTCCCCCCCCCCCGTGTGAGTATTATGCAAAGCGCAAATAAACCACTTATTATTTGATGTTATACAAGTTTAATATTATAACCTTGGAATGCTTAATGAAATTTCAAATGTGAAATAAAGCCATTTTCTTTAATACACCTACGAATGTTAAAATCATAAAAATGCGGGCACAGATCACAAATATCCTTACATTTAAAAGAAAAAATTAAAAGTTGGAAGAAAAAAGTCCGGTCTACACACGAAAAAAGGTTGACCGACCCATCCAGGCACTATACCTACTGTGACAAAAGTGGAAATGTCGCAATTGCGAGGAAACAGACAACTCCCTCTTGATGCAAATTGCTATATAATGTTGATGGTACAAAATAAAGTGAGTCAAGATTTAAATGATATAAAATAATAAAAAAATCTGGGCTGTCATCAAAATAAAAAGGAAACACGCATTATAGTTACAATTACCATGTATGTGCCAAAACGCATAGAACAAATCTGAACAGACTTTGTCAATATTTGTTATATTTTATCATATAAATGTTCAGCTTCCTTTAACAAAAGAACTAATGACCGGACTATTGACTTATTGTCAATGATTAAATGCATTTAGGGTAACCAACACAAGCACATACCTACATTGTTACAAAATAAAAACTGTCAATACACAATTATATACTCAACACTTTACTACAGAACAGAAACGGTCGATTGGTCTAATATATTATGTATACACCGCTGTAAATATACAAAGACTTATGTTTAAAGTTCGTATAAGAAAACATTTTAACTCTTATTTAAATTTAAAAAACGAAGGTTCTTATTTTTAAAAGGATGAATACTTTAATTATATAGTATATATACTTTCAATCTTAACGCTAACCTTGTGCACGACGGGTTTTAAACCTTTTATGTGTTAGGTATTTTAATAGTAGTTTTATTGTGCAAATTGCAGGGATATATTAAAATGAATAGTTCAACATCGAGATAGATTATAATGTACAATGGATTGCATGTAATAGTTTAATGGCTGTGATTAAAACTGCAAACTGTAAGTATTTTACCGTCTTGATTATACAAATATTTTATTATTGTACATTTTTTAATTACATTGTATTTCATCCTTCATAACATTATTTTGTATTATGACAATATTAAATCTTTTGTTTCAATACAAAAACATAGCTGAAAATATCTGAACAGTAATACACCGATATTTTATACAGTCTGTGTAAACTGGATTTAAGACTGCAAAACCCTCTGAGTAAATTTAAAACACCAGGCGAACGCAGAAATGAAGGTACATTGGGCAGTGCATTTATGAAATGGAGGAACGCAACTTGTGTTTCTGTTTACGGCTATATGATAATTATTACAATTGAATAGGAAGACGTGTTGGAAACCCAAGACACCTTCGTCAATATACGAGCTTCGACATAGTGGTGTTCATTCAACATGTCAAGCTCTAAATAATTCGGAGTCTAGAAGAGATATGGCGAAATTTTATAGAAACTGATAAAGAACCGACACAAACACAAAATTTCTATAGACTGGCGAATCATGAAAGACAACAGCTGACTTCAGACAAGCACAAAATTGGCGGTGAAATGTTTACTAGTATATTATTTGTCTTTCATCGGGATTTAATATGTCCTTTTATGCAAACATTCACCAAAAATAGATAAAAGTTTATTCTTCTTTAATGCTTAATAGATTCTTTACTAAAGTCAAAGCTTTTGGTATATTGGGAGTAATTATACCAATGTGCCTTTATATATTATTGGTATCATTTAATTTTTACCACTTGGTCAATATCTCTATTCGCAGACTGGCGTTCATAAGGGCCTGGTGTCAACAGCCCGGTAGCGGCTCGCTATACATCAGTACTGTCATGAAAATTGCAGTGAAATGTTTTTGAAATTTAGTAGAATATCTCCCAGGTGCATAGCTCTAAACTTTTTATGAAAATAAGGAAATGTGGTATGATTACAAGTGAGACCACTAGTCATCATAGTTCAAATTAAGGGGATGTAAACAATTATAGGCATACGTACGACCTTGAGTTGATCCATGATTGAGAAAATATAGTTCAACTTTATAGGATTAGACGAGAAATATTTATCGTTGGAATCACCTAAAAAAAAAAAAAAAAAAGAGGAAAAGTAAACAAGACACCCTTTAAAACACTGCCAATCTAAGAAACTTTCAAACAGATGTTTGTGGGAAGTATGTTTTTTTGTAAGTTTAGTTTTGTCAAAAATACTCCAACATTTGTATGTAATAATCATGAAAAACTATTATATAGATAAAGGCAGATGTGGTGTGAGTGCCAATGAGACAACTCTCCATCCAAATAACAATTTAACTTGTATATGTTTTTTAATGCTTTTCCTGCTTTGTAGATACTAATTCATGTATGAAATTAACTTTGTGATAAATCTTTTATCTTTTTTATCCATAAACTGAAAAAAATATCATTAGTAATGATCAATGCAGAATTACAAGAAATTAATAAAGATAAAAAATAGGACCTTGAACATGATAAAACAAGAATTGATGAAATGATTACTTTCCTCTTCTATAGCTACGATGTATATGTCTGTTCTTTTTAGTGATACATTATGTAGTCAATTGAATACTAGAGGTTAAAGGCTTTCCTTTAAGTGTATTAGTTGGTAACGGGTGATCTAATGATTTCAATGAAATTGGATTGGAAAAATCTTATCTTGACAAAATTATTGAAGTTTTTGTATACCACAGTCAAACGAAAATGCCAGTTTGTTTGCATTTAACAGTAAACTATTTGTTTATATTTGTCAATCAATTACTTACGTATGAAGTATATCTATAATTTATAGATCCAACTGTTTAATGTTATTTTAAAATTTTACACAAAATTCTTTCTGCTTTTAACTTTTCCAGTAAAAGTAACACTTTTTCTTGCATCCGAAGTATTTTTATGGGTGTACTTTTATTAGGGACGATCGCTCAAACCAAAATATTTGAAAGAAAAGGATGTCTAACAACGTAGAAAAATTAAAAGCTATGACCAAAAGTAACAGGAAAATAATTTACATGGTCGACTTTGTCTGATAGCGTTGGGACTTCTTTAATTTCCAATTTATCAATAGCTAATTTTAGATAAATATATTATAAAAAATGGCAGTATCGAAGCAATGTCTATAGAGACTGTTTATGTCTTCGAGAAAAAACGTCCATCAGCAATTGCATCGACACAGTGCTAATATCAAATATCATAGAGCACGTTCGCCGGCAACTGGCTTTCTGAAAGATATCATGCATTTGGTCAGAAATCCCTTACATCGTGTATATGATGCGAATAGTAAAAACAATTATTGAATGGTATTGTTTCTCTGTATTTTTTCCTCTTGAGATTATCAATAAACTCATCATAATACCAAGATTGCAATTCTATACCCATGCCAGACGCGCGTTTCGTCTACAAAAGACTCATCAGTGCCGCTCGAATTAAAAAAAATAAATAGGCAAAATAAAGTACGAAGTTGAAGAGCTTTGAGGACCAAAAATTCCTAAAAGTTTTGCCAAATACAGCTTAGGTAATCCATTCCTGAGGTAGAAAAGCCTTAGTATTTCGAAAATTCAAAGTGTTGTTTTAAAACAGTTAATCTATAATAATGAAAATATCAATGATAACTCATGTCAACACAGACTACTAGGCGGGAGATACCCTCGGTGACTTAAACTCCACCAGCAGTGGCATCAACCCAGTGGTTGTAAATATACTTATCATAGATACCAGGATTGAAATAATTTTGATAAGAAAAAAGAACCATAAAAAGACGTCCATAATATAAAAACAAAAACAAAACCTAACTGCAAGACTGATTAAGTTTTAGATCTGAGATATGATTTCAGCTTTAATACTTTAATATTTGAAGCTTATTATTGTAAGATGATGCACCACTAAATACGGTATCGTTTTTATATTTATATTACAAAAACACCCAAAGACATTTTGATGCTAATATATCATTTTATATAGTTACTAGAAAAATTCTGATTTTTTTCAGAATAATTAAAAGTAATACTTATTGTTAGCTTTTATTGTGAATATAACATTTAAATACATGTATAAGTGCAGAGAAATAAAAAAAGGAGATTCTGAAAACATAACGGATCATATCAATACACGACTTTGATGACGTGACAATCCTCCGTATTTACTTGATATGCATGTATGTAGTTTGTTTAGGTCTTTATTTTTCTTCTTCTCGTTAATCGACCGAAAGATTTACCATACAATGTTTGTACCTCAGTTGAACTTATTTCTTTCTTTATGTATCGATACTGAAGGTTTTGATTTAGTTTTAATTACGTCCCTGGTCAATTTAGAATATATTTAATTTTCTGGTTGTCGACCTGTTGACTTCATTGTAAAATTGGCAACAACATGTACAGCTGTTATTAAACTCATACTTAATTTCACAATCCCTGTAATTAGATTAATACCCTGTGTCTCAATCGCAATAACTTAATCATATATCTCATAGAACTGCATGTTGTTTTTAACAATTATAACTAGAGATTCAATATTTTATTAGAGTCTCACCACTTGTAATACATCATAATATATACATTGAATAAAACAAAAAAACTTATAAATTAAAATATAAGTGCCATTCTATAAAGAATTATAAGAGACTATAGAATTCAATATAAATTATAACTATATTATTTATCATGTCTATAAAAACATTTTTGTTATGTTAATAAATAAACTCATCATAGATATCAGGACTAAATATTATATATACGCCAGACGCGCGTTTCGTCTACAAAAGACTCATCAGTGACGTTCGAATCCAAAAAAGTTAAAAAGGCCAAATAAAGTTCGAAGTTGAAGAGCATTGAGGACCAAAATTCCTAAACGTTTTGCCATATACAGTTAAGGTAATCTATGCCTGAGGTAGAAAAGCCTTAGTATTTCAAAAAATTCATACTTAATTAAATAGACCATACAACTACAATTATCATGTCTATAAAATATTTCAAGTTTATAAAAACATACCCATCAATCAAGCATATAAAAAACAAAAGACTCATCAGTGACGTTCGAATCCAAAAAAGTTAAAAAGGCCAAATAAAGTTCGAAGTTGAAGAGCATTGAGGACCAAAATTCCTAAACGTTTTGCCATATACAGTTAAGGTAATCTATGCCTGAGGTAGAAAAGCCTTAGTATTTCAAAAAATTCATACTTAATTAAATAGACCATACAACTACAATTATCATGTCTATAAAATATTTCAAGTTTATAAAAACATACCCATCAATCAAGCATATAAAAAACTATGTCTTCTACTTTAAAAAAATGTTAAAGCAGGTCTTGGCAACCACATCAAAACAATCAGTATTTTAAAAAAGTTATATAAACTTATCATCATCAGATAAAATATTAAAATCCACATTACTGCTTTTAACTTCATAAAATAATATTTCATGTAAATCTGCATATAAAGGACAGTCTAAAATAACATGTTTCTCATCTTCAATTTTATCATTGCACACAAAGCAAACTCTTTCATTTACAGTTTTATTTTTATAGCGACCTGTTTCTATTCGGAAGGGGGACGCCACACCTAAATTTAGCAAATGCACTTTTGTATCGTATTGAAATGTTCTTCCTCAAATACATCTCTGTTTCAAAAACATCTTTAAACAATTTATAAGTGCGTAATTTTTTTCCAACACTTTGTGACAATATTCTTTTAAGCCAATTTATCTTATAATTTTCAAATAAAAAATATTCTAACTGTGTATTAACATTTTAATGCAATACATTATCTAAATTAGTGTATATATCTACATTACATTCTCTAAATTTTGTCATAATTCTATAACACCAACTTTTCTTTTTATTAATGGCATTTCTAAATGCCCATTGAAATACTTTATAATTCACCCTATCTGTTGACATAACATAACATCTAGCCCAATGTCTAAAACCACCACTCCACTGCTTCACACATGGAGGTTTCCAATCCATATCTCCATTAATGGCATCACTAGGTTTACTAGAATATATTTAAATAACTACCCAAATCGACTGAAAAAAATACATTTTCGACGATGTCTTGATTTTTCAAAGTGTCATATACAATAGTATATATACATATGGCCTTTCAAATATCGTTTTGATTTCTAACATCACTGAAGAGACATTTAAAAATTGTCAAAATCCGGATATGGTGTACTAATGTTTGCATCTATTGTTTGGGGTTTATCATATTTTCCGAAAGTTAATTGTTTTCTGTTCGGTATTAAATTAATAATTAAGATCCATTTTGTTAATCTGGTGAACTGTTTATTTGGAAATCGTCAACGGCAGTCAGCAGGGTTAAATAACATCTTTTGTTCGACCTGCTAGTCAAATGCGTTTTGTTAAAAATAATTTTTCACTTTATTTGTATTTTTGAAAGTGTTGTTTCTATTGTATTTAGACCCCTCTACCAAGAAATTTGTTTTGCATGCACACGTAAAAAATGCAGTTTTGATCCAACGCAAAAGTTTGAGCGTTGTGTGCAACGAGTGGTCTAGCGCGTCGTGGTCAAGTGGTCTACGTGGTCGGGTGGTCTAGTACGTTGGGCATAGTGAAAGGCGAATCATTGCCACTATATATCGGTAGCATGAGTTCTAACCTCTTATATGATCTAAGTTGGGCATCCACCAATCAGACCGTAAGTTTCTTTAACTCCATACAGCAAATTGGACGACCCTCTTGCTTTTCAGTTGGTGTACTACTGGGTCAAATCAATCGAAATCACCATACCTTTATACCTACAGTATATAAGGTAGCGGAACATGCACTTCATGGTGAAATGTTTTAATACGGTTGCATCCAAAAAAAATATCCACCTATTAACAAAGACAACAGTAGTACATGTCGGTATTCTAAGGTCAAAAATTGATCGAGAGAAAACAAATCCGGGTTTTAAACTTAACCCGGGAAAAACACATCAACTATGAGAGAAAAACAAAGCAACAACAGGAACACTCAAGTGCAACAAATACAAACGCCAACATACATAGAAACGAATTATTTGATAACAACTACCATAAAATTGAGAATGGAAATGGGGAATGTGTCAAAGAGACAACAACCCGACCAAATAAAAAACAACAGCAGAGGGTCACCAACAGGTCTTCAATGTAGCGAGAAATTCCCGCACCCGGAGGCGTCCTTCAGCTGGCCCCTAAACAAATATATACTAGTCCAGTGATAATGAACGCCATACTAATTTCCAAATTGTACACAAGAAACTAAAATTAAAATAATACAAGACTAACAAAGGCCAGAGGCTCCTGACTTGGGACAGGCGCAAAAATGCGGCCATTTATTTTCAGTTCAAAATGGTGGGTAGTTTTAATATTGTAAATGTGTCGCATTTACAAATCAAAATATGTTTTAAAATGCACTTTGAATTAAAAGTGTCAATATTCTTTTAAGCCAATTTATCTTATAATTTTCAAATAAAAACTATCATATTGGAACTAATCATGGTAGTATATTTCCGAAGAAATTTGTCTACTCTTGCATTGATTGTTCTAAAACGTCGAAATTTTGAACGTTAGGAATTCATAAAGGGAAAGCATAAACATTGTCAGAAATCTTAGTTTGCATTTCAAAGGAATTCCTGCAACAAATGGTCAACTTTTACATGTGTTGTTTTTCTATTTACACTCTCTATGAAATATGTTTAAACTCTTATGACAATACAGCTGTAGTATAATTCGCGTTTTAAAATATACCAAGCCTTATCGAGTTACGATTAAAGAAACTTTTAAGCTGCTTGACCCTTTGCCGTTGTAATTAAAGTTAATGCAACAGGACTGGATTGAATCTCATGAAATTGTATAGACTTTATTTGCTTGACCGATAATAAACTTCTATTTTGACACTTTTAGCCAATCATTGCAAAACTTAACCCAATTATTTCCCTAAAGTACAACTAATTCACTTTCATAAATTTAATACCGACAAGCATAAAAGACAAAAGTAAAAAAGTTCTATGTATTGAACAAAATACCATATTGCCACACTTTTCAGACATTTTAATAGGATATCAAATTGATTGTATATAAACCAATGGATATCAAACAAATAAATAATTTCGATTTCTGTTTTAAAAATATTTGTTCAAGTCAGGATATTCTAGGTTAAAGAATAAAGGGATTATCTGTCATGTAATTTAATGCTCATATTATGCAACTTAATAAATAATTAACAAGTTTTTCAATAACTTTATGCAATAATTGTTTGACTTCTATTGTTTGCATTATATTCGATATTAAACCATGTTTTTGTTGTCATTCTTGCCTTTGAAATCTTGATTATCAATTTTTCTTAAGAAAAGTAGACATTATAGATACCATACGTCAGGATTTATCAAAACTCATTTATGATTCGAAAAAAAAACAGCCTTTTTGTACAAAAATTAGGCCGTTAGTTTTCTCGTTTGAATTGTTTCACATTTGTCATATGCATTTCGGGGCCTTTAATAGCTGACTATGCGACATGGGCTTTGCTCATGGTTGGAGACCGTGTGGTGACCTATAGTTGGTAATTTCTATGTTATTTGGTCTTCTGTGAAGAGTAGTCTCATTGGCAATTACACCACATCTACTTTATTATATTCACCATTGCCAACAAGAATAATAACGAAAAGACAAACTGCAGTAAAAAGAAGAGGGAAGATCCCAGAGTATTTTACGAGTCAGCAAGATAAAAATCGAATTACTCATATCTCCAAAATTAACTAGATTATAACAAAATGACAATACTGTAACGGTTTTTTTCTCGGAAATTTTAATTTCTTGATTTCAAAGGCCAAACCAGTTCGAGGGATTTAAATTTTTCGTTTGTCACTGACTCTTATCTCCCTGAGTGATCATTTCAGAGGAAGAAACATTTTCGTGATTTTATTTGAATCGAGAAATTAGAGAAAAATAAACCATTCGCAAGGACTTCATAGGGTTTAATATATAGTGTTACTTTAATATGGTGAAGGTTTTGTATACAAATGTTTTTCTTGTGCTATTTTGGATGATACTCGTCCAAAATCTGCAGCCACAAAAGTTTGTGTCTTCTTTTCATGAATTTATTATCAATTTCAAGTTTATTCAGAAATACAACATGTCGTTACAGACTTAGAGGACCCGCGTGAAGCTCTACATACTTTGAGTAGAGGTTGAAGGATATTTTGAAAAGAAACCACTCAAGCAATTTATATTTTTTTAATTTTCTATTTCTTTAGTGTTACTCAAGAAGACTGACGCCTCATAAATAAAGGCAACAGTAGTACACCGCTGTTCAAAACCCGTAAATCGATGGAAAAAAACTAAATCGGGGTAACAAACTAAAACTGAGAGAAATGCATTAAATAAAAGAGGAGAACAATGACACAACATTAAAATGTAACAAACACAGAAACGAACTAAGCATTAGACAACATCCGATGAGAATAACAAATATAACATCAAAACCAAATACATAAATTTTGGATGGAAAAGTACCGTGACACGTCTTATAGTAATGTGAACCTTTTTATTCTCTGTACTATATTTTTTTGGTGTACATTAAAGTTTTCAGATTATTTATTTGCTCTATTCTGGGTTTTGTTTAATAGTTGTTTTATTTTATCAAATGGCGATTAAATCAATCAATAAATTCGTGACATTTTAATAAATAAGTTCAATACAGAATCATCAGCAACAAATTTTCAACCCAAGTTTAAAATAACTTGACAACAAAAGGTTGTATTGATTACTGTATATTAAATATAATTTCTGATCTCAAATAAATGTTGAACAAATTGTACTTTAAATACTTATGACATTTTCCAGCCTAGTAGTCAATACTATGAATACAATGCTATGATAATACAAATATTGTTGTGATTGAAATTTACTGTTATAAAATTTTAGAATTCATTTTAAAACATCTGCTTACCATTCCGGAGCGCCTGATATCACCCCTAGTTTCGGTGGGGTTCGTGTTGCTTAGTCTATAGTTTTCTTGTTGTGTCATTTGTACTTTTATTTGTCTGTGTGTCCTTTTGTTTTGTTTAAGTCATTGCGTTGTCAGTTTATTTTTCGATCTTTGAGTTTGAATGTCCCTCAGGTATCTTTATCATCTCTGTCATTTAAGGAATATTTCTCCCTCATGCTTAGCTCGGATTCTTAGTACGGGTTTGGCTATACTTTGTGTCTTTTTATTTTGATCAGTCCTTCAACGTTTGTATAAGGTTTTGGATTTTCAAATATGTTGGCCCCAGCATTACTGAAGAGGCAATAATTGTCGAAATACGCATCTGGTGCAGTACAACTGATACAGTTTACTAGTTTATTATTTCAAATACCAAGAACGAGAAAGAACTTAACAGAGGAAATAAATG
The DNA here is from genome assembly GCF_963676685.1 of Mytilus edulis. Classification (NCBI taxonomy): domain Eukaryota; kingdom Metazoa; phylum Mollusca; class Bivalvia; order Mytilida; family Mytilidae; genus Mytilus; species Mytilus edulis. The sequence goes on from NC_092351.1 coordinate 37,417,563, forward strand.
TTTCATGCGTTTTACATTTCATAACCCTTGATTATCGTCAACATGTTTGTTTTTTTGCGAATTGTGTACATCAATTTCTTCTATTTTAGGTTGGTAATCCAATGTCAGAACCGTTCGGTCAATTTGCAGACCGAGGTAAGTAAATAAATAAATTTAAAAAAAAAAACAGGATTCGAAATAGGGGGAAAATCAATATTAATTCTAAATAGAATTTTTATACAAAAATCTAAATCAGCGCCACTTTGTAAAAAATAAAGTATATAAAGCTAATGAGTAAATTACTAAATTATGTACATATATATTGTCATTGTTATTTACTGTGTATATAGAAACCAAGCTTAAGTTTCAACCTAGGTTTGGTTTAAGCCATAACAAGATTTCTATGGCGATGTCTCCAAATTTTCAACGAGAGTTCAAGATTTTTTTACAGTAAATGATATATAAGACAAAAGATGCACTCGATTGGTCTTCGAAATATAAAAGGTTAAAGCCTAAATATGACGAAACAGAAAGAATTTCTACTGATGCCTGTTTGAAGAATTTCCGACATCATCATGTTAAAAAATATTAAAACATGGTTTTATATGAAAAATACTCATAATGATGCGTAACTATCAAAACAATTAAAAAAAAGACCAAGAAAAAAAACTCCAAGAGGATTGCACCTCACTACATTGTCTAATAATGGTCTGACGTGCAACAACATGTTTGATAACTGATTGGGGCATTTCTTTGAAGTCTGGACGTCGGTGTATTGACTGGTTGGAGCTAAAGCCAGCCCCCATATAAAAGACCCTCGAACGACATCAGACCGATCTCCAACGAATTAATAGAGAGCGATAAGACATTCAGTTGGAATGTTTACCGTTTTGAGCTTTCTTAATCGTATCTTCAACTACGACATAGCTGTATGGTGTCGAGCTAAAAAAAGAAGAAATTATTATAAAAATGTTTGATTTATGTTCTTTTGATCCGGACGCTGATTTTACTTCTTTTTGTTTTATTCATTTTAATATTTCAATGTAGTCAATCTAGATTCAAATTGTCAAACTTGCCATACAATTCAGATACACAGCCAGTTAAAAGCAAATGTAACTGCTTTTAACCTCGTTATCCTGAGTATGACACTTCTTTATTTTTTTTTCTTCAATTTTTATGGCCCCGCAACGAAATTGTCGGTGCCATATAGTTTTACCCTTGTCCGTCTTTCCGAAATTCCGCCATTCCAAAATTCCGTCATTCCGTCATTCCGTCATTCCGCAACAAACCATTATACGGAGTTTTTTTATGCCCCACCTACGATAGTAGAGGAGCATTATGTTTTCTGGTCTGTACGTCCGTTCGTCTGTCCGTTCGTCCGTTCGTCTGTCCGTTCGTCCGTTCGCCAGGATTCAGGTTAAAGTTTTTGATCAAGGTAGTTTTTGATAAAGTTGAAGTCCAATCAACTTGAAACTAAGTACACATGTTCCCTATGATATGATCTTTCTAATTTAAATGCCAAATTGACCCCCATTTCATGGTCCATAGAACATGGAAAATGATAGTGCGAGTGGGGCATCCGTGTACTATGGACACATTCTTGTTTCATTTATAAAACTATTTACAGTATAAAAAAGTGCCTTCAAAAAATTTGAATTATAGCACGTTTTCATTTTGGATAGGTTCCGTTACATAAACTTGGTTACCCATATGAAAGGTAAGGTGTTTGTACAAGCAGATTTTGTTTCGAATGTTGTTTTTTTTTTGTTTGGTTTTATTCGTTTTGCTTTGATTTTTGTTTATTTTTGTACTGGAGATTGATTTTTGGTATTTTGCATAGAACACAATAATTTGTCCATTTAGCTTATATAGTCTTGGTGTATATTCTACTACTAGCACACGAAGAAGAAGTATTTGCACAAAATCGTCATGCTCCCGAGACAGTTTTCATTTCGACAATTTTTTTATGATCTTATTCATCAGTGTTGGTAATGCGTCTAGACATACTATTTGGTAGCTTTTCAGACATTCATTATGACGTTGATGTTGAGAGGTAAATAACTGCTACTGAACAATCTGAACATAGACGAAATCGATCAAAATTACTGTTTCAGATCAAAATTTGTTTACTACTGACACTCATTCACTTTTGACCGCCGATATTAAAATTTAATCAATCCATAGTACTTCGAGATTAAGGAAAAAATCTCACGAATGCAACAATGCAACAATCGGGAATATATCACATTTGGTAAGTAACAGGTCTGATGCCTATTTTATTTTCTGAATACCACGAAATCATGTCTCAAGTCAGTGAGTTAAGACGCAACTTATATAGTGTTAATTTTAGTCATTTTTCCTCGTAACTCTGTTGGGGAGCACACATCCCAGTTAATTTATAATCTGAGATCACCCTCAGTTTTTGGTGGAGTTCGTGTTGCTCAGTCTTTAGTTTTCTATGTTGTTTTTTTGTGTATTATCATTAGTCTGTTTGTCTTTATCATTTTTAGCCATGGCGTTGTCAGTATATTTTCGATGAGTTTAACTGTTCATCATGCATCTTTCTCCCTCTCCTTTGCACATGCTAGAGCGTGATGTATCGATTGTACGACATACGATAGACCTACCGTGTTTAGACACCTTCATTTGCTGTATAGATATCCAGTAGACCCTTGCTTATTAAAGTTTTAAAGATGCACAATAAAACAACAAAAAAAACATATATATTGAAAGAACATTCATATTAGTTGGTACAATTAAAGATGATTCAAGTTCAAGAAAAGAGTCTTCATAATAGAACATAGAAACATTAATGGAAAGTATTACATACAAATAATAACCGCGTTTTCAACTATTTTTTAATACGTTTGTCTGTTATATTGACAGTTATTTCTGCGAATACGTCTTCATATATTGTCAGAAATCAAAGGCATTGTTTTAGTGCAATATTGTTCAATGTTCATGTTTAATATTTAAGCGACATCTCCCATAACCTGGTATATGACACATAAAAATTAATTTAGACATAATGTACAGCTTGTAAATATATACTCGTTTTCCTTAAGTCATTTATTCATTTCGTTTTTTACAGATTATGTGTGGATCACAGGAGTCGTTGTGTCAGCAGTGATAGTAGTCGTTGTTCTTGCCGTTATTATAATTTATGCCTATTTGAAATGGAAACGGGAATACCTAAGGACAAATCCAAAAGCTGCGAGGAAGAAAGGGGATCCACGACCTACATTTCCTTTATAGCATTTGATAAAAAAAAGTATTTAAATATGCTCTCTGATTATTTATTGCAGCACCTAAGTGTTCATAAAGTGTTACAACGAAAAAGGTGCCTTATTAACATCGTCCAAACATTATAGATGGGTGAAAGTACGAAATAAATCTAAATTAAACTGTGATGTATGAATAATTATGTGACTATGACATTTGTTATTCTATACTGAGCTATACTGAACTTCAGATAATTCGCCGTTTCATAATCTAATGCATCTTGGGTAATATTTTCAAAAGTGTACACCAAATCGTCCTGATTGGTTAAAAATGTCACAAACAATGGAAATTTAACCAATGACGTTACGTGATTTTCATTTTTGGGTACAAACAATGAAATTACCCATGATTCTTTGGATTCTGAAGCGGCCAATTGTGGTGTGTAACAACAAGCTGTGTTTTGTTATATATTGTAAATATTTATTATATGATAATGGCAAAAAAAGTATAATACAATTTGAATTAAAAAAAAAACCACTTATTATTATATAATATGACTAACCAAGATCCAGTTATGCATATTAAGGGCAACTTGTTTTGAGTTAAATGCATTTGTTCCTTCGATAACAGCATATTTCATTGTTCGATTTAAATATCAATGTCTTCATCGTTATTAAAAAAAAAACAGAAAAAGAAATGACATAACAAAAATAAATGACATAGAAAAAAAAGACAGCAAAAAAAATAAATACCAAAAGTTGGCCGAAAAACATTTCAACAAAACATTACACAACATATTTCATATTAAAAAGTTTCACAAAGAAGAGAATCTTCGTTCAAATTTATTTCATTTTTGTTCCATCTGCATATGTAAGTTGCCAGTTATTTAAAAAAACAAAACAATCATATTAACCTTTTCTTAATATGTCCTTCAGGAATATGGCAGTTGTTATCAAATAGCCCGTTTGGCATTTGTTGTTATTGCACGTCATTGTTGCTGCTGTTCTGTTGTTGTTCTCTTATGGGTGATGTGTTTCCCTCGGTTTAAGTTTGTAACACGGATTTGTTTTCGCTTAATCAACTTTTGAACAGCCAAATACTGTTGTTGCTTTTATTTATGAGCAACATTATTTTGGAGATACTGTTATGCAGATTCCTGGAATTATCCAGGTTTGAAAAAAAGATCATTGAATAAAACTATTTGCAAACTATTGATGTAAGTTAGTACTTAATTATTCATTTTCAAGTATTCCCAATATTCGTCTAAAATGGCTGAAAACAGCTCACTTTATGTCGCTAGAAACATACAAGGTGTCATTTGTTAGACGATTGAAAATGGATAAATTGTTTAATAGGACTTGAAACTTTGTGTCAACATCTTACACATTTCACTTTGAACAAGATTCATAATACATGTAAGTAAAGTATAACAAAAGGTGATAAAAATGCAGGAAAATATGTATAAAGCTCATTTAAAAACTTTAATTAAATAGTGTAAATTATTTATCAAAATTAATTCTAGTCTTCAAAGCTTTTCAAATATGTTATAATTTCATCTGATTCTACGGCTCCTCTATCATTATCACTGGATATCTGTGCATAAATAAAGGCAACAGTAGTATACCGCTGTTCAAACTCATAAATCCATGGACAAAAAACAAAATCGGGGTAACAAACTAAAACTGAGGGAAACGCATAAATATAAGAGGAGAACAACGACACAACACTACAATCTAACTAACACACACAGAAACGGACCAAGCATCAGACAAAATCCCACGAAAATAACAAATATAACATCAAAACCAAATACATGAATTTGGGATAGAAAAGTACCGTGACGAGTCTTATCGCAATGTCAATTTACACTCAAAAATAAGAGAAAACAAAATAATTCCAGAACTGTATGTTATTCGGTCGAAGCTCTGTGGCCTTCAATAAATAAGAATGCATATTTATAAGTATGATATTTTGAATATTTTGAATTATAGGAATGCTTTTGTTTAGAATAACTTCAAGGAAGGTACTTAAATTCATTTTTTTTCTTTCTCACATTTCACCGTGACACAGCCTCATGTCACATTTGTTTCATTATCTACAGAAATTGGAATTTGGACAGAAATGATAAAGGCTTTAGCTTTCATACTGGCTATAAGTTGTGTTAACAACACCACGTAGACAGAATTCGTGACGAATGGTGACTTAGTTGTTGTTTATTTTTCGTATTTCTGCATAATTTGTCAGGTGTTTTGTCAAGTAAAAAATAAGTAATTAAACGAATGTTGGTTGTTCCTAACAGTAAAAAAGCGATGCGAACAATCAAATCAAACACGTTCCCCCCTTTTTTTTTTAATATATGATAGAAATAAATTGAGAGACAGTGTTACTACATCATGTAAAATGGAGACCAAAGATAACAAAGGCATATTCAAACTCGAATATTGACAGCAAACTGACAATGTCAGGAAGTATTATTGTATGATAAAAAAACCCAGCAGTTTGCAAAACACAACATAGAAAACCAAAGATTTTTCAACACGAACCCTGAGTCTACATTTCAAAGGAAGTCTGGGAATTCCTGCAACAAATGGTCAACTTTTACATGTGTTGTTTTTCTATTTACACTCTGTATGAAATATGTTTAAACCTTTATGACAATACAGCTGGAGTATAATTCGCGTTTTAAAATATATCAAACATTACCGAGTTACGATTAAAGAAACGTTTAAGCTGCTTGACCCTTTGCCTTTGTAATTAGAATTAATGCAACAGGACTGGATTGATCATCATGAAATTGTATAGACTTTATTTGCTTGATCGATAATACACTTCTGTTTTGACACTTTTAGCCAATCATTGCTAAAGTTAACCCAATTATTTCCCTAAAGTACAACTATTTAACTTTCATAAATTTTATACCGACAATCATAAAAGTCAAAAGTATAAAAGTTATCTCGAAGTTCTATGTATTGAATAAATTCCATACTGCCACACTTTTCAGACATTTTAATAGGACAGCAAATTGATTGTATATAAACCAATGTATATCAAACAAATAAGTAATTTCGATTTCTGTTTTAGAAATATTTGTTCAAGTCTGGATATTCTAGGTTAAAGAATAAAGGGGTTATCTGTCATGTAATTTAATGCCCATATTATGCAACTTAATAAATAATTAACAAGTTTTTCAATAACTTTATGCAATAATTGTTTGACTTTTATTGTTTGCATTATATTCGATATTAAACCGTGTTTTTGTTGTCATTCTTGCCTTTGAAATCTTGATTACCGATTATTCTTAAGAAAAGTAGACATTATAGATACCATACGTCAGGAATTATCAAAACTGATTCATGAGTGGAAAAAAACAGTCTTTTTGTACAAAAATTAGGCCGTTAGTTTTCTCGTTTGAATTGTTTTACATTTGTCATTTCGGGGCCTTTAATAGCTGACTATGCGACATGGGCTTTGCTTATGGTTGGAGGCTGTGTGGTGACCTATAGTTGTTAATTTCTGTGTTATTTTGTCTTTTGTGAAGAGTAGTCTCATTGGCAATTACACCACATCTATTTTTAGCTCACTTGGCCCACAGGGCCAAGTGAGCTTTTCTCATCACTTGGCGTCCGGCGTCCGTCGTCGTTGTCGTCGTCCGTCGTTGTGAACTTTTACAAAAATCTTCGTCTCTGAAACTCCTGGGCCAAATTAAACCAAACTTGGCCACAATCATCCTTGGGGTATCTAGTTTTAAAAATGTGTGGTGTGACCCCGCCAACCAACCAAGATGACCGCCATGGCTAAAAATAGAACATAGGGGTAAAATGCAGTTTTTGACTGGTAACTCAAAAACCAAAGCAATTAGAGCAAATCTGACGGGATAAAATTGTTTATCAGGTGAAGATCTATCTTCCCTGAAATTTTCAGATGAATCGTACAACCCTTTGTTGGGTTGCTGCCCCTGAATTGGTAATTTTAAGGAAATTTTGCTGTTTTTGGTTATTATCTTGAATATTATGATAGATAGAGATAAACTGTAAACAACAATAATGTTCAGCAAAGTAAGATTTACAAATAAGTCAACATGACCGAAATGGTCAGTTAATCCCTTAAAGAGTTATTGCCCTTTATAGTCAATTTTTTACCATTTTTCGTAAATCTTAGTAATCTATTACAAAAATCTTCTCCTCTGAAACTACTTGGCTAAATGAATACAAACTTGGCCACAATCATCTTTGGGGTATTTAGTTAAAAAAATGTGAGGCGTGACCCGGCCAACCAACCAAGATGGCCGCCATGGCTAAAAATATAACATAGAGGTGAAATGTAGATTTTTGCTTATATCTCTGAAACCAAAGCATTTAGAGCAAATCTGACTTGCGTAGAATTGTTCATCAAGTGGAACTCTATCTGCCCTAAAACTTTCAAATAATCGGACAACCAGTTGTTGGGTTGCTGCCTCGAAATAAGTAATTTGAAGGAAATTTTGCAGATTTTGGTTATTATCTGGAATATTATTATAAAAAGAGATAAACTGTAAACAGCAATTATGTTCAGCAAAGTAAGATCTACAAATAAGTCAACATGACCAAAATTATCAGTTGAACCCTTAAGGAGTTATTGCCCTTTAAAGTCAATTTTGACCAATTTTTCGTAAATTTTTGTAATCTTTTACAAAAATCTTCTCCTCTGAAACTACTAGGCCAAATTTAACCAAACTTGGCCACAATCATTATTGGGGTATCTAGTTTAAAAAATTGTGGCGTGACCCGGCCAACTAACCAAGATGGCCCCCATGGCTAAAAATAGAACATAGAGGTGTAATGTTGATTTTGGCTTATATCTCTGAAACCAAAGCATTTAGAGCAAATCTGACATGGGGTAAAATTGTTTATCAGGTCAAGATCTATCTTCCCTGAAATTTTCAGACAAATCGGACAACCTGATGTTTGGTTGCTGCCCTTGAATTAGTAATTTTAAGGAAATTTTGCAGATTTTGGTTATTATCTTGAATATTATTTTAGATAGAGATCAACTGTAAACAGCAATAATGTTCAGCAAAATAAGATCTACAAATAAGTCAAGATGACCAAAATTGTCAATTGACCCCTTTTAAAGGAGTTATTGCCCTTTATAGTCAATTGTTAAAAATTTTCATAAATTTTTGTTACTTTTTGTAAATGTTTAGGAAATATTTTCCACTGTAATTACTAAGCCAAGTTCATTATAGATAGAGGTAATTGTAGCAACAAGAATGTTCAGTAAAGAAAGATCTACAAAAACAGCACCATCACCAAAACACCATTTTGTCATGAATTTATCTGTGTCCATTGTTAATATGCACATAGACTCTTGAGAGCCTCTAGTTATTATATTCACCATTGCCAACAAGAATAATAACGAAAAGACAAACTACAGTAAAAAGAAAAGGGAAGATCTCAGAGTATTTTACGAGTCAGCAAGATAAAAATCGAATTACGCATATCTCCAAAATTAACTAGCTTATAACAAAAAGACAATACTGTTCCGGTTTTTTTCTCGAAAATTTTTATTTCTTGATTTCAAAGGCCAAACCAGTTCGAGGGATTTAAATTTTTCGTTTGTCACTGACTCTTATCTCCCTGAGTGATCATTTCAGAGGAAGAAACATTTTCGTGATTTTATTTGAACCGAGAAACTATAGAAAAATAAACCATTCGTAAGGATTTCATACGGTTTAATATATAGTGTTACTTTAATAGGGTGAAGGTTTGTATACAAATATTTTTCTTGTGCTATTTTGGATGATACTCGTCCAAAATCTGCAGCCACCAAAGTTTGTGTCTTCTTTTCATGAATTTATTATCAATTTCAAGTTCATTCAGAAATACAACATGTCGTTACAGACTTAGAGGACCCGCGTGAAGCTGTAAGACATACTTTCCATTTCTTTAGTGTTACTCAAGAAGACTGAAGCCTCATAAATAAAGGCAACAGTAGTATACCGCTGTTCAAAACTCATAAATCGATGGAAAAAAAACCAAAATCGGGGTAACAAAATTAAACTGAGAGAAACGCATTAAATGTAATAGGAGAACAACGACACAACATTAAAATGTAACACACACAGAAACGAACTAAGCATTAGACAAAATCCGATAAGAATAACAAATATAACATCAAAACCCAATACATGAATTTGGGATAGAAAAGTATTATAGTAATGTGAACCTTTTTATTCTCTTTACTATATTTTTTGGTGTACATTAAAGTTTTCAGATTATCTATTTGCTCTATTTTGGGTTTTGTTTAATAGTTGTTTTATTTAATCAAATGGAGATTAAATCTATCAATAAATTCGTGACATGTTAATAAATAAGTTCAATACAGAATCATCAGCAACAAATTTTCAACTCAAGTTCAATATAACTTGACAACAAACGATTGTATTGATTACTGTATATTAAATATAATTTCTGATCTCAAATAAATGTTGAACAAATTGTACTTTAAATACTTATGACATTTTCCAGCCTAGTAGTCAATACTATGAATACAATGCTATGAAAATACAAATATTGTTGTGATTGAAATTTACTGTTTTAAAATTTTAGAATTCACTTTAAACATTTGCTTACACTACCAGAGCACCTGATATCACCCCCAGTTTTAGTGGGGTTCGTGTCGCTTAGTTTATAGTTTTCTTGTTGTGTCATTTGAACTTTTATTTGTCTGTTTGTCCTTTTGTTTTGTTTAAGTTTTAGCGTTGTCAGTTTATTTTCGATCTTTGAGTTTGAATGTCCCTCAGGTATCTTTCTCATCTCTGTCAATAAAGGAATAGTTCTCCCTCATGCTTAGCTCTGATTCTTAGTACGGTTGTGGCTATACGTTGTGTCCTTTTATTTGATGAGTCCTTCAACATTTGTGTCAGGGTTTGGATTTTCAAATACGTTTGCCCCAGCATCACTGAAGACGCAATAATTGTCGAAATACTCATCTGGTGCAGTACAACTGATACATTTTACTAGTTTATTATTTCAAATACCAAGAACGAGAAAGAACTTAACAGAGAAAATACATGTTTCATACGTTTTACATTTCATAACCCTTGATTATCGTCAACATGTTATTTTTTTGCGAATTTTGTACATCAGTTTCTTCTATTTTAGGTTGGTAATCCAATATCAGAACCATTTGGTCAATTTGCTGACTGAGGTAAGTAAATAAAAAGAAAAAAAAAGAAAATAGGGGGGAAATCAATATAAATTAATTTTGAAATAGACTTTTATAGAAAAATCTAAATCTGCGCCACTTTATAAAAGTATTTTATTTTCTCCTTAGTTAATGAGTAAAACACTACAAGCTGTACATATATTGTCATTGTTATTTACTGTGTAAAAACCAAGCTTTAATTTCAAGCTAGGTTTGGTTTAAGCTAAAACAAGATTTCTATGGTGATGTCCCTAAATTTTCAACAAGAGTTCAAGAACTTTAGCAGTGAATGATATAAGCACTCGATTGGTCTTCAAAATATAAAAGATTAAAGCTTAAATATGACAAAACAGAATGATCATCCACTGATGCTTATTAAAGGAATTTTCGACACCATCATGTTAATGTAAAACAGGGTTCTATATGAAAAACAAATCATAATGATGTGTAACTATCAAACAATTTAAATAAAGATCAAGATATTTTTTTAGAGAATTGCACCTCAGTATATTGTCTTAAAATAGTCTGACGTGCAACACCATGTTTTTAGGACTGATTGAGGCATTTCTTTTAAGTCTGGACGTCGGTGTATTGCCGGAGTGGAATAAAGCCAGTCCTCGTATATAAAAGACACCCGAACGACGTCAGCGCTATCTCGAACTAATTAATAGAGAAAAGTAAGACTTTCAGCTGGAGTGTTTATCCTCTTGAGCTTTACAAATGTTTGATTTATGTTCCTTCAATCCCAAGTCTGATTTCTTCTTCTTTCTTACTCGTGACAATATCTTGTACTGTTACACATTAGTCAAATTAAGGGTCCAATTGTCAAACTTGCAGTACAATTCAGATACACACCTAATTAAAAACAAATTCAAAACTGATACTGAGGATATTACTTCTTCATTTTTCATTTAATTTTTTTCATTTATAAAACTTATTACAGTATAAAAAAGTACTGTCAAGAATTTTGAATTATAGCACTTTTTCATTTTGGATAGGTTTCGTTACATAAACATGGTTACCCATATGAAAGGTAAGGTATTCACACATGCATATTTTGTTTCGAATGCTTTGTTTTATTTTGTTGTTTAGTTGTATTTGTTTTGCTTTGATTTTTGTTTAATTCTTGTGCTGGAGTTTGATTTTGGTATTCTGCATTGACCACAATAATTTGGCTTTTTATTTTGAATTTGAACCATTTTGCTTTATAGTCTTTATGTATATTCTACAACTAGCTCGCGAGAAAGGAGTAATTACACAAATAGTCATGCGCACGAGATAGTTTTTATTTGACAATTAGTATTGATTTTTATGTTCTTAATCATCAGTTTTGGTTTATGCGTCTAGACATACTGTTCAGTAGACGTTCAGACAAATCATTGTAATGTTTTGAGAGGTAATTACAGCTACTGAACAATCTGAACATAGGTTGGATCAATCGAAATGACTGTTTTAGATCAAAATTGTTTTACTACTGACACCGCCGATGTTTAAATTTCATGAATCCATTAATAACATCGAGATGAAGGCAAAAATTCGCACGAAATGTCGAATGCAACAAATGGGAATAGATCACATTCGGTAGAGTAACAGATCAGACGCCTATATTAGTTTCTAAATACTACGAAATCATGTCTCAAGACAGTGGGTTAAGACAACACTTTAATAGTGATAATTTCGGTCGTTCTACCTCATAGCTCTGTTGGGACATTTTTTGCGTTAGGAGCACACATCCCTGCTTATGTATAATGTGCACATCCTAGAGCGTGATGAATCGATTGACCTATGAAATACAATAAGACCCCTTCATTTGCTGTATAAGTATCCAGTAGACCCTTGCTTATTAAAGTAGTAAAGATGCATAATAATAAAAACACCCAAAAAAACAATTAAATTCAAAGCACATTCATATATATCCGTACAATGAAGATGATAAAAGTTCAAGAAAAGCTTCTATATAATAGAAACATAAATAGAAATGAGTACATACAATTAATAATTACCGCGCTGTCAACTATTTTTTTAAATATGTTAATCAAATGCATGTTTATAGTGCAATATTTTCCAATGTTCATATTTTAGAGACATCTTCCATAACCTGGTATATGATACATAAAAATTAATTTAGACATAATGTACAGCATGTAAATATATACTCGTTTTCAATAAGTCATTTCGTTTTTCCAGATTATGTGTGGATCACAGGAGTCGTTGTGTCAGCAGTGATAGTAGTCATTGTTCTTGCCATTATTATAATGTATGCCTATTTGAAATGGAAACGGGAATACCTAAGGACAAATCCAAAAGCTGCGAGGAAGAAAGGGGATCCACGACCTACATTTCCTTTATAGCATTTGATAAAAAAAAGTATTTAAATATGCTCTCTGAGTATTTATTGCAGGACCTAAGTGTTCATAAAGCGTTACAATGAAAAAAATGTTGTTTTTCTGGTGCCTTATAAACATCGACCCTACATTATAGATGGGTGAAAGTACGAAATAAATCTAAATTAAACTGTGACGTATGAATACTTATGTGACTATGACATTTGTTATTCTATACTAAGCTATACTGAACTTCAGATAATCGCCGTTTCATAATCTAATGAATCTTGGGTAATATTTTCAAAAGTGTACACCAAAACGTCCTGATTGGTCAAAAATGTCACAAACAATGGAAATTTAACCAATGACGTTACGTGATTTTCATTTTTTGGGTACAAACAATGAAATTACCCATGATTCTTTGGATTCTGAAGCGGCAAATTATTGTGCGTAACAACAAGCTGTGTTTTGTTATACATTGTAAATATTTATTATATGATAATGGCAAAAAAGTATAATACAATTTGAATTAAAAAAAAAAACTACTTATTATTATATAATATGACTAACCAAGATCCAGTTATGCATATTAAGGGCAACTTGTTTTGAGTTAAATGCATTTGTTCCTTCCATAACAGCATTTTCCAATGTTTCGTAATGTTTTATATTTCATTGTTCGATTTAAATATCAATGTTTTCATTGTTATTAAAAAAAATACAGAAAAAGAAATGACATAACAAAAAAAATGACATAGAAAAAAAAGACAGCAAAAAAAATAAATACCAAAAGTTGGCTGAAAAACAATCCAAAAAACATTACACAACATATTTTATATTAAAAAGTTTCACAAAGAAGAGAATCTTCGTTCAAATTTATTTCATTTTTGTTCCATCTGCATATGTAAGTTGCCAGTTATTTAAAAAAAACAATCATATTAACCTTTTCTTAATATGTCATCTACCGATTCTGGAATATGTTATCAAATAGCCCGTTTTTATGTATTTTGGCATTTGTTTTTATTGCACTTCATTGTTGCTGTTATTCTGTTGTTGTTCTCTTATGGGTGATGTGTTTGAAAAAAAGATAATCGAATAAAACTATTTGCAAACTATTGATGTAAGATAGTACTTAATTATTCATTTTCAAGTATTCCCAATATTCGTCTATAATGGCTGCAAATAGCTCATTTTATGTCACTAGAAAAATACAAGGCATCATTTGTTTTAAGATTGAAAATGGATAAATTGTTTAATTGGACTTGCTTGTATGCAGAAACTTTGTGTCAACATCTTACACATTTCCCTTTTAACAAGATTCATAATACATGTTAGTAAAGTATAACAAAAGGTGATGAAAATGCAGGAAAATATGTATAAAGCTCATTTAAAAACTTTAATTAAATGGTGTAAATTATTTATCAAAATTAATTCTAGTCTTCAAAGCTTTTCAAATATGTTATTATTTCGTCTGATTCTTCGGCTCCTCTATCATCATCACTGGCTATCTGTGCATTCTTTAAATAATTCCAGAAGTGTATGTTATTCGGTCGAAGTTCTGTGGCCTTCAATAAAAAAAATGCACATTTATAAGTATGATATTTTTAATATTCTGAATTATAAGAATGATATTGTTTAGAATAATCGTTTACAGAAGGTACTTGAAATCATCTTTTTCTTTTCTTTTTCTCATTTCATCGTGACACAGCCTCATGTCACATTTGTGTCATTATCTACAGAAATTAGAATTTTGACAGTAATGACGAAGGCTTTGATTTTCGTACTAGATATCAGTTGTGATAACAATACCAAATATACAGAATCTCCAATGGTGACTAAATTGTTTTTTTCGTATTTCTGGATAATTTGTCAGATGTTTTGTAAAGTTATCCGTTGTCGTCTTTGTAACAGATATTTCAAAAAGTGTCAACCAGCCTGCAATGGCGTCAAATAAAATTTTCGAAGAAATGCTTTCAGCTTCAACCCTTAAACTCTTAGTTAAGTAGTTTGTACATTGGTGCTTTTTACATTTTATAACATAATATTTATCAATTCTAAATCAATTATATATATTTGTTTGACAATTGTTTATACTCTGCTAACAAAGTGGTCTTAAAAATAAAGTTGTATCACGGGTTTGGTCATTGAAAAAAAATCTAAACCTATAAGAAATATTGTTTGTCAGTTCATCTAATGTGCTCACAGTTACAACGATAGACAGTTCGCCTTTTATATTTTATATTTGAACACACTGATCATTTAGAGTTCATTTCAGTTCAAATGAACGTACTAATATTAGGCAATTTAATATATGAAAAAGTCAATTTAACATTGTTATCAAATTGTATAGATTATGTTAGTAAATATACTTTGCAAGGAAATTTAAGAGAATAAGTAACCGCGAGCAACGAAAATTGTATATAGTAAACTTTTTTTAGTTCATACTAAAGAATTTTGCAAAGAAATTATATAAAAAGTAAAATCACAAAAATACTGAACTTAGAGGAAGATCAATTGGGAAAGTCCATAATCACATGGCAAAATCAAATAACAAAACGCATCAAAAACGAATGGACAAGAACTGTCATATTCCTGACTTGGTACAGGCATTTTCAAATGTAGAAAATGGTGGATTAAACCTGGTTCTATAGCGCTAACCCTCTCACTTTAATGACAGTCTCATCAATTTCCAATATTTTTACATTGATGCGTTAAATAAACAGACACAATAAATAAAATAGTCAAAATATGGGTACATCAGTTATCATCGTTTAACAATTTTAAAAGGAACAATTTAACAGAACACAAAAACATCTACTATCTAAGAACACATTTATTAATTTGAGTGTCTGACGTCAGAAAATTTTATACGTCACATAAATTTGTCGTTCAATAAATTGGACTTTTACAACTATTGCTCAGTTGTTTACACTTGTGACTATACAATTTATACAAAGACACCTGGATCTGTCGTTTATTTTTTTTTTGTACTGGAGATATTTGTTCAAAATTTTATTGATGGCTTTAAAGTATATTGAATTTAACACAGTGACGTATAAACCACTATTTATATACATTGACCGTATATTGATTTATTAGTATGTATATAATTAGGATTATATGCGTTTGTATTTGGATTACAAATGGCTGTTTAATTACCATTTAATTGTATTTCTAAGTCGTAATTTTGTAGGTTTACCTTTCTGAAATGAAAAACTGCCTCTTCTGGTCTTCCTGTATCGTAAAGTAAACGCCCATACATGACACGTGTATCAAATAGTTCTGGATTCAATTGTAATGCCTCCTGTAGCAATTCTTCTGCCTTATATGCTTCATTCATCTACAGAGGAAACAAAAATTCTATGCTAGTACTATGACCTTAGCTAATTCAAAACTATAAATTCAGAAGAACCCCCCCCCCCCCAAAAAAAAAAAACCCCCAAAAAAACATAGTATTGATTTTGTTCAATATTGTCTAAAGAAGAAGGACTACTTTTATTAAACACCAATCAAACGGCACAAAGACAACAGACATAAGTTTAAAATGCTTTGAATAGATCTTTGAAAATTTAACTTCATCACGAAACGCTCAAGACCAAAATATTAGAAAACCAAAGATGTATAAGATCTGAACTCGTGAATACCTAAACTACAACAGACAAATTTTATATGGCAAACATTGGGGTTGAACGCAAAAAATAGACTTATTCATTTAAAATTCTAGCGTATTGGATAGACAATTTGTACTCCTACTGTTTAGTGAAGTTTAAATTTATTGTACATATTTTCTAGTTATAAATAAATCGAATATACCACCTGGGTAGTTATAAAGCATGGTTTTGTGTCAATTTCAATATTGTCTTTTTATTTCTATTATAAAAATGTGCAGTGCCATTTATATTTGAAATCAACAAAAGACAACATGACATGAATGTGGCAGCTATAGATCCTCATTTAAATGATATCGGATATGTTCCTTACGTCGTAACTACAATCCCCTTCCCTTTCCTGAATGTGACCTACCGAATTAGACTATTTACCGGATTTGTTATCACATAAGCAACACGACGGGTGCCGCATGTGGAGCAGGATCTGCTTACCCTTCCGGAGCACCTGAGATCACCCCTAGTTTTTGGTGGGGTTCGTGTTGTTTATTCTTTAGTTTTCTATGTTGTGTCATGTGTACTATTGTTTTTCTGTTTGTCTTTTTTCATTTTTAGCCATGGCGTTGTCAGTTTGTTTTTGATTTATGAGTTTGACTGTCCCTTTGGTATCTTTCGTCCCTCTTTTAGCCTTCGTCAGTGTGAAATGCCGTATACTAGTAGTCAGCTATTACAGGCTCAGGTATGGTAAACAAAATATGTTTGACAATTTACCTTTATAATGAACTTTATCTAAGTAAAGTTCAAGATTAGGGAGGTGGGGTAATGACAAGGATGTTAAAACATTGAATTCACAACTACAGATCTTTCTAATCATATTTATGGCTTCATCTTTTCTTAGATATTGGCACAGAAACACGATTTCAAAGTTAAATCTATTACAAAAGAGATGATTTCAAATTTCAATTGGCAACTCCCAATTCCTCAGACAGCAGTAACAAACGTCTATCCCATCGCATGCCATTTAGATATCTTAATACGTTGCGATCATCAATGTTTACACTATATGTACCATATAGCAAGTGCATCCTCCTTACAAAATAGTAGGTGTGCCAACTGAGATGAAATCAACACTACAAAAGTTTTACGTTCACCATCGCGAAATACGATGTGTCTGCGTCTCAACTCACAAGAGACATGTTTTGCGGTCTACGATCTAAACAAACCAGAATAGTCATCAAATATGTACTTAAACCGATTGTGACGTTTTAAAGGTGTTTTTTTCCTTCTTTTCGAATGGCGAGCTTCATTACAAGAGACGTTTACACAATATTTCAATTTTACTTCAATGCATAATTATAAGTTTCTAAACTTTGCTGATTTACAATTTACTTCACTCAAAATTGGTCGACAAATCTGAGTAAAATGCAAAATTAAAAAACGCAAAGTCTTTTATCAAATGGCATAATCAAAAGCGCAATAATATAAAAAAAAATGGAAAACAGCTGGCATATGCCACGAAAAACTAAGGATTTCATATCCCAGGCATAGATTACCTTAGCCGTATTTGGCACAACTTTTTTGAGTTTAAGATCCTCAATGCTTTTCAACTTAGTACTTGCTTGGCTTTATAAATATTTTGATATGAGCGTCACTGATGAGTCTTATGTAGACGAAACGCGCGTCTGGCGTACTAAATTATAATCCTGTTACCTTTGATAACTATATGCTTGATTTGAAAGAGGCATTTCCTTATGTAGAAAATGGTAGATTAAATTTGGTTTTTATCTAGCTAAACCTCTTACTTGTATGACAGTCGCATACAATTCCATTATAATGATAACAATTTGTGAACAACACAAACGGATATAATAGTTTATAATGTCAAAAATAAAGGTACAACAGTCAACATTGTATTATAATCTTAATCACTACAAAAACAAAGAATTATGTCAACAAAGAATACATTGATCATATAAATTACAATTGAAGTTGAACAAAAGAAATGAAAATTGACTGACAACAAGACTGCTGATATACAAAATATAAACCACAATCAGAGGAAATTTGAAGCATTGGTTAGATGTCAGGTACATACTGTTATACACACAAAAATGAAAAATTTACTTTCATGCATTGGTTAGATGTCAGGTACATACTGTTATACACACAAAAATGAAAAATTTACTTTCATGCATTGGTTAGATGTCAGTTACATACTGTTATACACACAAAAATGAAAAATTTACTTTCATTCATTGAACTTGATTCGAACACATATTTTGTATACAACTGAGATTCAGATCAACATTTTCGATTTAAGAGGATTTTCATGTAACCATTTTTTAAATCCAAATCACCGAGAATTATCAGTTTTGAGGATTTTTTTTAAACAATGAAATATCAGTTACAAGACATCTTAAGTTGATAATAAAACAGCTGGTCAAAATGTCAATTATTCAAAAATATTAAATACTCCCATCAACACCATGCAACCGACTTCGATATTATTGGTTTTCGAAAAGAAAACTTACATCTATCATTAAATCCGCTTTATGTAGAATAGCTATGAGAAAATATGGATCTTTCTTTAAAACTTTGTTTACCATATCCAAACTAGCCCTCTTTCTGTCTACATTAGGTAATAATTCTGCGATATTTTGCATAACTTCAGTGCTTTCTATAATAAAAAAAAGAGAAATAAAACGTTCATATCAAAATGAAATATCTTGTGTTGTTATCATTTACATTTGATAGAAATGTCTTTTTTTCGCACATTTGGCGTTCGGGCAAATATTGATTTTATTGCATAAATCATAAAGTTTTTTTAAAATTTTGTTTGTTTGTACTATTGCTTGCTTGTTTGATATTTGAGTTTTTTGGTGAATACAACTTTGAAATTAGAAGTGAGTGAAAAAATATAGAGGTCAAAAGAATATAATACAATTCGTCATATAACTTCAGTAGTGACTTGATGTATAGGAACTATTTTCATAATTATCAAACTCGCTTTCCATTAAAATCTGGCTTAAAGCCCTCTGTTATATTAGTCAATTTAGAAAATGCTTAAAAAACACACAAAAAAACCAACTAACCCGGTAACAACTCTAGTATTGTTGTATATAATTCTATAAATTTTCTGGACCATTCTGTTCTCTCTTCAGAGGTTTTACTTTTTGTCAGCATTTCACCTAAATAACGATCTGTAATTAAAACAATCAGTTCTAGTATCATTCTATAATTCAATTTTTTACAGAAATGTTAACACATATCGCGAGATTAGTCCAAAATATGTGAATAAATTGAAATTAATTAATCCTGTGAGGACAGATTCAGCTGGTTCACCTAACATTGTTTCATACCCATAAACCTGATATGTTTAAACTTAATCTTCATCTGCATTTACTGAATCATTAAGTAATGAAATCCGAAAAAAAACTATGCTTATATTTAGTGATCAATTGCCTTGTATAATGTACTCAAATTTCTTATTTTTGATTCAAGTGCTATCATATTATTGTTTTGAAACATCTAACTTTATGATTTTCAAAACAATGATATGCCACACTAACTGAAATAACATTCATAATGTGTCTTGAATTCGCAGGAGTTCGGAAGTTCATGAATGCTAATTGCAAGATTGATCAAATCTTGCTCAAGGTTTTTTCAATGGCAAAATATTATGTAAAATTAAATATTAAAAAAAATCATGTTTACACGTACACCAGTCATAACGCATCAAGTAGAAATGCTAGATACATCATTGATGCTAAAAACATTTTATACTTAGTCTTTGAATACATGAAATAGACCACCACACACCGGCCAAAACTCATTTCAGGTTACATTTTACCTTCATAAAATAGTTTTTGTATTCCTAAAGTGCTCTCCTTTTTCTGTATCCCAATAGCAACTGTATCTCCAATATTGATTGTTCCGTGGTAAAATCCTTCAGGCTATAAATAATATTAAGTTTATGACAATTGATGTCTCTAAACTTTCACTGTATTCAATGTAAATATTGTGGTGCAATTTTTATTTTTCTTTGTAACAATTACTTTTTTACCATCAGCTGATAAAAGCAATTCATCGATGCTAACCTATCTTAATGTTAAAAACTTTTGTTTCTTAGAAATCGAGACTTATGTTTTTTCAAAGCAAAGACTATACACAAATTATGTGTAGGTGCATTTCTAGACTACATATTTTCAAGAAAGTTGAATAACCAACTTTCATCACAAAAGCACATTAAAAGTGACTAAAATTCACCCTTCATCACTGTTTAATATTTTCAAGGGTTAGTTGTATAGTCGTTTGATTTTTCTTGCACTTCAGTGTTTCTGTTGTTTCATTGTTTTGTTTCGATGCTCTTATAGTTGATGTGTTTCCATCGGTTTAAATTTATAAAGTTTAACCGGATTTGTTTTCTCTCATTCGATTTATGACTTTTGAACAGCAGTATACTACTGTTGCCTTTATTTATTAGGCAAGAAAAAGACCCAACTCAAAGAATAGTACATACAAGATAAAGTATTTCTCCCGCTGCTTGTACGCATTCTATAGGTTTATCTTCTTCAGCTTTTATCTTTGGATAAACCATGTCAAACCATTCTAACATTGTATATCCAGTAAACACACCTGCAGTAAAAGAGTGTGTAAATATGAGTTTTACGGTTAACAAATTATCCCATCATTTTGAGTGATTTGAAAAAAAATCCGTTTTGATATACAATCGATTTGCTCTATACAATTCACTGAAGATGGAAATATTATAATTTTGCACGCCAGACGATCGTTTCAAAAACAAAAGATAAGTGTGTGTTGCTAGAATCAAAATTTTCAAACGTACAAACAATGAACGGATTTGACGAGCACTAGTAATGAGGACCTAAAATGTCGATATATTTGGCCAAATTCAACAATAATTCTTTCAGTTTATAGTTTTATATATCTACATGCAGGAGTTTCTTTCCTATTATTCTCCGTCATTTGTTATGTGTGTTACTCTTAAAACAAATAATGAAAGTCTTCCTTAATAACATTGTGTGCAAGTTATTTAGCGCTTTTAGATAAGAAAGGTAAACACAAAATCAAGTTTAAGTACTGTTGATCATAGTACGATGACATGAACAAGGCTAGCGAACCTTTGTATTTCTTATTCAAAGATTTATTTTTCTGATTTAAGGCAGGATTAAATACGGGTGCAACAAGATCTGCTTATTCTCCAGTGGCAACTGAGATTACCCTGGTTTTGGAAGTTCGTGTTGCTCTTGTTTTATTTTTCTATATTGTGTTTTGTAGACTGATGTTGGTCTTTTGATTGTTTTTCGGTTTTTGCCATGAAATTGTGTGTTCGTATTAAACTTATTCAGTTGACTGTGCCTTGTATTTTCCACCTTGCTTTTGAGCCTTCATTAATTCGTAAATTAGACTTGAAATGCATTTATCTTTTCACAGTAAAGTAACTATACCTCCAGGTGGTGTATGATCTATAGGATATAGAAACCACCTTTTCCTGCCATATAATACACCATTCCAAGAATCTGCATGTTTATGGAATGACACTCCACTTCTGGAAGCTCCCAAAAAGAATATGCTGTCATCAATTCCATTCTACAGAAACAGTCAAGTTTACTCAGATGTCTGATGAAGACTATGACTAGTTATCTGACATATTATGTTATTTGCATTTAAACATGTCCAAATTCGGGAGCCTCTAGCCTTTTTTTTTTAAGTCTTGTATGGTTTTTAATTCCAGTTCATTTATATTTTCATGAGATAAGTGTGGCGTCCATATTCATTGTTATAGGCAACGTTTTTGTTAAGGGGCTAGCTGAAGCATGTCTCCGGATGCGGGATTTTCTCGCTGTTTTGTTAACATATTGGTGGCCATGGGCTGTTTTCTGTCTCTTGATCGGTTTGTTGTCTCTTTGACACATTCCCTATTTCCATTCTCAATTTAACCATTGGCTCAATATCCCTTGTTTAAAGGAAAATATCAGACAAAAGCATAATTCTTGTCACACGCTCCACCAAAATGCTGTAGATTCGAAAAGGTATGGTGAACCGCTTCAATGCATGTTACACACAGAAATATATACAACATTATGCAATTAAAGTAGACTCGATACAAATAATTACCCAGATAACAAAATCGATAAGCTAGAGATTAATCAAGAAGCAGAGGGAATAGAAAGGACATATATATATATATATAAGGGCATTTAAGTAAGTGTTTCCTACTATGCAAATATCACCCGTCCCGTCATGTGAACTCGCACTCAGTCTAAATATCACAATCAGACGACTATACTGGTATCTTGAGTTATAAGACAGAAAAATATGTCGCTAGTGAGACATCGACACATGGTATCGGTAATGCAATAAACTACCGGTACGTTCAATATATTTTTTCTGAATTCATTGACACATATGTTACTCACTAGTAATTATTTCACATTAACATAGTGTAATGCGATTTGTGGTGAAATATCTGAAATCTTAAATGTATAAATTACGTATACTGGGTTAATATTAAATCTATTATTGAAAATGCCTAAATAACATGCTTCTCGTTATTGGTTTAATATTGGATTTGAAAAAATCGTCCAAAACGACCAAATCTTTAGGCATCTTGCAAAAACAATGCAATAACTCAAGAAATACAGATAACAAGATAAACTATATTTTTTCTCACCTGTATTTTAAAGATACTTGGAGGCTTCAAAGTTTTTGGCAGTGTGGAGGAATTGTAGAAATTTCTGTCAAACACATACCTGTAAAAAGAATTAAACTGTTTTAATATATTGAATTATCGCTCTTTGGTTGAGCACGATATTTTCATGATTTATTAATGAATGTTAAAATCTCTATATCTAAGCATCAAAGCTTGGAGTCTTCAAACAAATCATTCTTTGTAGTTCAGACTTTGACTGCTGTTAAACTTCAGAGGTTGGAGAATTATATGAGTATTTGCCCTCTTCATATGTTAGCCATCTAACGAGTTTGGACAAGGTGATTTTCAGATTGTATCTAGTATTTAAAAAAAAAACCGTTTAAATACAGTAACATATCACGATTACACGTTCCTGGTTTTTTTTATAACACTGGATATCTTTCACAGCTGAAATCAGTTAATTGACCAAATAAGAGTTTTACATTTCAGATATTAAAAGAACACTGCAGACGACATTCTTTTTCGATTTGTTGGTTAATGCATTCACTCTTCAACGAATTTCCCTTTGTATTGTTTTAAATTTCATTACTAAAATATCAATACGTACAATGGTTCTCCTGTTTCATCTTCTTGTTGTATTAATTTATCCACAAATTCAGAGAAGGACGACCCTACTTCTCCATTTCCTCCTCTCCGTACAATCTCCCGCGCATTGCCAGAATATATTCTAAAATCACCATACTCCTTTTTCAGATTGGACACAGTCCATTTATCTGCCTCTGCCCAGTCTTCCGCTCCGTTTGGAAAAGTAACAATGACCGGTTTTTTATATCTGTATACTTTTTCAAATTCCTCACTTGACAGGTCTTCTATGTTCCGTTTTTCTATATTACAAATTGTCGAATCATACTTAGCTATTACACGTGGGTCAGCTTCTCTCCAACCATTCGACGACACTTCCATCTGCTCATCTACAGTCTTGTGTGGGTTTTGATTAATTATATCTTCCATCATACTTTGTTCTGTCAGTATTGAATCTTTTTAGCTCACCTGGCCCGAAGGGCCAAGTGAGCTTTTCTCATCACTTGGCGTCCGTCGTCCGTCGTCCGTCGTCGTCCGTCGTCCGTCGTCCGTCGTCCGTCGTCGTCCGTCGTCGTTAACTTTTACAAAAATCTTCTCCTCTGAAACTACTGGGCCAAATCAAACCAAACTTGGCCACAATCATCATTGGGGTATCTAGTTTAAAAAATGTGTGGCGTGACCCGGTCAACCAACCAAGATGGCCGCCACGGCTAAAAATAGAACATAGGGGTAAAATGCAGTTTTTGGCTTATAACTCAAAAACCAAGGCATTTAGAGCAAATCTGACATGGGGTAAAAATGTTTATCAGGTCAAGATCTATCTGCCCTGAAATTTTCAGATGAATCGGTCAATCGGTTGTTGGGGTGCTGCCCCTGAATTGGTAATTTTGAGGAAATTTTGCTGTTTTTGGTTATTATCTTGAATATTATTATAGATAGAGATAAATTGTAAAGAGCAATAATGTTCAGCAAAGTAAGATCTACAAATAAGTCAACATGACCAAAATGGTCAGTTGACCCGTTTAGGAGTTATTGCCCTTTATAGTCAATTTTTAACCATTTTTCGTTAATTAAAGTAATCTTTTACAAAAATCTTCTCCTCTGAAACTACTGGGCCAAATTAATCCAAACTTGGCCACAATCATCTTTGGGGTATCTAGTTTAAAAAATGTGTGGCGTGACCTGGTCAACCAACCAAGATGGCCGCCACTGCTAAAAATAGAACAAAGGGGTAAAATGCAGTTTTTGGCTTATAACTCAAAAACCAAAGCATTTTGAGGAAATCTGACGGGATAAAAATGTTTATCAGGTCAAGATCTATCTGCCCTGAAATTTTCAGATGAATCAGTCAATCGGTTGTTGGGTTGCTGCCCCTGAATTGGTAATTTTGAGGAAATTTTGCTGTTTTTGGTTATTATCTTGAATATTATTATAGATAGAGATAAACTGTGAACAGCAATAATGTTCAGCAAAGTAAGATCTACAAATAAGTCAACATGACCAAAATGGTCAGTTGACCCGTTTAGGAGTTATTGCCCTTTATAGTCAATTTTAACCATTTTTCATAAATTAAATTAATCTTTTACAAAAATCTTCTCCTCTGAAACTACTGGGCCAAATTAATCCAAACTTGGCCACAATCATCTTTGGGGTATTTAGTTTAAAAAATGTGTGGCGTGACCTGGTCAACCAACCAAGATGGCCGCCACCGCTAAAAATAGAACATAGGGGTAAAATGCAGTTTTTGGCTTATAACTCAAAAACCAAAGCATTTTGAGGAAATCTGACAGGGGATAAAAATGTTTATCAGGTCAAGATCTATCTGCCCTGAAATTTTCAGATAAATCGGTCAATCGGTTGTTGGGTTGCTGCCCCTGAATTGGTAATTTTGAGGAAATTTTGCTGTTTTTGGTTATTATCTTGAATATTATTATAGATAGAGATAAATTGTAAACAGCAATAATGTTCAGCAAAGTAAGATCTACAAATAAGTCAACTTGACCAAAATGGTCAGTTGACCCCTTTAGGAGTTATTGCCCTTTATAGTCAATCTTTAACCATTTTTCATAAATCTAAGTAATCTTTTACAAAATCTCCACTGAAACTACTAGGCCACAATCATCTTTGGGGTATCTAGTTTGAAAAATGTGTCCGATGACCTGGCCATTCAACCAAGATGGCCGCCACGGCTAAAAATAGAACATAGGGGTAAAATGCAGTTTTTGGCTTATAACTATGAATTCAAAGCATCTAGAGCAAATCTGACAAGAAGTTAAATTGTTAATCAAGTCAATATCTATCTGCCCTGAATTTTTCAGATGAATTGGACAACTGGTTGTTAGGTGGCTGCCCTCCAATTGGTAATTTTTAAAGAAATTTTGCCGTTTTTGGTTATCTTGAATACTATTATAGATAGCGATAAACTGTAAACAGCAATAATGTTCAGCAAAGTAAGATCTACAAATAAGTCAACATGACCTAAATGGTCAATTGACCCCTTAAGGAGTTATTGCCCTTTATAATCAATTTTTAACAATTTTCATTAATTTGGTAAATATATGTAAATTTTTACCAAATATAGTTCTCTGTTACTAATGGGCAAAGTTCATTATAGATATAATTGTAAGAAGCAAAATCGTTCAGTAAAGTAAGAAGTTCAAACACATCACCATCACCAAAATACAATTTTGTCATGAATCCATTTGTGTCCTTTGTTTAATATGCACATAGACCAAGGTGAGCGACACAGGCTCTTTAGAGCCTCTAGTTCTTGATGAGTACTTTTCTTATTAATAGTGTTACTCGAAGCATCATCATTTGTATGTTGATGAGAATTTTTCTTATTGATAATATTACTCGAAGCATCATCATTTCTTTGTTGATGAGTATTTTTCTTATTAATATTTTTACTCGAATCATCATCACTTCTTTTATTCTCAACTGGAGCCTCTTTTTTAGTTCTTTCAAACGGATTCCTTTCATATTCGGGAACGAGGTCTCTTGTTACAAATAGAAACACTCCACATGCAAAAATAACTCCTAGAAATCCTAATAAAACATTAACTAACATCTGCTGGTTATTTTGATTTGTTTTCTTCTTATCTTTTTTAACCTGTTTAACAGTTCCATTTGTAACATGATTATTGTTCAGTTCAGTTTTCGGTTTTCTGACTCTCATCTTGTCTAATTTTATACTCAGTTGTTTCGTAATCATATTGTTCTTTCCGGTTTACGTAGACACGTGTAAAAGAAGATTAAGAAATGCACTACAATTATTGGAACATATAAATAATAAGTGTTGAATTATTCTAATTTACTGAACCTAACAGAACTCTTAAGTCTCTGTTTATTACTATTGATATTCCATTATTACATTCCTGACGACACGCACCTCCATTTTTGAAACAAGATGTTGTTTAATCGGATAAAATAACCAACATATTTACTTTCTTCGAGGTAAAAACCTGGAAAGAAATAATGAAACGACCCGTACACATAACAGTTGATGAAAATGGTGTATTTTGTGCACATCAGGAAATTCTTTTGATATAAATACATATAAAATAATTGTTGATACTTTAAGACAAAATATTTGAATTACAAGTGTTGTTACAAACACAAATAGACTACTTTATCAACTATAGAATACTCCTTTGCCCTATATATGTTCATTTTTTTGTTTTGTTATATCAATGGTAGGACTAATGTTTCATTGACATATACCGCACATCTCTCGTTATTCGTCTTTGACAGGAAATAAGGGACAAAGACCGAATTCAAAACTTCATTAGCGCACAGATCACCGTCTTAGAATCTAATACAATGTATAACTACTAAACAAGTTTGTCCTGACATAGGACATACGCATTCATTATTATTCTATTTGATATGTCGCCGGAACAAACTGAAAATTATAAAAAAAATTACCGAATTCCATGGCAAATTAAACTAGAAGTTCTAAAGAGCCTGTGTCGCTCACCTTGGTCTATGTGAATATTAAACAAAGGAAGCAGAAGGATTCCTGACAAAATTGTGTTTTGGTGATGGTGATGTGTTTGTACATCTTACTTTACTAAACAGTCTTGCTGCTTACAATTATCTCTATCTATAATGAACTTGGCCCAGTAGTTTCAGTATTAAAATTGTTAAAAATTGACTTTAAAGGACAATAACTCCTTAGGGGGTCAATTGACCATTTCGGTCATGTTGACTTGTTTGTAAATCTTACTTTGCTGGACATTATTACTGTTTACAGTTTATCTCTATCTATAATATATTCAAGATAATAACCCAAAACAGCAAAATTTCCTTAAAATTACCGATTCAGGGGCAGCAACACAACAACCGGTTGTCACATTCATCTCAAAATTTCAGGGCAGATAGATCTTGACCTGATAAACAATTTTACTCCGGTCAGATTTGCTCTAAATTCTTTGGTTTTTGAGTTATAAGCCAAAAACTGCATTTTACCCCTATGTTCTATTTTTAGCCGTGGCGGCCATCTTAATTTGATGGCCGGGTCATCGGACACATTTTTTAAAACTAGATACCTCAAAGATGATTGTGGCCAAGTTTGGATTAATTTGACACAGTAGTTTCAGAGGAGAAGATTTTTGTAAAAGATTACTAAAATCTATGAAAAATGGTTAAAAATTGACTATACAGAGCAATAACTCCTAAAGGGGTCAACTGACCATTTCGGTCACGTTGACTTATTTGTAAATCTTACTTTGCTGAACATTATTACTGTTTACAGTTTATCTCTATCTATAATAGTATTCAAGATAATAACCAAAAACAGTAAAGTTTCCTTAAAATTATCATTTTAGGGGCAGCAACCCAACAACGGGTTGTCCGATTCATCTGAAAATTTCAGGGTAGATAGATCTTGACCTGATAAACAATTTTACCACATGTCAGATTTGCTCTAAATGCTTTGGTTTTTTAGTTATAAGCCAAAAACTGCATTTTACCCCTATGTTCTATTTTTAGCCATGGCGGCCATCTTGGTTGGTTGGCTGGGTCACTGGACACATTTTTAAACTAGATACCCCAATGATGATTGTGGCCAAGTTTGGTTTAATTTGGCCCAGTAGTTTCAGAGGAGAAGATTTTTGTAAAAGTTAACGACGACGGACGACGACGGACGCCGGACGCAAAGTGATGGGAAAAGCTCACTTGGCCCTTTGGGCCAGGTGAGCAAAAAATGGGAAATCCATAAAACTGACAAAACTGTTCACATATGAGCTATGAATGTGTTAATCATTTTGTCTCGGTGTTTCACTGGGTATAAGATCTACTAGCTGCCTTTTCCACTTTTATCATTCATTCAGCGCTGCTGGAGTAATTGCATCTGGTACTACAAAAATGTACATGTATATGCAAAAGGGGCAGAATATACCATGGAGACAATTGAAAATCATAATATAAGTTAAATAGGAACAAACAACCAACAGTGGAAAAGACGTCAACAGGATAGGCATAGACATATCAATAAAAGTCTACTAATAACATACTGTTTGAGCACACAATACTGTTGAATGGTCGTAATGTAGCCTTCGTTATGGAACAGGCACATATTCAGGCATGGGTTTCGAAGCTTAGCATTTCATGTTGCAAAAAACTCGAATTTTCATCTGGACGGGATTGTAGTTTCAGGACAAGATGCATGCAAAAGAACGATTCATTTTAAATTATTACTTACTCATTTGTACACGTTACCAGTGTCTGAGCAGAAAGTAATTATGGGGTTATGTCGAAAAACGTCTCGTCCTTTCTCTAAAATGTTCAACGGAAGATTTAGCAAGACATTGCTGATATAAATTACCTATCAACTTCACAAATAAAACTCAATGGTCTGGAAGTAAATAGATTCTAGGTATTTACGTTGTTTATCATCTAAATAACTAGCATAGTGTTCTTTATGTTTGTTTTTGCACATGTGAAACTTTACTGCTGAGCCCATTTTTGGTAATATCCTTTTGACTTGGCTCGGTATTTATACACCCCCTCATTGTGTTACTGTGATGTGATATTTTTTTGTATTCTTGTCTTTCATTTTTGCTTATGTGCTATGTCTATAGAGTGCCTGTATGCCATTTTGTTTTATTGTTTGTTTCTATGGTGAATAAGATTATAACACAATGTTGACTGCTGTACCCAAATTTTTGACATTTTACCTATTATGATTGTTTGCTTTGCCCACACGTTGTTGTCAATATAATAGAAATTTCATGCTACTGTCAAACAAGGAAGTGGTTTAATCCACAATTTTCTGCATAACGAAATGCCTGTACCAAGTCAGGAATATGAGTTGTTTTCCATTCGTTTGATATGTTTGAGCATTTTAATTTGCCGCATGAATTTTCGTTTAGAAATTTCCTTGGGGTTAAGTATTTTTGTTATTTTACTTTTTATTTGTCTTCTTGTTCCATGTGGTCTTAAGCGAGCTTCATTTTAAGATGGCCAGATGCCTCCTATTTTTTGAGAACTTATATGGTGTTTATTTCAACAACTGGATCATTTTTATGGTGGTTCAACAAAAAAAAAAACAAAAAAAGATGGCTTAGATAATTAATCATAAATGATCTCATCCATGATTTGAGCCTGTGAAATCTAGCTGAAAAGCTTCACAGCAAAGTTCTTTAGAACAATATGATGAGTGGTGGATATTTCACACCGGAAAAACACTAGGAATTATCAGCCTCTCAGTCTGGAGATGGTACGTACACTTGCAGAATCAAACTACTGTGAAAACCACTGATAGACCAGATAATTTCCACAATAATTGCCCTAACATTCCGAAAAAAGCTGCATAGTTTTGTTGTCGTTTGACACACGACTCCTTGGATCAGGTGAGCAACTTATGAAAAAAAATGTTTTAATGACATTTTGGCGGGAAATTTACACGTGCTCCGATACACTGGTTTCCTTTTCGATCTACCGGCAGTAGAAGATGTAACGACGTGTTTACAAATTCTGCATATCTCAGAAAATCAGGTCAGGCACATGTAATAAACAATGTAACATAAGGGTGTTGTTTAGCCTTCATTTTGAAAAGAAGTGCAGAAGATATTATATAGAACAAAAGTGCAAAAATATATGATAAGGTTCATCTCCACTTTCACAGGTTCAGGCTAAAAGTAAAATGACCGTGTTAGCACAGGCACTTGTTTCTGTCAATGTGGGGTTTACTATCCATACCAGTACAAAAAATGAAATATGGACACAATAATAAGAAATCAGTTTTGTTCAAGCCTCATGTTTATATAATCCTGAAATATAAATAGGCTCATGGATAAATTTATCTGTTAATTAAAGTCCCAGGAACTTGAATAACAGGAATATAAGTTTAAAATGTAATAATATTCAGATGTGGAATGATTGCAAATGTTTTCTTTCTGAAATGTATATGTATATAATTGCAAATGTTTTCTTTCTGAAATGTATATGTATATAAGAGACAACAAACTTTCTTATATGTATATGTATATAAGAGACAACATTCTTTCTGGAATGATTGCAAATGTTTTCTTTCTGAAATGTATATGTATATAATTGCAAATGTTTTCTTTCTGAAATGTATATGTATATAAGAGACAACAAACCTCCTGAGATCAAACTATCGCCCATAGGACAAGGATGTGTACAACTATATATGTCACCTTAATCTTCAACCATGAGAAAAACCAATATCCTGTAACAAACTATAAAAGGCCATGCACAACAACATGTGTAACAATTCAAAAGAGAAAACCAATGGCCTGATCTGTACTAAAAATAATAACTTATCATTTTGAGGAAATGAAGGTTAATTTATTGATAAATACAGGTGAAAAAAGCCCCAAGCTATTCACTTTTTAATAACCATTAATCTAACAGATTCTATGTGATAAATTGTGTTTGCTGTGATTGAGTCTTAGTTGCCTATAACAGAATTATTGATTTGCCTGTGTAACACCTTTGTGCACTTTTCATATTACGTAAAAATTAATCAATCTTTAGAATCAATCATAGATTCAAATGAATTCTGACAAATATTTGACGGCTTAAATTGATTTTTTTTTTTTTAGATTCCTTAAACATTATTCCGAAAAAGTTGAGAAAGATGTTCCCAGAAAGAGGTTGTTAATTGAGTGCTACCAAGGAAATGTTGAAGGAATTCAAAGAATACATTTGAGGTCCCTACAATCAGTTGCGGTAAATGTAATGTCATAACTCTGCATCAGTAGTCACATTTTCTATTCTTAACTGTATAAAATATTAAAGCAAAAAAACTTTCAAATGAATAACCCATAAACACAGTGATATGACTTGCCTGTGTTATAAAGAAACTTAAAACAGAGATATGACTTGCCTGTGTTATAGAGAAACTGTTAACATAGAGATATGACTTGCCTGTGTAATCAAGAAACTCTTAACACAGAGATATGACTTGCCTGTGTTATAGAGAAACTGTTAACATAGAGATATGACTTGCCTGTGTTATAAAGAAACTGTTAACACAGAGATATGACTTGCCTGTGTAAACTAGTAAACTGTTAACATAGAGATATGAACATAGAGATATGACTTGCCTGTGTTATAAAGAAACTGTTAACACAGAGATATGACTTGCCTGTGTTATAGAGAAACTGTTAACATAGAGATATGACTTGCCTTTGTAATCAAGAAACTGTTAACATAGATATATGACATGCCTGTGTAAACTAGTAAACTGTTAACACAGATATATGACTTGCCTGTGTAAACTAGCAAACTGTTAACACAGATATATGACTTGCCTGTGTAATAAAGAAACTGTTTAACACAGAAATATGACTTCACACAGGCAAGACTTGCTTGTGTAACCAAGAAACTGTTAACACAGAGATATAACTTGCCTGAGTGATAAAGAAACTGTTAGCATAGTGATTTGACTTTTCTGTGTAGACCTGAAACTTTTAACACAGAGACATAACTTGCCTGGAAATAAAGAAACTGTTAATACAGTGGTATAGCTTGCTTATGTAACCAATTAAACGATTAAACCAGTGATATGACTTCCTTGAAGCAAAGAAACTAGTATGATATGACCTGCCTGTAACCAATAAACTGTAAATGGGGATTTGACTTGACTGTGCTTCCAATTTATTGTCAACACAGTGACATATAACCAATCACAAACTTAGATAATTGTTGACATTGCTGATGTCATAAACATCACACCTTTCCATGACTTGATGCAGGTGATCCAAAAGTGTGTTCTTATATATGTGTTGTACTTAATTTCGTGCAACTTGATAGAAACTTTTAAACTGAAAAATAATGAAAAATAATTTGGAATAGAAATGACTTTGCAAACACATAAGAATTCGCTTTATCATGTTTATGTCACTTTAATTTATGTAAGATGTTTCTATTTCTCCAATCAATATTTCAGCAACATTACTTTTTCTATATCTGATTGTCTATATGACACATATAATCAATTATAAAATTTAGATTAAAGAGTTCTTAAGCAAAAAATAAGAATTCTTCAAATTCCAAATAGTTTATTTTTTTTGCAGTTTCACATGCCATTACATGTGATTTAGAAAAAAATACAGTTCAAAGATTTATATTAATTTATAAATTCAACAATTTAAGTGACAGACATTTTTATTAATTACCACCAGATATTTATCAATCCTATTGCGTCTTTTTACAGTTGCATTGTAAAGTTAGCTGAGTACAGTCATCCCATGTTACAGAAGAAGATCAATATTAGCGTCTGACTGCAGCAGTGTGCACCTGATTATTCCTGTTCGTCAGAGACATCAACATGAAAACCAAAGATGAATTTTATTGTTTTCAGGTAAGATTAATTTCTTTAGATAATCGAGGGGTTAAAGGTAACATAAATTTAGCTTTAGATTGGACTATAGCTTATATCTTAGAGATGATGCTTAAAATTGTTTGAAATAGGAAATTGGTCGAGAAATATGGAAAGAAAAGAAGGTCTTCATAAGGGACAAGTTTCATTTATGCTATGATTTGGCTTTGTACTTCTTTCTTAGGTATCAAAATTTCAATGTTTTGCTTTGAAATTAATATTTAGTCGAATAATAACTTCATAAGAGTGCAATTGAGGCTCAATAGTCCGCACATATTGTTGAAAATTTCATAACATATTTATATCAGGCAATTTTTAGACCTTCAGAAATGCTAAAGTGAAACAATGGGGGCAATCTGTTATTTAAAATGATCTGTAACCTAAGGGTGTCAAGGTTTATATTGAATCCCTAGACACAGAAAATTTCTGGATCTTCAATTGTTGCCAAAGCTATATGTATGCTAATATAATAACTAATGTAAATTATGAAAAAAACGGACCAAAACTGACATTGAAACTCAAATATTACATAATTAAGAGTAATAGATTTGTTATTTACAATCAAGTGCTTTGCCAACTATCTCCATGAAAATTTGAAGTATTTTGAAAAAAAAATAAAAAATAAGGGGCAACATCAACCCTTTGTGAACTTACTCCTTTCAGAACTTGCGTTATTATATAACACTTTCTGCCATATGTTATAAAAATATTTGTTTAATTAGGGAATTATGCAATGGTTTCAATGGAGGATATTATAATTTTATAATAAATGCATTAGTTTAGATGAATCTCTTGAATACAAACACTATGTTCATACTTCACATGTCTGTTGATCTCAACCATGAGTCTAGCTGCTACCGATACAGAATACAGAAACATTGGTTCCAACATATGCCTGACCTCCTGAAATTTCAGTCAAATGTTGGTTAGGTTAGACAAGTATTGCCAATAGTTGGACCAAAATTTTAATGTCCAAATGTGGGACAAACTTTTTCAACATTTTATGTGATCTTTATATTTGCCAATCAAATTATATTTTAGTCAGGTAAAAGTTGCTTAACCAGATGTCAAGCACAAGTTTAAAACTTTAAACAAAGTGATATAGTAGTATAATAATCATGATATTCAAAACAATAAGTGGGATATAAGTGGGAAATTATCCCAGCTAAATTTGGGGACTATTTAAAACCATGCATACTTTAGAAGGGGGATTTGACATTCTTCAACATGCACCAGGATTAAATTGTAGTCTTGTAAATTGTAATTGAACACTCCATTAGCTTACATACTTGTGAAACTGCATGATCTTTTAATATTTTCATTTAATAAAATGATACATAGAAACAAATTCATGGACATATCATATATATGTAAAATTGTGAAACTGTGATTTCATAGAAAAATGTGCCACAAAACATAAGATTATGAAATCTCAAAGTCAAGCTGCATTTTTCTACTGTTTTTACACCAGCCCACACTACTTGCAGTAAACATGATATATTTCCCCTTCCCTGTTTTGATATCACACTAAAGATGCATAATTTATTTCTAATCCCATTAATTTTTCTATTCAGCATAAATTTTGAATCAAACAGAAAGCATTGACGTCAGAATTTTTTTTTTTTAGCCAAAAATTTCAATTTTTGAAATGCTCTAAAAAACTCATTTTTCAACTCGAGTTGAAGTACAGGATTGGCACCTTGATTGAAGAGTGACTTTGTAATAATGATTGAAAAAAAATACGAATTATCTCCCTTTTGCTGTATTTCTTTTTGAGATGAATTTGAGTCATCAGTTTTTCCTCTTGATAAAATGCACCATACAAACTTGCATTACTAAGATACATCAATATCATTCACTTCATCATCTTAAAAAGCAATAGCTATTGTTTCTGCACCTTTTTGTGTGTACATCTGTTTATAAAGTGATCTAAAGTGTCTTCTTTCGTCATCACAGACAGTTAAAATTGTTTTCATTCATTAATATTAATTATTTCAAGTGTTTTGACTACAATGTAAGCAATTTGGATGTTACTGAGTTTGAAAGTTGTGCACTGTAAACTTCATTATTGAGACAATCAGGAGTGGAATAAGGTATTTTTGTTCTTGTATTTTGTTGGTAAGGCCACAATTAAAAATATTTTGGTTTGCCCAAACCCTACCCAAGGTTGAGACAGTGGGTAGGTAGGTAGGCATTTTCTTTTTTTTGTTTTTTGTTTTAAGAAATTGAAGTATCGGATGTTTATTAGTCTTCATGGCTGTCTGATTAAAAAAAAACTTCTTCAAATCAGGACAATAAAAGAATTTGAGTAGGCAGCTTTTTTCTGGGTAGGTAGGGTTTGGGCAATCAAACCTATTCTTTTTTATGGCCTAAAATATTTTAAATAAGGTCTATTTATAAAGATATGTGCAAAAATCAAAAGGAACTTATCTGCAAGTTAATCATTGATCAATCAATTGTTTGCATGTAAACTTAACATTAAGGGGCAAATATTTCATACATATTCAGGATGATAACATGTTTATTTAAAATAGGATAATAGCATTGAGCAGACTCTGCTCTGAACTTGTCCTGCGTTCAAAGTAGAATTTTACACTTGTTGGCCTACAAGGTCAAATCTGCATAAAATCAGACCAACCTTACTTGACCCATTATTCTGAATTGGAGCTGACCAGTCTTTACATTTACTCTTTATTTCCACATGCTTGGTTTAGGAGCAACACAAACCAATATTAGAGTTTGAAGCTCATTTTGGTAGAGGTAAGTCAATGAAATAATACTCCAATCTATCCAAGATACTCTCATGTTCAGGGGGTATTTAATATTCTCCCTCTCCCCCCTTTCATTCGGGTAAACCCTCTTTGCAGAACCTACCTAGTGCAGTGATTTATGATTTGTTTCCATTTTGAATATCTATGAAATATTTGTTACTGGACATTAAGCAACAACATTATGTCAAACACTATTGATTGCTGAAATTATTTTTACTCAATCCATGACTGGTTAAATTTGTGTCATGAACAAATTGGTTTTACTGATTCAGCTTAAACATAGAAAAATCTCTATTCCTTAAAAATGTATTGGTGGCCTTCAGCTGTTGTCTGCTCTATGGTCAGGTTGTTGTTGCTTTGACACTTTCACCATTTCCTTTCTCAATTTTACTTGTTATGCAATTTAAAAGCTGTCTTTTGTGAAATATGGATACTTTCAACTAAGTAAGTTTCAATTTATAACAGTTGATATTGACCAATGTGGTACTAAATAAAAAAAAAGATTCCCAATAGGTAAATAGACAGATGGAATCCCATGGGTATCATGGCATTCTGGCATACATGTTATTTATTACTCATAGTGCAAATATGTTCTTGAAACACCATATGCAGTTATTTTGATTGGTTGAGTTCTGAGTGTGAGTACCACAATCATATTCTATGATTGCAAGGCCTGATAACTGTTCAGTGGGAAATATTTCTGGAAGCAACTTCATAGATACAAACCCAGATTTTTAATCCACTTGGTCAGTTGCCATGAGCGTGAATCATTAACTCTTCATTACATCTGACTTCTGTCCCTAATCTGCTGATACCATCTAGTCTAGGACATTTCTTATCATAGCAGATGATGGAAATGTGAATGAAAATATTTCTTACAGCATTGGTACCAAGTGACATTACTGTTGCTGATTAGATTCAAACAGAGCTGCTATCATAGAAAAACTACTAATCATAAGTTATTGCCATTTTAAAAATGAACATACCGGTAATATATAAATCATTGCAATTGCAGTCATACATGATTTTTATGTCCCTTTGTTTTAACTTATTTCTGAATTTAATTTTCAGCCATAGATAATGCAGCTGATTACCAGCAAAGATAGTTGTATACTTGACGAAAAATCAGCTGATTACATTGGTATTGAAGAAATTACATGTGACATAGATTTCCAAGTTTTATCCAGCGATATGGGAATCAAGGAAGTCACATTTGAGAATATATTTGCATCAGGCACTGAATTGACAGAAGGTGCCGTGTCCAACCAGTTTACAGAAAAAGAAGGCAGAGCCTGTATTGGAGATGATGTCATTGACAAAAAACTGAAAGAAGATGAGAGTGGTAATGAGTTTTGGAAACCACCTTCCTATGAGGTGAGTATCGCTGTTGTGTCAGTTCAGAACGTAGCTTTGAAAAAGTAAATCTACTTTTTGATATTTGAATGGTTTTACACTAGGTATTTTTGAGGTCCTTTGTAGCTTGCTGTTCTGTGTGAGCCAATGCTTTGTGTTGAAGACAGTACTTTGACCTATAATGGACTACTTTTACAAATTGTGACATGGATGGAGAGTAGTCTCATTGGCACTCATACCACATCCTTTATATCTATCAAATGATATTTGATTCATAAGGTAATAGGAATGCTATCATTTTTATGCAGTTAATCTGCATTATGCGAGCACCCTAGATTTGTGGTCTACCCAAAAAATGCTGAAATACTTGCCATTGTTATTATCTAGCTGGCTACTATGTTATATATAACTAATTGAACACTTTTTAATACTTTTTATTCTAGAATATAAAAAATATTACCATAAAAACGTTAAATGGTCGTCGATTTTCCCAAAAGTTTTGAAGTTGCACATAGGAAGTAGTGCTCATTAGGAATTCTTATGTAGTTTATTATC
The DNA here is from genome assembly GCF_963676685.1 of Mytilus edulis. Classification (NCBI taxonomy): domain Eukaryota; kingdom Metazoa; phylum Mollusca; class Bivalvia; order Mytilida; family Mytilidae; genus Mytilus; species Mytilus edulis. Next base: position 37,455,662 of record NC_092351.1, read on the forward strand.
GCCTGTGCTTTTGGCTAAGATGTCAAAAAACAATTGTACGAAATATTTAATCGCCGAAAATCTTTTAAGACAAGTAGTTGAGATTTCCCAAATGGCAAAAGTCGTAGGAATATTGTTTGTCGCCAATACGTAGTACAACTACGTCAGTAGTCTATTATATAATAAGTTCAACTGTTCATGCTGTTGGCGGCAATTTCAAATCAAAAGACGAAATTCGCATCTTTTCAAGTTGGAGGCAGGGGTTCAAATTAGCGGTGGTCCAAGGTCCGCGACCTTCCACTTTCGAATTGGTTACTAGCCACGCCCGACGGGCCTTCCACTCTGAGACAACTATATCACAGTTATAGTAGTCTCAGTTCCACTTGAAAGAAAATAATAGCCATGCAAACCTTTTCGCCAAAGTCTCCAAATCAACGATCTCAAAACGTATTTTAATCATTATCATTCATGACAGCGATGTCAATTTTGTTCAATCGCTAGCTATATACAGAAAATCGCCGACAAAAAATGTGTTAATACGAGTAAAATTGTATTTGACTGACAAATACAACATTGGAACACAATGACAATGGCTGCCGTGAAAAGACAATATTACAATTTCGGATCCGATTCCGGAAGCGGATAAGGTTAATTCCGGGTTTTTGGCGAATCCAGGCAGGTGACAAAATACATCTATGCATGGTAAATGAATATAAACACTAGAATTGAAAACCAAAAGATATATGTAAAAGACAGAAAAAGCAGAAACAGAAACAGAAACTCAAAATTACTTTTGACAAATTTTAATGTCAAAATCCAATACAATGTGACAGCTGGGAACAGTATATCTAACAATATATATGTTCCTGGTCACAGTTTAAATTTTCTTTATCAGTGATAAATGTTGATAATGCATGTAAGATGCTTTTAAAGTGTAAACATATTACTGCAATTTTGAAGGGGTATTTTTTTTCTCTCAATTTTGAAGGATCAGTTAAAGTAGCTGGAAGATTCTTACTTTATTTTCACAAATAACTACCTGAATGTAGGCAAATCATATGATATATAGGTGGCGTCCTCCTGTTTGATAACTTTGAAACGGATGACCTCTCAACCATATACATTCATGTATGGGACTATATATATAACTAATCAAATGAAATATAAGGGGAGTCCATGGGGTGACCCACCCCCTCCTGTTTGGGAACTTACGAAACGGTCGAGATCCCCACCCCTAAACAATATATATTCATGTATGGGTCAATATAACTAACTAAATGAAATATAGGGGGAGTCCCCCTACCCCCTCCTGTTTGAGAACTTGGAAACCGATGAGATCCCCACCCCTAAACCATATATATTCATGTATGGGACAATATAACAAATCAAATGAAATATAGGGGAAGTCCCTGGGGTCATCCTATCCCTTCCTGTTTGAGAACTTGAAAACCCCCGAGATCCCCACCCCTAAACCATATATATTCATGTATGGAACAATATAACAAATCAAATGAAATATAGGGGAAGTCCCTGGGGTCACCCTACCCCTTCCTGTTTGAGAACTTGAAAACCCTCGAGATCCCCACCCCTAAACCATATATATTCATGTATGGGACAATATAACAAATCATTTACATTTACTATGGGCAGGTCAGTCAGACCTCACCTTTGATCCTTGTAGTAGTGAACATTTGTCTGATTTGTGTTGCATAACTATTGTACTATAGAACACATACTCAGTTTTCTTTACAGGGAAACCAGTCTATTCATACTATTACATGTTCGTACTAAGTCAACACGTACTACTAACAGTCAACTAAAACCAACGTTAACTACCAACTAGAACAACTACAATCATTGCGAACTTGTACCACTGCAGACTCACCATAAAAAATATACATTTATATATTCATTGCTATTGAAACCTTGATAACATATAAATTATTTGCCTTAATAATAATTAATTCATTAGATAAACATAAATGTACAATATATGAATGTTTAATGCCACATCAGAGGCGGATTTAGAGGGTTTTTCAGTGCCCCCCCTTTCCATTTTTGAGAAAAAATTTGGTTGATTATATAGGGAATCACTGAAGCATGACTGTTAGGCAGGCAGTGGGCCCCCACTTATGAAAATTTCTGGATCCGCCACTGCACATAATTACGTTTGCCTGGTTTTTGGTTAACTGCCTTCAGCGCTTACAGCGCTTTGATTTAAATGTTTTTATGATTACAAAATTTGCCTAGTGGCTAGGTTTCACAGAAATAAAAATTATGATAGCATTGTTTCGTATGCAGAATTTCCTGAAATTGTAATAATCAATCTTGCATCTTTGTATATTATACAATAATCCCAATAATTAATGGACACACAAAATCTGAATTTACAGAATAGAGATTAAACACGTACAAGTGACAAATAAGACTCCAAATCACATAGGAAATAGACAGCTTGTATTTGATTTCATTAGATCAGGGAAGTTCTATTCGAAAGGGAGATCATTTTTGTCATCAGTTTTCTCCCTGATAAAGACATGACAGTTTAAAAAAAACATTCATTATAGTCTGTTTATTCTTTTCTGATACTTCTAAGTTTGATCAAGTATTACATTGGTTATATTGGAAACAATTTATATTAGACTGAAGATCTTTTTATAGATACTTTTTAACAGATTGGCTCCTTATAGGATTGTTCTGATACTATTATATTTATGATGGTTTAGATTTCTCAAACAGGAAAGCAATGCCCATGTCCATTTCACAAATTTGTCTAGACTTTTGGAAACATTTAGGTAAGCAATTACAATGTACTTAAAGCATAAGCTTTTATCTTGGTGTTACAATGGAGGGGTAAAACATTTTCTTTGTAAGATATCATTGCCCTAAAAAATCAGGTTCCCAAGAATATAATTAAAAGAATTGAACAATTCATACCAAAATGTGTGAAACTCTATAAAATTTGAAAAAGAATAGTTCAATGTCTGTTAACATGTAAAATATACTTTTCAATGAAAAAACGAGTTATATCAAGACTTTCATTTTCTTCCCTATGCATTGAAGTGACATTGTCATGGGAAGCATGTGCAGTCCTTAATGTTGAATTATTGAAAAATAACATGTTGATTGTGAATGGCTTGTTATGTGTTCAGCCAATCAAAAGTATGGATTCTTATTCAACAAGCAATGTCATTATTCATCTTTAAATGCCGTGCAAAAAAGGAGTATTATTGCAAACCAAATGACAGTTTTCCACATAGACATCTCCTCTTGGTCAAGGGATTTAAACTTTTTTAACGAAAAAGTCATCTTCTTAAATGATGAAAATACAGGTATCTACTCACAAAGCTTCATACGATGTTGTATTTTATTCAATTTCAATGTATATATTTCAATCTGTTCAAATAAATACTGATTTAATCCCAAAATGTTGATTTCTGTCAAAATTTTTTTTTTTTTTCCTGTTGTCATTTGAATATTTTTTTTTTGTGTTGGTTAAGTTATAGAACACAATTTAATTCAAAAGTTGTCATTTTCCAGAATTTTTTTTTATACAATGTTGAATATTATGTCAGAAATTTTTCTTTTAATGTTTGAATCAGAGTTTATATTGTACAAATTGAAAATACATTATTGATTTTGAATAAATACAACATCACATGCAGTTTTCTTTGTCCTTATTTAGTAAGTAACATGTATAGGTACTTGTATTTTTTTTATTGAAAGGTTAGTTTTTGATCAGGTAAATAAGTCAATGAGTGATAGATTTCTCTTAGAAGAAATTTAAAGGTTCCATGAATAAACTCTACAGAGAACAATAGCTATTATATTTATAGGAGGGGACACAAGAATTTACATAAGTTTAAGTAGACAAGTGAATCTGTGAAAAAATATCATGTCTTTCGCGATAAAAGAAAATTGACGTCATACTCTTATAAGTTGTGTTGAAATCAAGTTTTTTCAAAGTTAAAATAAATCCAAGATTGTATACAGTAAATTCAGAAATTATTGCATGCATTTATTATTGCGAATTCGTCTCTTTACAATAAAATGCAATTTTGAATTATTGCAATTATAACCCTGTCGCAATTTTGGCAATAATAAAAACATCGCAATAATTTCTGAATTTACAATATTAAGCAATAATAAGCCTTTATGTAAGCAGTATGCTAGGCCAACTATGTTGGTTAAATTCTTCTTCAGTTGCTTTTGTTGTCCTTGGACATCAGTAATAAAAGTGCATGATTTCTTCTGACTCAGAAATGTACTGTTGAATGCTGTAAAGAATGTTGTCTGGTATTATGAAGGTAAGGCATCAAGATTTATATGTTAACATTGGAAGATAAATATCTAATTCTTACAATTTGTGAACTAGATCTTGTTGTAAAGCAGGTGTGCAATGTTGTTTCTTCATTTAAACATGTCAATTAAATTCAAATGTAGTGTTATTCTGTTCAGTTTATAGGAAATGATAATTGATTTAGAAAACATTTGTAATGTTACATAAGAATTTGCAATAATAAAAAAAATAAATAAGGGGAGACAATTTGCAAGGTTAGGATATTGAAAGAATTACTCTTATCTAGTTGAGAAAATTTGCTTTTATTTACTATATCTGCCTTGTGATATTTTAAATGATTTATAGAAATGAGAGTGTACCAGTTTTATCAGCATTTTGATCTTGCTGCCTGCTATTTTTAAGAGCATGGACATGACATGGACATGACTTGATACTCACAAATATAATGCTACATTCACACCTATTTCGAATTCGATTTGCATTAACTTATTCCAGTTAGTTTAATTCCCATTCAAAACGTTTTACCATGTTTACGTCCAAATGTAAATTATAATTCCAATTGCAATGCGCAATGTGAATTAGCCAATTTGAATCAATTCAAATTAAAAAAGAAGAGTGTGTGAACACGATTAGCGAATTCAAATTAAATGTACGTGTGAACAAGGCATAAGGCATTGAGGTTATGTCTAAGTGCAGCAGTGTCAAATGCTCAAGTCCATCCACATTATTTTATCAATGAAATTTAAGCAACTTCATTCAAACACCCTATTAGTAAAAACTATCCAAATGTTTTGTACGCTTAAGTCGTTTTATTAACTATTTCATGTTACTTAATATTTTCATAAACAAAGAATACTTTTAAGACAAATTGTTGATAAAAAGAATAATAGCATTTCATTTTTATACCCCAGTGCAATATTTTTTCAGTCTGTGGGTCATTTTGTTTGTTCTTTTTTTTCCGGTTGTGCGTTACTCCATTCCTATGTCACACTTTAGGTATAAGTTTAGGGTCAACGTAGTTTTTAAAGTCCATTTAACTTCAAACTTATTGCACATGTTCCCTATGACATGATCTTTCTAATTTTAATGCCAAATTTAAAGTTTTGACCCCAACTTAACTGTCCATTGATCATAGAAAATGACAGTGTCAGTGGGGCATCTGCGTACTTAAAAATAAACACATTCTTGTTTTTATGCCCCACCTACAATATTAGAGGGGCATTATGTTTTCTGGTCTGTGCATCCGTTTGTTTTCGGTCGTCTGTTTATTCGTCTGTTTGTTCGTCTGTTAATTCCTCTGTTCGTCCGTCCGTCTGTCCCATTTCAGGTTAAAGTTTTTGGTCAAGGTAGTTTTTGATGAACTTGAAGTCCAATCAACTTGAAACTTATTACACATATTCCTTATGATATGATCTTTCTACTTGAGATGCCAAATTAGATTTTTATCCCACTTTCACGGTCCACTGAACATAGAAAATGATAGTGCGTGTGGGGCATCCGTGAACTGTGGACACATTCTTGTTTTTTTTTTTTTTTATTGTTTCACATATATAACAATAAAATGATCTTTACAGCAACAAGTCCTGAGTTCTTTGAATGTGTTGAATAAAAAAAAAATTACATATATTATATTTAAAAATAGCATTTAAAAACCTAGATCTGGATCAGCCAATACTTTATCTCTTTTTTATGTTGTTCAGAATCAGACCATATTGAGAACATAAAATATCTGTTCAAATAGGAACAAATATTCATAAACAGTCTGTAATTGTTGTTCAAGGTCAATGTCAGTAGTGCTGATATCAATTGACTGAGATGCTCTTTTCTGTGATGTCTATGTGACAGTTAACATATCAAGAACCACTGCACTCTGATTATTTCTGCAGGTGGTTTGATCATGGATGATGCATGATTAAATTTAATAGGATAAAAATCAAGTAAAAAAAAAGATAAAATTGAAGTTTGTACATGTAAAATAATATTTCTTATCGTAACATATGAAAAGACCATTAATCGTTTACGTCATAATAGCACAGACAGTTGCAAAACTTTCTGCTTGAGGGCATCAGCAAGATAGTTTATATTGATTATTGAGTTCCTGAATTCATCTTTGTCAGTAGATATGGCTATGCCAGCTCTTTAAAAAATATAAAATATATTGAGAGCCATTAGACACTAGAAAAATCTATCAAGGTCAAACAAAGGTAATTAATTGCAGACATTCTTTATATCATGCAATGTAAAGAAATCATATATTCAAGCAGAAATTAATCAAAGGAATTTCTGAACTTGTCAGGGCTTAAGATTTAAAACTGTCTGTTGAAATACTTCACTCCTGCATGCTTAGTTAAGTTATGACTTTGGAAAAATGACCTTGGAATTTTGTTGTTGACATGTCTTGATAAAAATCAGAACATTTGTGTTTTGACCATTATACTATTGATTATATAGACAACTTTTTAGAAACGTACGAGTACATAATTGGCCATTTGACTCTAGAAACAATGTTCTTATTAGCTGTCATGTGATGGCTTGCAAATTAAATTTGTCCTGTAGGCATTTTTATAGGTTTTGGTTGCCTTTTATAGCTGACTATGTGGTATGGGCTTTTGCTCATTGTTGAAGGCCGTACAGTGATGTATAGTTGTTAATTTCTGTGTAATTAAGTCTCTTTTGGAGAGCTTTTTCTTTTTTTATAGGCAAAGTTTAATTGACAATAATTCCCAATTTTGCAAAGGTGTCAATCTGAAGGACAAGTTGATTGCCATCATCTAACAATCATTTAATAAGATAATATATTCACACAGTAGTTCTAACCTTACAGTCAGCAGTACACAAAGTAATCCTTCAGTTCTTCAATAGCAGACAGGAAAGATAGAAATCTGATGCATATCAAAGAGAATTACTATTATGTAATAATAAGATAGATATCAAATAAAATTAATCTTATGTCATAATTTACTAAGTCATAGTTGTGCAAGTGTTCTTTTTATTTGATGAAATTGTTATCTATACTGATGTAATAATTGTTTTATATCTTAAAGATTCATGTTAGTTGGTGCATTCTCATCTTTATTACACAATCTAAAACATTATTCATTTCACTTAAAATAACTTTATGAAATTTTCATGTTTCTCTTACGTAAATTTGAGTATGAAGCTTTACTGTAATGGGTGATCTCCAAGGCTGAGTTGTGAAAAAAGGTTTCACTTTGTTTATGCATAGATGTAATACCCATAGATGTGGGTATTACTACCCATAGATGTGGGTATTACATCTATGGTTTATGTGAGTCTTTTCACCAAGAGGCATTTACAAAGTTTGAAAGGGTGTTCTTTACCTATGTGTTAGTGTTTGAAAGGGTGTTCTCTACCTATGTGTTAGCGTTTGAAAAGGTGTTCTCTACCTATGTGTTAGTGTTTGAAAAGGTCGTCTCTACCTATGTGTTATAGTGTTTGAAAAGGTCGTCTCTACCTATGTGTTAGCGTTTGAAAAAGGTGTTCTCTACCTATGTGTTAGTGTTTGAAAAGGTGTTCTCTACCTATGTGTTAGTGTTTGAAAAGGTGTTCTCTACCTATGTGTTAGTGTTTGAAAAGGTGTTCTCTACCTGTGTGTAATAGTGTTTGAAAAGGTGTTCTCTACCTATGTGTTAGCATTTGAAAAAGGTGTTCTTTACCTATGTGTTAGTGTTTGAAAAGGTGTTCTCTACCTATGTGTTAGTGTTTGAAAAGGTATTCTCTACCTATGTGTTAGTGTTTGAAAAAGGTGTTCTCTACCTATGTGTTAGTGTTTGAAAAAGGTGTTCTCTACCTATGTGTTAGTGTTTGAAAAGGTGTTCTCTACCTATGTGTTAGTGTTTGAAAAAGGTGTTCTCTACCTATGTGTTAGTGTTTGAAAAAGGTGTTCTCTACCTATGTGTTAGTGTTTGAAAAGGTGTTCTCTACCTATGTGTTAGTGTTTGAAAAAGGTGTTCTCTACCTATGTGTTAGTGTTTGAAAAAGGTGTTCTCTACCTATGTGTTAGTGTTTGAAAAGGTGTTCTCTACCTATGTGTTAGCGTTTGAAAAGGTGTTCTCTACCTATGTGTTAGTGTTTGAAAGGGTGTTCTTTACCTATGTGTTAGCGTTTGAAAAGGTGTTCTCTACCTATGTGTTAGTGTTTGAAAAAGGTGTTCTCTACCTATGTGTTAGCGTTTGAAAAGGTGTTCTTAACCTATGTGTTAGTGTTTGAAAAGGTGTTCTCTACCTGTGTGTAATAGTGTTTGAAAAGGTGTTCTCTACCTATGTGTTAGCATTTGAAAAAGGTGTTCTTTACCTATGTGTTAGTGTTTGAAAAGGTGTTCTCTACCTATGTGTTAGTGTTTGAAAAGGTGTTCTCTACCTATGTGTTAGTGTTTGAAAAGGTGTTCTCTACCTATGTGTTGGCGTTTGAAAAGGTGTTCTCTACCTATGTGTTAGTGTTTGAAAAGGTGTTCTCTACCTATGTGTTAGTGTTTGAAAGGGTGTTCTCTACCTATGTGTTAGCGTTTGAAAAGGTGTTCTTTACCTATGTGTTGGCGTTTGAAAAGGGTGTTCTCTACCTATGTGTTAGTGTTTGAAAAGGTGTTCTCTACCTATGTGTTAGTGTTTGAAAAGGTGTTCTCTACCTATGTGTTAGCGTTTGAAAAAGGTGTTCTCTACCTATGTGTTAGCGTTTGAAAAGGGTGTTCTCTACCTATGTGTTGGCGTTTGAAAAGGTGTTCTCTACCTATGTGTTAGTGTTTGAAAAGGTGTTCTCTACCTATGTGTTAGCGTTTGAAAAGGTGTTCTCTACCTATGTGTTAGCGTTTGAAAAAGGTGTTCTTTACTTATGTGTTAGCGTTTGAAAAGGTGTTCTCTACCTATGTGTTGGCGTTTGAAAAGGTGTTCTCTACCTATGTGTTAGTGTTTGAAAAAGGTGTTCTCTACCTATGTGTTAGTGTTTGAAAAGGTGTTCTCTACCTATGTGTTAGTGTTTGAAAAGGTGTTCTCTACCTATGTGTTAGCGTTTGAAAAGGTGTTCTCTACCTATGTGTTGGCGTTTGAAAAGGTGTTCTCTACCTTTGTGTTAGTGTTTGAAAAAGGTGTTCTCTACCTATGTGTTAGTGTTTGAAAGGGTGTTCTCTACCTATGTGTTAGTGTTTGAAAGGGTGTTCTTTACCTATGTGTTAGTGTTTGAAAAGGTGTTCTCTACCTATGTGTTGGCGTTTGAAAAGGTATTCTTTACCTATGTGTTAGTGTTTGAAAAGGTGTTCTCTACCTATGTGTTAGTGTTTGAAAAAGGTGTTCTCTACCTATGTGTTAGTGTTTGAAAAGGTGTTCTTTACCTATGTGTTAGTGTTTGAAAAGGTGTTCTCTACCTATGTGTTGGCGTTTGAAAAGGTGTTCTCTACCTATGTGTTAGCGTTTGAAAATGTGTTCTTTACCTATGTGTTAGCGTTTGAAAAGGTGTTCTCTACCTATGTGTTGGTGTTTGAAAAGGTGTTCTCTACCTATGTGTTAGTGTTTGAAAAGGTGTTCTTTACCTATGTGTTAGTGTTTGAAAAGGTGTTCTCTACCTATGTGTTGGCGTTTGAAAAGGTATTCTTTACCTATGTGTTAGTGTTTGAAAAGGTGTTCTCTCCCTATGTGTTAGTGTTTGAAAAGGTGTTCTCTACCTATGTGTTAGTGTTTGAAAGGGTGTTCTTTACCTATGTGTTAGTGTTTGAAAAGGTGTTCTCTACCTATGTGTTGGCGTTTGAAAAGGTATTCTTTACCTATGTGTTAGTGTTTGAAAAGGTGTTCTCTCCCTATGTGTTAGTGTTTGAAAAGGTGTTCTCTACCTATGTGTTAGTGTTTGAAAGGGTGTTCTCTACCTATGTGTTAGCGTTTGAAAAAGGTGTTCTTTACCTATGTGTTAGTGTTTGAAAAGGTGTTCTCTACCTATGTGTTGGCGTTTGAAAAGGTGTTCTCTACCTATGTGTTAGTGTTTGAAAAAGGTGTTCTCTACCTATGTGTTGGTGTTTGAAAAAGGTGTTCTTTACCTATGTGTTAGTGTTTGAAAAGGTGTTCTCTACCTTTGTGTTAGTGTTTGAAAAGGTGTTCTCTACTTATGTGTTAGCATTTGAAAAAGGTGTTCTTTACCTATGTGTTAGTGTTTGAAAAGGTGTTCTCTACCTATGTGTTAGTGTTTGAAAAAGGTGTTCTCTACCTATGTGTTAGTGTTTGAAAAGGTGTTCTTTACCTATGTGTTAGCGTTTGAAAAGGTGTTCTCTACCTATGTGTTAGTGTTTGAAAAGGTGTTCTTTACCTATGTGTTAGTGTTTGAAAAGGTGTTCTCTACCTATGTGTTAGCGTTTGAAAAAGGTGTTCTCTACCTATGTGTTAGTGTTTGAAAAGGTGTTCTTTACCTATGTGTTAGTGTTTGAAAAGGTGTTCTCTACCTATGTGTTAGTGTTTGAAAAGGTGTTCTTTACCTATGTGTTAGTGTTTGAAAAGGTGTTCTCTACCTATGTGTTAGTGTTTGAAAAGGTGTTCTTTACCTATGTGTTAGTGTTTGAAAAGGTGGTCTCTACCTATGTGTTAGTGTTTGAAAAGGTGTTCTTTACCTATGTGTTAGTGTTTGAAAAGGTGTTCTCTACCTATGTGTTAGTGTTTGAAAAGGTGTTCTTTACCTGTGTGTTAGTGTTTGAAAAGGTGTTCTCTAGCTATGTGTTAGTGTTTGAAAAGGTGTTCTCTACCTATGTGTTAGTGTTTTGTTTCAGTATATCACCATTTATTTTGGTTTAATACCTTAGAAACTGGTTCCTTCACTAACGATGAAAGGATGTGTTTTGTCTACCCGTATATGAGTGTTTCTATTTACACTCATAGTAGCATTGGTTTACTTCTATATTATGGGTGCCTTCTTGAAATACTAGAATTGGTTCTGTCTATCTGTATAAGTTGTTTTCAGTTACTCTCTAAGTATCATATGGGTTTCCTCATTTAGTCATTATGTTTACCTTCATAAAAATAAGAGGCTGTGTTCTGTCTATATGTGAATGAATGTTATCAGTTACACTCCAGATTTTATGGTTTGATTCCGTAACTGTGGTTGCCTTGGTGAACATAAACGAATGAGTTCTGACTTCCTGTTTAAGAGTGTTTTCAGTTACTCTCCAAGTATCGTCTGTTTCCTCATTTATTATGGTTGCCTTTGTGAAATTCAAGGTTATGTTCTGTCTATCTGTAAATGAATGTTTTTAGTTACTCCCCAGATTTCATGGTTTGACTCCGTAACTGTGGTTGCCTTGATGAAAATAAATGAGTTCTGACTAAACAGTAAGCGGGATCCGTGATCGGAACCCCACAATGAGACCCCCCTCCAAGTATCATCTGTTTCCTCATTTATTATGGTTGCCTTTGTGAAAGTCAAGGTTAGGTTCTGTCTATCTGTAAATGAATGTTTTCAGTTTAACTCTTCCCTGGATATTATGGTTTGCCCTGAGTAACTGTGTTTGCCTTGATGGACATAATATGATATGTTGTGTCTACCTGTAGGCATTTTTTTTTCAGTTACTCACCACATATTATTGGTATCCTCATGATTGTTAGTCATAGCATTGTCATTTTACTTTGGACTTATGAGGCCATAAAAAAAATAGGTTTGTTTGCCCAAACCCTACCTACCCAGAAAAAAGCTGCCTACTCAAATTCTTTTATTGCCCTGATTTGAAGAATTTTTTTTTAATCGGATAGGCATGAAGACTAATAAACCTCCGATACGTAAATTTCTTTAAAAAAAAAAAAAAACCTACCCCGGGCCTGAGTGACTGTCTCAACCTTAGGTAGGGTTTGGGCAAACCAAAATATTTTTAATTGTGGCCTGAGATTGAAATTATTTTTCATGTCCCTGACTGGTATCTTTGCCTCTCTTTCTAAGTAGTTTTTTATATGGTAAGATTTTACTTGAAATTGATCACTGTCTTTGATCCTAATCGACCAAAGATTTATTTCCTAGGTAGTAAGAAATAGTAAGGTGATTCCAATAAATAGTTTGTCAAAGAAGGGAAGATAATACCATGATGATGACGGACAATAAGGATTATTAAAATGTAACAAAATATATCTTAAAATTGATTAATATATAATCAGCAGTCACGGAGAAAATCAAATTACCGGCAAATGTCACAATTACTGTGCTTTCCTTAGTCTGAAAAAAAAGAAATGGCACAATGATGTCTTCACTGGATGTTAAACAACAAACAATCAATCAATAGATCTAAAATATTAAAAGTTATTATTTAAATAAGACATTTTCAGAATTTTTTATAGCATGGAAATATTATAATGGACATTTTATTACTGACTGTATCATAAAAAAGTTTAATAAAATACCAAACTGCAAGGTAAATTAGAAAAGGTGGAGACCCATTAAAACTGTCAAAAAGAAATGTAGACTTAAGTCAGGAGCTGTAACTCAGTGGTTGTAGTTTTTTCGTTTGAAATGTTTTACATTGTCATTTCGGGGCCTTTTATAGCTGACTATGTGGTATGGGCTTTCCTCATTGTTGAAGGCCATAGTTGTTAATTTCTGTGTCATTTGGTCTTATGTGGAGAGATGTCTCATTGGCAATCATACCATGATCTTCTTTTTTATATTTATTAACCAACTGTTCAATATTCTTTTGTTTTTGCATTCCTGTTTCATTTCATTTGAAAAGTTTTTTTGCCACCAACAAATGACATAATTTTTTCGAAATTACCACTTTCAAGTCACAAATAAGAATAAATGTCAAAAAGAATATTTCTCCTTTATTTACTTCCAGTTTTAAATGCACCAAAAACATCAGTTTAAATTGATTTTGATTATTAAACTACAGTACATGAGCCCCCCAGTCGGCAAACAGTGTGAAAAGATATCTGCGCAACCTAGTACCAGATAAAATATCTTCAAATCATACATTTGTGTCTTAGAAAGATATGTTGTTAAGTCAATATTGTAAATGCTGAGAACAAAATAAATATTAAAAATTACTCATGAGAATTAGCTGTTAAATGTCAGCTGTAATACAAGTCTGCTAGAAAATTAGCTTGTCTTGGTTCCATTTATTTATGTCGTACAACTAAGTACTTTGTTCCATTATTGTTTTTCTTACAACCATTAGTTGGAAAAACTTTTATTACAGAAAAAAGAATTATTTATTGTTGTATTGAGGAATATTAATGATTGAATATCTTTGTGTTGAAAAAGGAATGAAAGGGTATGTATTATACATCAATGTGACAGCAACACCAACTACACAAATATAAATCAGACAAGACATCTGCAGTCTTGATATATTTTTTTCTAAAATTTTCTAAATTTTCCATAGTCTATTAGACAGTTCTTAATCAAGAATTTAATTGTTTGGGCTATTTGCCAGCTGTCCTTTTATTTTGGTTTCTGAATTATAGTGTTTTGAAGGAATTTAGGTTTCTTTTTATATATCTCTTTGACTGTGTTCCCATTCTGAATTTTATTTATTGCAAAGAGACAATTGCATAATCCAGCAGCCACACCAAAAAAGACTACATGGCCTTGTGAGTTGTTGCATATATTACATCTCTCCACTTTCATACAGATATTAAATACATTTTCTATACTTTGTAAAATGTAAATTTGATTTTCCAGATTTTTAAACCTAATTGGATAATCATTTGATTAAAAGTAATTCCAATTCTTTATCTTCCAATCAGATGTACATGTGTACAAGATTCTTTTCTTGGGGTATAAAAGTTACAGGTAAATATGTAAACAAATAATTGCTCTCTTGTATCCATGGCAATAAGTTTTTATTGTTGGAGGAAATGGTTGTCCCTTGAAAGATTAGAACCACCAACCTTTGTTAGCACAACTGACAAACCTAGTCGATTAATATTGGAGTCAAGCGCACCTGCCATGTGTGTGATTTGAACTAGCAATTAACCTCAGTGTTCAAGGGCCAGTGATACTCAGAGTGATACTTAGACCACTCAGCCACCCACCAAGGCCTCCTCTTGTTTTCCCCAAGGTTATCTTTGATTCTGTTTGACCAATTTTCAAGAATGTTCTTCTCTGAAACTGATGCTGATTGATTACCCATTGTAATAAGATTGTTTAGACCTGTCAAAGTGAGTTGCTGTACAATTTGTAAGTAATACGCAGAATGCATTAGATTCTGAAACTATGGATTGGAAAATGACATAATTTTCAAGGTTACTTGATACCATAAGAATAATTGTACATTAGTATTTATAGATCAGCACAGATTTATATTACAACTGATCGAGATAAGCAATTCTTTATAACAGCTCCACTTTCCATTTGTAGGAAAATTACCATTACGATTGTTAGATAATAGTTGACTCTATTGATTACGCAGTCTTAGATAAAACTTTTAATGGACTCCAGGGGGTAACCAGTGTTAAAATCTGACCAATAAAATCAATGGAAAATACCATTAATTTGATTTATATGGGTCCATTTTCTATTGTTTCCTTCTTTTGTTATGTTGCCATTTGACATTTCTGTATTTCTTGGTTGTTTGTACATCTGTTTAATAAGGCGGCATGTAAATAATATGATTGTTATAATCAAGATAATTAAATCCGTCCAAGATTTAGGTGACAAGAAGAACATATTGCTGTTATATTGTCTAGATAAGGAGATGTGAAATGATTGCTAATGAGACAACTATCAACTGAAGTACAATAAGGTAAATAACTACAGGTCATGGTATGGTCATCAACATTAAGCAAAACATTATTCCTTTACCTAATCTCAATTCTATGTTGAGTGACGAAGCTATTTAAGGAGGTAGACCTTGGTTAAGGGAAATAACTCTTAAAATCATCAGTACGTTTGTGTCAACCATTTTCAAAAACATATTCTAAGCTTCTAGGTTACATAGATTATTTTTAATCTGTTTCAGGTAAATGCTTAAAAAACATTGATGAACTTGACTTTTACAAACGCTTAACTGATTTAAAAAGTTATCTCCCAAGGTCCGCCCCCTTAAAAGACTCGGAAGACAACTTTAAGTATAACACAAAATTGAAAAATAAAAAAATCATTACCTAATTTTATTTGTGCTAAAAATAATATTTAAGACAAAACAATTAAAGCAGACAACAGCACACATCAACCATTAGACTAACAGGGACTTTGGCTTAGGTTGTCACATCAAGTGATTTGGTTAAAAGAGTTTGTAATGGCTTTGTACATTTCTTTGTTCCTTGATATTAAACGCCACTTTCAGTAGCTTAGGTTTTATCCTGGTGACATTAGTGTTTATTGGAGGAGAAAGACAGTGAGAGCACCAAACAGAACCACAACCCTAGGCAGAAGAAAATTGGCATTCCTAGCAGTTTGCACCAAAATCTATTTCCATGTACTATAATAGTCCAAAGACCAATATTTCACTATTTTTTTCATGTGTCTTAACAGACCTTTGCAAATACTTTCTTTTAAAAGTCTGAATGAAATTTACTAAAAGCTAAGGACATCAGATTTGTGGCCAAAGGTGCAGATTGCCCTGTCAATTATGATCATATATAGTCAAACACCTCACCATGAGTAGGGTTCAAACCCACAACCTCAACAGGGTAGTGATTAATAAACCACTTGATCACCGAACACCCCCTATTTCTGTTGTCCATCAGTGGTCATGTAGCTGTCTTTCTTATTAACATGTAGGTTTTGATTTACAACTTGTTTTGATCATCTTCCTTTTTTGTGTCCGAACTTATTAAATAACAAATGAAATGGGTGTTTGTCTATTGTATGCTAAACCATATGATAACCGTTAAATGTTTATTTTGGTTACTTTTTGTTATTTAGATACCTCCTAATTGATGTTTTAACTCTCTAATTTCCTGTTATTCATAATATTAATCAGAGTCCTTGATGTCTATTTCCTAGTTACTCTCATGTCAATATACTAACTACATGGCTGTTATAGATTAAAAATAGAAAAATGTACAATTTTTGTCATCTAAATTTATGTTTTCTGTCTATTTGTAGCATTTGTTTCCCAAAGGATTGCATAAAATACAAATTTCATTTTATACAATGGATTAATGATATGAATTGAGTTAAGGTCTCGTGACAACACAAGGAGAGGGCATGTACCTTAAGCCGTAGCAAGTCTTCTAAGCTTTTGAAGACATCATAGATTAACACAGAGACATGTGTTACATTTTTTATTAAGAATTTTTTACAAAGTATTGTATATTTAATGGGCTGGATTATATTTCAGGACTGTGACGTCATTGTCTGACTCTCTGTTTGTCTGATTTTATTTCTCTGTAGTAAACTTCATTTTATCATAAATATTTTACAAAAATGTTTTATATTTCTTAATGAAATTTTTAATGCTACTTTTTGGGGTTTTTTGGGGTTTTTTTTGCATTCAGTTTTGTAAGTCTTTGGATTATAAGTTTCCTTTGTCATGAAGTATTAGATATAAATGGCCAAAAACTTATTAGCCATGGCTTGTCAGTTTATTTTAGATTTATGAGTTTGACTGTCCCTTTGGTATCTTTCGTCCCTCTTTTATAGTTTCCAATCTATTGAATATCATAAACTTTTCATCCTTTTAATTGGTAAATGACCAAGTAGATTAAACATGAATAATTAAAACAGTGCGGATATTTAACTACCCCTTTTAAAGCCCAAACTGCTAACACAATCAGATTTAAAAATAACCTGATTTGTCGCAATTTTGTTTAGGATCTAAATTGGCTGCAAATCACAATTAAATGTGATAAAGAGAATAAAATTACTCATTTCATATTCACATTGATATAAATTTGTTGTCATGGTTATATATCATGCTGAATTCCTTAATTGTATGAACATTTTGTTTATTAATTTCTAAAAATTTGTTTTTATTGCAAAAGAGCTTAATTTATATAAAAGAAAAAGTAAAGAACCACTGTATGAGTTTAATAATCATGGGCTTAGAGAAAAAGAGTACCAACAATTCTGTTTTGCATACTCATCTTTTTTACAGACATACACAAAATAAAAAGATAAATAAAACAAATCACAAATAGCAGTGTCTTCTGTTACAATTACTTTACATTTGACAAGAAATTTATGCGAAAGTCCACATGCAGTATTACAATTATTTAGATTCTCCTTTTAATTATTATCTCCCTTTGTAAGCTTCATACTCAAAGCTGATTTGCTGTCAATGTTGTCTTCAAAAACTTTAAGAGTTGGTAATTTTATTTAGGATGAAATTTTGCTGATTGCATTCCCCATGGCAGGAACTATACATTTCTAAGCCTCAACTTGAGAGTTATGTTTTTTTCGATCTGTGCCTCTGTTTTAGTCGTCAGTCTGTTCTGTTCATTCATCTTCAGGTTAAAGTTTTTGGTCAAGTAGTTTTTGATGAAGTTGAAGTCCAATCATCCTGTGACCTTCAGTGTGGGAGCTTGTGGATTCCAAACTTAGCTAGGTCTATAAAAAGACTAAAATTTGTATTTCCTTTTTAGCTCACCTGGCCCGAAGGGCCAAGTGAGCTTTTCTCATCACTTGGCGTCCGGCGTCCGGCGTCGTCCGGCGTCCGGCGTCCGGCGTCGTCCGGCGTCGTCCGGCGTCGTTAACTTTTACAAAAATCTTCTCCTCTGAAACAATTGGGCCAAATTTAACCAAACTTGGCCACAATCATCATTGGGGTATCTAGTCTAAAAAATGTGTTCGGTTACCCGGCCAACCAACCAAGATGGCCTCCATGGCTAAAAATAGAACATGGGGGTCAAATGCAGTTTTTGGCTTATAACTCTGAAACCGAAGCATTTAGAGCAAATCTGACATGGGGTTAAATTGTTTATTAAGTCAAGATCTATCTGCCCTGAAATTTTCAGACGAATTGGACAACCGGTTGTTGGGTTGCTGCCCCTGAATTGGCAATTTTAAGGAAATTTTGCCGTTATATGGTTATTATCTTGAATATTATTATAGATAGAGATAAACTGTAAACAGCAATAATGTTCAGCAAAGTAAGATCTACAAATAAGTCAACATGACTGAAATGGTCAGTTGACCCATATAGGAGTTATTGCCCTTTATAGTCAATTTTTAACCATTTTTCGTAAATCTTAATCTTTTACAAAAATCTTCTCCTCTGAAACTACTAGGCCAAATTTATCCAAACTTGGCCACAATTATCTTTGGGGTATCTAGTTTAAAAAATGTGTCCGGTGAACCGGCCAACCAACCAAGATGGCCGCCACGGCTAAAAATAGAACATAGGGGAAAAATGCAGTTTTTGGCTTATAACTTAAAAACCAAAGCATTTAGAGCAAATCTGACAATTGGTAAAATTGTTTATCAGGTCAAGATCTATTTACCCTGAAATTTTCAGATGAATCTGACAACCTGTTGTTGGGTTGCTGCCCCTGAATTGGTAATTTTAAGGAAATTTTACTGTTTTTGGTTATTATCTTGAAAATTCTTATAGATAGAAATAAACTGTAAACAGCAATAATGTTCAGCAAAGTAAGATTTACAAATAAGTCAACATGACCGAAATGGTCAGTTGACCCATATAGGAGTTATTGCCCTTTATAGTCAATTTTTAACCATTTTTCGTAAATCTACTAAGTAATCTTTTACAAAAATCTTCTCCTCTGAAACTGATGGGCCAAATTAATCCAAACTTATCCACAATCATCTTTGGGGTATTTAGTTTAAAAAATGTGTCCGATGACCGGGCCATCCAACCAAGATGGCCGCAATGGCTAAAAATAGAACACAGGGGTAAAATGCAGTTTTTGGCTTACAACTCAAAAACCAAAGCGTTTAGAGCAAATCTGACAAGGGGTTAAATTGTTTATCAGGTCAAGATCTATCTGCCCCGAAATTTTCAGATGAATCGGACAACCCGTTGTTGGGTTGCTGCCCCTGAATTGGTAATTTTAAGGAAATTTTGCTGTTTTTGGTTATTGTCTTGAATATTATTATAGATAGAGATAAACTGTAAACAGCAATAATGTTCAGCAAAGTAAGATTAACAAATAAGTCAACATGACCGAAATGGTCAATTGACCCTCTAAGGAGTTATTGTCCTTTATAGTCAATTTTCAACAATTTTTATAAAATTTGTAAATTTTTACTAAAATTTTCCGCTGAAACTACTGGGCCAAGTTCATAAAGATAGAGATAATTTTAAGCTGCAAGGATGTTCAGTAAAGTACGATGTACATACACATCACCATCACCAAAATACAATTTTGTCATGAATCCATCTGCTTCCTTTGTTTAATAGTCACATAGACCAAGGTGAGCGACACAGGCTCTTTAGAGCCTCTAGTTCTAAGCCTCAAATCCTGCTAGTTAATTCAGTGACTGTCAAATTAGTGCCAGCTTATCAGAATGATTATATCCTGTTTTGGGTGACTTATCTACAAACTGTTCCTGTGAGTGTTAAGGGTACATTAGGCATTGTTATATTTCATTTTACATTAACAACTCTTCAACTATAATGTTTGCTTGAAGCTTCGATTTCAAACTTAATATTATGTTCGACCCTTGTGTGAAATTTCATGATCATAAAAGTATTGTACACAACATTTATTTATTTGCAAAAGGATTGTCATTGCTAAGAAAATGTCAATAGATTTGAAAAATCCCACTTGAGTGAGCTTACATGTAGTTGTTCTTCCTATTGTTTGTAAGTCTCAATAATATCGGATTGAAACCTTTATTCCTTACTCACTTAACTTCGTTAAAAGGATATTTATACAAATGATTTAATGTGAAAACTGTGGATGATTGATTAATTGTTGTGTCAGGTATACATCTAGTGGAATTGTCTATGGAACACTTAAACGGAGGCTAGAATTATAATCATGACCAATCAGTAGTAAATTAGGAATGAACTTCATGCATTCCGAGTACAAAGACCATTGACATTTATAATTCTATACAGGCAGTGGCTGATCCAGATTTTTTTCTTAAGGATGGCCCCTGTAAGTTTAACAGCCAAGTAGCAGCTTAATATAGTCGTTACATGCTTTTGTTTCAAAGAGTTAAATTAGAAAAGCTTTTCCAGATTTTAATGAGCATTTTTTACGTGGACACCAAATAACTTTTATAAATTAAAATGCTGTACAAGTTATAAATTCTAGTTGCACAGTTTTGTCTGTATTTTCTGTATTAATTTGTAATATAAACAGTCATTTTTGTTACTGCACTTTTGTAGACCTTCAAGCAATAAGAAAAGGAACAACAATAATAGCATTAATTGTACCTTGGTTTTCCTCTGGCTGAAACTGTATATAATCATTAATTTTTGGTTCTTTCACATTATATCATTTTTTTCCCCCAATATACCCGTACAATTTTTTTTTGGTAAATTATAAACACAGGCCTCTTCAACAAGACTTAATTTCTGTGTCATTTGGTTTCTTGTGGAGAGTTGTGGCATTGGCAATCAATACTGGTGTCATATGGTAATTTGAACCCCTTTGAGAAGCGACCCTGGGGGTTGGTCTCTGTTGGATAGTTGTCTCATTGCCAATCATAGTAATCTTCTTATTTTCATATAAACATAAAAAACTGATTATGACTTGTATGTTACCACTAATAATGTCCGAGAATGATAACAATTTTAATCTTTGATGTAATCCTTTAGCAGTAGAATGTACATTCTAATGTACTTCAATATTACGTAAATCAATGCATTTTTCCAATACATATGTTGCTCGTTTGCTTAATAGTGTCAGGTTTATAAACGCTAATTAAGGCTCATAATTATGTAGATGTGATGTCATTAACAAATAGGTTAACGAGAGAAACGTTTGATCTGTGAATACCTGGATGGTCTTATCTTACTATTATGACAATATATGTATTGATCAAGGTGTTGTTCACCAGTCTGATATAAGGTGTTGTTACCCTCAGTATGATTAGAGATTATCATATTAAAAAAAATCAAGGAAACGAGCAAGTTTATTAAGTGATTGATTTTATTTCTTGGATTATTTGATGGTTGGTTTAACTTACAGGTGAATAATTATGGATGTGATTTAATTACCTGGAATTCTTATACAAGATAGTACATTGCAAATCAACAGGTAAGACTTAATCCAGATTTAATGGTTAAATATATAGATGTTTTTTCTTTAAATGATGAACTTAGGAACAGTGATTATGGGGGTCAATAGGTTCTGAATTTAATATGTTTCAAAAGTTTTTGGTGCAAGAACCAAGTAAATATATATGAAAAACGCTGTTTTTACGGACAAATATTATGGGAAGTCATTTAATTAATTCCTGCTTATAATTAACATTTGCAGGTAAAAAAAAACAATATAAAAACAACGAAAATATAAGTATTTTTTAACAAAAACATAGAAGTTTCTTTTATGACATATAACTACTATAATTGTGAATGTCTTAGATCATAAAGTAACTATGCGCAGTTTCCCGTTTATCTATAAAAAAAAGTAGGCATTATGAAAAAATGATATATATCAAAGGTTCAATGAATACCATAGAAATGATATGATACATAATTTAGATAAAAGCACAGTATCCTTCAGATGATGTTCTTGAGTGCTCAAAATGTATGTTACCTTTAACAACCCCCCTCTTTTTTTCAACATTAAAAAAGGCTACTTTTGTTTTGGGACAGATTGTTTATGCCCCCACAACTGAAAGTTGGGGGCCATATGTTTTACCCCTGTCCTTCTGTCTTTCCCTTCATCCGGGCCCATTAAGGGTATATAGTTATTAAGCTTAACTCCTCCTACAGTTTGAATCCTAGGAAGTTTTCACTTTGCTGTCTGTTTGTACATATATTGAAGGTGTGCATCAGTGGTCAGGGTTTTGATTTTTATTGACATTTGCTCTTTTGAGAAAGTTGAACTTTGTCATTTTTGGGGTATACACGGTTAGATGTAATAGTTAATTTAGAATAACACTGCATCTGCGACAGTCAATTGTGTCTCCCAGACACAATAATATCTCAAAGACAGTCCTACTTTGACTTTGATATAATACAGTTATTTCAGAGTGGAGTGTCAGGAGGAGGGGGGCATCTTTTTTAATTATAAATTGATATTTGGTTCCTTTCTTGGATTTATTTTTTAAAATGTTTATAAATTTTGCAGTGGCTGCAGATAGTCAGGTCTAACATTTATCGCTATACAGTAGTTAAATTTGAAAGAATGGGTTTTGAGATCTAAATTAGCACTGAACTGTATGATGGATATTTTAATAATGTTTTTATTTTTTCACTTGATCATAATGAGATAAATTGTAGATATTTGTTTCAAAACTTTACGTTTTTGTATAGTAAATTTACTTATCTGTTAGGCCAAGTACATACATATAGAATTATTATTTAGTTTCTCAATCTTCTAGCATAAAAAAATGAATGCGAATGGAATCATGTTGTTTTATTGTTTTTTTTGCTTTTTACTTAATTGATTTTAATTACTATCATCTTTAGAAACATGAAATTAAATGGAAAGAACAAATGCCACAAAGGAAACAAATGGGAATTAGCACTATGTGGCTTTTTTTAGGTAATTGACGAAAAAATCAATTAAAATCTTATTTTTATGACAAAAGAATAAATGCAAATGTAAGATTTTGCAAATATGACTAATTTCGTAACAGGGAGTTTAACTTTTCCAGAATAAAAGATCAACAATATAAGATAAACAGCTTATACATTGAAATTGTATGTTGCACACAATAAATGATTATGAAAGAGAACATACATACGTATGTTGCACACAATAAATGATTATGAAAGAGAATAATATGTGACAAGTTCAACACAGACTTCCTTTTTCTCTCAGTAATAAAATTGACAATAGCTGTATTTTATGAGAATTGATTTCCATCTTATTTTAGACATCTGTTGCTCATGTACTTTTTAACATTTATATATCACAAGTAAATGTTACACGCTTTCTCTTTTCTTAATGAATCATTTTGGGCACAGTTTCATTTTCTTATGGATTTTATCAGATATATTGAACAGTTGTAATTTGGCTTATGTTGATTGTTCAGTGGCAAATATTACATTCATACTATTACAATTTTGGACAGATATAACTAGTAACCAAGCAATTATGACATAGTAAGTGTAACATTTCTCAATCTGTCTGTTTATATTTCATTCAATAATTAGCATTGAAAAGTTTTCTATCATTTAGTTTAAACAGCAGTTCTGATTGAATATTATCCTTATAATCTTACAATCAAAAGTGTCAAAAACTTTACATGAAGAAAGAGACCTACTAAATCAAGGGCTAAGGTCAAACTCTTTGGGTAATACCTACACTGTGAAGAGTCAGCTGGAACCACATACTTTAAGAGTTGGTGAATACAAATATCCAGAGTTTTTTGCATTATGTACCGAAAAATCATACTCAGAATCGAAGAAGTTGCCTTGGAGTTTTTTTTGTTATACTTTCACATATGGTATAGTGACGACATATGCATCAACAATGTATAATTTTGTGATTATATGAGGTCGGTTAATACAAGTAGAAGGTGAATTATATTTGGTATGTAGTTATATGAGCAGTGGCACATCATTTCCATGGAGATAATTTGGTCCTGCCCCCTCAGTCATGGTCTATTGACTTTGAAACTGTTTAAGTTCACTGTTTAAGTATAGTTTATGTATTAAAATAGAAAAAAAATCCACTTTCAATGGTTCCTTATAACTGGAAAGACTTACACATTTTGTTTTAAGAAATACAAGAATTACTTAATTGGAATTATCAATATTTGTTACATTAAAAACAGTCAAAGAAAAAGATAATGTGAATGTTGCTAATTTAATTAAACCCTGTACCAGTAATGTAAATAAATTATAACAATTTAATAATTAGTGATGAATAACATTGGTATCCTTTGGAAATTTTTCTTTCTCTTGAGATCAAAATAAATAACTTTGGAATATAATTTGAAAAACTTTTAGTGTTTTGTTTATTTGGAATTTTTGGTGTTTATAGCAGATTTCTCCCTTCTAATCTCGTGTAGCTTTTTTTAGACTAGAAAAATTAGAATCTGACATTTCATACAGTCATTCCTGACCCTTGTTGAAGGTTGAATATTAACCTCTAGATGTGTGACTGTTTTTGTCATTTGGTTTCTGTCTCTTTGACATTAACCCCACATTTCCTTATAATTATATATTTATATAGAGTGTTGTGAGTCCCCCACTTCCAAGTTATAAGCTGCTAAAAATACTTATTTAAATTGATTTTCAAAGTTTTTATGCTCTTTTAATTTCCATGAACAAACTTAATACAGTAATCCCTTTGTGATAGAACAAAATTATAGCATTTGTCACACAAGATCATTATGTCAAAGGATTCAATTCTGACACATTTATTAATCTGGATTTAATAGAAAAAAAACAACAGTGATCATTATATAAAATGTCACGTTTATACATGCATGCTTCTTTCAGCTGTTTAAAAAAAAAAAAAATACATAAGAAGTCAATTACTAAAGGTTGTGTATTTGTATTCTAAAAGAAAAAGAATTGATATCACTTGCATGTGAATGCAAAATAGACATGGAAATATTGTAGAACGGATTTTATTATTGGAAGTACTGATATTTGACAAAAAGATATAGAAAGGCAATGTGTAATTGCATGATATATGCATAAATGACAACTGAGCTGTTGAAAAAATCTGTGTTTATGATAAAGAAGGGATGTGTCATAATTACCATTGAAACAACTATCACCAGAGACCAAAGAACAAGGATTTAAAATTTCCCTATTGTCCACTGTTCATAGAACAAGTTATATGTTGGATTGTTCAGATACTAGGTATGAAGCTTTGTATGAAAATTAGCATATGTTTTTTGTTAGGAAGTTTTTGTTTAAAATTCTGCAAAAGATGTTTTATACTTTGCTGTCCAACATAATAACATTAATTCACTGTAGTATGAGATTTTGTGTACTATGCGGTATGGGCTTTGCTCATTGTTGAAGGCCGTACAGTGACCTATAGTTGTTAATGTCTGTGTCATTTTGGTCTCTTGTGGACAGTTGTCTCATCGGCAATCATACCACATCTTCTTTTTTATATTAACATAAGTGTTCAGTGTTTCCTATCTTCTATAATTTTATTTTATAATGATCAAAACCCAAATTAATTGATGGATATAGTCAGTGGAAATACATTTGTTGAATATTAGTTTGAATTATTCCCTCGTGTCATATACTACCTGAAAAAGACCTTGGGGTCTATTAATACCATATGTAAAATTAATCCAGTTTTAAAAAAGATCCATTATAATTTTGAACTTTAGAAAATTGAATCCCAGCTGATAGTTGAATTGGATAAAAATTATTGTAGAATGTGACTTCAAATGTACATTATTGGGGAGGTGAGAGTCGGTTATCATGACTGTTAAATACAAAAAAATGGACACATCTTAAAATTGAGAAAGGAAATGGGGAATGTGTCAAAGCGACAACAACCCGACCATAGAGCAGACAAAAGCTGAAGGCCACCAATGGGTCTTTGTGCAGTGTTTTACTCTTCCTTTGGTATTCAACTAGTATTATTTTGTTAATAACAGACCTTAAAGGCTTTCATGATATAGGATCATATAGGATAATTGTAGTATATTAAGAAGAGTGGGTTTTTAAAAATGTCATGTTCTTTTATTTGCATGTGTTTTTGTCTTAATTATGAAGAAAAAAATATGGTGGTGGATACCCAGACAACATAATTGCCATACAATATCTTTTACAGAAGATTTATAATTGCCAAAAACCTTTTGTTTTGTGTAAATCTTGACTGGTCAATTTGTTGGCTGTCTTATGGACTCATCTCACAAAACATGTTTAACCTTACAGCATTTTTTAGCCTGTCCAAAGTCAGGAGCCTCTGGACTTTGTTAGTCTTGTATTTTTAAGTTTAGTTCATATATATGTTTTGGAGTTTTAAGTATGACGTTCATTGTCATGGAACACATTTTGTTTGAGGCCATCTGAAGTACACCTCCGAGTGCAAGATTTTCTAGCTGTGTTGAGCACCCATTGGTGGCCTTTGTCTCTTGGACATATTCCCCATTTCCATTCTCAATTTAATCATGCTTGATTTTGAACTAGATTTAGTGTCTTTTAAGATTTCTGAGGTCATTGACTTGTCATTAGGTCTGCTGGCAGGAAATAAGAATCAGTGGCGGATCCAGGGGTTGGAACCCCCTCTTTTTTTTGGATGATCAATGCATTTGAAAGGGGACATGTAGTTGGAACCCCCCCCCCCTTTTTTGTCCTGGATTAGGAACCCCCTTTTTAAAATGACTGGATCCGCCCCTGAGAATCTTACCATGTCAAAGTTTCATTGGTAACAAATAATTGCTGTTTTTCATGCAGTGGGGTTAATAATAAACCTGGACAACATGACAACAAGAGATGAAATCAAGAATCTTTATTTATTGATTGTTGATGGTTTTATTTATCCTTATGAATTTTAAAATGTGAGAATTGCGTCACATTTTAAAGTTTATAGACTAAACTGTTGAGAATGGATAGATATAATGATAGTGTAATGTGGTTGAATATGTTTCTTTAATGATCTTGTAGAGTTTAATATTCTGAAAAGTATTGGCAACATATCACAGGATCAATGTACCAATTTGAACAACATGTGGTTTACTAAAATATATCCTTCTGATCATGCAGATCTGTTTAAAATACACAAAGAATTGCAGAAACTGAAAAATAGTTGCATTGTTAAGCTTGGAACCCAATTAAGAAAACCTCAAATAGAAGAGCAATGTTTGAAATACTTTAGTATCTTTGAATAAGTTTGTATTCCAATGCCTATAAAAAAAAGTAAGTTTAAATCTATCCCTATAATTGTTCTTAATTTTTTTTTGTAAATAGTGAAAATCTGATAATTTTGAGGTACTGTGGACTTTTTTTTTGTTGGGTACCAATTTTTGGTGGATTTTGTTGGTAAATGTCCAACGAATAAGAAATTCTCTTATAGGAATTCACATGTATGCAGACTTTGCAAACCAAAAAATCATATATCTACAAATATGCAAGTTTTCCTCAATCCCTGAAAAATTATTACCCATGAAATAAATGAATCCTAAGTATTCTATTTATACTTAACCAATGTTTCATTTTCCGTTGTTTCTTTTAAAACTTGATATTAAACTTATGTGCACTAGCTATTTGTAAGCCTTATTGATTATTCTGCATATTTGCATATGGTTTCAAATATTTGGTCATTATGCTTTATAATACAAATTATGTAATACTGTTTTACAAAATACTGTTTTACAGATAAGTCAAACCAGTTTTATGTACTATTGCTGATATTTATAACATTTTAACAAAATAAGGGTATGAAAAAGCACAATATTTAATCATGTGGTTTTTAAGTTCTATTTTTGCAGTGGTGTACAATATGTTTTGTAAGAATTTGCAGTAAAATTAAAAGCAATATTCAAAGTGCTCCACAGGTTCCATGGAACTTGGAAATAGTTTTAAAGTCTTAGAAAAGGCATTAATCATACATGTTTTAATTAACAATTCCCTTGTCGTGCAGGCAGTTAAATCTGTCTTAATATATTCAAAATTATTTAAAAAACGATTTTGTCAGAGCAGAATTTCTTACAGTCTTGGCATTTGTTTCATAAGTTGATGGATTTTTCTATCATATAGATATAAGAAGATATGGTATGAATGCCAACAACTCTCCATCCAAGTCACAATTTGTAAAAAGTATACCATTACCGGTATATAAGGTTGAAGTACAGTCTTCAACAAGCTTTGTGCTCATTGCATCACTTTGTTTTTAGAGTTAACGTTACTTTACTTTATATATAACTTATAAAAGATTTTTAAAAAGAGAAAACTTTTTTGTTTCTTTCCAGTAATTAAGATTTTTTTTTAAATGTCTCTAATCCTGATTGTAGGTTGGGTTTCAATTTAGTGTCACTTTATGCTTGTTTGAGTATCTCTGTTTAGGTATTTAGTGAAGGTATGGGGTGAAGGGGGCTCTCTGTTGTGTTGCTTGTATTGATTAAGCTTACCACTGGAGCATTCTGAATGTTATATTATTGTGAAGAGTTTAACGAGAGGTTCTGACACCAGTAGTTATATAGTTGCTGCATATATAATAACGACTGACAATTGTTCACACTGCAGAATTAACTCCTAATTAACAGTATGTGATAATGTATTATATACATAATCTGTATAAATATTGAAGATAATTGGCCTGTTGGGTGGTTGGTAATCTAAATTATAAAGGTATGATAGTAACTGTTATTATCTCTATTATAAGTCACAGTAAAATCTGATGTACATGGCGTCACTTTTGGCAGGCATATTTAAATAGATTATCTCAGTAATATACTAATCTTGGCCTCCTTCGTCTATCCTTTGCCTTGAACTTTTGACTGTACAAGCCTAGACTAATGTGATTTACAGTCATAACATTATTCTCCATAATAAAGTGAAAGTTTTATTTTTGATTTTGTAAGTAAAATTATAGGAAAATGTCCTGAATATGAATGAAAGGTGTATCCCCTGTATTTGTCATCCTTGAACCATATGTTGCCTAAGCTGTTTAACTCGCCTGACCTCATTGGCCATGTGAGCTACAACATCTAGCTGGGGATCATTTGGTTCCGTTTTGTTATATCTATCGCTTTTATAAAATTAAGATGTGTTTTGATTGCCAATGAAACAACTCTTGATTAAAGACCAAAGGATGTAGAAGTTAAGCAACTATGGATCACCGTAAGGCCTTCAAAAAATAGGGGGGGGCCTCAATGGCCAAGTGGTCTAAGTAGTTACTACTGTAATCACTAGCCAGTCAACACTGAGGTTGTGAGTTTGAACCCCGCTTGTGCACTTGACTCCAATCTTAATTGACTAGGATTGTCAGTTTTTCTATCGAAGGTCATGGTTTTCTCCAGGGACTCTGGCTTCCTCCACCAACAAAAACTGGCCACTATTAAATGCGGTGCTTAAAAAAGTGTTGTTAAAACACCAAAAACTAAAGTAAAAAATGAGCAAATCCCATCCTGATTAGCAATACAAGATATATATTGTTGAATTTGAGCAATTCAGGCTCTTAGGAACCTCTTGTTTATCATAATTGCAATAAGATGTATATCATTCATTGTCAGAATGAATTTCCAAAATTCTTTCCTCTCGGCCTGTTTGAATTTCACCCCAATAGTAGATTTATGAAACAGCGTGAACCTCATCAAACTTGTCAGCATACTGGTGTTGAACACTGTTTCATATTCTACAATTTTAACATTATAGAAAATGAAATTTTATCTATCTCATTGCATTCAAATTATAAAATAAATGAGATCATGAAGAACAAAACCTACATGAACAAACACAATTATGTGTGCTCAAACATCATAGAAGAGGAAAGGGCAACTTTAAATTGACAGTTCAATTTTTTGGAAGTTATAACATTTCCTATATATATCAAGCCTGTTGTTTTCTATACTTCAATTGGAAATTTGATATATTCAATTATTTAATTTCCGGATAAGGAAATTATACATTATTTCATCCTTAAATATTTTCTGTCCTTTATGAAGGACAGAAAATAATTAAGGCACTATTATCTTGATGCTTGGAATTGTGTTCATTGTATCAAATGCATGTTAGAATTGCTATTCATTTTGTCATTAATTCATAAACCATATCCCTTCTTTAACACATTCAATGTCTGTATTTGCTGAGTTCTTGAATTAAGAATCGAGTGTGGTACCTATATTCTATTTTTGGTCATGACTGAGGGATGTATAGCTTGAGTGCAACAGGACTATTTCATATACTAATATATTTCAACGATGGAAGAAGTAGACTAACCTGTAGCGTGTAAATGTTTTATGGTTTGAAGTTTCTATCTTAAACATTTCACTTAGCCTTGACCTAATTTTTGTGGTCCAATGATTTTATATATATATATATATGAAGTCAGCATTAAAGTTTCATAAGATAATTAGGTCATGACTTCACCGAGTTAATTAAAGAATAACTGTAATATTTTTTCTGTCTATGAAGAAATAACATAAAAAATGTGGTGCACACTGAATAACCCGTGTAGCGGGTTATTTTAAAGTGTGCACCACATTTTATAAATTATTTCAAATTATAGACAGAAAAAATATTACAGTTATTTCTTATAATTTAATTCTTTATTCTATTTTAAACCGCAGTAAACCATGAAAAAATGTTGATGACATCACAGCCTTATGACTAAATAATGTCTATGAGCTGATAAACAAAACAATGTCAGCTAATCAGAAGTTGAGTTACATCCAAAATTAAATTATATTGTTATAATGTCAATAGATTGTGAAGACACTCTGGATCCAATAATATTGAAAAGTGAACTGAAACACCAATTCCATTGGAGTATACAAACCTCTTTTTGTATTAAAATAATGCAAATTAGAAAAAAAAAATTCAGAAAAAAATTATGAAAAAAATTACAAGTTTTCTTTTTTTTAATTTCAGGAATCCCAAGCATCACAAATGGAAGCTAATTGTATAGGAGACAGTATTGACCTAGATGATGACTCTATGATAGAAATTCCCAGTACGGTAGACAGGGGAGAGAATCCAGAGACAGCTTCTGCAAGACTAGATGAACATATTGGATGGGATCGGAAAATAGAGTATTTGCTTGCCTGTTGTGGTTTTGTTACCAGTTTTGAAACAATAGTCAAATTTCCTTATTTGTCTCTTAAATATGGTGGCGGTAAGTAAAGAAATATGTATTTGAAGTAAATATTGAAATAACAGGGATCATTTGAATGCAGGCTAAGCAATTTTAATGTACCCTAATAAAACGAGAGTTCACACGCTGAAATGTCTCGCCTTCTTTACTAACCATTGATTTTAATGCTGATAGTCCTTAGTAACTGACAAGGACAATGTACATGTAACAGACGCAAACATTTTTAACATGAGGCATCTATATTCAAAGTATGAAGCATCCAGGTCTTCCGTCTTTTAAAATAAAAAGCGCTAAGAAGTTGGATAACGCTGCCGCTGAATCACTATCCCTATGTCAAGCTTTTTGCAACAAAAACAAGTGTAAAGGCTATTTGATATTAGATTGAAGTAAGACTCATCATAAGAGAAGAACATTTAAGATATCCATGAAGTCACATATCATTGAATTTTGTGAAAAAAATGGATTTTAATTTATCAAAATTTCTAAATATTTAAAACAATGGATCTACATTGAATACTTTTATAAATGAGATTGTTTATAATTGTTAATGAACTCTTTGTTTCATAAAAATTAGACAAGAGTGATTAATTTTTTTCAAATTTATTAGCATCATCCCAAATTTGGGTGAAATATTTACCACAGTATGTTAAACAATCAATAATCAACCAAGCTATTGGAGAATCAAGACTTCATTTTTTATGACAAAATTATTGAAGACAAAATCATTATTTAAGGTGGTACCCAACACTTTCATAAAAATTAATTTGGCTCGTTCAATTTTCATAAAATTTTGACAAAGTATTTTGACCCTTTAACAAAAAATATAAAATTTAAAAATTTTTGAACCAATCGTTTTGTCAGAAAAGTTACACTGGTTATATAGCAGTTTAACAAACACCAATTTTGATAATTGAGAAGCTTAATATTCCTTTTACATCACATGTTAGTTAAAACTTTTAGCTGACTTTACAGAGTTATCTCCCTGTAGTGTCAGGTACCACCTTAAGAACAGTAATTTGTGAAGTTTTCTTTTTGTCTATTTTATAGTTGTTTTTGTGCTTTACACTAATCAGATGAGTCAATCCTTTTACAACTGATTTTACTGTTCTGATATTGTGCTGTTACACCAAATGTCTCAGGTTAAAGGCAGGTTAAGTGCACATTTACATGTTCAACCTTACTACAATATGAATGTGGATGTTCAAATTAAGGAATACGTTTAACAGTGGTTTTCCTTGGTTGCTGTCTCTGTTATATCTGTGTTTCATTTTGGTACTTTTATCATAATCATGTCATATTTTGGTGTTTTTTTTCTCAATTAAATTGTTTACATTCAGTCATTTCAAGGACTTCAACTACTAACTTTATGGGATTTTGCTAATTGTGGAAGGCCGTGTAATGACCCTTTCGGCCATTGTTGCTTATATATATACAACCACGTCATTTGGTCCCTGGTTGATATTTGCTTCATTGGCAATTATACAAATCTCCTTATATATATTTATATAGCTATTTAGTTTAGTATAATGGTACAATTATGCTCTTCATAAACAGTTAATACAAAAGTTATTAAATATAGCTGACCTCAGGGAGAAAGTAGCCTTCCTTGATTTGATAAATGATGACAATAATGTATGAAATTGATGATGATCATGTATTTGAATGTTGGTAACATGAAAAATATGCAATCTATTGTTGTAGATTATTGATATTAATTTCAATAAAGGATATGAATGTAGTCTAATTTCCATATTCTATCTTTCACCAGCAATTATTTTTTTATTCAGGCATCTTTCTGAAAAATTTTAAGTTTCAGTATTAACTAGAGTATATAATGCAACAACTATTGCCAATTAAACACTATTTCTTATATTTCTTCTAATGAAATATTATAAATTAAATGCTCAACCCCCCAAAAGTCATGTTGTCCAATGTTGTTTTCCGAAAACTAAATCATATAAAGAATACCCGTACTGGTCTGATTTTCTTATAACTAAAGCATATGATAAAATTTTGCATTTTTAAGGCTCATTGAAAAGTTGTCCCAAGGGGTATTTCCCCTCTTGTTACCACTAGGTTTTTTCACCTGAAGAAACGTTTGGAAGACCAAGATTTTATTTCTTGTAAAGCAATGAAAAGAGCATTATTTTCCGAATGTATGACTCCATATGTTCAGGTGAATGGTAGCCAGTTTGAAAAATCTGAACTCCCCAAAGATCAGAATTTAGAGAAAAATAATTTTGTTGTTCTCTCCTGTTACAGCCTTTTTGTGTACCTTCTGAGAATATTTCATTGTGAGCAATATAACAGTAAATGTGTTTTTATAGTATCTTATTAAATTGATATGTAGATGGAAGTAAACTTCTACACAATTTGAATAAAAGGACAAAATGTACTGCATAATTCCTTTCTGTTACGTTCTCTCATGTTACCTGATAAAAAGTAACAGCATAACCATAATTAGTAACAGGAAGGATGTTAAAGACAATTTCACTGACGAATCACAGCGTTGATCTACTGTATGCGAACCAATTTATTTAATATAAGTTATGAGCATCATATTAGACAAATCTGAACATAATATACAGTATATTGAATTAAAAGACAGTTTTTTTTACTTTTGATAACAGCAGAGAACATTGTGCAATTCTAGTATAGTATATGGTAATAGAAAGGAATTTATTTTTAGAATATTACTTTACCTAGGCAGATTTTTTATCTTGCAAATACAGTTTCAAAGGATAAATGACATTGTTTGCTGTTATCTACCAATTGTGACCAATCTGAAATGATGTATTTTTCTTAAAACTATGAAATAAAGCAATTGTTTTGAAAAAAAAATTCCTTCCTGTTACAAACTCTGTCCTGTTACTTGTCCTGTTACTCAAGATTCTTTCATGGTACCGACATATCGGACTATATTTATGTCAGTCCATCTGTCCGGCGTAAACATGTCGCACTGTAACTTGAGAACGACTTATGAAACTTAATATGGTTGTTTCTTATGATGGTCATAATCTGTATACTTTTTGGTGAAAATAAGATTAATACTTTTTGAGTTACGGGACTTTGTAACTAAAACAAGGGGGGGGGGGGGGGGGGGGGTGCTTTCAGCTCACCCAACTTGAAAGGTCAAGTGAGCTTTTCTCATCACTTGGCGTCCTTCGTCAGTCGTCCGGCATCCGTTGTCCATCGTCCGTAAACTTTTACAAAAATCTTCTCCTCTAAAACTACTGGGCCAAATTTAACCAAATTTGGCCACAATCATCATTGGGGTATCTAGTTTAGAAAATGTGTGGCGTGACCCGGCCAACCAACCAAGATGGCAGCCATGGCTAAAAATAGAACATAGGGGTAAAGTGTAGATTTTGGCTTATAACTCTGAAATCAAAGCATTTAGAGCAAATCTGACATGGGGTAATTCGTCTATTAGGTCAAGATCTATCTGCCCTAAAATTTGCAGACAAATCAGACAACCTTTTGTTGGGTTGCTGCCCTCAAATTAGTAATTTTTAGGAAATTTTGCAGATTTTGGTTATTATCTTGAATATTATAATAGATAGAGATAAACTGTAAACAACAATATTGTTCAGCAAAATAAGATCTACAAATAAGACATCATGACCAAAATTGTCAATTGACCCCTTAAGAGTTATTGCCCTTTATAGTCAATTTTTAACAATTTTCATAAAGTTTTGTAAATTTTTCAAAAATATTTTCCACTGTAATTACTGGGCCAAGTTCATTATAGAGATAATTGTAGCAACAAGAATGTTCAGTAAAGTAAGATCTACAAACACATCACCATCACCAAAACACAATTTAGTCATGAATTTATCTGTGTTTGATATGCACATAGACCAAGGTGAGCGACACTGGCTCTTGAGAGCCTCTAGTTTCACATGTCGCGCCCTATCTCAAAAACGTTGTATGATTTTTGCTTAAAACTTTACACACTTCTTATTCATATTAATCTTAACATCTGTATACTTTTTGGTAATGATTAAAAAATTCATTTTTGAGTTATTGGATATTTTGTAAAAAATGGGGAGGTTTTTTTTTACATGTCGCGCCGTATCTCAGAAACGATATATGATTATTGCTAAAAGTTTTACACACTTCTTTGTTATATTAATCTTAGGATCTGTATACTTTTTGGTTTTGATTCAAAATTTTATTTTAGAGATATTGAGTTTTTTGTTAAAAAAAAAAAGGGGGGGGGTCACATGTCGCGCCGTATCTCAAAAGCAATTTATGATTATTGCTTAAAACTTTACAAACTTCTTTGTTATATTAATCTTAAGATCTGTATACTTTTTGGTTTTGATTCAATTTTTATTTTTGATTAATTGAGTTTTTTGTTATAAAAGTTTTTTTTTTCACATGTCTCACTTTATCTCAGAAACTATTGATGATTATTGCATAAACCTTACACACAAGACGAAGGGCCTATCATGTGCTCATGGCGGAGCTGTTTATTTAAATTGCCATTGTTAACACATTAAACAAAGTTTGAATTACAGACAACAGTTCCTAGATCCTTAATGTGTGTTCTTCGATTTGTGTTATTAAAATACTGGTTCTAAAGACATTTTTGTTTTTTTTCCTATTGCCAAAAATTACACTTTTTCAGATATTGTCTCAAATGAGTTTTAAGATTCACTAAAATACATGTAATGATAGAAGAAAGAAAAAAAACAAAAAGTTTTAGTGCACCATGTGTGAACTATTGTAATTACATTTACTTCTCATCTGTCAATGGTCATACACTCACAAACATCTTACATGTGTTCAATCTAATTTTACGTGTTCAATAAGATTGAACATGTAAGATGTTTTTATGCCCCACCTAAGATAGTAGAGGGGCATTATGTTTTCTGGTCTGTGAGTTTGTCCGTCTGTTCGTTCGTTTGTATGTCCGTTCTTCCCGCTTCAGGTTAAAGTTTTTGGTCAAGGTAGTTTTTGATGAAGCTGAAGTCCAATCAACTTGAAACTTAATACACATGTTTCTTATGATATGATCCTTTTGATTTTAAAGCCAAATAAGACTTTTGACCCTAATTTCAGGGTCCACTGAACATAGAAAATGAAAGTGCAAGTTTCAGGTTAAAGTTTTTGGTCAAGGTAGTTTTTGATGAAGTTGAAGTCCAATCAACTTGAAACTTAGTACATATGTTCCCTATAGTATAATCCTTCTAATTTTAATGCCAAATTAGATTTTTACCCAATTTTACAGTCAATTGAACATGGAAAATGATAGTACAAGTGGGGCATTGGTGTACTTTGGACACATTCTTGTTTATTCTAAAGCTATTTAGTCATGCAGCCTTTGATTTTTTTACTTCTCAAAATAATTCTTTTAATATAAAAGCGGTATTGGTATGGTTAACAGGAGTAATTCAGAAAATAAAACTAATTTGGGACGTAGGGAAATATTGTGCTTAATGTAATGAGTCTGTGATATAAAGATACAATGTATTAGTAGAATTAAATATTTGCTTATTACAAAATTTCAACAATATTATAATTTCTACATATTTGCATTATGTGTAGTTAATTTTCTTTATTTTTAGGATGTAAAAAATTAAGCTAATCCAAGTTAGACATTTACTTAATCAGTAAATCCTGATTAAAAGTCATAACAATTCTACTGGGTATTTAACTTTGAAATTGATATTTTCAGCATAAAATTTATAATCAAAACCATTCATTAAAATTAGTAGAAAAAGGAAATTGTTTTTGTCAATCAAATTATAGTGTACAAAATGAAATTACATTTTTTTTAAATCAAAAATAGAAAGAATCAATCTAAATTTAATATTTTGGACAGGAATAAAAAATCTAAATATTTTAAATGATTCTAAGCTGATTACAGTTTGAATATTTGGGACAGGCGCAAAATTGCGGCAGGGTTAAACATGTTTATGAGATCTCAACCCTCCTTCTATACCTCTAGCCAATGTAGAAAAGTAAACGCGTAACAATAAGCACATTAAAATTCAGTTCAAGAGAAGTCCGAGTCCGATGTTAGAAGATGATCGAACAAAAGAAAATAAATAAAATGACAATAATACATAAATAACAACAGACTACTAGCAGTTAACTGACATGCCAGCTCCAGACCTCAATTAAACTGATTGAAAGATTATATAAAAAAGAAGATGTGGTATGATTGCCAATGAGACAACTATCCACAAAAAACCAAAATGACACAGACATTAACAACTATAGGTCGCTGTATGTCTATATCTTCATCATATGAATATCAGGCACAATCCCTCTCGTTAGGGGTTTAGTATCATACTTTTATAAAATATATGAGAAGAACATAACCCCTGTCATGCCAACGCCTGTTTTTTAAATAAATGTGTTTAGTTCCGATGCAAAGACCCTATAAGTGAATCAATATTAAAACCAAAATATGCAATCTTTAATGACCTGACAACAGTATCATAACTATATCCCTTCTTAATAAGTCTGTTTAAAGGTTTTGTAAGCTTTTGATAAATAAATACTAAATCTATAAATATTACAATTAATGCCTCAAGTGCATAAGGCAAAAATACCTCCAAATTATAAATCAAACAGGATCAATAGTAAGCCAATAAACAATTAAACACAGAAAATATAAAGCACTGTTCTAATGACTTCTGCTTTTAATTTTTTCATGTGCATGTTATGATTTTGATGAAGTGATCAATACACCATATAATTTCTTTCTATTATACAGACCTTCAAAGGACTCAATATTAATTTCAATGAACTTGAATCTTTTGAAATAGAAAATCAAGTTAAAATTAAACATCAAAGATAAATGCACTCTTATATTAATTTTAGAACCATGTTTTTCCTGAAATTAAGTGTTATGAGAACATTAGTACATGTAAGGCATAAGAGACAATTTTAGCAAACAGAACTATAGGCTGTATTTACAAAAGACAGCTTGGGACATTCTCCTGTTATTGTAGGAAGTGATGGTGTCTTAAAAGTCCAACAACAATGTCCCGTTCTTTATTACAATTATTTATTGAAAATTAAGTTTACTGCAATCATATAACTTTGTGTAATTATGCATTGTTACTATGGGGAGTGGAACATTGTCTTGTTATAGGATGTGGGTCTCATTGGGGTCTAAGCGTTACGCAGGATTGCCGATTTTTTGTAAGCGTGACACGTGAAAGTCAAATTATTGTGTCGGGGAAAACGAGAAATGAGGTCTAGCAGGACCCGGGAAATGACAAAAAAATGAAAATTGCTTACGTACACAGTGTAAGCGGGATACGGGAATCTGACAAAACAGTAAGCGGGATCCGGGATCAGAACCCCCCAATGAGACCCCCTAGGATGGTCTTTCTGAACTTCATTTTAGATACTGAAATCGAGTTTTACATCTCAGTTCATCTCTCAGATATTGTTTGTCCAATAATTACCATATATTTTTTATTAGAATATATTTAGTTAAGTGAGACATACTCCACTAAAAGTTGGTCACTATAAAAAAAAGAAATCAAGGAGTTATGTTTCTTAATGATCAGGATAGTTAGATATGGGTCCCTGTGAGGACAACATTTAAAAACTTGTATATTATCTTTTCTTAAATTTTCTTTTAGAAGTTTTTAAATTGAAAAAATATATACATTAAAATTTAATATTATGAATATCTTGATGTAATAAGGAAATGTGTATACGTAATGACTTCCAATAAGACAAATGTCCAAAAGTGTCCAGATGAAGCAGAATTTAGCAGCTATGTATCACCATACTACATTCATCAACGAATTATCCCATATCCTATACAAAGTTGTAAAAGACCAAAAATAATAAAAGGTGAAATAAATGAAGGAAAAAAAATCCCCCAAAAACCCAAATCAGCTTGATATATGACATTATAAGTAACTAAATAACAACAACAAAAAAACCCACATATGGCAAACAACAACCAACGAAAACAATTGCAGGCCCTTAACCTTGGACATGCAAATATAGGGTGTGGTGGAACTTGAACATGTTTGTGAGCTCTCAGTTTCACATTGTGTCGAACAGCTGATTGTTTACTATATCTATACATAGAAAACCAGATTATCTGTTTAAAATAAATGTACCTTATAAATAAAAATAATAATAATTACTGGTCAGTTCAGCTCTTCCCAAGTTTTACGCTTGACGAAAGCAAGCTTGATAACGTCTCTTGCATTGTGATGTCCCCGATAACTTCTCCTCTCTCATTGTGACGTCCCTGATAATGCCTGGTCTCGTTTTGAAGCCTTGATACCAGAATTACGGAGTGACACAGCAGAGTGATATAGGTGTTGGGAAGGACGATAATGTCATTGAGGGAAATGAACATTTATTGATGGTCATTAATCTCTTTATTTTACTTTGACTTCATTATATTTTCTTTATGGTGTATTTACTATAAACCAACTCAATTTCTTGGACAGTTCCTTTTGTGTCCCTTTCCATCCAACTTGGCTGCAATTTATTTTGACAATTTTATAATCTTAATTGTTTCTGTATTTATACAAGAGTAGAACCAAGTTTTTGGTATGCACAAAAATTTACTGTGGATGCTATGTTTGGAGTCACTAAAAAAAATCTCTTACAATCATGATTTGGTTTACAGTATGGAAAATGATGTGAATCCGATGGAATAAGATTTGTATATTCTTGCAATTAAAATTTATTATAAAAATATAACTTTTATTTTAGGTGTGTTCTTTGTGGTTTATTTGGTGCTGATGTTAGTGTTTGGATTTCCCCTGTTATATTTAGAAATGATTCTAGGACAATATGCTAGAGGTGGACCAATCACAGCATGGGGTGTTCTGCCATTAATGAAAGGTAATGCAACTCCTGTAATTTTATTATAGGATTGTTTGTGAGTGAATTGGTCGAGTTCATACCTCGTTCATACACGAATAAATTCCTTTAAAAAGGCGTTTAATCCTAATAATTCTTTAAAATTGGAGAAAGGGAATATATTTTTCAACACTTGTTACCTCTATCATGTGAATTGTATATTTGTGTAATTGAATAGGACTGGCACATGAATATATTTGTTTGTTAAGGCAAAAATATGTACTCAATGAAATTTACTATCTGATAAAAAGTAAACTTAAAAACCAAAAGTAAGGGTGCAATAAATTCTAATATTGTACTAGTGCAATAAATCTTCAAAATTCATGACGTCATCCACGACAAAATCTTAGTTTAAACCATTTTTAGCTCACCTGGCCCGAAGGGCCAAGTGAGCTTTTCCCATCACTTTGCGTCCGGCGTCCGTCGTCCTGCGTCCGTCGTCGTCCGTCGTCGTCCTGCGTCCGTCGTCGTTAACTTTTACAAAAATCTTCTCCTCTGAAACTACTAAGCCAAATTTAATCAAACTTGGCCACAATCATCATTGGGGTATCTAGTTTAAAAAATGTGTCCGGTGACCCCGCCAACCAACCAAGATGGCCGCCATGGCTAAAAATAGAACATAGGGGTAAAATGCAGTTTTTGGCTTATAACTCAAAAACCAAAGCATTTAGAGCAAATCTGACATGGGGTAAAATTGTTTATCAGGTCAAGATCTATCTGCCCAGAAATTTTCAGATGAATCGGACAACCCGTTGATGGGTTGCTGCCCCTGAATTGGTAATTTTATGGAAATTTTGCTGTTTTTGGTTATTATCTTGAATATTATTATAGATAGAGATAAACTGTAAACAGCAATAATGTTCAGCAAAGTAAGATTTACAAATAAGTCAACATGACCGAAATGGTCAGTTGACCCCTTAAGGAGTTATTGCCCTTTATAGTCAATTTTTAACCATTTTTCGTAAATCTTAGTAATCTTTTACAAAAATCTTCTCCTCTGAAACTACTGGGCTAAATTAATTCAAACTTGGCCACAATCATCTTTGGGGTATGTAGTTCAAAAAATGTGTCCGGTGACCCGGCCATCCAACCAAGATGGCTGCCACGGCTAAATATAGGACATAGGGGTAAAATGCAGTTTTTGGCTTATAACTCAAAAATCAAAGCATTTAGAGCAAATCTGACATGGGGTAAAATTGTTTATCAGGTCAAGATCTATCTGCCCAGAAATTTTCAGATGAATCGGACAACCCGTTGATGGGTTGCTGCCCCTGAATTGGTAATTTTATCGAAATTTTGCTGTTTTTGGTTATTATCTTGAATATTATTATAGATAGAGATAAACTGTAAACAGCAATAATGTTCAGCAAAGTTAGATTTACAAATAAGTCAACATGACCGAAATGGTCAGTTGACCCCTTAAGGAGTTATTGCCCTTTATAGTCAATTTTTAACCATTTTTCGTAAATCTTAGTGATCTTTTACAAAAATCTTCTCCTCTGAAACTACTGGGCTAAATTAATCCAAACTTGGCCACAATCATCTTTGGGGTATGTAGTTTAAAAAATGTGTCCGGTGACCCGGCCATCCAACCAAGATGGCTGCCATGGCTAAATATAGGACATAGGGGTAAAATGCAGTTTTTGGCTTATAACTCAAAAATCAAAGCATTTAGAGCAAATCTGACGGAGTGAAATTGTTTATCATGTCAAGATCTATCTGCCCTGAAATTTTCAGATGGATCCGACAACCGGTTGTTGGGTTGCTGCCCCATAATTGGTAATTTTAAGAAAATTTTGACGTTTTTTGTTATTATCTTGAATATTATTATAGATAGAGATAAACTGTAAACAGCAATAATGTACAGCAAAGTAAGACCTAAAGATAAGTCAAACATGACAAAAATGGTCAGTTGACCCCCTAAGGAGTTATTGTCCTTTATAGTCAATTTTTAACAATTTTCATAAAATTTGTAAATTTTTACTAACATTTTCCACTGAAACTACTGGGCCAAGATCATTATAGATAGAGATAATTGTAAGGAGCAAGAATGTTCAGTAAAGTAAGATGTACAAACACATCACCATCACCTAAACACAATTTTGTCATGAATCCATCTGCTTCCTTTGTTTAATATTCACATATACCAAGGTGAGCGACACAGGCTCTTTAGAGCCTCTAGTTTACTTGCAAATATTATATTGCTATACAATAAAAGGAGTATTGCATGAATATTGGTGAATATTGTCCCTCGTAGAATATATATTGCACTCTCAAGCTCGTGCAATATAAAATTCTACTCAGGACAATATCCACCAATATTCATGCAATAACCCTATATCATCATTAAAACGAATGTTTTTGTGTATTATTTTATTTAACGATTAACATGCATTGAAAATAAATTTGGTAACGTCAGTGTTATCAGCGCCTTCATCTTGTTTACATTGGTTACAAAAAGAAGTTTGGTCAGCCTTGTCTATCAAAAAATAACCTATGTCAAGATCAACATCCAGAAGTAAATCTCTCGACCAATCATATCAACGGAATCCCTAATATGCAAATC
Source organism: Mytilus edulis (assembly GCF_963676685.1). Classification (NCBI taxonomy): domain Eukaryota; kingdom Metazoa; phylum Mollusca; class Bivalvia; order Mytilida; family Mytilidae; genus Mytilus; species Mytilus edulis. The sequence goes on from NC_092351.1 coordinate 37,498,098, forward strand.
ATATAAGAATTATTTGTGTATATATTGAACAGGGGTTGTAGTTTAAGGGTTGGTAGATAATATGTTTATTGTCTAATCACTCATCCAGAGTTATGATTTAAAATGAACCTGCTACCCACTATACTCCCTTTCACTGATTCATATTTTGAATGTCAGGTATCTCAAGAGGTGCTTGGACCACTCAAACAAGACACATCTAATTTGAACATGCATTTTATATTATTTCTATAGATAAATAAAAACACCCAGTGAATTGGATGGTCTTTCAGGATTCTTTAATTGTCTAATTAAGAAATAATTCCTTCATGTCGTGCTCTATGCTCATTTTAACATGGGTAGGTATTTTATTTGTCGATATTTTACACTGAGCGTTAGCGAGGTGTAAAATCTTGTCAAATATGATGCCTACCCATGTTAAAGTCATATGAAACGAGTGAGTGGTGAAAAATAATGTTTATCCAATTCTTGAACCAATGCATATATATATCATAAACAAAGTGCTCTGCACGATTTTCTCATTTTTTACACCTTTTATATCGTATAATCGTCAATTTTTTTTCTCTCTGTGTGTTATGATTTGACAAATATGACTGCTCATTAAATGCCGTGTTTTGAAGCCGAAGTTTACCAATTATCACCTTATAGTAAACAAATGACAAAAAGCATGGGTATTGAGCACATGTTTAATATGTACAATCAGATAATTGTTTATTTAAATGACAGATCCATGTGTTACTAATTGTGATCTCCAGATTTTTACGACGAGAGTTTCGCTCAGGTCACTATGCATACGGAAAATATGTTGGCGAATTGCTTCCTGCAAGGAAGCAATTAAAAATGAGTAAACTTCTTCTAGATGTGGACAAATTAAAGAATTTTCCTCAGAAAAAGTATATGTGCATAAGTTGTATAATGAAAACTATCCATTTAGTTATAAAAAAATATGCATAACTTTTTTTTAATTTGAGGTTTTTTATGACTTTAAAATGAGCATAGAGCATGACATGAAGGAATTATTTCGATTCTAATAGGACAAATACAGTATTTTTATAGGTCGAAGTGTACGAAAATACCGTAAAAATGTTTAGCTGTTCCTGTTTCCTCCCCAAGGAGTCTGTACATTACATTTCATATTTAATAAGTTTAAAAAGTACGAGCAGGGTAAATATATGTTGTTCGATATAACATATATTGTAAAAGTTTATGTAAGCTACTTGAATGTATATATTTTATAGGATAACGATGGAAATAACTTTAATATAAACAGTAAGTTTGTACGCATGTGTCAAACATATTTTTGTGCTCATTAGAACACGGCTTTGTTTACAAAACATAATAAGGACGTCATATTAGAATTGGAAAATAAAGGATATAGGGTATCCATCTGTGATTGAAAATGGATACATGCACAACAACAACAAAATGAAAAACAAAAAAATAAAAAACAAGCAAATAAAAAGCAAAGGAAAAGCTCTATTATTACTGTTCTTTGTCTCAAAATCACTGTGAGGCCTTGAACACTGAGCTAAAAATCTCACCTCCTCTGCTAGTTGTTTTGGGGGCAATTATTCTTCTTTCTGTAAATTATTACCAAAGTTCCAGATCATGTTATTTCTGGAAATCCACTTTCCTTCTTCAATTTATAGTAAATCTGTTGGTAAAGAATAGTAGTATACATTAAAAATATATAATATTATTTTGCAGGTATAGGAGTGTGTATGGTGTGTGTGTCAGGAGCCATGAGTTTTTGTTTTAACACGACAACAGTATGGTCTTTCTTCATGTTTTTCATATCAATTTGTTCAGATCAGTCGTGGAATTGTACATATCAAGGTATTTATACTTTTACAAGTTAACAGTACACAAGCTGAAATTAGTATAATTTGTGACCTCAGTTTCATCTAATAGATATACATGCAGGGGCGGATCCAGCCATTTTTAAAAGGGGGGGTTCCTAACCCAGGACAAAGGGGGGGTTCCAATTACATGTCCCCATTCAAATGCATTGATCGTCCAAAAAAAGGGGGGTTCCAAGCCCCAGAACCCCCCCCTCTGGATCCGCGCCTGACATGAATACAGTGCAAAAGAGGGGTGATAAATACCAATGTATTTAGTCAAAAGTTAAATGACAATGCAAAGACTAAAAAAAACAGTCATAAAATAAAATAAAAATCTATCATTTTATACAATGGAAAATTCTAAACTTGCCATTACGGCAATATACTTGTACATGTACTTTAACACTAATAAAGTTAAATGGTACAGAATGACTAACTTAACATTACTGATGTAAATTGGCCTTATATATGAGTTATTGTCTCTTAAAGAAAAACTTGGTAGACATTAGCAATCTTTGATTTTACTAAAAAAAATCAAAAATAATTCTACTGAAACCATCAGGCAACATGTTTTTAAAATGTAGAGGCTTGATATAAACAAAAAAATTTTGTAATTAAACATTTCAGAGTTTATGTTCTCTCATGTCAATAAGGAGTAAAGTTGCTTGGTGACTCATTCTGGCTCCTCTAAGCCTCCAGGTTGTTATGTGATGTTTTATGTTCCTGATAAATCTTGGACATAAGGATTTGACTAGATTTTGTACCTTTCTATTGTTATAAAAATATGATGATGAGGTATGTTTGTCTATGAGACAACTATACACAAAAGATCATACATTGGCGGATCCAGGGGGGTGGGGGTTGGTTTCAGGGGTTGGAACCCCCCCCTTTTTTTTGGCTGATCAATGCATTTGAATGGGGACATATAGTTGGAACCCCCCTTTGTCCTGGGTTGGGACCCCCCCCCCCCCCTTCCCCCTTTTTAAAATGGCTGGATCTGCCCCTGTCATATGAAGTGGAAGTAAGCAATTAGGAGCAATCATATAGCCACAAACAATGAGAAAAACCCATACTTTATATTCACCTATAAAAGGCTCCACCATGACAAATATGAAACAATGCAATTGAGAAAACAGCCTAATTTATAGTAAAACAATTCATAAAAAGCAAATATGAGAGACATGAACCAATGAATACGTCCCAACAACAGGCTCCTGACTTGGGATAGGCACATAAACATTGTTGCAGGGTTAAACATGCTTTTGAGCGCTCAACCCTTCCTCCAACCTGGGACAGTGGCATAACATCACAACAAGAGAACAACTATAAAAAAGTTGAAAAAAGGTTTAAATCACACATCAAACATATAAAAACAGACCAGACATGTGCACGTGGCAGGGCATTGTATTTGTTAACCAGCATGACTTCTAGTAAGTTTTACTCATTATTTATCATTTTATTTTCAGGATGTTCACACAATACAAGTATTTATTTAGTTAATAGTACAGATAGTACAGACCCATCATTGCAGCATTCTACATATTTCTAGTAAGTATTAAAATTGTAACTGAAAAAATAGGAATTCAAATTAAAAGTATAAAGTACATTATAAAACAGATGAGTTTGATATCTTGAAAAATTCTTGAAATTTTAACAGGAGTTAACATTATTTTACAAATTTTATTATTGTAAATACTCCATTCGGAGGTGCTCCTACTTAAAGGAGGCTAATACACAGAAGAAAAGTAAAGAATTATTGTATCTTGACCACTTTCAGCACTGTTGTAGTTTTCTTTCTTTCCATTTTTATGTCGCTAACATAACTGTCTTTTGACAAATGGGTACAGTACGTGTATATCAATATGATGTGTTTTCAACCATGAAAAGTTACCATGGCCTTATTTCTCCCAGAATTTGGAGGTTTAAAAAGTTTACACTAATGGTTTTGAGCAGCCGTTTTAAAAAAGAAAGTGTCACAATTTTGTTTTCATCACTATCTTGATAAATTATGATATCTGTTTTATTTGATTATATATTTTCAGTAATTCAGTATTAAACATATCAAATGGTATAGAGAGTTTGGGTGATGTCCAGTGGCGTTTACTGCTGGTATTGATCCTGTGTTGGACCGTAGTCTACTTTGTTATCATTAGAGGTCCACAGTCCATAGGAAAGGTCAGTATTAAACATACCAAATGGGATAGAGAGTTTGGGTGATGTCCAGTGGCGTTTACTGCTGGTATTGATCCTGGGTTGGACCGTAGTCTACTTTGTTATCATCAGAGGTCCACAGTCCATAGGAAGGTCAGTATTAAACATATCAAATGGTATAGAGAGTTTGGGTGATGTCCAGTGGCGTTTACTGCTGGTATTGATCCTGGGTTGGACCGTAGTCTACTTTGTTATCATCAGAGGTCCACAGTCCATAGGAAGGTCAGTATTAAACATATCAAATGGTATAGAGAGTTTGTGAGATGTCCAGTGGCGTTTACTGCTGGTATTGATCCTGGGTTGGACCGTAGTCTACTTTGTTATTATCAGAGGTCCACAGTCCATAGGAAAGGTCAGTATTAGATCAAAGTACACAGTAGGTGTAGACTTATTTATTATTGCGGGTACAATGTTTTGTGGATTGAGGAAATTTTTTATTTTTGTTGATTTTTAATTTCATGGTTTTATCAAAATCTGCATACAAGTCTATAGAAAATTTAGTTTAAATTCTTGGTTCATCTGTACCTTCTAAATCCATGAAAATTGGTATCTCATAAATAATGATGAATCAACAGTTTATTAGGAATCCATGGAGTTTATTAAGAATCCATGGATCTTTGAGAATAGACATAGATAAAGGAAATGTGAGATATTCATATTTCAAAGACACATAAATTAAAAGATGCTGAAATTAGAAATACTATCCCGGAGAATTAACAGATGTCTTTTCATTATGTTGATTTGTCAATCTCAGTTTGTCGACCCGTTTTGGACATTGCTATATGATGCCAATATTGCATATCAATATGGAAAATGTTGGTTAATTGATATCTGAGTGAGTGAGTTAGAAAAGACCTCTTTGTCAGTTAATTGATAAGAAAATAAGAAAGAACAAAAATCTGAACTTATTTCATTAAGGTCAGAACTTGATATGTGTCTTTTATGCTGAGAACAAATACGACTTAGGAAGTAGCACTGAAAATAGCAAAAATTAGTTGTAATGTCAAAACTGAATAGCTCAGCAAATACTCAAGTTTCTCTCATCATTGTTAATGATAATCTATTGATTTTGTGTTGTTTATTATTTTCTGATATCTTTGTATAATGGATAAAAATATTAAGTTTCATTTGTATTACCTTGTAAGAAATTTATAAGGTGATAATTATATATCCGTATTAGGGATGGCAACGAGTACTCGAGTACTCGGGTACTCGCTCGAAAGGCTGAGTAGTCGAGTACAGTTTTAGTACTTGGATACTCGATTGTCTGTTATACGTCTTGAGATATTTCTCTTCACATTTCCACTCACTTTAGTTTCGTTGAACTACCCATTCGTAATAACCAAATCCATTTTTTAAAATCAATTAACAACATAAATATGTTTATCCTGGCGATACTATTTGTTATAGTAGTACCAGCAATGTCCTTTCATTCCGAGGGAATGTTTTCATGTGTACTACTTGTAACAAAAATTAACAGTCAACCCAATCTTTCGTCTGAAATTATTGACCAGATCATATTTCTAAACAAGAACAAAAAAAAACCATTCAAACATTCAAAGTGACCTGCTGTGATCCCTACGCAACTGATTAAAGACAATTTTAACGGTGTTTGTAACGGATCAACAATTTCATTGATTAATAATTTACTCATTACAAGCCATAAAAACGTACCTTTGTTTGTTAATCAAGACTTCAGTAAATGTGATTGGTATGAGATATACATTTAATTCAATTTAATTACTGTGTGTTTAAAACTTAACTATAATTGTTTAATTTACAATTGAAAGATAGGCGAAAGTACGAGAGCGACATTGAAACACAAAAGTCAAAATTAAAGAGACAACGTCATGGCTAAAAAAAAAGACATCAAACAAACGATAGTGCAAAATAACAGAACAAAGAAAAAGTAAGACTGAGCATTACAAAAAAGCAGAAGTAATTTGAAGTCGATTTGTCAATTTGCTGTTGACAATTTAATTGACACGTCGTATTATAAAAAAATACGAACTTCTCAGGAACATATGATAAATATATTGTCTACTTTGTCGGACTTTATATGCAAACATTTTTGATTTTACTGGAATTTGATTCCTGAACACTTGTACACAAACAATAATTGTTATTATGATAGTTCTTTTTGTAGAAACGGCAATCGGGAGTTCATTGTTTAATTGACACAAAAAACATTGGATCAAGCTATGTTTACAGCATGTTTGTATTTCGCTAATATGTTTATGACAGGTAAAAAGAAAAACACTGCATCCCACTTGAAATCTAAACTGTTCAATAGACGTTTAAGATTCAGCCAAGAAATCGTGAGTACTCCCGAGTACTCGAGTAGTATGACCGAGTATCCGAGTATTCAATTTCAGATCTTTTGACATCCCTAATCCGTATATATGTGGGTGTAACTATTAGATATATGTATTTTCCTTATTCTTAGTAAACTGATATACATTTCCTTAATGGTTGAACTTGATTTTTTTCTGTACAATCAACATGTGATTTGCTTGATCACAGTTCTTTAGCGGTCAAAATTCAATTATGGCGGCATTTTTTTCAACAGACTTTGCTACTTTGACATTAAGAAAAAAGGCAACCATGTCTGATGATGTAATAGAGCTAGATATTTAACAATGTTTGCAGATCATCAAAAAGATAAATAGTCTGATTTACAAATTTGACTCGCATCGATTTCAAGTGAAATTGAATTAATGGGTATCTCACATGAAATTCATTTGAATTCACCTTGAACAAAATTTTTATGTACAATTCACGTGATATCAGTTCATGTGAAGCTCTCATGAATTTTATTGATGTGAAATGACTAGTAGAAATATTGTATCACACTCACTTCCATTGTAGAATCTATATCATGTATCCATGACAAAACATTAATGCAGAATACTAATTTGATGTCTTTAAATGTCTCATTCCACTGTGCAAAAGTTGTTGATGATATATCACATCAAAAGGATAAGTGTCCCCAAAATCTGTAGTGATGTGTAACAAAACCCCAAAATTACCTGGAGGTCAATTTCTTGTTGGTCAGTTTAGGGACGACATCAAAAGTTCCATGAAGGATAAAAAACTTAATTCACATAGTTTTTTCACTGACCCCACCCTCCTGTCTTAACTTAATTTGGGAAAAATTGATTGACCCATATGGATATATGTAAAAATCAATGTCGTATAACCAAATCTTGCATTAGATCAACACCCCCACCCCAAACTATTTGAATTAAGTTTTTTATCTTACATTGATCTGTTGATGTCGTCCCTTAGTTCATGAAAAATTTAATAAGTTGGACCGAAATGTCTTTTTTGAATTGGCAATATTTGTTCTCTCAATTGGTTGAAAAATAAACCCTTTTCAGCTCATCTATCCAAAAATACATACAAATGCTTCTTCTAGAGGAGCACTGAATCGAATGAAACCAAACATGGTTCCCTATGAGAGCCTCGAGTTCTGTATTATCTATATATTTAAGCTATCCCATTATTATTTTTGCTCCTTTTTAGTCTGTTTTTCTAAATTCTGAATTTTTTTGGGCGCAATTTTTTAAGAGTATTTGTTAATTATTCTGTATTTTGTAAACCTGGCATCCAGACCCTCAGATGTTGATAAGTTGTTTCTGTCATATTTTTTTCATATATTATGCCATAAACAAAAAAATACTGTTATCAAAGAAATTAGCTTGTTTGAAGTTTTTTGAAGACCATTAATTAGTTTAAGAAGATAATGAAAAATCAATGTAATAACTTCTGAAGTGATTTACTACAGGAAATTAATAGTTCATACCTTGTAAAGAACTTCATTATCAATCGAAGACAGATTTTGCTTGAGTGATTTTGATAGAGTGATAAGTAAAAGAGTTGAGTTGATTAATGTACTAATAAAACGGAGAAAAATGTTTGTTTTTGTACGGAATTTGAACTATTTAGATTTTTACCTAAGGCGCCAAAGATGGAAGCAGGTCTAGTAACTGCTCAACCCTGTTCATTTGTCCATCTGACCATCTGATTTAAAGAAAAAAACTTTCATCAATGTTTTCTCTGCTCCTTTTGATGGGATTGATTTAATATTTTGTTGGCATTTTTATAATTTTGAGATGAAACCAGCAAGGAACGTCATTTTGCTCATTGAATTTAAAGCTGAATAATTGTACATTTCTTTATTTTTCAGACTGTTTATATATCCTTTCCTATTCCTATGACGTTTTTGATTACTATATTAGTAAGAACCTGTTTTGAGGAGGGAGCAGTAACAGGCATTAAAGTCTTCCTCAATCTTAACTGGGAAGCTCTAGGTATACTACAGGTGACTATATTTATTATTACTTATATCAGTAAGACCTGCAGTGGATTTCACAAAAAAACTTACGACTAAGATTGATCATAAGTCATGAATAAATCAGTATACTTAAGACCAATCTTAGTCTTAAGTTTTTTGCGAAATTGACTCCAGCATATTCAAGCATTTTGGCTGGCTGGATAGATGAATGGATGTTTAACAGCCATTAAATGTGATATTCAGGATGAGAACATGTTGACATGATATGAATTTGAACAGACTCGTACTACATCTTATTAAGCTGAATTTTTACTAGTTTACAAGGTTGAAATTTGCTGTAAGATATGTCACTCTACAGGGACACATTATTCTGACTCCTAGCCATCCAGTCTCTGCTCTTACCCCTTAATTCCATGAGATTAATTATAAGCAGAGAAGGAGCAAATAACGATTTTTCTTCATAATTAAAAAACTTTCCTGGTAGGTCTTCAATCATTTAGAATACACTGCAGTTATAAGGACTAAGTGACAAAATTCTATTATTATTGTAATGAAATTGAAATTAAAGTCTTTTTCTTTTCACATTTGTGATACATGTAATGTGAAGTTTGCAATTATTACCAGTGTTTTTTTTGACAACTATGTTACAGTATATTTCATAGATTAGTCTTGACATATCTGATAATCAGACATGTTACAGTATGTAGTACATGTACTTTTGAAATGTCAGAATTGGTTAGGAGATAAGTGGTTTAAATATTTGCTATTTTTCTATATGAAATTTTCTACAAACTTATTGAGACATAAAACAGCAATATCAATGGTATTAACATCATAAATTCTGGAAGTTACTATCATTATTTACATTTGAAGGTCATCACAATAAGGAAGCATATAAAAAATGTAATGCCAAAGGATAATGACATTTGAGGAAAAGAAAATGTATTGTGGGAGGTAGATGTTGTAGGAAGTTCTGTAAGATTTATAGAGTTTGCAGCATTTATTTCATAATGTAGATGTTTTTGTTTTAACTTTGCTAAATTCATATGTTCAAATTTAAACACTTAAATTTCAGGTCTTATGCTTTTATCCTTCATTACATTGTATTTTTTAAGTTATAAACAAAGTACAGTTTTGATTGAAAAAGGAAGTCAGAGTGTGTAAAAAGAAAACTACCGTATTATAGGTCTAAGTATGGCTTTCAACACAAAGCCTTGGCTCGGGCTGAACAGCAAGCTATACAATGTGTAAAACAATTCAAACAGGAAAAAAATCACTGGTCTAATCTTTATAAAAACAAAAACATTTATGAACCACATCAACAAACAGCAAACTTAACAACATGTTCCTGACCTAAGACAGGTGCAAACAAATGCAGTGTGTTTTAAGGTTTTTAAAAGTTTTGTGATATAAATTCATTGTAGATATGGGTTGATGCAGGACAGTTAATGGTTACCTCCCTTGGAATAGGAACAGGATGCATTACATTAATGTCAGGATATTCACACTTCCACAGTCATTGTTTCAGGTAAATTATCTCCCTTTGTGACTTTCTACGGAGTAGGACAGGATGTTCTTAAGGGCATACGATACAGTTTTGATCCTGTATTTACAAGTTGATGAATATTTTTTACCCAATTAAATCAAATATGTAATAAACAATATACCTTCATGTGCTACTTTTTGAGTTAAATGAGGTTGAAATTTTGTATATTTGCTCAAAATTTCGGAATTCTTTTCGAAAGAAAGACATAACTTTTTTGTTTTAAAAGATGAACACAAAATGTTTTTTGTTAAATAATTTGTAATTTCTGTATTTTATAAGTATTCTAAAAATTTATGCATTTTTTGTTCAGAAATAACTCCTATTTATCAAATGGTCATGAATTGAGAAAAAAAACGTAATTTTTTGCTGTATATTTATCAAAATTAAAAAAATTGCACTATTTACAGTTTTATAAAATTTGGTCCACATAATCTCCCTGCAAAATGAAACAAAATGACGATTTAAAAAATGGGGGTCCATGCACTCGTTTTCAAATTAAATCAGTTTGAATGATAAAATCAGCTGAAAATGGCATCTTTTCCCGATAAGTGACTGATTGATGTCGCGAAAATAACAATTTACGTTAGCATCATCATTACCTCCCCTGTTACTGTATCGTATGCCCTTAATGCCAGGGTACTAAAATTTCAAAGAAACATCAACCCTCTCAAAAAATGGTAATCAGTAATTTCAAAACCAAATACCAAAAAATGATTAAAAAAGTCATACTTAATTTTTTCAAAAAAATGTATGTATTTTTTGGATTTTACAAAACTATTGGGTCATGTCAAAGTAAAATCACACTTCATGTAATACCAAACTCAAGAGGAAAATTCCATACAGAAAGTCCCCAATCAAATGGTAAAATTAAAAGCTCAAACACATCACATGAATGGATGATAACTGTAATATTCCTGACTTGGTACAGGCATTTATAGTTTACGCCTGACATCAATATTGTAACCTTTCTTTTCAAAATTTGTCTCAAGTGTGTTAATCAGCACACATATTGTTCCATTAGAAAATGTAGTGAAAATATCTTTATTTTCATCATTGCTGGTACAGTTAACTCTCGTCTCGAACTTAAGATTGAATTGAAATTTTGGATGAGTCTAAGTTTTCACATGGGCCTGATCTTTGTCCGGCAGACTTCGAGATAACAAGAGTGGACTGTATTTTGAAAATTTCCAGCACATTGTATAAATTTTTTTTTGACATGTAAGCTTCGATTTCGTCTAGCAGCACCAGCAAACAAATAAGTTTATTTAAGACCTTATTTGTTTTTATTTAAGTAACCTTCATTGGGTACCATCATTTCCAAAAGTTTGTAAGGTGTACTTTTCTGATGCTTCTGCAGATGGCGGTCCTTTGTTCAGTATAAAATTTGAATATAATGAGATGTGGGTATACATCAATAAGATTGTCACTCATATCACATCTTCTTATATCTATGACCGGTGATACACGTCTTTATCTTAAAGTATATTCCTATTTCACTGGACTTTATGATAGGATACAAGTACAAATGACCAATAATCATGATATTTTGTAACATAATAATTTATGGTAGAAATTCTAGATATTTTTGTTTATAAAAGAGAAATGAATTATCAGACTTTGATATTGGATTGACTCAAATATTTTCACTGTGTAATTGGTTAACTAATATCTTCCTGTTCTATTATATATATAATGAAGTACGATATGTTTCTTGCGTCATATAATTGATGAAAGCAATATCTTTCTCTTAGTTGGGAATTGAAGTGGGTGAAAAATGTATTGTTTAATTGTCCATCATTGTTCTTAAGTGTTGGCCTAAATTTGAAATGGAGCTTCATACAAATCCCTCTGTCTAATATTTATAGTTGTTTGGAGAAGAAAAAAAAACATCATGTTCTATTGAAAATAAATGTTTAAAATCTGAAATTAAGATAAAACAAGACACTTCCTTACCTGGACCTCATCCTCATTTTCTTGGATCATGATAAGTTTATGTGATAGTTGTAGCAAAGCTTTATATTTAGGACTATTCAACTTAAAATCAATGGTTAGTAAAGAAGGCGAGACATTTCAGTAAGCACTCGTGTTATGATAAATGAATAAAAATATCAGTATATTATTAAAGTAATGATCTCTTTACAAACTAAAACAAAAGGCATCCAAAGCTAGAATTTCAATCTTGACTCAATGACTCACTTTATGATGCTTGAATGTATTATGTCAAATCATTTGCTCTCCGACTTTGAATGCCTTTTTGACTTGAATAATTATACAGTTATTTTGTTTTATTACAGAAATGCTTTGTTAACAACCCTGGCTCATTTGTTTGGTATGGTATTTGCTGGGTTTACACTGTTTTCATTGGTTGGTGTGTACAATGAAAAGACGGGACAGAAACTTACTGACACACTTAATATAACAGGTACTGTACACATATATTTGTGTTATGAGTGCAGCAATATAAATAATTTGAGCTGTTACTGCCTACGAAAATTTGGGAAAAGAAACCTTTATGATCCTTTACTTGTGTTAAATTTTTGACAAATATTATTGCCATTAGTTAAAATATTTCATATCAATAAAAATTGTAGTAAAACAAAATTAAAACTTTAAAATAATTCACCATCAAAATGTTTTGATGATTTTTATATTGATAAAACTTTGTACTTTTTATGCCCCACCTTCGATATTAGAGGGGCATTATGTTTTCTTGTCTGTGCATCTGTTTGTTGGTTAGTCTGTTCGTCCCTTTGTCCCACTTCAGGTTAAAGTTTTTGGTCATGGTAGTTTTTGATGAAGTTGAAGTCCATTCAGCTTTAAACTTAGTGCACATGTTCCCCATGATATAATTTTTCTAATTTAAATGCCAAATTAAAGTTTTGACCCCAATTTCACGGTCCACTGAACATGGAAAATGATAGTGCAAATGGGGCATCCATGTACTATGGACACATTCTTGTTTTCAACTTTCAAAATAACTTCAGAAATTTAATCTATGCCAATGAGAATGTTACCATAAAATCAAATAATTGAAGGAAGCCAAAAATAAATATATAAAGGTTTAATGCTGGCATTAAAATAAGACCAATCTTCATAAGGAATATTCAGTGAAAAGCAATAACTACTGGGTAAAAGGTACTCTTGGGGACTATTACAACTGTAGTAAATCAAAAGTCATATATTTTTAAATTTCCTGCTATTTCAGGTACCATTCCAGCAATCAATAGGAAAGCAATTATAAATATAGAAAGCTTAATTATTCAAATTTAATGTTTAGAGCTTTCCAGAGAATTCAGTTTCCTATTTCTTTTACTGGATATTTGTTTTCTAATCTTAACATGCATACTTTTATTCACTGAAACTTCATAATGAACATGATTAATATTTCATTTTATATTTTTAATTTTATGTTTCTGTTTATAACAATAACAATTATTGGTTGTATGTTACTTTTTTAGCATAACCTTATCATATGTTTCTATTTTTACAATAGCCTTATGTTTCATTCCTATTTTTAGCAATAGCCTGATGGTATACTTCTATTATAAGAAATAAATTGATGGTAATTAGGTCTTTCCACCTTTCCGTGGAAAGACCTATTGAATTTGTTCTGATTATTATTATTATTAGGTCTTTCCACCTTTCCGTGGAAAGACCTATTGAATTTGTTCTGATTATTATTATTATTAAGTCTTTCCACTTTTCTGTGGAAAGACTTATTGTTTTTGTTCTGATTATTATTATTATTATTATTATTATTTTTTTTTTTTTTCTTCCGCCTAATTTTTTTCTTGCGTAGTATTGTTGTTTAATAAGTTGTCGCTTAGATATTTGGAATATGATATCGTATAGTTTATACGCTTTAAAAATTTACAACTGCGTAACAAAATACTTTACGTTGTAAGAGTTATCTCCCCAAACACTGTTTTCCTTGTGGCCACTACTCCTTCGCAACCGTAAAAGATTACCACAAAATTATTTTACCAAATTGCTCGTTACATCTTCAGGATTAGGATTTTAATTTTGACTGAAGCTATCCAGAGACTCCATATGAGAGTTATTCCCCCTTATGTATGTGATATAGGTGATATGCGTTTCTAACTGGTAAACCATAAGTGATAGAGACCTAGGGTCTCTTGATTTGAGATCCTTGGTCCAAAAAAATGAAAATAAGGTCAAGGTCAAAGGTCAAGGTCATATTCTAAAATTTGATTTTGGCTTATTTTCACTTATTTTCAAATACCGTATGACATATCGACAAATATTTTTTCCTAAATTGTTAGTTGCGACATGTCCTTACTTGTATATTTTGGTTGAAAGGGTGCGCATACAATAAATGGGAGTTTTTGTCCATCTTACATTTAGAATTACGCGTAAAGTGGTATTACTCATTAACCAAACATATTAAAGACCTTGGGTCTCATGATTTAAGGTCCTTGGTTTGTGACCTTGAAATTGAGGTCAAGGTCATAGGTTAAAAGGACGTTCTAGATTTTGACCTTTGCTTTAAATTTATATAAATACATCATACAGCCATAGGAACTAACATTTTAAACTGATTTTTCATATTTCAATATCAAAATAGCTCTTTACTAGTGGAAAGACCTTCAATTGTTCTCTGAACAATTGGTTTTTAATTATTTTTTTTTTTTTTCTTCCGCCTAATTTTTTTTCTTGCGTATTATTGATGTTTCAAAAGATGTCGCTTAGATATTTGGAATATGGTATCGTATAGTTTATATGCTTTAAAACTTTACAACTGTGTAACAAAATACTTTACGTTGTAAGAGTTATTTCCCCAAACACTGTTTTTCTTGTGGCCACTACTCCTTCGCAACCGTTAAAGATTACGACAAATTTATTTTACCAAATTGCTCGTTACATCTTCAGGATTAGGATATTCATTTGGACCGAAGCTTTACGGAGACTCCATATGAGAGTTATTCCCCCTTTTCCATTTAATTAAGTGATATGCATTTCTAAATGGTAAACCATAAGTGATAAAGACATAGGGTCTTTAGATTTGGGGTCCTTGGTCGAAAATAATAAAAATGAGGTCAAGGTCAAAGGTCAAGGTCATATTCTAAATTTTGATTTTGGCTTATTTTCATTTATTTTCAAATACCTTATGACATATCGACAAATAATTTTTCATAAATTGTTAGTTGCGACATGTCCTTACTTGTATATTTTGATTGAAAGGGTGCGCAGACAATAAATGGGAGTTTTTGCCCATCTTACATTTAGAATTACGCGTAAAGTGATATTACTAATAAACCAAACATATTAAAGACCTTGGGTCTTTTGATTTAAGGTCCTTGGTTTGTGAACTTGAAATTGAGGTCAAGGTCATAGGTTGATATGACGTTCTAGATTTTGACCTTTGCTTTAAATTCATATAAATACATCATAAAGCCATAGGAACTAACATTTTAAACTGATTTTTAATATTTCAATATCAAAATAGATCTTTACTAGTGGAAAGACCTACAATTGTTCTCTGAACAATTGGTTTTTAATTTTTTTTTTTTTTTTTCTTCCGCCTAATTTTTTTCTTGCGTAGTATTGATGTTTCAAAAGATGTCGCTTAGATATTTGGAATATGATATTGTAAAGTGTATGCGCTTTTAAAACTGACAACTGCGTTACCAAATACTTTGCGTTGTAAGAGTTATCTCCCCAAACACTGTTTTTCTTGTGGCCACTACTCCTTCACAACCGTAAAAGATTACGACAAATTTATTTTACCAAATTGCTCGTTACATCTTCAGGATTAGGCAATTCATTTGGACCGAAGCTTTCCAGAGACTCCATATGAGAGTTATTTCCCCTTATGTAAATGATATAAGTAATATGCATTTCTAACTGGTAAACCATAAGTGATAGAGACCTAGGGTCTTCCGATTTGAGGTCCTTGGTCCTAAAAAATGAAAATGAGGTCAAGGTCAAAGGTCAAGGTCATGTTCTAAATTTTGATTTTTGCTTATTTTCACTGATTTTCAAATACCGTATGACATATCGACAAATAATTTTTCATAAATTGTTAGTTGCGACATGTCCTTACTTGTATATTTTGGTTGAAAGGGTGCGCAGATAATAAATGGGAGTTTTTTGCCCATCTTATATTTAGGTTTACCCGTAAAGTGATATTACTCTTTAACCAAACATATTAAAGACCTAGGGTCTTTTGATTTAAGATCCTTGGTTTGTGACCTTGAAATTGAGGTCAAGGTCATAGGTTAATAGGACGTTCTAGATTTTGACCTTTGCTTTAAATTGATATTAATACATCATAAAGCCATAGGAACTAACATTTTAAACTGATTTTTCATATTTCCATATCAAAATAGATCTTTACTAGTGGAAAGACCTTCAATTGTTCTCTGAACAATTGGTTTTTAATTTTCTTTTTCTTTTTTTGCAATAACCTTATTTTCTACTTTTTGGCCTTGACCTTATGGTATGTTTCTATTTTTAGCAATAGATCTAGGTTTTGTGATAGTACCATCAGTATTATATGGATTTACTGTTTGTTTTTATTTTTATGAATAATCTGATATTTGTTTCTATTTTTAGCAATAGATCTAGGTTTTGTGATAGTACCATCAGTATTATATGGATTTACCTCACCCAAACTATGGCTTGGACTGTTATTTATATCCTTGGCTTTAGTTGGACTAGATACTCATGCAGTCCATTTACAGAATGTTGTGTCAGCATTACTTCATCTCCTACCAGAAAAATATCGATTCCGATGGAAGTTTAAATACATAATGGCGGGATCTGTGTGTCTACTTATATCATTGCTTAGCATTATAACTGTTACTCAGGTGAGAATCTTATCTAAATTACCAAGTAATAATTTGTAATCATGCTCTTTTCGGTTTTCTGTACATTGATATTAAAATATATGCCGCTAGACACAATGAGAAGCTTTTAAGTGGGTGATCCCAGTAAACAAGCAAAAAGTGGCTGAAATTAGAAAAATTCTATACATAGAAAACCAGAAAATCTGTTTATCATGCTATTTCTATAGGATCTCAGTCATAACACTTTACTCTGTACTTGAAGTACAAAATTTGTACTCATAAGACCAAATCCTGCATTTTGATAAGTTGAAGTCTGAAAATGATAAATCTATTAAAAAATTGTTTCGACCAGAAAGCTAATTTTTTCTTCACAGTTAGACAGTTTAACATTTGGTTTTCTTGATACAAGTAATTTTTTTTTTTAGTTTTTATTTTATAAGCATGAACACCAGTTTTGTTCTGGCCACTAATAAGTGTCTTGTTTGACTCAAATGAGACTTGCAAAACAAAATGGTTTTATTCAGTATTTTTTTATATTTTCAGTCTTTGACAAATACAGAAATTGTTGCTCCAGGTAATGGAATGGTATACATAGAATTCTCTTAACATAACCATCATTGAATCTTTTGCCCTAATGATTAGCAATCAACATTTTATATTTTCAGGCAGGTTTATACATTTCATTTTACTGGATGAACAGTGTGACAAAATTTTCATTGTTTTTCATCACTTTATGTGAATGCATGTTGTTAGCGTGGGTATATGGTGCCCAGCGGGTGTGGAATAATATTGCTGACATGACAGGCAGTACAGATTCTCCCTGGTGGAAGATAACATGGCAATTTCTTACTCCAGCAGTTATACTGGTAAGATTGTAACTTATAGAATAAAACGGTTTAGAATTTATGCATTCTGGGTAATATTTAAAAAAAAAAAACGCACAACAAGAACATTTTTATTAACTATCAACAGCTTAAAACAATGGAGAATAAATCAGTGATGTGAAATTATTCTCATTTTATGGTACAATTAAATCACCCTTGATCTAAGATTCTGAAACAGCAAATTAGATAATAGGGTTTATTTTGTACATACAGATTTCTACATTCTTTAAAGAAACTTTTTTCAGTCATAAATGTCAAATTAAATCAAAGTGTGTTTTTTTTTATACAAATAGTTCAATTATTTGTTCATTAAACGCTTCTCATTCAGGTTAAACATTATTAAGAAAACAAATTGAAAAAAGAAATAATAAAGGAGAAGGTTCACAAAGGGTTAAAATTGGCCCTGAATTTTTTATGTTTTTTAACTCAGTCCGAAAAATTACAAATTTCACATAGAAATACTTGTGATAATACAGTCGATTCCACTTAATTGCATACCGCTTAATATCATAATTCGGTTAATTGCATACTTTTCTCCTGCACAAAACCATTTCCCATTCATCTAATGTTAAATTGTCCGGTTATATGCATAGCCTTACAAGTGGCATTTCGGTTAATTGCATAGAAAATAATCGCCAGCTAGATATGCTTAATTAAAACTGACGAGATTTTTGACCGGAAACGGCAATTTGGTAAGTATATTTTTCTTGAATGCATCATTATTTTGCCTTATTATTTCACATTTACTTTGTGTTATTTAAATAAAGTTTTAAAACAGTTTCTTTCGTGTTTATATGATTATAAAAAAGTCCTCGATGTGTACACAGGTAAAGTTTCCCATATTCTATTTTAAGCCTCGAGGTCATACAAATGTCAGTCAGCTGATGGTTGTAAAAACACAACCATTCTATGATCTTCTATTTCCAAAGGTGTTAATTATTGATTGGGTTTCAAACATTGTTCATAGATTACATTTTTGGTGAATTTTTAAAACATTAACGCCTGCTAATTATCGATCATTATCCAATGTGTTAATCTCGTAATTCGGCTAGGGGTGATCTACATTTATGTTAAATATTACAGGACATTTATATATGGTTGAAGAATTTTATAAATCAATCTTTCATTTTTAATATTTTTTTAAAAGAACATTTACTTCCCATTATTATATTTTCTAACTTTCAACATTCGTATCCAGCAAATAACCCGTACAGGGCCCCATTACCTGTTAACTGCTTTGCATATACGAGATCATACGAAACTAACGAGGTTAAAGTAACAGTGTTACATCACTGTGCAATCGGTAAATACTGCATATCAAAGGGAGTTCATTACACATTTATTGTTTAAAATGATTAAAAAATGTGTACCATTGTTAAACAGTTTGTTTTAATCAAAGCGTAAGGGGTCATCCATAATTGTCAACCATTTTCCAAAGTGTACAAAACGTACACTTGGGGGGAGGGGGTTAAAAAATCAACATTTTTACCGTACGCTTTTTTTTTTCTTTCCTGAATTTATTTCGTTCCCGTAGGGAAGGTCGATGTATAAAATCGAGAATTGACTTGGGTGTGTTTCTCTTCTTATTTCTTCTTTATTATTTTCACTTGATGATATTTATTTCGATATCATAATTCTCCTCAATCCGGATTGAACGATTAAAAGATCAAATCATATAAAAACTAAATCTTTCAAAAATGTAAACTTGTAAATTTTTTAAACAAAAAGTTTGCAAGCATTTCTCGGTATTCTCAATTTCACCTGCTTTATTATAGATCGTTATCGTTTCACTCTGTTTAATAAACAAAACTGATGGAAACACTAAATTCTTTGAATGTTTTGATTTTGACAAGACACCATTTTGTGAAAAGATTTTATACTGGTCCTTCGATTAATTTCCTTGTAATGTATTCCAAAACAGTAAACCGGAAGTAAACTTTTTTTTCTTAGTATAAGCCTCCTTTAATTAGGAGCACCTCCATATGAAGTTTAACCTTAACCTTAAAAATTATCCAATATATGTACACGTTACAGTATATATACACAAACGATAATAGTGCCATGAATGGCATATTTACAGGGACTTTTTAAATAGAAATACAGGCGGGAAATTTAAAAACTTAAAATGTTTTAAAACATTACACTTTTATCGATTGCTGTCTTAAGCTCTGATTCCATCAACAACTGTCAGTCCATACTTTACCAATGCAATATAACCATGCATTTCCCTTTCTTTGATTCTTTGCATAGTTTATGTGCCCTTTTGTTAATCTTTTGCATGCTCTATGTGCCCTTTTTCATTGGAGTTCCCACTGTGTGATAGGGGAAACACTAATATTTGAACTCTTTATTCTAACAAAACACAAGCATCACAGATAGATGTCATCAAATAAAACAGTCAGAGATGTTTTAGTTTATTTTCAATGCAAATTTCTATATTAAACTAAAATATAATAAACAGGATCTTTTTTTTTATTAAGAATGATTGATTGCTCTCTTGAAATCTGAAAATGGTTGATGTACACTTTTTGAGGGAGGGTGGGGGGTCTGAAAAAGAGTACGTTTTGTACACTTTGGAAAATGGTTGACAATTATGGATGACCCCTAACAATGTAATGTGTACATCCGGGTCATAGAAACAAATCTATTTTTAGAAAATTTTATTTTCGTATCACAGCCACAGGTAAAGGAAAAGTCGGTACTTAAATAAACTAAAAACAAAATGTGTTTACAAACTTTATTGAAAGAATGCACAATGAAATAAAATGAATGACACTAGACAAATAACTTTTATTGGAATAAATAAGCATTCCATATGTTGTAAGTGGATTATGGACGTTCATCTTTCTTCAGGGATTTCCTTTACTGATCTGCACTACCGATGTTATTTGACTCCGTAATTTGGCATTTCGGATATTAGCATACTCCGCTTTATTGCATAATTTCGTCTGACAAATAGGCTATGCAAATAACCGGAATGTACTGTACTACTAAGACAAAAATATTTTTTGTGGCACTTTCCTTTTCTATTTATGAAGCAATGACCACTTAAATGAGCATAATTTGGTTTAAAAGGTCAATTTTGGTACTTTTTGTCCATAATTTCAATTGTTTTTGGCATAATTAACCTTGGCCTCCATCTACGATCCAAAAAGTTTCAATATTGATGAAATCTATATCAAAATTGGAATCTTTTGGTTACAACACATTTTGGATCGTAAGTGGCGGCCAATGTGTTTCAAAAGCTTTTAGGTCTGAAAAATGGGCTTACTTTTGGCAAATATCTTGTACTCTTATGAAAAGAACTGATATATTTAGCATTTATACTCTGTAAATAAACCCATTTACGAACTAAATTGAGACCTTTTTGGTGTTTTATGATAAAGTTGATATTTTAGGCCATTTTGTGCCATTAGTGAACCTTGTCCTTTCTAGCAAGTGAAAATCTGAGTAAAAATTAATGAATTACCTCCCTTTGACCATTTGATATTTCAGACATTGATCATTCTAACCATTATGACAGACTCAGTATTACAGTACAAGTTATATGAGTATCCATCTCTCACTAAACAGATAAGCTGGTGTATAACATTCATTCCATTGTTACCACTGTTATATGCTGCAGTTCTATGCTACAGAAATGATTTCTCATCCTTCAGACAAGCAAGTATTATAACTTTAAATTATCAGATTACCTATTAGAAACAGAATTATAAAAGAGATATTGTGTATTTTAATCGCATAACAGTCAGTTATTTATCAGATATTACACCAAAAACAACAAATAAAGATGTAATGGCTGTTCTTCATCTTAAAGTCACACTGAAGTCTTCAAAATTGAGCTAAAGTCACTGATTTAAGCAGAATTCCTGTTGCTCATCAATAATACTTCACTTTTACATTGTAGACTTACATAGATGCCAGAAAGTATTATTTTTACTTTACATCACATGAACTAAAAGTTGTATTCATATAGTGAAGATTTTATCAAAAAAGGAATATAGAAAATAGTAAAATATCAAAAATTCAAAACTCTGATTAAAATTCAAAATGGAAAATCCACAATCAAATGGCAACATTTCAAGCTCATACACATCAAATGAATGGATAACAACTCAGTCTTTTAGGTTGATATTTTTTTTACATTTTAAGTGTTTTTACATTTTACCATATAGTGGGTGTAAAACTTAGCAATTTTCACTTAAAAAGGTTTGAAAAATATTTTGGTGGCTATTATTTTGGCGAATTCAAAACTTTTATCAATTCCTTCATATGTGCACTATTAAATTGGCGGAATTATTTTGGCCATGACTATATCCGCAAAAATTTACACCCGGTGAAAATAACTTGGATACAGTATATTAAGTGGCTGTTCTGTTTACCATTACTTATTATTTTACAAATAATGCTTTCTTACAACATATGATGTTCATTTCTGTTAGTACATCTAGCTAGTAACTTATCATTTCTGACAACATGGGAGACAACTCTTCATATTATTATGATGGCATGCTGTTTGGCATCTCATAAAAAAAAGTGGCTTTATGTAACTGTTTACACTTTCATTCCAAACACAGTTAAAGGAGAGAAATCAAATATGAAGGGACATCATCTTGTTTATGCTACAATTAAAGTTCAGTGATTGTAGTTATGAGGGCAACACATATAAATATCATGAATGAATTTTTTGTTGGAAATGATCAATCAATATTTTTCTGGGGGAAATCTTTGGTTGATTTGATAGAAAAAAGGCACATTTGTAGAAGCAAGTCATGTTTGCATAAGAAATTGAGTAAAAATAAACTGACATAAAAAATAGAACAATATTCATTAAAGATTTTTTTTTTCTAATCTTATTTTGATGACAAATGGGATTTTGAGAGATTATTTCAAATATGTCATTTGCTTTTTGAAGTCATAAAACACAGCTTTGGTTATTTCAGTGGTATTCTAGGAGCATAAATTCAATATTTCTTTGAAGAGAGATTCTCTTTGTAGTCATTGTGTAGTCACTGCTAATTGAAACAATTTGAGCTAGAGTTACTTCCCCTTTGTCACTGTTGAAGGTTTAAGTGTACAAATGTCTAATCAGCAAATTTCAGATAGATTCACTGAAAAAGCTTTTGATGTCCCATTTATGGGCATTATGTTTTCTAGTCTGTGCCTCGGTCTGTCTGTTTGTTTGTTCGTCCGTTTGTCCATCTGTCCTGTTTCAGGTTAAAGTTTTGGTTATAGTTTTTGGTCGAGGTAGTTTTTTATGAAGTTGAAGTCTGATCAACCTGAAACTTAGTAAACATGTTCCCTATGATATGATCTTTCTAATTTAAATGCCAAATTAGAGATTTTATCCCATTTTCACAGTCAACTGAACATAGAAAATGATAGTGCGAATTGGGCATCCATGTACTTGGGACACAAGTCATTCTTGTTTTTTTTTAAATTCTAGCTTTATTCATCACTACAAGCTAGTATGGATCTCATATCAGACTAGTGTGTATTGCATGTTAGTTAGTCAAATTGGCTGCCAATGAAATCTCTCCAACTCAAATTACAATATTTTGAAATTTATTTATTATCTTTAAAAAAAAAATGGTTTGAATTTGCTGAATTTGTTAGGTATGAATAAAAAAAAATATTCAATAGAACATAATCATTATGAATTTATGTATACTTAAAAGAATACATTCTTTTTATGATAAACAGCAATTTGATGGTACAACCAAAAACTAAAATATTTGTTATATTTTAGAAGTACAAGGACCTGACAAAGACTCCAACTGATTGGGGTCCAGGACCCTTAGGAAACCAGGAACCAGGGACTGAACCTCCGGACTATGTCATCTGCACCCCAGACATCTTCAGACCAGAGACTGGACTAGCTTTACTCACTGCTAACCTGTACATACCTAATCTGAAAGGACTAATAGATTTAGAGGTAGGTTAAATCATAAATACAATTTTTTGCATGATGTAGCTTTGTACTGTGATGTGTCAATATTTGATAAATTTTTCTGTACAAAATCTTTAACACGCAATACTATGTAGAATTATAAAAAGTTTGCCAATGAAACCCCTGGTTTTATTGGTAACTAACAATTCAGGGAAGAACCTTAATGCCATTGTTGTAACATTAAGGTGCTTTGTTAACAGCTACTAGTGAATTAAAGTATCTAAAGTTGGGGAAAAAAAAGGACAAAGTCTTTGAACACATAAAGAGTTATCTATTCCAAAAGTGGTTTGAAAGTGCCTATAAAAGTCGTATCTTCTTCAAACTTTGATTGATTTTGGTATTGATGAGGTAAAGTTCAAGGTCACAGCAGTTGTTGATTAGTTTGAAATTTGACATGTTTAGAGTTTTTACTTGCCATGAGTAACATAGTAGGGACCACAATTTGTACAGGAACTGCTTATGGTGTTGTTCGTCGATGTTCGATCTGGTTATTCTGTAGAATCTGTTCATGTGTTGCACCATCTTCTGTGAAGTGTTGTTTGCCTGGGTTTTTTTTCCATTATGGGTTGATTGCCTCCTTAGTATCTTTCCATTTCTTTTTTTCAGAATTTTGACTTTCGCATAATATTTTCTAATAAGGTGTATATGTACTTCTGATAAACCATTGATGCTATTAGAAATGTGTTTGCATCAAGATTTAAATATCCTATTTTCAATAGAATTTCAAGGTCTCATTCAAAAGTCATTATTTTATGAATTTGAAGTTATAATACTATTCTCTGAGTAGTTGAAGGAATGAACAGCTGTTTTAATGCTCCTAACTTCCAAAACTTGCAGTAGCATCCCACCTAGAAAATTATTGAAAAAACAAGGGGAGACATATACCAATATCTGGATGTCTTCTTGTTTTTATAATTTTCTCTATTTTCATGATACACATTTTACCACAAAAACTTACCTTTTACAATCATTTCAATATCCTTTGAATGCATTGTACAAGGCTATGAAATGTGAATATTAAACTCAGGGAATACGAGAATTTATCGGGTCAATAAAATTCATATCGGGTGAGGCGAAGCGAAACCCGATATGAATTTTATTGACCCGATAACTTCTGTATTAGGACAATTGAACACTGTGTAACGAATTTATCCTGTTTTGTTATATTACAAATTATTATATTCAAATTCAATATCAGAACAATATCATGAAATATATTGAAGGTATTTAATCTAAAACTGTTAAAAATAAAAAAATATTAGGACTATAACAACTATAGCAACTCAACTTTGTTTTCTTTTTTATTAGGTCAATGGCATAAGGGAGATAATCCCAATTGACGTAATAAATAAGGGAGATAATTCCTATTGACGTAATAAAAAATTGTACTGAAATTTTTTAAGACAATATCAGCCAATCAAATTGCGAGAAATTACTCTAAATCAGGATAATAAACTGCCTCATTTATGACCCAAAATTCTCACATAAAAATAACTTATACAGTTCATCTTTTGTGAGTTTTATGGTCCCTTGTTTCTGCTCGATAGAGTCACAATTAAGTAAGGTTTGATATATTAAATTATTAATGTTTTTAAGAATTTTCATATGTAGCATTTCATTGTATCAAGCCCATAACTGTTCATGATACATTAGATATACAATGACATTTTCAAATTTCCTGTACTTTGAATAGATTATTATTTTATAGGAATAGTGCATCACACTTTTATGCACCATCTTAGTCAATAAATTTGATAAGTACTTATAATGTTATTTGATACTGTCAAAATTGTTTTCAGTTTTTTGCAAAATTAGTGCTTTAAGGGGGCTCCTAGGTATAAATCAATTTTTTTTTCTAATATAGGATTTCGCTATATTTTTTTTATAAATGAACTTTATCATATACTTAAAAGAAAAATGAAATAAAAAAATGGGGTCACCGTTCATTTAAGCTCACAATCTGCCTCCGGAAGAAGTATACATTTTTGTTAATGTCCTTTTTCTGTTGAACTAATAGGAGAAAAAGAGGTAATACCGAAATAAAAAAATAACCTAATTACAAAAATCGCTTAAGGTGGTACCTAACACTTTCACTAAAATTAATTTGGCTCGTTTAATTATAATAAAATTTTGACAAAGTATTCACTTTGACCCTTTAACAAATATATAAAAATTTCAAAAATTTTGAACCAACCATTTTAGAAAAATTACACTGGTTATATAGCAGTTTGACAAACACCAATTTTGATCATTGAGAAGCTTAATATTCCCTTTACAACACAACGTAATTAAAACGTTTAGCTGACATTACAGAGTTATCTCCCTGTAGTGTTAGGTACCACCTTAAATTTTACAATTATTTAGTTTATGTACAGCTTATATGAAAACAATAATAAAAAATATAGGTCACCGATGAGTTAAAAAAGATATTTCAAATTTAATGCCAAAAAATGGCATTTTTGCACCAAAGGGAGATAATTTGGAGCTTTTTCAATGCTATAAACATTTTAAAAGTCATGTGGGGCCAAACCGAATCGATTTTTTGGGTTGATTTTTTTACCATAAAATTATCATAAAGTAATAATAGTGTAATAAATAAAATTTGTAATGAAAAAATAAAGGTTCAATTTATTGCTGAAATTATTGTACCCACGAGCCACCTTAAGCTACTAAATGATACAGTATCTTGCAATATATGTGTTGTAGCTATAAAATTGAGGCAATAGTCTTTAACTGTTGGTAAAAAAAAACTGAGGGAATCTGTTGAACTTCAGAAGGAAAAAAACGGATGTGTCTACAGGGGGTTTATTGCTATGTATGCATCACCAGCCTTGAAAACAATATTTACAGATAAATGGTCAAATTTTAGAGATCTACAGATCGAAAGGTTTTTGTACTGACATGACTTCAATGATGCATTTCAGTTAACAAAATTTGAAATTGTACCAAAACCAATTTCCTCATTCGAAGTTGAAAGATTTGACTGATAAATTAGACCATTTTGTTGTTTTTTGCTCTCATCATTTTTTACATTCAAAACTTTGGGTATTATTCGTATGTGTGTTCCAATTGTACAAAGACAATTTCACTATAAGACTCACATTTCTGTTTTGGGACCTATCTCTTTCATAAACCTATGAAGAATTATGCCAAAGCGATTGCTATTCATAACACATTTTCAATGATTGTTTTAGATAAGTTATATTGAATAACTTTGCACACCCTCACTATATTTCAGTAAAAATCATGTAATGGTAATTCTTTTCTATTGATTTTGAAGATTGAAACTCATATTTAGTTCGAGATTACAAATTTTACAGTTTTCCTATGCTTTAGGATTTCAGTTTATACTTCATTGGGACACTTTTTGACAAGTTAGAAAAAAATGTCTAACAGTATAATTTCAGTCTTACCATTGGAGAATATTATATTAGGAAATAAAGCTGAATGAGAGGTAAACAAATAGAGTAAAAGTTTATGTCACACTTTGGATATATATAAAAATAGTAAGAAGTGCATGGTATACTAGGGGTATACTAAAAAGTAAGAAGTTCATACCATAAAGGAGGTAAACAAAAGGAGAAAAAGGTCATAGCAAATTGGGTGTATACAAAAAGACTAAAGTATTTCATGTCACAATTTGAGTATGCAAATAGCGTAAGAGTTTTTGTAACACTTGAAAGAGTAAAATGTTCATGTCATACAGGGTATACAAAAAGAGTAAGATGTCCATGCTGCACTTTGGATATATAAATAACTTAAACGTTCCTGCCACAAAAGTGTAAGAAGTTCATGCCATACTAAGGTTAAACAAAAAGAGTAAGAAATTCATGCCATACTGGGGATATACAAAAAGAGTAAGAAGTTTATGCCATACTGAGGTTAAACAAAAAGAGTAAGAAGTTCATGCCACACTGAGGTTATACAAAAAGAGTAAGAAGTTCATGCCATACTGTGTTTATACAAAAAGAGTAAGAAGTTCATGCCATACTGAGGTTAAACAAAAAGAGTTAGTTGTTCATACCATACTGGGGATATAAAAAAAAGAGTAAGAAGTTCATGCCATACTGAGGTTAAACAAAAAGAGTAAGAAGTTCATGCCACACTGAGGTTATACAAAAAGAGTAAGAAGTTCATGACATACTGGGGTTATACAAAAAGAGTGAGAAGTTCATGCCATACTGAGGTTAAACAAAAAGAGTAAGAAGTTCATGCCACACTGAGGTTATACAAAAAGAGTAAGAAGTTCATGACATACTGGGGTTATACAAAAAGAGTAAGAAGTTCATGACATACTGAGGTTATACAAAAAGAGTAAGAAGTTGTTGCCATACTGTGTTTATACAAAAAGAGTAAGAAATTCATGCCATACTGGGGATATACAAAAAGAGTAAGAAGTTCATGCCATACTGGGGATATACAAAAAGAGTAAGAAGTTTATGCCATACTGAGGTTAAACAAAAAGAGTAAGAAGTTCATGCCACACTGAGGTTATACAAAAAGAGTAAAAAGTTCATGACATACTGGGGTTATACAAAAAGAGTAAGAAGTTTATGCCATACTGAGGTTAAACAAAAAGTGTAAGAAGTTCATGCCACACTGAGGTTATACAAAAAGAGTAAGAAGTTCATGACATACAGGGGTTATACAAAAAGAGTAAGAAGTTCATGCCATACTGGGGATATACAAAAAAGAGACTGAGGTTATACAAAAAGAGTAAGAAGTTCATGACATACTGGGGTTATACAAAAAGAGTGAGAAGTTCATGCCATACTGAGGTTAAACAAAGAAGAGTAAGAAGTTCATGCCACACTGAGGTTATATAAAAAGAGTAAGAAGTTCATGACATACTGGGGTTATACAAAAAGAGTAAGTTCATGACATACTGAGGTTATACAAAAAGAGTAATAAGTTCTTGCCATACTGTGTTTATACAAAAAGAATAAGAAATTCATGCCATACTGGGGATATACAAAAAGAGTAAAAAGTTCATGCCATACTGGGGATATACAAAAAGAGTAAGAAGTTTGCCATACTGAGGTTAAACAAAAAGAGTAAGAATTCATGCCACACTGAGGTTATACAAAAAGAGTAAGAAGTTCATGACATACTGGGGTTATACAAAAAGAGTAAGAAGTTTATGCCATACTGGGTTCATACAAAAAGAGTAAGAAGTTCATGCCACACTGAGGTTATACAAAAAGAGTAAGAAATTCATGACATACTGGGGTTATACAAAAAGAGTGAGAAGTTCATGCCATACTGAGGTTAAACAAAAAGAGTAAGAAGTTCATGCCACACTGAGGTTATACAAAAAGAGTAAGAAGTTCATGACATACTGGGGTTATACAAAAAGAGTGAGAAGTTCATTCCATACTGAGGTTAAGCAAAAAGAGTAAGAAGTTCATGCCACACTGAGGTTATACAAAAAGAGTAAGAAGTTCATGCCATACTGGGGATATACAAAAAGAGTAAGAAGTTTATGCCATACTGAGGTTAAACAAAAAGAGTAAGAAGTTCATGACATACTGGGGTTATACAAAAAGAGTGAGAAGTTCATGCCATACTGAGGTTAAACAAAGAAGAGTAAGAAGTTCATGCCACACTGAGGTTATATAAAAAGAGTAAGAAGTTCATGACATACTGGGGTTATACAAAAAGAGTAAGTTCATGACATACTGAGGTTATACAAAAAGAGTAATAAGTTCTTGCCATACTGTGTTTATACAAAAAGAATAAGAAATTCATGCCATACTGGGGATATACAAAAAGAGTAAAAAGTTCATTCCATACTGGGGATATACAAAAAGAGTAAGAAGTTTGCCATACTGAGGTTAAACAAAAAGAGTAAGAATTCATGCCACACTGAGGTTATACAAAAAGAGTAAGAAGTTCATGACATACTGGGGTTATACAAAAAGAGTAAGTTCATGACATACTGAGGTTATACAAAAAGAGTAATAAGTTCTTGCCATACTGTGTTTATACAAAAAGAATAAGAAATTCATGCCATACTGGGGATATACAAAAAGAGTAAAAAGTTCATTCCATACTGGGGATATACAAAAAGAGTAAGAAGTTTGCCATACTGAGGTTAAACAAAAAGAGTAAGAATTCATGCCACACTGAGGTTATACAAAAAGAGTAAGAAGTTCATGACATACTGGGGTTATACAAAAAGACTGAGAAGTTTATGCCATACTGGGTTCATACAAAAAGAGTAAGAAGTTCATGCCACACTGAGGTTATACAAAAAGAGTAAGAAGTTCATGACATACTGGGGTTATACAAAAAGAGTGAGAAGTTCATGCCATACTGAGGTTAAACAAAAAGAGTGAGAAGTTCATGCCACACTGAGGTTATACAAAAAGAGTAAGAAGTTCATGACATACTGGGGTTATACAAAAAGAGTGAGAAGTTCATTCCATACTGAGGTTAAGCAAAAAGAGTAAGAAGTTCATGCCACACTGAGGTTATACAAAAAGAGTAAGAAGTTCATGCCATACTGGGGATATACAAAAAGAGTAAGAAGTTTATGCCATACTTAGGTTAAACAAAAAGAGTAAGAAGTTCATGACATACTGGGGTTATACAAAAAGAGTAAGAAGTTTATGCCATACTGGGTTCATACAAAAAGAGTAAGAAGTTCATGCCACACTGAGGTTATACAAAAAGAGGAAGAAGTTCATGCCATACTGAGGTTAAACAAAAAGAGTAAGAAGTTCATGCCACCGTGAGGTTATACAAAAAGAGTAAGAAGTTCATGACATACTGGGGTTATACAAAAAGATTGAGAAGTTCATTCCATACTGAGGTTAAGCAAAAAGAGTAAGAAGTTCATGCCACACTGAGGTTATACAAAAAGAGTAAGAAGTTCATGCCATACTGGGGATATACAAAAAGAGTAAGAAGTTCATGCCACACTGAGGTTATACAAAAAGAGGAAGAAGTTCATGCCATACTGGGGTTATACAAAAAGAGTAAGAAGTTCATGACATACTGAGGTTATACAAAAAGAGTAAGAAGTTCGTGCCATACTGTGTTTATACAAAAAGAGTAAGAAGTTCGTGCCATACTGTGTTTATACAAAAAGAGTAAGAAATTCATGCCATACTGGGGTTATACAAAAAGAGTAAGAAGTGCATGCCATACTGAGGTTATACAAAAAGAGTAAGAAGTTCATGCCATACTGAGTTTATACAAAAAGGGTAAATTGTTCATGCCATACTGGGGATATACAAAAAGAGTAAGAAGTTCATGTCATACTGAGCTTATACAAAAAGAGTAAATTATTCATGCCATACTGGAGATCTACAAATAGAGTAAGAAGTTCATGCCATACTGAGGTTATACAAAAAGATTAAATTGTTCATACCATACTGGGGATATACAAAAAGAGTAAAAAGTGCATGTCATACTGGGGTTATACAAAATGAGTAAGAAGTTCATGCCATACTGAGGTTATACAAAAAGAGTAAGAAGTTCATGTCATACAGGAGTTATACAAATAAAGTAAGAAGTTCATGCCAAACTAGGGATATACAAAAAGAGTTCTTTCAAAAAAAAAGATTTGAGCAGAGCAATTCAACAAAAAGAAAAGATTGTAAAGTCATTACTGCTATACAAACTTTCCTCTTTTTGGATAAGGTAGCTGCTCTAAAATCTTAAGCAATAGATCTATTTGAAAAAGATGTTGTTAGCTAAAAGGACGCTTACAGTATTATTTACATCATTTCATGATAACAGTTTTGTTTGAGATTTAAAGACAATGTTGTTTTGTGAATGTGATCTCAAGAGGAACACATATATCAAATCTTAAAAATATAAATAGACTTCGTAAATATTAATGTTAACATAAGGAAAAAAGAAATTATATTAAATTTATTTTAAGTTATAAGTATATATGTTTGAATAATAATTGTGATTTAAAATCAAAATATTTCTCCCAATTCATGTTTAATTTACCATGTTAAAGCAAGGCCAATAGTGGAGAATAATAGCTGTTTACGTTTGTAATTTATAAAAACACAATATAGACGTATAGATGAACTCTACACCTTAGATTTTGGCCAAATTTTTACCATAAAATTTTGTTTAAAACCATTAGACCATTAAATGTTTACAAATTCAGCGGAATTCAAATCAAATAAAGTAAAACAAATTTTTACTTCAGATGATAAAAGAGAAATCTTATGAATATAACTGTATATTACACGATTGACAAATAGAGACTTAAATTTCGGATTAGTTTACAATTCAAACAAACTTTGATTGTTGTAAAAGGTAGGTTTTTATATTTGCTTAGTAAAGAACTTTGTATTTTATCAAGATAGACTTCTAAAGGTATCTAAACAGATTTATTTAAAAGTGCATGTTTAATTATCATTAATTAAATTTATTTCTTAAATAAATGATGTTTAATTTTAGATTGTTGAATAAATATATGGTGAGGGATATCTTTTGAATAGTTTGAACTTTTGTATCTAACAGCAATGATTTCTGATACATGTGAGAGTTTGTTGAGTGATAAATAAAATTGAAAATACAAAGTTTGAATGGTAGCAACCATTGATGAAGTAAAATTTATAGATTGAAACAGGTTTAGTGTACTGGAAAGCCAAGGTCTCATTTTCTGTTTAATAATTCATGGACTGATTACACTGTGTATTCATTTATTTTTGCAGGTATCAATTTTTGTTAATTGAGGAAAACTTGCATGTATGACGTCCTCAAGATGTCTTTCTTGGTTTAGTTGTGTTTTCTAGTTGATAAAATTGAGAATGGAAATAGGGAATGTCTGTCAAAGAGACAACAACCCGATGTTTACCCTATGTCTCATTTTATTGATAGCTTTTCCTATTTTAGATTTTAATTGGATTGAATTATCAATTGTCTGCCTGTATAATAGCTGATGCAGATTAAGATTTCTAGATGTCTTCTATAATTTTGAATTGTGTGTTGTAGTAATTTGTTTTCTGAGTTTCCAATAGTCCATGCACAATTCTTTATTGCTTAATTGAAGTAAATTTTTTTGCAAAAGTAGCAAAAGGGATTGGACACCAATAGTGATGTCCTCTCCCTAAACTTTATTGCTATTGGAACAAGCCTCAGTTGATGAAATAAAAACAAGTCTTATAAACTATTAAACTTTATAGTTATTACGTCAATAGAGCTCATCTGTAAAATATTTATTTCTCAATGTAGAACTTGTGAGGCCCCTTTATGACATTAATGATTCAATCATATTTACCATTAAAGGATTCTCCTATTTATCTTTGAATTTTATCATCAATATCAATATTATTTTGATAATCTGCTACACTACTTTCTTATAGATGTAAAATAGCTGGATCAAAGATCAAGTATTTTGCGGCATTCTTTAAATATTTTTTTTAAATCATACAATATTATGTGATTTTTAGATTATATAATTTTCTATATCAAGTGTTGCTAAGTCAGAAAGAAGGCTTACAGTGAAAATTTGCGTCAACATCACGATAGTTAAAAAGCGTGGATCATTGTATTTCTCTAATCTTTTCTGTTTGTGAATTCAACTATGACAAAAACTAGCAAATGTAATTGAAAAACTTGTCTGTCCTCACACCTGAAAAATTATGATAGGCTAAATTTAATGTATTCACAATTTCATATTAATCAACGTTGATGTTTATAACAAAATATCTGTAAACTTGGATTACATGCTGCAAATATTAATTTTCTGTTGCATAAAGATTTATTTTATTATTTTATTGACATACATATTAGGATATTTGAACAGAGTGCAAATAATTTAAATGCAATTTGATAATTGTATATAAAATATTTATATGTCAGGGGTTTACGAAGGATGGGGATGAAATAATCTCTAAATACAGAAATGCATTACCTTTTTACACAAGTATTAAAGTTTTAATGTGAATGATGATATTTAGTGCCCCTATTTATTTAAACAATTGAATTTCTTTAAACAAGATATTTTAAAGTGACACATCAAGGCCTTGGTGAAGAGTCTAGTTGCTGACCATGACCTACTTGTATAATAGGTTGTATTCATATCTTGACAATTTGAGCTGATCTGATGAGTCCAGCCCTTAAAGGCCTTTACATTTGATTTTTATGCCCCACCTATAAGGGCATTATGGTTTCGGTCTGTGCATCCATTCGTTTGTTTGTTTGTCCATCCATTCATCTTTCTTTCCTGTTTCAGGTTAAAGTTTTGCATGAATATCAATTATGTGGTCATTTTTATAAATTTCCTGTTTACAAAACTTTGAATTTTTTGAAAAACTAAGGATTTTCTTATCCCAGACATAGATTACCTTAGGCGTATTTGGCACAACTTTTTGGAATTTTGGATCCTCAACGCTCTTCAACTTTGTACTTGTTTGGCTTTATAACTATTTTGATATGAGTGTCACAGATGAGTATGTAGATGAAACGCGCGTCTGGCATACTAAATTATAATCCTGGTACCTTTGATAACTATTTGATCAAGGTAGTTTATGATGAAGTTGAAGTCCAATCAACTTGAAACTTAGTACACATGTTTCCTATGATCTGATCTTTCTAATTTTAATGCTGATTTCACAGTCCACTGAACATGAGTTTTTTAAACCCCACCATATTCTATATGTGCCTGTCTTAAGTAAGCCTGTAAATTTAGTAGTTGTGATTGTTTGCTGTCTGCTATTTATTTTTTCATTTCTTGTTTTGAACATAGTTTGTTTTCTCTTTTGAATTGTTTTGCATTTTGTAACTGTATGTAGAAATGTAATGGTCAAGAATTTAAGGTGGTACCCAACACTTTAACTAAAATTAGTTTGGCTCGTTTAATTTTCTTAAAATTTTGACAAAGTATTTACTTTGACCCTTTGACAAAAATATAAAAATTTCAAAAAATTTGAACCAACCGTTTTATCGGAAAAATTACACAGGTTATATAGCAGTTTGACAAACACTTATTTTGATCATTGAGAAGCTTAATATTCCCTTTTGAACACAACGTCATTAAAACTTTCTGCTGATTTTACAGAGTTATCTCCCTGTAGTGTTAGGTACCACCTTAACTTAGTTGAACATTTAAACTCTTTGTTCAGTTTAACCTTCAAAATCAATGAAAGTTGGTATCTCATGTGAGCTTTATAGGAAATTTGTACTTCAAGTATATAAGTTGAACATTTAAACTCTTTAGTCAGCTAAACCCACAAAATCAATGAAAATTGGTATCTCATGCGAATAACAACAATTCCATGATACATTATATATGTATGCTAAATACAGTACTTGATGAGTAAACTTATAATATATGATTCTTAATTCATGACAGTAAGTAAAGAAATGAATTGGTCAAATTGACTTTGTTGACCTCCCTTTCTGACTTCTTCATGATTTGTTTGGATAGTAAATACGAAAGTTACTCTAAAAAATTATAGATTGTAAACAAAGCTATTACTGATTTATTGGTCCTCTTGACAAATAAACAAATTTCAATTTACAATGAAGTGTCACATTTATACTGAAAAGAATGATGGGACTCACAAAACAGACCTACTCTAATGAGCACCTGGCTACCTTCATCAATAAATGTATCTATATATAGGGGGATTGTATTGTTAAATGATATCAGGAAATAGTTCAAAAAGTTTAAAGAAGTTTCATCAGTCAAATTGTCTTAAGTAGTTGAACTTCTGTATCACAAGCTAGCTTGTAAACACTGAGGTTGTGAGTTTGAATTGACTAGGATTGTCAGTTTTCCTCCTGAAGGTCAGTGGTTTTCTCCATGCACTCTGGCTTTCCTACACCAATGAAATCTGAATGCCACGAAATAGCACAATAGTGTTGAAGGTGGCATTAAACACCAATTAGTCAATTGAAAAACATGGTCATTTTTATTTTTTTCTTCAATTTGTCTAAATGTAAAGTAAAGGGTTTGGTTCTAAAATTTGAAAAAAGGATACAGAAATGAAGATGTGGAATAATTGCCACTTGCCATTTTGAGACAACTCTCCACCAGAGACCAAATGACATAGAAGTTAACAACTATAGTGTAAATAATCCTTCAACAATGAGCAAAGTTTATACCATATAGTTAACTACAAAAGGGCCCGAAATGATGAATGTAAAACAATTCATTATTATGAGAAAACAGTCCAGTATAAACAATTTACCTATGTTACAGTTGTGAACTTTCACTTAGAGACTTTCAAGTGTTCATCAAATACCATAAATTTATTTAAGCCTTGATAAACTTAGTAAAGATATATGACATATAAAATTATTATATTTGTTTTCTCATCATATACTAATTGTTCTACACAAAATTCTCATGCTATTTTTTAACTTAAAAGTACAATAAAGATTTAGTGGCTTATATATTGTTGATAGTGAAAGATCGTAAAAGTACAAATAAAATCAGGATTTTTGTTGTTGTCTTGATTTAATGAATTTCTTTGGTAAGTTCCAATTTCACATTTTCATAATCTTGAAATTTGTATTTTTTTCATCACTAATGATCTTCATGCAGTGTTAATCTCATATCCCCTGGAAGATTCTCAAATATTAATTTTCAGTTTTACAACATGGATTTTGAAATCGCTGACTGCAGGCTGTTATCATTAGTAATGCAAATGATTTTCTTCCTGTTACGTGATATTGTTTTGAAAACAAGGGATATATCTATTTTGTCTAAACTGTATCTTATTTCATTGTTGCATGATGTAATTAAAATTTTAATTGTCATTAAGATCGATAGATGATTTTCATTTTATTATGGAATTGACATTTGATTTCTATAACTACCATATTAGCAATGATATTGAGGGGTATGTTTTACCATGCAACAGCTGGAAATTAAGATAGAGTTATTTAATTTTTTGATATTTTGTTTCCCACCCATAAACTGCTATTGTATTTCAATTAACTGCTGAGTAATTCACATCCATAGCACCACAGTTTGGTCAGTTATTTTTAGTTATTTTTTTGAGGGGGAAGAGTGGGGGGGGGGGGGGGGGTGAAGGTGATGTTTGTCTATTTTTAGCAGTGTTCTGTGGACTTGTTTTGTCTTGTCCTTTTTCCATAGGCGGATCCAGGGGGGCCCTGGGGGCCCCGGGCCCCCCCTTTCTTGGGAAAAATTTGGTTGATTATATAGGGAATCACTAAAGCATGACTTGAGCTGGCCCCCCCTTAGGTCAGTCAGCGGGCCCCCCCTTAGGCAAAGTTCTGGATCCGCCACTGTTTTTCCCCTGCAATGTTTTATCTAAAATTGTGTGCAATGAAGTGGAAATAAAAACTGTTGTCTTATGTTTCACAATTTGTTATTGCTCTGTTTTAAATATCAATCACCTATTTGGTCTCATGGTAGCATGCTTGCCTATAGTATTGAAAGTTCTTGGGTATGATCCTCTACATATTTAAAATAATGACTTGATATTCAAGCTTCTCTTGTATTTCTACAGTATCGTGCATTTTAAGGAGTAAAAACAAAAGAGATTCAGTGTCCACATTTTGATAAGCATATAATATTTGCCACAGGACTTTAAAATATAACCACCAATCCATCATACTATAAATTCAAAAATTATTGCGTGCATTTATTATTACGATTTTGTCATTTTAGATTAAAATGTGATTCTAATGTTTACAATATCGTGAAAAATCCTGTTTAATTCATATAAAAAAGGGAAATGCAAATTATTGTGAATATTACCCTGTCACATTTTTCACAATAATATAAACATTGCAATATTTCTGAATTTACAGTAGTTAATCAAAATGTATTATTTTCTAAAGCTCTGTTTTAAATCCTTGTAAAACTACAAGTTCAAATACATTTGTTTACACTCGAGATCAAAAATTTCCTTTTTTATGAACATACAAATGATTATTACATTGAAAATTGCAGCCTTTGACTCAAAGGTTGATCCCAATTTGTAATTAAAAAAGGCTTTAACATCCATCAGCCTTCCACTAGATTTAATGTCATAAATATGTATATCGTTGCTGTTCAATTCAGAATCAATACCAACACCTTTAATTGGTATTGTATTAATGAGCTGATCGCTTTCGTCTTTTTACCTTTTCCCAACATTTTTCTTAGCATCTAATGTAGTATATCGGTCCTAATGTTGTGACATGGAATTCCTTGATTTAATAAGCTTATTGTGTCTGTCATGGATTTTATTTAAGTGAAAAGGAACGTTCATATTTCCGTTGGAGAGATGATGGTAGATTTCCAGGTAACATATTGTAATGTACATTTAATTCTGAATTCTATAAGTAATAAACAAATAAATGTAGTGCTTCTCCTGCAGGTGTACGTTGAGATTTAGGGAGTCTCTACCGTAAGAGTGTAGACTCTGCACAGGGTCAGTTGAGGTCTTAAACTTATAAGGATATGCTTGAGTATAAAAAAACCTTTGAGAAATCTTGTGGTTTAGAAAATCCCTAAAGGTAGGCTTCAGTTGAGCAATTATTAAGAGTAAGCTTGTGTGAAAAACGTTGCTATGGAAAGCTTGGGTGTAGAACATCCCAAGGGTTAGCTGTGTTGCAGTAAATCCCATGGTGATGTCGTCACATTGAGATAATGAAGCTCTGGATTTTTATATTATATTCCATTAACTTGAGTGCAATTGGTAACAGTAGATGCATGTGTGGAAAATGCTGCATTCTAAACAATTTTGCAAGTCTGCGAAAACAATTATTGGTGAACAGTTTGTAGATTAGATATTGCAATTTGACAAAACTTCTTCTCGGTTTTAATATAACTGAGATTCAATTAGAGAAATTTTTTATGCCCAACCTACGATAGTAGAGGGGCATTATGTTTTCTGGTCTGTGGGTTCCGTTCGTTTGTTCTTCCGTTAGTTTGTCAGTTTGTTTGTCCTGCTTCAGGTTAAAGTTTTTGGTCAAGGTAGTTTTTGATGATGTTGAAGTCCAATCAGCTTGAAACTTAGTACACCTGTTCCCTGCTATGATATATCTTTCTAATTTTAATTCCAAATTAAAGTTTTGACCCCAATTTCATGGTCCACTGAACATGGAAAATGATACTGCAAGTGGGGCATCTGTGTACTATGGACACATTCTTGTTAATCTTATTTCAAACACAATTTAATTATACTTGTAGAGTAAAGACTATTTTTTGTGCTGTAAATGGATAAGATATTTGTAACTGGACATTTAGCAAACATTATTTTAATTAATCAGTATATAGAACTTTTTTATTGCAAAATTTGTTTTCCCCTTGTCTTAATGCAATCAGTATTTTGAAGTTTTAATGAAGTGGTAAAAATAGCAAAATATTTTAAATGATATTTTATCAAAGTACAAATTTCAACATGGAGCCTTGGCTCACACCAAACAGTAAGTTATAAAGGACCCTAAATGTGTTCTTTATAACTAGTTAACTGGCCTGTGAAACAAGGTTCAAATTAATTTCACAGCAACATGTTCTCGTCCTTATATACTTGTAGTAATATTTGCCACTGGACATTAAACACCACTCAGTTCAACCTTTCATGATAGTTTAAAAGATATAAAAAAATAAAATGTTTATAAATTCGATTAACATTAACATTTTCACTTTTTTATTGATTTTTCTCACCTCATAGGTGTATCTTCATCAAAATCTCATTACTCTTAAATAGAACACCTGAGCAGGTAGTTATCATTAAGTTTCCAGGTAATTGTCTCCGTAACAGTTTATGATTACATATATAATCATCATCATAGCTTTGTGGCTTGTTAATTAAAGGATGACCCTTTAATCTCAAAATAATTATGGTTATTTGTTATAATAATTGATTAGACGACTTGATGCTTTAATAACGGTGCCACTGGGAGTCTTGACTCCAGCTTAATTTTCAGGTTCATATTGAACAAATCAGTCATCTTTTTTGTATATTCCCGGAAGAAGAAAAAAATATGTCATAACAGTTTGTCTTAGAAGGACTTAATGTGATATGATATCAAGATGAAAACAAATTAGTTTTTTCAAATATCAACTTTTAATTTGATTTTTTATGAAATTTTATTGCTATTCGTTCATTCTCTGAAGCATTATTGTTAATAATTTTACATGGAAGTTTTTCCGTAGGATTAAGGCTAAGTGCGAAGACAAATTTCAAAATGTTCCGATTCCTTCATTTACAGGAAACCCAGGGCAGTGATGATTCATCTGGACCTTACCTCTCCGACATGATGACAGTGGACAGTGGCGACACTGAGAGTACAGATGACAGTGGCAACAGTCACCGTGGTAACTGGAGTAGTCGTCTTGACTTTGTCCTGTCTTGTCTGGGATATGTTGTTGGTTTAGGCAATGTTTGGAGATTTCCATACCTAGTTTACAGAAATGGCGGAGGTAAGTTGTTATAAGCGGGGGGATTGTACCTTTATCAGGACTTCGGGATCTGGTGTTTTTTTTAGCTTGGGATTTCGGGATTGACCCTTTCGGAATCTGTGAATTATTTTTTTTAATTTCGGGATGTCGGGATTTAAATTTATTTAATTTTGGGACCTAGGGATTTCAGGATCAGGACCCCTCCTACCCCTCTTATAACAATCATTTACTAAAATAACTTTTAAACTGTTGATGCATGGCTAAGGCTTTTAGAAGATTAACATGGAAAATTAAATAAAATGGTAACTCAATAAACTCCTGAGCCATGCGCTTCTTAATTGGTCCGAGACCACAATTGTCGTCTCTTGATTTTCGTTGTTCACGAATATAGTCCCTAGTGTTGACAGTGGGTTACTTACAATTAATTTTTATACCCCTTCCAAATATATTTCTCCATGTTTAATGCCTCAAATTGCATGTAGGGGGGTAAAATTCATTAAAAAAATTTGGGTCCAGAATTTTAAAGGAAAGTAGTGATTTGGTCCAGCTGAAAAAGGTTGAAAATTAGTACTTCGGAAGCTGTCAAAAGATTTCAAGACGCCCTAAACATAAAATTGTCCATATTTTGAGTTAGAGCCGATGAAGTTTTCTATAATTTTGATATAATTTGTCCCAAAAGTAGTACAACACACTGTAAAAGTTTCTTTGAGAAAGCGCAGGTGGGATTTTTTTTATTTTCATTTATGTTCTAAAAGAAATGCACTAGGAAATAATTGTGGTCTCGGACCAATTGGGTTAGTTTGATCACTAAATATTCAAGATTTCACGATCCTGGTATCAAATGATTGCTTTCTTTACAGGAAGAGTTTTAGAATCTCTTTTTGAAGCAGATCTTTTATTTTTGGCATAACTAATTGTAAATTTATACATGGAGATAGAGGGCCACAATTAAACCAGAAAATTAAACCCTACAAAAAAGATAAAAAGGGCTTAATATCATTGGCTTACAAAAGCTTAAACTTCAAATTTTAGGTTTATGGTTATAAAAAAGATATTTGCAATTAGCTAGTCAAACATGATCAGAGTACAAATGAACTGTCAAAACAATTTTTAAATGTATCAGGTGTACCGGTACATGGATTTAATTAAGTTACATGTACATCACTTAGAAGCTCTAAGTCTTATTATATATTAATCGCTATCAAATCTGATTTTTTTTTTTCATTGTCTCTTGCTACTTTTTTTATGTTTCCAAACAATATAAATAGTTATATGACATGCCTTTGGAAATTGATGGTTTTACAGACAATCCTTTTAAGGTATTGAGCTGGAGGAAGTATTGCATGGCTTTGATCATACTGTAAAAAGACACAATGCCTGTCAGCAAATGATAAATAGATTGCATATAGCAAGGAAAATCGATGAATTAAATGCATAACTCTCCAGGAAAACACAAGAAATTTTTTTTTTGCTCTGGTGAAAATCAAAGAATTATACAAACACTTTGAATGGAAATACCTGCTATGTATTTAATGGGACAATTCAGAAATACAACTTCCTTGTTTTACTGTGAGAAGCTAGTAATTGATGTCTTGACCAATCAAAACATCCATAAAAAGATACAATCCCATAAACAAAACATTACAAACTTGTTTAGGAAGAAAACAAAAAAACTTGTCTTTTTATGGGTAAAATGTGGTTTCAAACTTTTATACATGCTTGTTTTAAGGATACCAGTGTTTAATACTGCAATTAATTTAATACATTTTATGTGGGCGATGGTATTTATAAAGTTGAAAAATAAAAAGGAATTTTGGTATGATTAGCAATGAGACACCTATCTCCCAGAAACCAAATTACCAGTACTTGGAATTTAGCAGCAATGTGTCACTATGTTTCCTTCAACTATAAAGAAAATCCAAACAGTTTAGTTAGCTTTGAGAGACTCTGACATTACAAAATCAAACTGTGGGCCAGATTTATGATAAAGCAATAAATGAAATACAAATATGACAGACTGCCACCAACTACAACCACCATATACAGGCTCTTGATTGATTGGACTAGCACATAGAGAATTTGGTTGGGTTAATATGAATAAGAAGATGTGGTATGAGTGCCATATGAGACAACTCTCCATCCAAGTCACAATTTATAAAAGTAAACCATTATAGGTCAAGGAAAAGTCTTCAACACAGAGCCTTTGCTCACACAGCAGGCTATAGAATTAAACATGTTTGTATGATCTCATTATCAAAAGCATTGTTCAGTTGCTTATATTTTAAGTAACTGTAGGTATTTTATGTCATGAACTAGTACACCATATCCTTCTTTTCCATTTTAGGTGCATTCTTTATTCCCTATATAATAATGTTAGTGACATGTGGAATACCGTTAGTGTTCATGGAGTTAGCATTTGGACAATATGCCAGTTTAGGTCCAGTAACTGTATGGAGATCTGTTCCACTATTTAAAGGTAAAATATATTAGCTAGACATTTTAGTGGAAGTCAACAGAAGACAAATTTTTCTAGAAAAGTTGTATTCAATCAATTTATTTTGCAAGATTTTTATGCACATAAAATCAGGGTAAAAAGTATCGAAAGAGAGACTAGGAAGGTGTTTACGGGACAATATTTTTAAAAATAAAATACTATAAAATAAAAATGTCTTTCTACAAAAAATGTATGAAATA
The DNA here is from genome assembly GCF_963676685.1 of Mytilus edulis. Classification (NCBI taxonomy): domain Eukaryota; kingdom Metazoa; phylum Mollusca; class Bivalvia; order Mytilida; family Mytilidae; genus Mytilus; species Mytilus edulis. The sequence goes on from NC_092351.1 coordinate 37,540,666, forward strand.
TTCATTTTATAGCTAAAACAATAAAAATCAAATTAAGTATTTTGACCATGAACTGAGATTGGTAAAAACTTTAATACAGACCATACATGCTATGTAAATATAAGGAGATGTGGTAAGATTGCCAATGAGACATAGAATAAGGAAATAGATGTACATATCTTTAATTCAATATATGACCTACAACAAAGAGCAAAACGCATACTGTAAAGTAAGCTATAAAAAGACATAGAATGACAAAATGAAAAACAATTTAAAAGAGAAAAAAAACAACCTGAATTATGCTAAAAACAATAAACAAAAGGCAAATATGATGGACAGCAACCATTTGCAACCTCTAAACTACAGGCTCCTGACTTAGGACAAGTAATCAAAGAATATGGCTGGATTTAACATCTTTATAAGTGCTCAAATGTCCTCCTAATCAGGAATTGTGGTGTAGTAGCACAACATGAGCAAACTGTTAAGGGCCAACCACTCATCAGATCAGCTGTAAGCACCATACAAAATTATACACATAGATACAAACTCTGTTCAAATCTTCAAGTACTTTTAACATGTCTTTATAATGAAAATAATAAAAGTAAATAAAAGATCCTATGTTTTTCAGGTATTGGTATGGCAATGGTTCTCTCAAGCTTTGTTGTTTCTATCTATTACAACATGGTGAATGCTTGGGCAGTTCATTATCTGTTTTCCTCCATGACAGCTACACTTCCTTGGTTTAATTGTGGAAATAAATGGAATAACCCAGACAGTAAGTAAAATCCTTAGATAATGGGACCAGTTTAGAGTATTTGGGCTACTCTTGACCCCAACAAGTACTTAACAAATTTTGATGCTTTGCTTCTCACAGTCCAGATTTTAAACAGAATACTTTTTTAACAGTTTGTCAAGTTTTTATATTTCATTTTATTTATGCCCCCGCCTCTATATATAGCTAGACGAAGGAGGCATTAAATGTAACACTAGGCCATAGATAGGTACCTCACAAAATTTGTTTCTATTTCTCTTTTTTTTAGTTTACATCAACCATTTTTAGTTAACATCAACCAAATGTTATGAAACTTAGTACTTATTACCATAAAACACAGACCAAGTTCAAATTTGAGTGGTGACACTTTTACAGATCTCTAGTTTAATAATGTCCCTTTATTTAGTTAAATGCAATCGGGGGAATCAGCTGTTTTTCATGAACACATTCTTCATTTTCTTTATTTGATTTGAATAGAGTATTGCAGGAAAACACATGTGACACAGTGACATATAATCTCTAAACATGACAACTAATTTTATTTGGACTAATATAAATCATGCTTATAGACATAAGTATGGTAGCCTAATAACTAGACAAAAAGTGGCATTTTTAATATTTTGTTGAACTTGATACTATAAAAGCTTAAGCTAATTGATTGTCCGCAGAATATTATACTTGTCAAATTAAGATTGGAGTAGAATTGAAATATAGGTCAAAATATGGAAAAATGAACAGGTAAATATTGTGGTACATTTTGTACTTCAAAACCTTGATGGATTAATTATGCCTTCTTACAATGAACATTTTTTTTTCTGAATCAATAGTATGCTAAGGGTATTACAAACTTAAATTTCAAGTGTTGAAACATTTATGAGAGTAATCGTGAGTGTTTGGTTTATTTGAAGGTTTGTTTGTTATGTATCTCAGATTATTTGATATGATAAAAAACATTTATTCATTTTAAAGTTTTAGCGTCAAATTGTACTATTTAATTTGAAACTACTCAAACTATCTGATTATCAGTATCAAATATTGAATCTATGTTCTTTAATAAAACAATTCAGTTTTGGTTCCCAATAAATATATAGCCTTTTCAAGAGTTAACACAGCCATGACATGACATTAAACTTATTAAAGTGATGAAATTTTGACTAATTGACTTGTATATGCTTAGAAAAAATAAACAGCACAACTGTTGCCCATAAATATATCTTAACAGTGTATTAAGTGATAATATATTCGCCAGCAAAAATGAGGGGGATAGGACCTTTATGGAGACTCTGGGATCAGGTGTTTTGTAACTCGTGATTTCGAGATTGACCCTTTCGGGTTCCGGGAGTTCTTTTTTTCGAATTTCGGGATGTTGGGATTAATTTATTTGAATTTCACGACCTCAGAATTTCGTGTTCTAAAGCCCAGGATTTCGGGATCAGGACCCTCCTATCCCCCCAAAAAAATGTTTTAAGGAAAAGCTAGTGCTGTATGTTAATTAACAAAAATTGTTCTAAAATAGTTTATTTTTGGCAAAAAATCTGACAAATCTTGCTTATGCCATCACAGTCAAATTGTGTCATCAATACAGCTATGTTGTTTGATTAAGAAGTTAAAAATAAGGAATATAGTGATAACATGGTCTTTAATTTTCGGTGAATTTACTAGGCCAATTAGATAAATAATAAATCTATCTTCTTCTACTTGAGCTTTATTTCTCAATAATTATATATAATTGGTAGTTGAAACTTTCAATGGATTCTTTTTTAATTGAAGTATGTTTGAATTGAGTAAAATCTATAATTGTCAACAACTTCTCAAAGTATGAAGATTGCTATAAATATAGTAATTAAAGAATGCTTTTAAATTCATTTTTACTATCTATATCATATTGATATTATACAATTTTGTAACAGAATTCATTATTTTTCTAAAATTTTACAATAGACATAACATAATTCTAATGAATTTTGAGAGTTATGATAAATTAATATAGCGTATATGAATCTTTAATTTTTCATTTCTTTAAATAGAACAAATTAGTAACATAACAGTCTGCTGTGAAATTAGCTGATTTAAAACAGAGATTACGAGACCAATAGTTTCAGTTATCTAATATGTATTGATCCCTACAGAACAAGGTTTTCCAAGCAGAAAGTGGTTTAATTATCTCTCATTAATAATAAATAGATGTCTTAATTGTTCAGTTTTCAAAATGTTTTCAATTCCAATGTGTTGCCATGTGGTTTTACAAATTAAGATGTTTTATTTGTCTATTTAAATCAAATGGTTTCTAAAAAGCTTTTAATTGTTCGAGAATTGTTGACAACTTTAAGCTTCATAGAAAAATACAACCATAAACTGTGACTTTTCAAAGCTATGGAGGTATAAGACATGGAGAAGCCACCTTTTTTATTGTTTTACAATTGCTGATCATTTAATCATCTTGGAACCAAACAGCAACTGTTTACTGTGTCTTTTCAAAGCAAGGTTTTATACATTATAAAGTTTTGAGGTACCTAACACTACAGGGAGATAACTCTGTAAAATCAGCAGAACGTTTTAATTACGTTGTATTGTTAAGGGAATATTAAGCATCTCAATGATCAAAATAAGTGTTTGTCAAACTGCTATATAACCAGTGTAAATTTTCTGATTAAACGGTTGGTTCAAATTTTTTGAATTTTTTTATATTTTTGTTAAAGGGTCAAAGTAAATACTGTGTCAAAATTTTATGAAAATTAAACAAGCCAAATTAATTTTAGTGAAAGTGTTGGGTACCAACTTAAGCCTTTTAATACTGTTAAATGACTGATTGACTTGTGATTGCCTGTAGCCACATCAGCACACTAAGGCTGTAAACATATATCCCAGCAATGTTATTGTATGACAAATGACAATTGATCATATTTGAGGCACATGCATAGAACAATATAGATCTTGCTCCATTGAAAAGTATATGACAAACAAGAATGTGTCCCTAGTACACAGATGCCCTATTCGCACTATCATTTTTTTATGTTCAATGGACTCTGAAAATGGGGCAAAACTCTAATTTGGCATTAAAATTAGAAAGATCATATCATAAGGAACATGTGTACTAAGTTTCAAGTTGATTGGATTTCAACTTCTTCAAAAACTACCTTGACCAAAAACTTTAACCTGAAGCGGGACAGACAGAGGGACGAACGGACTGACAGACACACAGACCAGAAAAAATAATGGCCATAAATGGTGCATAAAAAGTGTCATTTTCAGACACATAGTCAGTATTTCTTCGCTTCACTGATAAGAATCTGACAACACTGTTTTACTTCCTGATGTGAAGAGTTTTTATGATCCTAAAGTGTTGCTGTTAGAATAAAAACACATTAAAAAAGTTGGAGGCAATAAATTCATTTCTTAAGATAATTACTATAAAATCTGAAAATCATTGCAGCTCTTTCAGAGGCAAAGCATGAAGGTAGGATCTATTTAATTTTGTCATATTGTAATAAAAAAATTAGTACACGAAATACATGAATTTGATGTATTTTCTTAAAGTTATTCCTTTGAATTGATCCATATAAAATGTTGAAATGCACCAATTTAATCTTTTTAATTTATCTTTTACAGAGTGTAGTAAGAACATATTTGAAGTCAGTAATTGTTCACATTTCAACAGTTCATATGTATACCAGAACCAGTTTCAAAATCATTCCTGTTTCCCTGTCCTGGCAAACTGTTCCCTGTACAGCCAAAATGAGACCAAATTGGTAACAGATTGCATAACAGAATTAAGAAAAGAGTTTGGTGCTGTTGTCCTAACAACAGATCGTCATACAAAAATGACTACTCCAAGTGAGGAATATTTTTAGTAAGTAGCTGATTTAGCATGTTCCTATGCATAAGACTATTGTGTATATTTATTTCATTGTGAATTAAGCTTACTTGAGTCATTTGTAAAAGTAATTAAGATACTTAAAGAGTAACAATAAAATTGAGAATTGACATGGGGAATGTATCAAAGAGACAACAACCCGACCATGCATGGAACAGAAAAACAGCAGAAGGTCACCAACAGGTCTTCAATGCATTGAGAAACTACCGCACCCAGAGGCGTCCTTCAGCTGGCCCCTAAACAAATATATATACTAATTCAGTGATAATGAACGCCATACTAAACTCCAAATTGTACAAAAGAAACTAAAATTACAAATAATACAAGACTAACAAAGGCCAGAGGCTCCTGACTTGGAACAGGCGAAAAAATGCGGCGGGGTTAAACATGTTTATCTTCTGACATCAGACTCGGACTTCTCTTGAACTGAATTTTAATGTGTGTATTGTTATGCGTTTACTTTTCTGCATTGGCTAGAGGTATAGGGGAGGGTTGAGATCTCATAAACATGTTTAACCCCGCCACATTTTTGCGCCTGTCCCATATCAGGAGCCTCTGGCCTTTGTTAGTCTTGTATTATTTTTATGAATATTTACGAATGATGTCCTTATACCGATGATAAAATTTAGTAAATGTTTTGACTAGTTTGCGATATCGAAAACCCTGGTGTAATAATTTTTCAGTAATACATAAATTTCTCACGTTCAAATCTGAAACATTGTTACATACTAGTGCGAATCGTACAAGTTAAGATATATAAACACTGTAAGATGGTGACAAGGGAACGTCACCATCTAAAAAGGGATAATTAACGATTGGAAAATGAAAAATCATCTCTTTTATCTGACAAGTAGGAAAAAATATCAAATATTGGATGGTCCCCTGTTCTGCTTTTACAGATATAAAAAAAATAGGTACAAACATTCTTCTTTCTCTGTTACTTTTGATTCGTATAGAAGACATATATTTAAAGATAGTTTCTATAAGAATGTAAGAAAGGGGGGTATACTGTTTTACCTCTGTCTGTCCATCCTTCTGTCACTCTGTACGTCCGTCCCGTGAATATTTTTCGTCCCATTTTCTTAGGAACTACAATACAGGGATTTCTAAAATTTGGTTTCAGGGTATATATAAGTCAGCTATACTGTGTGATGCCTTATCAGATTCATCACTCGCGAATACTTGTATGATTTTACACATATTAGCAAAGTTAAAAATTTCCGTCACATTTTTCTCAGGAACTACAATACAAGGATTTCTGAAATTTGGTTACAGGTTTTATTTAGTCAGCTATACCGTGTAATGCGTTTTTAGATTCATCACTCGAGAACTTCCTGTTTATCGAATACTTGTATAATTTTACACATGATAGCCAAGTTGAAAGTTTTCGGCACAATTTTCTCAGGAACTACAATACAAGGATTTCCAAAATTTGGTTACAGGTTTTATTTAGTCAGCTATACCGTTGAACACTGTTCAAAAAGCTATTGAAAAAGTTTTGATAAAAAATGAATCAATGGAAAAGATGGATATTGTGTATCAATTCATGACACAAAATAACTTCACACATTAGACAAAATCCATAGCAAAGGAACAGCACTGTTTTGCTGTTCTTCAGTTTGATAACAAAGGAAGGCTTTTATCATGAAGTTAAAACCAGGAAAGTTCTTGATACACATAAAATTTATGAAGAGTTATTTTCATTTTCTACATGGAGAAAAAGCTCATTTCTTGAGTCAAATTTTTTTATGTTAATTCACAATTCTTTATTAACTGATTGTATTTTCAGTAACAGAGTTTTGAATGTATCTGGAAGTCTTAGTAATGTTGGAGGTATCCAGTGGGAGCTTGCATTATGTCTGTTACTATGTTGGGTGGTTGTCTTTGTATGCCTGGTTAGAGGAATCAGAACCTCAGGAAAGGTCAGTATATCTTATCTGAGGGAGTTAGAACATTAGTTATTAAAATAATTTCTTAATATATCTTCGGAGACTAAATCTCTGCTCATTTAATAGAAACATGTTCATAATATATTATAAATCTTTTTAATGAGCAAAGAGTCAGGAGTTTTGATATTTTTTCAATATATCTGTTTAACTTTTAACTCATCTTATTGCTTTTTGATTTTTTAACATTAAATTGAAATGGATCCTTACCAAAAAAAAAAATCTCACAAATTAAAAAAACTAATAACTATCACTTCTTTAAAAAAAAATAAAAAAAATGATTAATTGAGCTACTGTGGAATCATTATTATTCAGTGAGTCACAAATTTAAATGTTCAACAAAGTACACATTTTTCTATAGGCTTGAATGCAGACTTTAGCAAATCCATGAAATCAGCTATTCATGAAAACACAATTTTTCTTCAATCAATCGAAATTGGTTCCCACACAAAAAATTAGTACTGTAATTAAAGTAAAACAAGACTAAGATGCATTATACTTCAGAAATTGCTAATTTTTTTTATAGATTGCCTATTTTGTGGTAACATTTCCGATGGTAATTATGATGGTCCTGTTAGTACGAGCTTTAATGATGGAAGGAAACATCAAAGGAATAAAGTTTTACGTCACACCTAAGTGGGAGAAGTTAAAGGAACCTAAAGTATGGGCTGATGCAGCAGTACAGGTGTTCTTCTCTTTATCAGCTTGTATGGGAGGACTCACTACACTCGCCAGTTATAATAAATTCCACAATAATATTTATAGGTAAGTGACATTAAGGGATGAACATTTGGGGTACTTTATAATAGATTTTGTAAAAATATCAAAAGGAAAGCCCCAGCATCTTTTCACAAAATTACTTGGAATAAGTCAAGAACTGGTATATTAACTTTCTATAACTTTTGTTGTAAGATTTTTATGAAAGAGTCAATGTGCATATTTTCAATTGTAAAGTTTTGATAATGATATATGGGAATACATAAGACTATAGTGGTATATTGCTTGTAAACTTGTAAAGGAATGACATGCCATAGAATTAAGGACAAATTCAGAATGGTTGATAGTTAGCAATGTCATTTTCTACGACAGTTTGTAGGGTGATGGCTAGCCATAACTTTTACATACAATTTGTAGGGTGAGGGCTAGCCATTCCTTTTACATACATTTGAAGGGTGATGGCTAGCCATAACTTTTACATACATTTTTAGAGTGATGGCTAGCCATAACTTTTACATAAATTTGTATGGTGAGGGCTAGCCATAACTTTTACATACAATTTGTATGGTGAGGGCTAGCCATAACTTTTACATAAATTTGTAGGGTGAGGGCTAGCCATAACTTTTACATAAATTTGTAGGGTGAGGGCTAGCCATAACTTTTACATACAATTTGTAGGGTGAGGGCTAGCCATAACTTTTACATACAATTTGTAGGGTGAGGGCTAGCCATAACTTTTACATACAATTTGTAGGGTGAGGGCTAGCCATAACTTTTACATAAATTTGTAGGGTGAGGGCTAGCCATAACTTTTACATAAATTTGTAGGGTGAGGGCTAGTCATAACTTTTACATACAATTTGTAGGGTGAGGGCCAGACATTACTTTTACATACATTTGAAGTGTGATGGCTAGCCATGTCTTTTACATACATTTGTATGGTGATGGCTAGCCATAACTTTTACATACATTTGTTGGGTGAGGGCTAGTCATAACTTTTACATACAATTTGTAGGGTGATGGCTAGACATTACTTTCACATACATTTGAAGTGAGATAGCTAGCCATGTCTTTTACATACATTTGTAGGGTGATGGCCAGCCATAACTTTTACATACATTTAAAGGGTGATGTCTATAGCCATAACGTTTACAAACAACTTGTAGGGTGATGGCTAGCCATAACTTTTACATACTATTTGTAGGGTGATGGCTAGCAATAACTTTTACGTACAATTTGGAGAGTGATGGCTAGCCATAACTTCAGCATACAATTTGTACGGTGATGGCTAGCCATAACTTTGACTTATAATTTGTAGGGTGATGGCTAGCCATAACTTTTACAGACAATTTGTAGGGTGAGGGCTAGCCATAACTTTTACATACAATTTGTAGGGTGAGGGCTAGCCATAACTTTTACATACAATTTGTAGGGTGAGGGCTAGCCATAACTTTTACATAAATTTGTAGGGTGAGGGCTAGCCATAACTTTTACATAAATTTGTAGGGTGAGGGCTAGCCATAACTTTTACATACAATTTGTAGGGTGAGGGCTAGCCATAACTTTTACATACAATTTGTAGGGTGAGGGCTAGCCATAACTTTTACATACAATTTGTAGGGTGAGGGCTAGCCATAACTTTTACATAAATTTGTAGGATGAGGGCTAGCCATAACTTTTACATACAATTTGTAGGGTGAGGGCTAGTCATAACTTTTACATACATTTTTAGAGTGATGGCTAGCCATAACTTTTACATAAATTTGTATGGTGAGGGCTAGCCATAACTTTTACATACATTTGTAGGGTGATGGCCAGCCATAACTTTTACATACAATTTGTAGGGTGAGGGCTAGCCATAACTTTTACATACAATTTGTAGGGTGAGGGCTAGCCATAACTTTTACATACATTTGAAGGGTGATGGCTAGCCATAACTTTTACATACAATTTGTATGGTGAGGGCTAGTCATAACTTTTACATACAATTTGTAGGGTGAGGGCTAGCCATAACTTTTACATAAATTTGTAGGATGAGGGCTAGCCATAACTTTTACATACAATTTGTAGGGTGAGGGCTAGTCATAACTTTTACATACATTTTTAGAGTGATGGCTAGCCATAACTTTTACATAAATTTGTAGGGTGAGGGCTAGTCATAACTTTTACATAAATTTGTAGGGTGAGGGCTAGCCATAACTTTTACATACATTTGAAGGGTGATGGCTAGCCATAACTTTTACATACAATTTGTATGGTGAGGGCTAGTCATAACTTTTACATACAATTTGTAGGGTGAGGGCTAGCCATAACTTTTACATACATTTGTAGGGTGATGGTTTAGCCATAACTTTTACAGACAATTTGTATGGTGAGGGCTAGTCATAACTTTTACATACAATTTGTAGGGTGAGGGCCAGACATTACTTTTACATACATTTGAAGTGTGATGGCTAGCCATGTCTTTTACATACATTTGTATGGTGATGGCTAGCCATAACTTTTACATACATTTGTTGGGTGATGGCTAGCCATAACTTTGACTTATAATTGATAGGGTGATGGCTAGCCATAACTTTAACATACAATTTGTAGGGTGGTGGCTAGCCATAACTTTAACATACAATTTGTAGGGTGATGGCTAGCCATAGCTTTTACATATAATGTATAGGATGATGGCTAGCCATAACTTTGACTTATAATTGATAGGGTGATGGCTAGCCATAACTTTTACATATGATTTGTAGGGTGATGGCTAGCCATAATTTTTACATACATTTGTAGGGTGATAGCTAGCCATAACTTTTACATCAATTGTAGGGTGACGATGGCTAGCCATAACTTTTATATACATTTCAAGGATGATGGCTAGCCGTGTCTTTGACATACATTTTTAGGGTGATGGCTAGCCATGTTTTTATGCCCCACCTACGATAGTAGAGGGGCATTATGTTTTCTGGTCTGTGCGTCCGTTCGTCTGTCTGTTCGTTCGTCCGTCTGTTCGTTTGTCCGTCTGTCCCGCTTCAGGTTAAAGTTTTTGGTCAAGGTAGTTTTTGATGAAGTTGAAGTCCAATCAACTTGAAACTTAGTACACATGTTCCTTATGATATGATCTTTCTAATTTAAAAGCCAAATTAAACTTTTGACCCCAATTTCACGGTCCACTGAACATAGAAAATGAAAGTGCATGTTTCAGGTTAAAGTTTTTGGTCAAGGTAGTTTTTGATGAAGTTGAAGTCCAATCAACTTGAAACTTAGTACACATGTTCCTTATGATATGATCTTTCTAATTTTAAAGCCAAATTAAACTTTTGACCCCAATTTCACGGTCCACTGAACATAGAAAATGAAAGTGCATGTTTCAGGTTAAAGTTTTTGGTCAAGGTAGTTTTTGATGAAGTTGAAGTCCAATCAACTTGAAACTTAGTACACATGTTCCCTATGATATTATCTTTCTAATTTTAATGCCTGATTATATTTTATATCCAATTTCATGGTCCATTGAACATGGAAAATGATAGTGCGAGTGGGGCATCCGTGTACTTTGGACACATTCTTGTTTATATACATTTTTAGGGTGATGGCTAGCCATAACTTTTACATACAATTTGTAGGTTGATGGCTAGCCATGTCTTTTACATACATTTGATGGGTGATGGCTAGCCATGTCTTTTACATACTTTGATAAGGTAATGGCTAGCCGTGTCTTTGACATACATTTTTAGCTCACCTGGCCCGAAGGGCCAAGTGAGCTTTTCTCATCACTTGGCGTCCGGCGTCCGGCATCCGTCGTCCGTCGTCGTCGTCCGTCGTCTGTCGTCGTCGTCCGTCGTCGTTAACTTTTACAAAAATCTTCTCCTCTGAAACTACTGGCCCAAATTAAACTAAACTTGGCCACAATCATCATTGGGGTATCTAGTTTAAAAAATGTGTGGCGTGACCCGGTCAACCAACCAAAATGACCGCCATGGCTAAAAATAGAACATAGGGGTAAAATGCAGTTTTTGGCTTATATCTCAAAAACCAAAGCATTTAGAGCAAATCTGACATGGGGTTTAATTGTTTATTAAGTCAAGATCTATCTGCCCTAAAATTTTCAGACGAATCGGACAACCAGTTGTTGGGTTGCTGCCCCTGAATTGGCAATTTTAAGGAAATTTTGCCGTTATATGGTTATTATCTTGAATATTATTATAGATAGAGATAAACTGTAAACAGCAATAATGTTCAGCAAAGTAAGATCTACAAATAAGTCAACATGACCGAAATGGTCAGTTGACCCATATAGGAGTTATTGCCCTTTATAGTCAATTTTTAACCATTTTACGTAAATCTTAGTAATCTTTTACAAAAATTTTCTCCTCTGAAACCACTGGGCCAAATTTATCCAAACTTGGCCACAATTATCTTTGGGGTATCTAGTTTAAAAAATGTGTCCAGGGACCCGGCCAACCAACCAAGATGGCCGCCACGGCTAAAAATAGAACATAGGGGTAAAATGCAGTTTTTGGCTTATAACTTAAAAACAAAAGCATTAAGAGCAAATCTGACTATTAGAAAATTGTTTATCAGGTCAAGATCTATCTACCCTGAAATTTTCAGATGAATCTGACAACCTGTTGTTGGGTTGCTGCCCCTGAATTGGTAATTTTAAGGAAATTTTACTGTTTTTGGTTATTATCTTGAAAATTATTAAAGATAGAAATAAACTGTAAACAGCAATAATGTTCAGCAAAGTAAGATTTACAAATAAGTCAACATGACCGAAATGGTCAGTTGACCCATATAGGAGTTATTGTCCTTTATAGTCAATTTTTAACCATTTTTCGTAAATCTTAGTAATCTTTTACAAAAATCTTCTCCTCTGAAACTGCTGGGCCAAATTAATCCAAACTTATCCACAATCATCTTTTGGGTATCTAGTTTAAAAAATGTGTCCGATGACCCGGCCATCCAACCAAGATGGCCGCCATGGCTAAAAATAGAAGATAGGGGTAAAATGCAGTTTTTGGCTTATAACTCAAAAACCAAAGCCTTTAGAGCAAATTTGACAGGGGGATAAATTGTTTATCAGGTCAAGATCTATCTGCCCTGAAATTTTCAGATAAATCGGACAACCCGTTGTTGGGTTCCTGCCCCTGAATTGGTAATTTTAAGGAAATTTTACTGTTTTTGGTTATTATCTTGAAAATTATTATAGATAGAAATAAACTGTAAACAGCAATAATGTTCAGCAAAGTAAGATTTACAAATAAGTCAACATGACCGAAATGGTCAATTGACCCCCTAAGGAGTTATTGTCCTTTATAGTCAATTTTCAACAATTTTTATAAAATTTGTAAATTTTTACTAACATTTTCCACTGAAACTACTGGGCCAACTTCATTATAGATAGAGATAATTGTAAGCTGCAAGGATGTTCAGTAAAGTAAGATGTACAAACACATCACCATCACCAAAATACAATTTTGTCATGAATCCATCTGCTTCCTTTGTTTAATAGTCACATAGACCAAGGTGAGCGACACAGGCTCTTTAGAGCCTCTAGTTAGGGTAATGGCTAGCCATGTCTTTTACATACATTGTTAAGGTGATGACTAGCCATAACTTTTACATACTATTTGTAGGTTGATGACTATAGACATAAGTTTTACATACAATTTGGAGGGTGATGGCTGCTAGCCTTAATTTTAACATATATTTGTAGGGTGATGGCTTGCCATAATTTTTACATACATTTGTAGGGTGATGACTAGCCATAACTTTTACATACATTTGAATAGGGATGGCTTAAGCATTAACTTTTACATACATTTGTGGAGTGATGGCTAGCCATAACTTTTATATTCATTTGTAGGGTGATGGCTAGCCATATCTTTTACATACAATTGTAGGGTGATGGCTAGCCATGTCTTTTACATACATTTGTAGGGTGATGGCTAGCCATTACTTTTACATACATTTATAGGGTGATGGCTTGCCAAACTTTTACATATAATTTGTAGGATGATGGCTAGTCATAACTTTTACATATAGTTTGTATGGTTATGGCTAGCTAGAACTTTTACATATAATTTGTATGGTTATGGCTAGCATTAACTTTTTACATAAAATTTCTAAGGGTTTTGTTGTGTTGTAAACTCTAGCTAGATCTGTAGACAGGCACATAGAACATTATCTCTTAGAACAAATTACAGTGGCATATATCATGTATATACACATTCTTTACTTTAACATGTAATGATATGCAGTGGTTCATCATATTCCAACATCAAATGTAAAAACAATATGTTTCCAATGGTGTTATACTAAAGAGCTACTGTAAATTCAGAAATTATTGCGTGCATTTATTATTGAGATTTTTAAGACTTAACTGCGATTTAAATTTTTACAATTTTGAGAAAAATCCTTTTCAATTCATGTTTAATATTTCAAAATGCAAGTTTAAATTATTGCGTTTTCAACTCTCATTTTTCGCAATAATAAAAACCTTGCAATAATTTCTGAATTTCCAGTAATTAAATGTTTTGTACTGTTTTCAGTGATGCAATATTAGTATGTTTAGGAGATACACTAGTTAGTGTGTTAGCTGGATTCTCTATGTTTGCAATGCTAGGAGTACTAAGTCATGAACTAGATGCAGATATAGAAAGTGTTATTCAGTCAGGTGAGTGCTCTAATTTTCTCTATGTTTGCAATGCTAGGAGTACTAAGTCATGAACTAGATGCAGATATAGAGAGTGTCATTCAGTCAGGTGAGTGTTCTAATTTTCAATAATTTAAAAATAAAGGAATGTGCCAATGTCCTGAAACAACTACCAAACAGAAACCAAATGACTTTGATATAAATAACTAAGTCACTGGCATGACCTTCAATAATGAGTAATACCCATAATTAGGAGTAAGCTATATATTATAAGGCTGTGCAGTGACAAAACATAAAACAATTCAAAGCAGGAAACAAACAGCCTGATTTTCGTTTAAAACAATAAAGCAAATACAAATATGATCAGACAACAACCTATGGTTTCTCTATTCTTTTTGATTACATGTAGTTGTTAATGAAATAACTTCAACAATTTCAAAGGGTAAAACATCTTAAGGTTCTGATATTTATGGTATCTTAATTTTGAAATTAAAACTTTACAGGTAAGGATATATTGTACACAAAGTAAAAACTGAAGATAAACACTTAGTTTTCTAGAACAATTTAGATAAAATTCTATAAGGTTCATGTAATTGTAAAACACTTGTATTTATTTTCTTTTTCAGACATTGGACTAACATTTATAGTAAATCCAGAAGCCATGTCCTATTTTCCTATTTCTCCATTGTGGTCCATTTTATTTTTTCTCATGATTATCATGCTGGGCATCAGTACACAGTTTGTCAATGTAGAAACTGTCATCACCGCTATCATTGATGAAAATATCACCCTCTTCAGAAGACGGAGAATTGCTGTTTTATTTGTTGTCTGTTCATCATTATTTTTACTTGGTCTTCCTTTAACCACACAGGTAATTGCCATTATTTTTGTCGTTCTTAGATCTGTTTCAGAGTTGAGTCATGATCATGCATTTTAATTGAAAGAGAAATGATCTTTATTAAGTAAATGGCACATCTTTGATCAATGGGAAGACATGGTTGTCTTTTGATATTTCAAATGCAATGGATGTTAGCCAAATAAATATTTTAAAGATATTGAGGCTGGTAGGGAATTTTTATGAAGCTTTTCACCTTGAAAAAAAAAAGAAATGTTGAAAATCTCTGAAGTGAATATTGTCAAACTTTCAGAGCTACAGAGTAGAAGATCTCCCTCTTTACAGCTCCACTTAGGGAACATTTTTTCATTCAAAATTTTGTTTATAAGATGCCAAATATTTTAATATTTCAGCACCCACAAATTAGATTTAATGATCATGGACATGTGAATAGAAAAAAAGGTCTAAACAGAAATGGATCCTTTTGACCTACATTTCATGCATGCTTGTTCTAATCTGTACAACTTAACTATATGAGATACTACATTGTATGGCTAAACTGATCAAATTACATTTCAATGCCTTGTTGAGACTTATCCTATTTTTTCATTAAATAAAATGATTTCAAAAATCTTATTTTCAGAGTGGTTTGTACATATTACGTGTGATAGATGAGTATGTAGCGGGATTTCCAATCATGGTTACGGGTATATTTATGTGTATAGCTGTTGGTTGGTTTTATGGTGTAAAACAGTTCTCGGCCAATATAAAACATATGATTGGTCATCACACAGGACACTGGTGGCATGCCTTGTGGTGTGTCATAACTCCGTTGATTATACTGGTAGGTATTAATAGTTCTTATATACGATTTGCATTTCTAAAAATACTGTAATGTGATTGGTTCATTAGAATTAATGTTCTTGGTTTACATCACTGCATTTAAGTAAAACTGACATTTGACATTTTATGTATATAAAGGGAGAGCATTTGGTCAATAAAATTGAGAAAGGAAATGGGGAATGCGTCAAAGCTACAACAACCCGACTGTAGAGTAGACAATAAATTTTCACTGAAATAGGCAGATCATTATATAATTCATTCTGCAGTTAAGTTAACAAATTTTGAGAGGATAGACAAAATATATTTTATGTTTGTGAATTCATGGCAGTTTTTTGTGATTTTTATAAGATTTTTATGTTTAAAGTACTGCTATACTTTCTTGATGTTTATATTTGGGCCTCAGATACAGATTTCTTTGGATTTGAATTTAGTAATTAATATGAGTTTAAGTATCTTTGTATTTTTACAATGGAAGTTTACTTTTCAGTTCATCCTGGTATTTTCAGCAGTAGGCTATGAGCCGTTGTCAGCTAAATACAGTATTGATATTTATCCAGTATGGACAGAAGTTGTTGGTTTTATAATCCTAGCCATTCCTGTTATAACCATTCCAATTTTCTTAATTTATAAATTATGTAGAGGTCAAGGCAGATTGTCTCAGGTATGTAGAGGTCAAGGAAATTGTTTCATTAAATTACAATTCAACATATGTAAAATTCAAGGCAAATTGTCTTGGAAATGCATTGTTCAGAGAAATGTTTCACATGCGTATACATGTGTAGGTCAATTTTAGTTGTCTAATTGTTTAGTAAAAGCCAAGGTTAATTGTAAAATATAGGTGGATGTTGAAAGTTATAATTATAAGTTTGAAAATATATATTTAGGCATGTTGACTCTTCTATATAGTATATTCAACAGTGCGATGCATTTCATTTCTTTACACTCATTCTGTGAAAACACAACCAAGCAAAAGTAAAAGTCTATATATTTCAAACAATGCATTTTCATTATATTAAAAAACATTGGATAAAGAGTTTTGCCTACCCAATTTTCAATTGCTTTCTACCATGCAGTTAAATGTAGAAAAAAGGGTTTGTCTGGTGTACTGTTTGCATCAAATGCTGAGGGTATTTGTAAAGTCTTTTCTTCCAATAACTTAGTTCTTTCATAATCGGAATTGTATTTTGAATTGTAGAGATTCCATGTAGCATGTCAGTCTGAGCCTAATTGGGGTCCAGCTTTAGAGAGACATTGGAAGAATGTAGAATATTTCCCTGCTGTAAATACCAACACATTGGCTGTAGATATTGACCACTCTCCATTACACACTGTATCAGGTGAGATATTGACCACTCTCTATGACACACTGTATCAGGTGAGATATTGACCACTCTCTATGACACACAGTATCAGGTGAGTTTGAACATTCTCTGATACACACAGTATCAGGTGAGTTTGACCATTCTCTGATACACACAGTATCAGGTGAGATTTGATCAATTATATGCATAACAAGATGTAGTTTTTATGCCCCCCCCCCCCTCCAATGATAGTAGAGGGCATTATGTATTTCTGGTCTGTGCGTTTGCTCGTCTATTTATTTATACATCTGTCCGTCCCGCTTCAGGTTAAAAGTTTTTTTATCAAAGTAGTTTTTTTTTTAACTCTATTGAAGTTTAAGAAGTTAAAGTTCAATCAATTTGAATCTAATTACACCTGCTCCTTATGATATGATCTTTCTAATTTCAATGACAAATTAGAGTTCTGACCCCAATTTTATGGTCCACTGAATAAAGAAAATGAAAGGGGAGTAGGGTATCAGTGTACTATGGTCACATTCTTGTTGACTATTTACAATGAATACTAACATTTTAGCAGTAGATATTGCTTTTTCGCCTTAAAATTTACATTCAGGATTTAAGATTAAAGCACAGGACAAGACAATGGTTGGGTGGTTGGGATTATGTTTTGCTTTCAGTGGAAATGCTATCAGTAAATGTAGAACATAACAACCCATTTTCCATTTAAAGTTCAAGTGTGCTTAGTTTGGCAGACTTTCTTTTAGTCAGTGCTGTATTTTTCAATGTTTTATACCAGTATGATTGTGCAAGCATGCTTTGTTTATCATCTCATTCAAACTTTTAGAGGAAATAGTTCTATAAATAGAATTTGTTGAGATTGCAATTCTATGTTGAAAATAATATTTGACTTTTTGCATACAAATGCAATGTACATATTTTAGATAAACATGAGTTATCTCCCTTTCAATTCAATTACATTAAAAAAAGAAGTAAGCAAGATTCATTAATGGAGCCATTTCTTGATATACATTTGAATTTTCTCTTTTAATTATCTTTTTTTCTGAAAGAAGAGCAGGTTGTGATGTTATTTTCATTTTTCATTTTCAGATCATGTTCATTTTACCACAGTTGGTGTACGTGTTCCCAGCTTGTCACAAGCCAGTCTCATTCCTAAACCACCTTTATCCCCAAAGAAACCCAGAGATATGAGAGAACGAGCCATACTCAATCATGCTTACACTAATCCTCAGTTCCATCAATCCACTGGTAAGAGTTTTACTTTTCATTTTAATTTGAACTGTTTTCCTGCATAGTGTATACTGATTTGACAACTAAAAATCTGAAATCAGTTTCTTCAAATGAAATGTTGCTAATGGTTTTTAGATTAGTTTTTGGTGTCTTTCTGAATTTCATCCGATAACTACTAATGATTAGCTGTGAATATATCTAAGGTGTTAAATAGCCAGGAACTAATCTAACAAAGCAAACATCATGAATGGTTTCAGTTCACAGTTCAGTTTGTATAAAGGTGTCAGACCACCATTTAAAAATTAACCTCTAGTTTTCTGGTAATCTTTAACTTGTATACTATGGAGCGCATTATTCCTGAATTTTAATGCAAACTCATAGACAAGTGAATTTTGTCTCAAAATGGTCTGAATATATTTCTTTTTCACCAATAGTTTCATTTCTTCAAATTTGTAGGTTAGTTTAATCAAGTAAACAATGACATGAAAAGCACTATTTTTTGTCAGAGTAGGGCTACTTTTACATACGTTCTAAATTGGAGAGAGTTCTGATAATTGGTGGTCTGACACCTAAAGCAAACTGTTTAATTGAGCTGCAAGCATTCAAGCTTTTTAAGGGTATAAATTTCTTGTAAGGTCGGCTGTATTAGTCGGTACAATAATTGTGATAATATACAATTATGCCCCGTTGAAAAGGTGAATATTCAAAATTGTGAACAAGAGAAGGATATTTCATTGAGGGCGCAGCCCAAAGTGAAATAACTTTAAAGGGTTGACAGTTTGGGATATTCATCGCTTCCAATGGGCAACAATTGTTTTATTATACCAAACTAACAGTGGAAGGTCATTTTGAATCATTGTAATAGCACTCACCCTTACTTGAGTCAGTAATAAACACAAGTTGATGTTCAAAAATACATGTAATTTGTGTCTTAGAATTCTTGTATGTACAACAAAGGTAGATTCTTTTTGTAAAATATTGATGGCCCTGAAAAGGACCTTTATTAGAGATATCATCGGCACAAGATGCACGTCAAAAGCCTTATTTCCTCTTCTCTCTATCAATGGGCTTGTTGAAACTTGATCGTTGCCATTTTGTTTATTTACGTCTGTGACATCATTTTCATGGGTACGAATCAACTTATTTTTGGTGAATAATAGAGTTATTCAACGCTGGTGTAAATTTTTAGGGTTATTCGTTCTTCCTTGCAATTGAATGAAAATTAACTGAATTATTCTATGTCTTGTGATAATGTTTTACCCAATAAAATTGTTTGAAATATATGTAAGGCATAAAAATTCCGATTATTTTTTCTATGTATAATTGAATAATAAACATGGTACAGGAGCAATATCTTTAAATGTCTTTGTACTCATTTTAGCTTCCATAGATAAATCAACATTTACACCAGACGATGTTTTCATGGACACAGATTATTTTATTGTCAAAAAACCATTAACCACTACTGTTGAGACTAAAGATGCCTGTACTCAAACTGATCAAATCATCAAAAGTCCAAAACAGACAGATAAAAATAAGGTATGATTCTAAACAGACTTGACTTGACTCGTGAGTCATATAGAGCAGACCAATCATTGGATTGCAGTAGTTTGGATCAGTTGTTTTTGGTTAATTCAGCTAAACATTGTGAACTTGATCACTGATGACAATAATTTGACAGATAAATTAGAAAAATGAGGGTTTAAGTTTAAATTTCTGATAATGTTTAACATAAGTTACTTTCAAACTTTTTGCACAAAATGACATTTACAGGAGTCCAAATTTTATATTTTTATAACATAGTATTCAGAAAACAATTAAAGTCATGTTTTTTTGTGGTTAAAGATTTTGGTAATAAATAAATCTTTTTTCCTTTTAACAAATGTGAAGTCTATTAGATAAATACTGTAAATCTAAGAATTTAAGTTATAATAACATTCATATGTATTATTTAATGTTCCTTTTGCAGATATTAGATTTTCCTCCAACAAAACAGAAATCTTTTGAAAATGTTAATGGTTTAATTGAAAATAATGTAAACAAAGAAAACGGTCCTGCAGTATTACATGTGAATGTGACACATTTCTGATAAAGATGAGCAATCAAAGTTCAGAGATTAGTATTGGAGGATCTGACTAAAGAGGAGCCCTTAAGATTCAGAATTCATTATTGAAGAATAGTACTAAACAGTAGCCCTGAAGGTTTGAGAATCATTATTGGACGATTGTTCAGAAGTGGATCCCTCAAGGTTTCAAATCATTATTGGAGAATTATACTAAGGAGGATCCCTGAGGGTTCAGAAATCATTACTGGAGAATTGTTCTAAACAAATCAAGGTCCTTATATCTTTATTGAAAGATCATACTAAAGGAGGAGCCCTGAAGGTCCTGAAATCTTCATTGGAGGAGCGTATAAAACAGGAGCCATCCAAGGTCACAGAGGATCATAAAGAGGAGGTTCTTCTAAGCAGGATATGTTATTCCTATTTGAAAAACCTCATAAATTTATAGCAGTGAAAGGTGACATCCAGTGAATTCAATACCATGTATTCCAGAACAGACTGATAGATTGACATAGATAGATTATTCAGATTTTTACAAACAAAAATGAAAGTACTTAAATATAAAAAAGAAGATGTGGTATGATTTTTTAAGGCGATCCACTATGAGGAAATTGAGTAATAAGGTTGATAGACAATACATAAATATACATGTGATTAGTGTTTCATCATAAGATTTAAAATAATACATCTAATTCACCCATGGAAAATTATATATCATAAATATTAGTTGAAGGAAAATGTACACGTGACTTAAGACTGGTACATGGGAGATAACTCTTGAGACCTTAAAAGAACAATATAAACATACATGAATTGCCATTAATGAACACTATTTAGTGTCCTTGATCAATATCAAATAGTAACATAATAATAAAGAAAAAGAATATTTTATTATTCCAATCAAGGGCCCTTGATGGGCAGCATAACATGTACACATAGAACAATACACCATGATTTGTAACAGAAAAACATTTTTTAACATAAGAATAGACCATTTCATAGAGAACACCGTATGCAATTTTAAGCCAATTTTGTTATATTGAAATATAATGAATTATGATTAGAATGAGGAATTAACTGGTACACACTGGATTTTAAAATGACTGGCTTTATTTGTATATCTAATGGTGTTAAAATAATCACATTGGAATTTAATTTATTTAGCTACGTCAAACACGATACAGCACTAAAAATAGTCACATGTTTCAGTATTTTTTTTAATTGATGTTAACAACCCTTCAACTGAAGATAGCAAGAGAAATTTTAGGTCCATGATGTGTTATAGGAATAATATTAACATATTAAAGAAAATATCAGGGGTGGATCCAGCCATTTTAAAAAGGGGGGGGGGGGTCCCAACCCAGGACAAAAAGGGGGGGGTTCCAACAATATGTCCCCATTCAAATACATTGATCGTCCAAAAAAAAGGGGGTTCCAAACCCCGGAACCCTCCCTCTGGATCCGCCACTGAATATCTAGTTTGTATAAGGTTTAATTAGTAAGACCACTGTTTCTGAGAGTAATAGATTATACTTTACACCACTTTGTAACCTTTGGAGACAGTACTGTGACTGGAATTGAGAGAAGTTTTATCCCTGGATTGTTATTGTCGTAATGACAAATTGAGTTGTTTTAGATTTTTGCACACCAGGTTAATATCATGGAATGAAAAACTCATGAAAAAAGCCAAGCTTATAATTTACTACACCCAACATGGGTTTGTCTACATAAGACTCATCGGTTATTTTTTATTAAACAGATGGAATGCCAAATCAAATACGCAGCTAAAAAGATTTAAAAAAAACATGAAAATTTAAAGGATAATGGGCCTCAGTGGCTAGATTATCTTAGTTGTTCCTCTTAAGTGATCACTAGCCAATCAGCACTGAGGTTATGAGTTCCTACCATACTCAAGGTACAGTATGTTTGACTCCTACCTAAATGAACTATGATCGCGAGTTCTTCTGCATAATGTCATAGTACTGGGGCAGAAATATCAGTAGACATTGGTTTTTCCTGTTTGAATGGTTTTACATTACTAAATTTTGAGGGCCCTTTATAACTTGCTGTTCTGTGGAAGCCCAGGCTTAGTGTTGAAGACCATACCTTGACCTATAATAGTTTACTTTTATAAATTGTGACTTGGATGGAAAGTTGTCTCATTGGCACTCATACCACATCTATCAAAAGCAAATGTCAATGCAAGCAATACAATTTTGTAAAATGATGAAATTAAGTGTTTTTTACTGTATGCTTTTATGGTTTATAAGTTTTGTATGTATTTGAATGTGAGGCCTCTCTCTGTCAGGCATGCTATAGCAACTTTTTAAATTGTAAAATCCTTTGAATGTTATGATTTCTAATTAAGTTTTTTTATGTATGATAGGCCTTTTCATCAATTAATACTATGATGTTGCAACAGCATTTATGCATTTCTGTTTAGTGTTTACTATTCTCTGTCAAGATCTTCATCATGACTTCTCAGTATTGCCACAGATAGTATATAATAAGGAAATAACCTTGAACTGTCCTTGAGATTACATGAAGTGAAGATTAATATGTAATGAAATAACCTTGAACTGACATTGAGATTTACATAATATGTGCTAAAGATACTAAGACATGGATATCTTGAGATAATAATTATGTATAATCGTAACCTTGAAATGACCTTGAGATTTGCATAATATGTAATATAGAACCTAATACATGTATATCTTGTCTTTGTTATTATGTATAATCATGCTGTCAATTTATATAGAGTATAATGACATCCTCCACCAACCTGAAATTCTAAATAGATAAAGACTTATGTTACCAGAGAATACATGTGTAATTATATTTTTATACTATTTCGAACGTGAAAATTAGTATTGACAGATGCACCTTCTTGAAAGTTTTAAATAGATTAAGAATATTGTAAAGAGATAAATTCATGTGTAATTATACATTTTTACTATTTTGGAAGCAAAAGAGAAAAGTTCATGTGTTATTATATACTTTTACTATTTTAGAAGCAATAATTCTCTACTTCATTGATATGGTGTCATTGAATATTCTAAAAGGGGTAAATATCTACTAAAATTATAGAACAGTATGTAGTTGTTTACTGTTTGGGAAAACTTTTGAAAGGATAAAAACACCATGTCCTATGTCAAGGTGAAGACACTATTTTTAGCACTATATATAATACATTATGTAGGAGGATCATTAAACAAGCAATTCAGCTTTTTATTACATGGATTTTTCTATAGATATACGATAATTAACTTCAAAGATAAAAAATCAAGTACTGTTACATAGATTATTATCATATTTATTTTTGTCCAAGCTAAAAATGAAACTTTTTGTCAAACAGATGCATAGAAAGTGATTTTCTTTTGTCTTTTTCATGTAGGGAAGAAAACATGTGTTTTTAAAATAAATTGTGTACGAAATATGACAACTAAAAGTTTTCTGTCAACTTAAAAATGATAACTGGTAATTTGACTTGAGCCTCATTAATTAATGTTATATTGACCATGATACAAGCAATCATAGTTTTTTTTTCTAAAGCGAATAACCCTTATTGCATCTTTTATTGAATGAATGAAGTTGTGTAGTTCTGTAGAAGATGTAATATAAATTACTGCAGTAACAGAATAGAAGCCTCAAATTGCAAAACATTGTGCAAGTTATAGATATTGTTGATATAATTTGTTATTTTTATTTTTTTTAATTGTTAAAATTGTTTATTGTTAATGTAATCAAGGCCAACGTCTGTGATTGAATAAAATTTTGATACCAGCATGTCTTCGATTTACTTGAAACGTTTCAAATTGAATAATATCTAATCATAATGAGGATTTTCAGAATATGAATAGAATGAAAGATTTAGGGTATACGTCAATCAGACAGCAAACTTACTTCTCTTGACTTTTTCTGGTGTCAATCTGTTTAGCTAGAAATAAAACCAGGTTTAATCCACCATTTTCTACATAAGAAAATGCCTGTACTAAGTTAAGACTATGACAGTTGTTATCAATTCCTTTTATGTGTTTGAGCTTTTGATTTTGCCATTTGATTAGGGACTTTCCGTTTTGAATTTTCCTAGGAGTTCAGTATTTTTGTGGTTTTACATTTCTCATTGATTCTCTGGTGGCCTATATTAAATCTTGAACAAAAGACAAGTTTCTTTTTTTTCTATGTTAACCCTCTTGGTTCAGAGAAGTTTGAGAATCAATTACAACAGAAAAAAAAGAGATATGACATCAATATAAAATTCTTTAAAAAAACATCAATATATAACGAGAGCATCCCCTGAAGAGATCAATATCTGAGTATAACAAACACTTGTATAGAGGTATTTCTTCATGAGACCTTCCTAGCCAGTCATTGCAACATGGCCGCTTACTAGTCTGACAGATAACCAATTTATCAGCCTTTATGACTAGAGTTTTCGACAGGGTAGTATGCATAACCTTATAATGACTTAACGGTCACTACAAAAGTCAAAAAGTCTGAAAAGACCAATTTTTGTCTGAATTTGCATGAATTTTTACTCAGCATTCTTTATTTGTCTGAATTATTTTAAAAAAATCTTAACATAGTATGAATTTGTCTAATAAGGTTCTTGATTTTTCTTGACATGTGTCTTGACAGTATTAACATTGTCTAAAAATGTCTAGACCCTTTCTGTATCATCTGATAAGAGTCTTAATTAGTCTCGACCCATTCTTGATTGTCTTAAATTTGTCTCGATCAGTCTTGACATATTCTTGACATTCTTAATAATGTCTGAATATGTCTTGACACATTCTTGAGAGTCTTAAAGCTGTCTTGACACTATCTCAACAGTATACATTTCGCACTGTTTTAATAAACACTTTCTTTTGCTGTTATATACTCATTTTTATTATCGCTAAACTGAACTTAGAAGAATCAAGATTTATATAGTAAGATACCCTGAGTAGGAGTACCCCGAATGAATCAAGATTTATATAGTAAGATACCCTGAGTGGGAGTACCCCGAATGAATCAAGATTTATATAGTAAGATACCCTGAGTAGGAGTACCCCGAATGAATCAAGATTTATATAGTAAGATACCCTGCGTGGGAGTACCCCGAATGAATCAAGGTTTATATAGTAAGATACCCTGAGTAGGAGTACCCCGAATGAATCAAGATTTATATAGTAAGATACCCTGAGTGGGAGTACCCCGAATGAATCAAGATTTATATAGTAAGATACCCTGAGTGGGAGTACCCCGAATGAATCAAGATTTATATAGTAAGATACCCTGAGTAGGAGTACCCCGAATGAATCAAGATTTATATAGTAAGATACCCTGAGTAGGAGTACCCCGAATGAATCAAGATTTATATAGTAAGATACCTTGAGTGGGAGTACCCCGAATGAATCAAGATTTATATAGTAAGATACCCTGAGTGGGAGTACCCCGAATGAATCAAGATTTATATAGTAAGATACCCTGAGTGGGAGTACCCCGAATGAATCAAGATTTATATAGTAAGATACCCTGAGTGGGAGTACCCCGAATGAATCAAGATTTATATAGTAAGATACCCTGAGTAGGAGTACCCCGAATGAATCAAGATTTATATAGTAAGATACCCTGAGTAGGAGTACCCCGAATGAATCAAGATTTATATAGTAAGATACCTTGAGTGGGAGTACCCCGAATGAATCAAGATTTATATAGTAAGATACCCTGAGTGGGAGTACCCCGAATGAATCAAGATTTATATAGTAAGATACCCTGAGTGGGAGTACCCCGAATGAATCAAGATTTATATAGTAAGATACCCTGCGTGGGAGTACCCCGAATGAATCAAGATTTATATAGTAAGATACCCTGCGTGGGAGTACCCCGAATGAATCAAGATTTATATAGTAAGATACACTGAGTGGGAGTACCCCGAATGAATCAAGATTTATATAGTAAGATACCCTGAGTGGGAGTACCCCGAATGAATCAAGATTTATATAGTAAGATACCCTGAGTGGGAGTACCCCGAATGAATCAAGATTTATATAGTAAGATACCCTGAGTGGGAGTACCCCGAATGACCCCCATGTAGTATAATTTTGATTTTAATTAAACGTTTAATTAAATTGTTTTCACTTGGAATATATGTTGAGGTTACTGAAAAACAACATTTGAGAATTTTGCCGGTCTAAAAACTGCCAGTCAAATTTGCTTTACTAAAATGGATGACCTGAGGCAGTTTTAAAATGTGACCGTTTGTCTCTTTTGAACCCCACCATTCCTCTTGTGCGTGACAGGTGTGTGTAGCTAAAAAGATAAACGGGCAGAAAGTCACAGGACAAAAAGTCACAGGACATAAAAGGACAAATATGATAGGACAAAAAGTTACACTTAGTTTTTGATAAGTGTTTTCTTGTTCAAAGAAAAATAACCTCAAAACTGAATTGCGACTTTTTGTTCTGTGATTTTTTTGTCTGTGAATTTTTGTCCGTGACTTTTTGTTATGTGACTTTCTGTCTTACATTCGGCTAAAAAGGGGGGACCTTTATCTTTTTTCGTTTGGGACCAAGAATTTGTTCCCATCTTGATTCAAGAACTTATTAATTTTTTTTAGAACAACCAGAAACTTTTTTTTTATTCAAAATTGAGTGTTGTACTTCATGGTTTTATAACAAAACTAAATATTTCAATTTGTTATACTTCCCTCCTGATTTATTTCTCAAAAAATCATAGAACAAAAAAAAAATGTTTAGATCTTTATTATGCATGTCTGTGTGAGATCCATTTCTATAGAAATCATTGATGGAACCCTTTATAAATACAGTTGTCTATTATTCCCAGAATACATAATAATTTTCTTTTAATCTTTTGGAAATTATCTGATTTGTTTTTATGTTAAATCATTTCACTTCATAATTTTGATGAAGAAAATCCATTTTAGTTTAAAAAATAATTTTGATGAAGAAAATTCATTTTAGTTCTAAAAATAATTTTGATGAAGAAATTCCATTTTAGTTCTAAAAATAATTTTGATGAAGAAAATCCATTTTAGTTCTAAAAATTTTAATTAAAATTTGATCTAGCGACAAACTTTTTTATTAAATTGTAGTGGCATGGTCAGTCAACTGATAAGTTGCATGGCTGATTACAGGTAAAGCAGACATTTTCCATTTGACAGTTGCGTGTACCATGGGGTGTGTATAACTTATTTGGAATACCTTAATTTTCTGGGGAACATCCTGTCCACATGTATTACTTAATATATATTGCAACAGATGACATTACACAAATTGTCTTCTGTTAAATAAAGGATTTATATAGTAAGACTATACAAATCATTCGAAGAATTAGGATACAATAATACTTTGCTATTTATAAAATGCACATTTTGGTACAATGATTGTTTATTTACCATATTAACATTGAATATCATATAGTAGAATATAATATGTCTACAGTATGATTAGTTTTAATCATTTAGCAACTATTTATAAGATTTAGGAATCAACATTTGTAATTAATTACAAACCACATTTAAATTGGTTTATATCAACATACCCACATTTGTATTGTTAATACTTTAAATTTCATAGCCAAATTTGTATTTATAAAAATATTTATATTCCCAAATGTATTTTATATTTACATGCCCAACTTTGTTTTTTGTTGATATAAAAAGTAAAAACACAAAAATACTGAACTCCGAGGAAAATTCAAAAAGGAAAGTCCAAAATCAAAAGGCAAAATCAATAGTCCAAACACATCAAACGAATGGATAACAACTGTCATATAAGTTTAACTTGAAACAACAGTATATTATATGAAGAGAAATAAAGATAAAGTTATATCATGTATATTGGTCATGATTTATAAAACTCAGAATTGTCAAGTAAGTTTAAGACACTAGTCATACTTTTGGAGAATGTCGAGTAATTGTTCATTCAAATTAAGACAAAAATTGGTCTTTTCAGACTTTTGGACATTTGTAGTGGGTTCAGCTGACACGCAAGCTAACCGAAGATATAGCGCCAAGTGTATCATCGGCCGGGTAGTAAGCACTTCTGTGTTGACAAACTATTATCAAGAATTTGAATAGTAAGAAATAGTTTACTATACGAATCCGTGCTATTATTGTTATGGTCATAATGATAAATAAACTGATTGTCATAATTACTGTAGTGCTTCTAAGAAAATAGATTATCAGACTATATTTGACAAAACCTTTCCGAATTTTCGGTCTTCAATTCTTTTCAACTTCAAACTTTATTTAGCCTTTATAACTCTTTTGATTCAAGGTCACTGATGAGTCTTGTAGACGAAACGCGCGTCTGCCGTACACAAGTTGAGTCCTGGTATCTATGAGTTTAAACAAGGACTTGAATCTTATTACTATCAGGATTTCTTGACAGATAAAGAGATAAATATACACATATATGTCTCTGACAGATGATTGCTACTTACAAAAAAAAGTAAATTCACAAAAATACTGAAAGGAAAATTCAAAACGGAAAGTCCTTAATCTAATGGCAAAATCAAACGAATGGACAGCAACTGTCATATTCCTGACTTGGTACAGACATTTTCAAATGTAAAATATGATGGATTGACAAAAAGAGAACACGATATTGAACCAACGGTTGTTAATGGTAAAACTGGAGCTAACTCTTCGTAAACTTTATCGAAAACGTAAAGTTTTCGAAGAGACGCCATTAGGATTTGATAGCCGTTACTATTGACATTTCACAGCAGATATGTTCCATTTACATATATGTCGTCCTAATTAATGCCATCATTGAATTTGAAATTTCAGCAGATTATTTGTTTTTTACCAGGAGCATCATGAAGAGCGTCAAAGTGGAACAGGAACTGCTTTCCGATTTTGAACATCAGTTGTGAGTTGCGCGTTGCTCATTTAATGACTTTCTGTGTTTGTGTACTATTGCGCGGTTGTTTAATTTTTCGGTATTGTTGTCTATTTGTTTAGATACGTTGGTTCTGATGGTTTTTTAATGCTTACTTTGGAACTGCCTTGCCCTTTTTATAGACATGGTTCTGCATTGTTTTATGTAGCAAAACCAAATTTCTCTGTCAACTCATTCAACTTGTTTTCCTAACTTGTCAATTCATCAGCTTTTTAATCCTTTAACAATACATTGAAGGTAGGTCTGAATATTTGAGGTAGCCAAATAAGCTTTTGTATATCCTAATACCAGACCTTATGTCATATTATGTTGATCATTCCTTAATTATGGTAAACCGGTCTATTTCCAGTATGTCCTCTTTTTTGTACATATGATAAAACATAAGTGTTGATAGATGCGACTTTTCAACCCCGGATTAATTTATCATGTTGTAACTAGTCTGATCCAACAAATGAAATGAGTAATTAATATATCATAAAATACATCTGACATGAACATTAAATACAACCTGATAAAACCGACAGGAAAACATTATGGCGCAGATAACGTCTCTTGGTGTTAAAATTGCACTGTTACACTTTATAAATCGGATTCGTGTTGCTTAGTCTTTAGTTTTCTATGTTGTGGTTTGTGTACTATTGTTTGTCTGTTTGTCTTTTTCTTGGCGTTATCAGTTTATTTTCGACTAATTAGTTTGAATGTTCCTCTTGTATCATTCGCCTCTCTTTCGTAGAACTGGAAACAATGGGTTATTTGTAGTGTTGATGTGTGCATACCCGGTATACTGACGAAAACTATAATTGATAAAACTACAGAACTCCAAGGTCTATAAAACCTGAAAAAAATCAAATATTGACCATAACAATCAATGCAACGGAACGAAAGGAAACAACTCTCATATAATAATTGGAATATTCAGTTCACAAACACCCACTATTGAAAAAAAATATCAATACGATTATGAACGCCACGTGATGCATGTGTGAGTTACTCCTTAAACATAAACAGGTTTATAATGAGATAAAAATTATTATTAGTTAGTTATAAAACCAGGTTTCATTCACCATTTTCTACATAAGAAAATGCCTGTACCAAGTCAGGAATATGACAGTTCTTGTCCGTTCGTTTGATGTGTTTGATCCTTTGATTTTGCCATTTGATTTTAAAGGGAATTTCCATTTTGAACAATATTTGGAGTTTGGTATTTTGGTTATTTTACTTTAAGACATCCGACAATAACATCAGAAGAGTTTCGAGAATATTACTTTTCATTTTTTGCATTTAACTGATAAAGAGTTTTTGTTGGCAGTTCACATTTACATAAAGTCTGTTAAAAATGCTATGTTATTCAGTAACTTTCATCGAATGTTATGAAACTTTAAAAAAGGCTCCACAAGATCTAAAAATTGCATAATCAAAAGTAATAACAAAACATAAATCCTGGTATCTATGATGAGTTCATTTAAGGCAACCCAAAGGTTATATCGACAAAATTGAGTAACTTATCTCCGATATTGATGAAAAGGACATGGTGTAGTACAGGAGTCAGCAGAGCAGCCGTTGGAGTCATAAGTCAGGAGCAGGGTATCATACAGGAGGGCGGAGCATGTGTAAGATTATAATTTGGAGACAAATTGTTCAACAGAAAAATAACTTTCATATATGTAATGAAATAGCAACGTTAAAGTTCGTTCACAGGTGATTTATAAGTTTGAATGACAGATAAAAACAAACATATTTTTTTATTACATCAAGAAACCCAAATATATATGTGAATGACGTCAAAGACATGATACATGCAATGATTTAATGCGAGACATTACTGATAATAAACAAAAGTTATAAATGTTAGTAAATGATATAACGCTTGAAACTTTACAATAATTAATTGCAGAACAACAGTTGTCATTTTCAATATTCATGGATTGTCAAGATAATATTTAATGTAGAACAATACATGGAATTAGCGCTAACTTATATGTCAATAGTCTGTTGTTAGAAATAACAATAAAAGTTATAATATGAGGTCAAATTGTTCACATGGTGATTTTGATTACGTAGTAAAGATAAACTATTGATCAACAAAATGACTAGGCACAATAAATGTGTTAATGAAATACCTTATAGATATAAAGGTAATTACATGTATTATTGAAGAATTTAAATATTTTAAATTAACAACTCTGGAGATTCTAATAGTTACAGGAAGATAAGGTGTGAGTGCCAATGACACAACTCTCCATCCAAATCACAACTTATGAAATTAAACCATTAAAGGTCGGTACGGTCTTCAACACGGAGTCTTGGCTCACACCGAATAACAAACTACAAAGGGTCCCAAAACTTACTAGTTTCAAACCATTCAAACGGGAAGTTCATTTGTTGCTGATCGTAATTAAGGAAAACTGCACCAGTCCTGTTATTAAGGCCTTTCCCCTACGCGAGCAACGACATTATAGTTTTAATTTATTATATATATTTATATTGTTTTTAAAGAAACCATTCAAATCACGAGTGGATAATAGTGATCCTACCCCAACGACTGTAAAATACAAACCTTAAGATAGTCCATATGAATATATTCCTCCTAGTTATGCTACTGATAAAATGGAGACATTGATACGCCAAATGGTAGTTTGGATGTTACATTATACATA
Organism: Mytilus edulis; assembly: GCF_963676685.1. Taxonomy (NCBI): domain Eukaryota; kingdom Metazoa; phylum Mollusca; class Bivalvia; order Mytilida; family Mytilidae; genus Mytilus; species Mytilus edulis. The sequence continues at coordinate 37,572,458 of NC_092351.1, forward strand.
ATAATTTAACATGGGTGTGCTTCTGACGTAGAAAATCCTATCCACCAAGGTTATGAAGAGGATCCACTGAAATCTGCTCTGTATACATTCACTCCCAGAAATCAAAAACTAGTTGCCCGTTGCAACATGTTTGTGTTTTAATTAAAGCGGAGACGTGTTTTCACAGCTTACAATGTTAAGACAACAGAGTAGATGAAATTATTAAGAAACTAACTCCTTTAGGCAAAGTTAACCTTAGACGAATTTGGCTATCATTGTAAAAAGTAAAATCACAAAAATACTGAACTCCGATAAAAATTCAAAACGGAAACACCCTAATCAAATGTCTAAATCAAATGACAAAGCACATCAAACGAATGGACAACAACTGTCATATTCCTGACTTAGTACAGACATTTTCAAATGTAGAAAATAGTGGATTAAACCTGGTTTTATAGCGCTAAATCTCTCACTTTTATGACAGTTGCATTAAATTCCATTATATTTATAACGATGCGTGATAAAAACAGAGATAATAGGTAAAATAGTCAAAATACGGGTACAGTAGTCAGTCATTTTGGATGAATAGCGTTTCTTCTACATCATTACATTTTTTCGACTTTGAGCAATCTTTGTGAAGAGACATAAAAAAACGCAGGGTTGTTGTATTAGTGAGAGGTTTAGATAGCGTTAATACCAAGTTTAATCCACCATTGTTTACTAGTCATTTACATGACAGTTGTTTTCCATTCGTTTGAGCTTTTTATTTGCCATTTGATAGACACTTTCCATTTTGACTTTTTCTTGGAGTTCGGTATTTTTTCTTTTTTACTTTTCATTTTAATGCCTCATTTATTGATATATACCGATTGACTTCTTATCGCTATCGTGACATTTTGGATTATGGAGTTTTATTTTTAACGCAGTATTTGAAGCTTACATAGTCGGAGACATTTAATGTCGTATGAGCGGGAGGTTTGTCTAGCCATACAACCCGATTCAACCGATCATTTTTTTTTCTCTAAAAATGTCCTGTTATAAGTCTGGAATAGGGCAGTTGTTATTAACATTCCATTTTTATGTATGTTACCGTTTGCTTTTGCTGTAGTTCATGTTTCTGTTGTTTCGTTGCTGTCCACTTATAATTGATGTTTTGCCCTCGATTTTAGTTTATTAACTGGATTTGCTTCTGTTTAATTTAATGATGACTAATAAACAGCCGTGTATTTATGTTGCCTTTATTTGCCTTGTCGACGTACCAGAAATGCTAACATCAAATTCATTCGAACTCTGGTGAATGGTTGTCTCATTGGCAGTCATACACATCTATCATTTCACTGTTGTTTGGTGTAGACAAATAAAGACTCTTTCCAATTCACTGTCTAACCGTTTTTTATGGTAGAGAACCGTTTCATTATGATTTGTAGCTCTTCGATCCCTGATTATTTTGTCATAATATAACTAAACTAATTTTGTCAGATCGAACCAAAATGAATTATTTCGTAATGTTTCATCAAAACATCTGACGGGAACATTAAATATAATCTGATAAAACTGACAGGAAACATTAAAGATAAGATATAGCTTCTTGATGTTTAAATTGCATTGAACCTATTTTTACACTTTATAGAACTTATTGATGTACATGGCATAAACATTAGGTAAATGTTTTTATTTTATTGAGGTCTGTATTGACGGAATACTGCAACTAATGGCTTTGATGGGAATACAAATATATATGATTACGTCTTATGTTGTCTATCTTTAGAATAAATCGTGTATGCATTATACTAAAAACCAAAAAATATCAAATACTCTGCCAAGTTGAAGAGCTATTGTTTATTAAGTTAATTGAATGTTTTGCCAACATTCAGACAATTGCGCGTGTTTTATATTTGTTTTTTATCACCTCGATCAGCTTTGTGAATATAATTTGTAAACTGTTTTTCAAAAAGTCGTCGAAAATGAAATCAAAATACAATGTTTTCTGTGTGGTGTTTGGGTGGTTCTTGCTCGTTTGTTTTCCTTTTGGTTCTGGTTTTGGAGTAGATTACCTTAGCCGTATTTGGCACAACTTTTAGGAATTTTTGGGTCCTCAATGCTCTTCAACTTTGTATTTGTTTGGCATTTTAACTGTTTTGATCTGAGCGTCACTGATGAGTCTTATGTAGACGAAACGCACGTCTGGCGTATTGAATTATAATCCTGGTATCTTTGATAACTATTTGATTGCTTTTTTTTTCGACTTTTTGTTCCTGATTGCTCCAAAGTATTTTCCCATTGTGTGTTTGAGTATTAAAAAGGGGGTACTAATATGTAATACGAGTGAAAAACAATGAACAGAGTTATCAAAGGTACCAGGCTTATAATTTGATACGTCAGACGCGCGTCTCGTCTACAAAAGACTAATCAGTGACGCTCAGATCAAAAATGATAAAAAGCAAAACAAAATAAATTAAAAACCAATCGTTCAGAGAACCATTGATGGTCTTTCCACCAGTAATGATTTTTTTTTTATGAAAATACTAAAATTTGGTTTTAAATGTCAATTTCAGCTTCAAATGACAACTTATTGTACGCTGATTCCAAAAATATAAGGTTTCTATACAAAAAGATATAAATAAGGGAGAGAATCTTCTACTTCCAGTTCAAAATATGTTACTTCCTGTACTGTCTTATAGTTTACTTGACTCTGATTCCAAAAATATATGGTTTTACATACTTTTACAATAATTTATTACAAAAATTAGCTACTTCCGGTTAGAACTTTTTCAACGTCATATTGCTTGCAACCTTATGCAAAAAGTCTAATATCTTTAACATGATTACATATGAGGAAAAAGCAAAGGTCAAAATCTAGAACGTTAAATTAACATATAACCTTGAGCTCAATTTCAAGGTCATAAACCAAGGACCTCAAATCAAAAGACTCTAGGTCTTTACTTTATATTGTTAATGAGCTATATTACCATACGACTGATATTAAAAGGGGGAAAACTCGCATCAAATGTTGATGTACCCTTTCGACTAAGATTTAGGTGTAACTACATGTCGTAACTAACAATTGTGTGAAAATATTTTGTCGATATCGTATAAGATTTCTGAAAATGAGAGATAACAAGCCAAAATAAATTTTGAACATGACCTTGACCTCATTTTCATTTTTTTCAACCAAGGACCTCAAATCAAAAGACCCTAGGCCTCTATCACTTATGGTTTTCCAGTTAGAAATATATTTCACTTATATCAAACAAAAAGGGGAAATAACTCTCATATGGAGTCTCCAGATAGCTTTGGTCAGATTGATCAAATCATCTTGAGGAGTTAACGAGCAATTTGGTAAAATAAATTTGTCGGTTTCTTATACGGTTGCGACATATAAGTAATAACAAGAAAAACAGTGTGGGGGAGATAACTCTTACATGGAAAAGAATTTAGTCACGCGGTGTCAGTTTCAAAAGCGTATTTACTGTTCGATATCATATACTATATGTCTAATTAGTTATCAAAGGTACCAGGATTATAATTTAATACGCCAGACGTGCGTTTCGTCTACATAAGACTCGTCAGTGACGCTCATATCAAAATATTAATAAAGACAAGCAAGTACAAAGTTGAAGAGCATTGAGGATCCGAAATTCCTAAAAATTGTGCCAAATACGGCTAAGGTAATCTATTCCTGGGATAAGAAAATCCTTAGTTTTTCGAAAAATTCAAAGTTTTGTAAACAGGAAATTTATAAAAATGACATCTTGCAAAACAAACAAAAAAAAAGTTCGCGGAAGAAAAAAATACTAATCAGAAGAAATCCAATAGGTCTTTCCACGAAAAGGTGGAAAGACCTAATTAAAGCAGTAATAGATCAATGGTGATTTTTATGACCCATCTAAGGATATTCTGTTTTCCGGTATGTGCCTCCGTTCGTCCGTCCGTATGTCTGGTTTCATGTTTCAGTATTATTTGTTTAAAGTTTTTGGCCAAGATATTTTTGATAAAGTTGATGTCAAATCAACTTGACACTTAGTACACATGTTTTCCTATGATATGAACTTTCTAATATTAATGCCAACTTAGAGTTTTACCCCAGTGTTACTGTCTTTTGAATATAGAAAATGATAGTACGAGTATGGCATCTATGAGTGGGCATCCGTGAACTATGGACACATTCGTGTTAAGATCTTGGAACTAAACAGAATGTTGGATATTTCATAGATATACCGTTTATAATATGATGAATTTTTTCGTATATTTTGTCTTAGCCGTATTTGGCACAACGCTTTTGGATTACGATTTAATAAGTTTTTCGACTTGATTAATTGTTCTTACAACAGTTTTATTTCCAGTGGCACTGATGAGTCTGATGTATACGACACGCGCGTCTGGCGTACAATAAAAACAAACACATTGTATCTTTGGTGAGTTTTTACATGACATTTGCGAAACTACCACTCAATTGTCGTGTTCTAGGTTATAGTAGTTTTGTCCGTAATTCCTTGTAGACATGATATTTGTAATATCATTATATTGACGTTTCCTTTTCTCTTTTTGTCAAGTTTATGTGATCTAACCTATCTGACAGTCTGATAGTCTTTGGTTTATATTATCAAGCCTCTTGTGTAATACTTTCTAAAAGCATTCATTAATCAACAGATATATCGTAAGTAAAGCAAACCATACACACATATTTGATTTGATGTATAATGTCACAAATGACAAAATAAATCTACATGTTATCTTATACGGTTCTTTGTTGACGCAACTTTATAAAAACACACTAGTAAAAACTTCGTTACTAGGAAATGGATCTCACTAATAGATCTTATAAGACTAACTTAATATATCACGTAGGTGTTTGTTTGTGCTAGTTTGTGCTTGATACATTTTGGATCGATGGAATGAACTAGGTCTACTTCATTATAGTTTTGTATAAACTTTTTGATATTGATTACGGTAATTACAATTTAATTATTAATACCAATTAATCATGTTGATGGTGAGATTTGACGTAAAAACTCCGATAAAATAGTTTTTAAATAAGTCAGCTAGCAATCCCATGAGAAAAAGCTGTTGAAACGCTTTAAATGTGAAGGTTAATACGAAAACAACTTTTTCCATCATTTTCTAGTCCATATAGATAGGAACTAAAACTTGCCAAAAACAATAAAAATAAACGGATTGGTATGTAAGGAGATATTAAACAATTCTGTAGATACAACATTTGAATCAATACATGTCATGCAGTTGTTGAAACACACCGTGAGCTCTTTCTCGAAAGTTTCGAGCTTGTGCAAGCTGTAAATGAATTCAGAGATGTACAATAATCTGATGTCAAGGTCAAATTTCTAACTAACCAACTCAAATATGTTTTGCATTATAAGGACTTGATATTGCGTTTCAAATGGCCAAAGTGTCGTTTTCGTCCTCGATTTTTTACAGAAACAGTATTTTAACAGGTATTAAACATGTCTGTTCCAGTGAATCCCAAATAATCATAATTTGTTACACATTATGTCCGTTACACTTTCCGATCGATATCGATAGGTTAAAATTAACCTAAGTAATACAAAATGTGATATAATATAGTATATTTTTCAGTATTTTTGCTACATCAATAAGATTGCTAACATGAACAATGTAGTTTCCTTCTATAAAAGTGTATTGTTGTGTGTGTCTATACGTCTACCATTATAAAAAAGAGATATCCAATTTGAAATAAAAACACTAGTACTCCATGTTCATATACTACAACATCATGTAACAGCAGTCAAATATATTTGGTGTTTCGATAACAACAGATATAAAGTAGATCGGGCATTTTACAAGCCTTCAATATAACTGATGACAGTGATGCTCTGAAAGAAACATATACACATCAAAAACCCACAAAATATAATATATCCTACTAAATTACTGCTGTACAATATACCTTTTCGACTTGGGACCCATCTCAAAAGGTCAAAATACATCAGATTTTGCGGGATCAGAGAATAACTATTGGAACACAGCTCTTTTTGTTATTGTTTTACTTGTAGTTTGTCTTCTCATAAAACTTCAATTGTTATATAATTTCATGCTTTACTTGTACTACTTTTTGAGTGTAAGTATATTATGTTTGTTAATTTAAAGATAAACGTTTGGAAACGCCGCTTACACGTCATGTGGCATTCACAATTCAGAGACCTCGGATGTCTTTCTCTTTTGTATACTTAAATGTCCTGTCGCCATGTGTTAGGAAGTTGGGTAGTGATGTGAGATCTTCGATGGACTATGTAAAATGCATCCATAACTTGTTTAGACTGGGGACGATTAAGTGCCTGACATGTTGTACATGTCTTGTCATTCATTCAAGACCGTATATTGACCTCTTCGGATTTATGTTTTTGTTATGTGTTTTTGAGTTCACAAGAGACAAATCGAAGGATGAGAATGTAAACAAGTATATTATAAAGGGCACTGTACGGCTTGCAACAGTAAACTCATATCGTATAGTAGTCTTTGTACATCAAAATTAATTCACATAGAAACGATGATTTTGTATTAAGTTTTTAAAGTTCTTATCTTTTATTGACGTCAGAAATCTCCTTTATATCGTGAAAAATCAAAGAATAATATAAGCTTTTTTCCATTTTGGTAACCTGAAGTGGGATTCTTTGTTCCTGATATCAGTCACTGTTTAAGATAACTTGAAAAATATATATTCACTCAACTATTGTCTTCCATCAGCCGTTTGTTGTTTAAGAATTCACAGAAAATCACATAGTCAATTGAATCCAAATGTTGTTTGGGTTAGGGGTTTCCTTCCTTATCAAAATTAAGTCATATCTATGTGAAAATTGAAAAGTGACTTGATTGGAAAAGATGGGCGAAAGAAACCAGAGATATGTGTAAACAAGTTGTCAAAATCACTATTTCCTTATTTATTCTATGCATCATTTTGTTTAATGGTATTGGCTATTCTTTCTACAATCCCATTTGGCGATGAAGTCCGATGTCACTCTAAATGGCTTTCGCTTGCCTAACTGTTTGCTCGTTGTATTCAAGGTGAAGGTTAATCCAGTTAGAGTGGAACAAAGTGATTCAAAATGAAAACAGTACATTTTTTAAACAATATTTCGATACTCACAAAGGAAAGCAGCAGACTCACATCAACTACTGGCTGAATGACTGTCACCTGTTTTTCTGTGCACTCTTCTCGTATTACATAGTGGTTTTGAAAATGGATTCTTACGGTTCGTTGAATCAAATAATCTTAAAAAAGGATCGGTTACTCAGAAAACTAAAAAAGATCTTGTATACTTGTGTTTAATCATCTTTTATGTCGTCATTTTAGAACTCAATGCTTTACTTATCCTGAATTTTTGTACACATTCGTTTATGTACCATTTGTTATTTTTATGACCATGATACAGGCGGAAACCCGGTTGAAATAGAACAAAAGAATCGAAGCTCTTTGATAGAGGAGGCGCTTACTGTAATGTTTACTATAGTAACAACAATTTTAATAGAAACAAATAGAATGAAAATTTTCTGCTCAATTACGAAGTATTTAATTTTAAAAACACTATTTGTATAGGTTTTCAATTTATCTATTATAAAGTTAAGCAGAACAGTTAGATATCAAGTCGACGACATGGGTATCTATCAAGTTAGATGAAGAAAATGCATAACCTTCGATTTAATTTTTTTTTACCACGGACGGAGAACATATCAATCTATTAGTTTAGTAATTTTCGTGTCTGCCCTTCCATTGTGTGACTCAAGACAAAATTCCAAAAATTGGGTTACAATTGTATCGAAAAGAGAAAATCGAGTGTACATTTTTATGTTAGGGCGTGTTTGAGTTGAATATTTCGTCTTGAAAACGTATAAAGCAAGAGTATTTGATACACCATCTCGCTTCAGATTTTATCATTTTTATATATCAAAGCTACAAGTTGACTTTATAACATCAGAAATTCACAGTACTTAAAGATGAAATACATGGGTCAAGTGAAATACTTTTCTAATGAATCACAAAAACAGAGTAGGTGTGTTCGAATAGCTAATTTATACTTAAAGTACTTGACGACAAGTCTTTTAAGTTGAATGGTGAAAATGTATATCTTCGAAAAAACATATTTTTTTGTGTGTGATAATATGGGTTTATAGTCTTCAACCACTGAAAATTTTTAGTCTGCCCTTCCACGAAATATTTAATTAGAATTTTTTTAAATGTTTATGAATTTTCGAAAATTCCACCTGAAACCGATCAGACAATAGTTTTTTAATTTAACACAATGCAGGACATTAACTGATGCTCATTAGCTAGTAGATATAGTTGTCTTTTAAAATACAACTGACATATAAGGATCGTAATGGTGCTATGTGGATAAATTTATCGGTTCACAAAAAGCTAAATTGGCAGCGCGTCATCCATAAAATTGCTTCCATATCTGCGATTGTAAAAATGAACTGGCGTAATGGGGAGATAATTATGACGAAGTAGAATCCAAACTTGATATAAAGAGGAAGGGTTGAAATTTCCACATATACTGTCATTTCCCGTGAGGAAGCTCGACAAGTTCAGAGTTTCGTATATTTAGAAAACATTCTTTCAGTTTCAGAGTTGGGTATTGATGGTAAAAATTTTGATAGTTCCTTTCAGATAAATTAGCAACTTGTTTGGACATGTGACGATTAAGACCATAACGTATTAAACATAAACTTGTCATTCATTAAAGACCGTATGTTGACCTTTTTGTTTTTTTGGTTGTTATTGTTTTTAGTATCACATGTCGTTAACTTCACAAGAGACCAACGCACACGCATGTAAACAAATACATATAGGTCACTGTACTGCAAGCTCCGTATAAATTTGTCCAGATAGAATTGATGATTTGTTGTTGGCTTTTAAAAGTTCCAATATTTTATTGCTTTTGGTTTCAGAAGTATCATTATATATAAGACCTTATCTTGAAATAATCAAATAATTATATTACCTTTTTTTACTTAATTAAATTCTTAGTGCACCTCTTTTTGTCATGGTTTTAGATCGCATGTAAGATATCACAAAATCCACTTGGTCAATTGAACCCAAAGTGTGTTTGGGTTATGGAAATCCTTCTTAACATATCTGATTAATTACAAACAACAACATAGCGTTTAAATACGCTAAACGTTAAGTTTGGATTCATATCTATTAGACAAGTAATGTGATTGAAAGGTATATATTAGACCGTTTGAATGGTTTTACACTAGTAATTTTGGGGCCCTTTATAGCTTGTTCTTCGGTGTGAGCCAAGGCTCCGTGTTGAAGGCCGTACATTGACCTTTAATAGTTTAACTTTTTTAAATTGTTATTTGGATGGATAGTTGTCTCATTGGCGCTCACACCAAATCTTCCTATATCTATATAAGTAAAAGAGATACTTTTTAACTATTTTAGACTCCTTTTTAAGGTAGCACCATACAAAGATTTTTCATCCCCAATCAGACACCTTTAAACTGATGTCATTCCACTCATCTTTCTTATATTTTATAAATGAGGTACCAAAAGAAAGAAGAAAGATTAATCTTTCAAATTGTGATAATTTCATTATGACATAATTATTACATAATCAATTATTATGTTACAAGTTGCCATATTGTGATGTCCATACTTGAATGAATTTAGCTTCTTTGTTATTCATAGCATCCCAAAATATTTTATAGATTCTTGCACAACACAGTTTGAACTCCAAAAATATATCTCAGATTTTTCCTATATCATTTCATTCTCTCATAAATCTTCAATGAAGTTTGCAACATCAATTCATAAGAGACCACCAAATTCAATTGGGTATAAAATATGTTCTATTGATGTTTTTGGAAATCTGAGACACAGTTTTGGAGGTCAAGCTGTGTTGTACAAGAATCTATCAAATATTTTGGGATGCTATGAAGAACAAAGACGCTAAATTCATTCAAGTGCGGACATCACAATATAGCAACTAATTACATAATAATTATGTCATCATGAAATTATCACAATTTGAAAGATTGATCTTTCTTCTTTCTTTTGGTACCTCATTTATAAAATATGAATAAAGATGAGTGGAATTACATCAGTTTAAAGTTGTCTGATTGGGAGTGAAAAAATCTTTGTATTGTGCTACCTTAAATGGTATTAGCTATGAAGTCCGCCATACCTGTATATGTCTTTAGCTGATCCCTCTCTTTGCTATGACAGACAATTCAGAAAAAAGTAAAATCGCAAACCTGATTTTATAGCTAGCTAAAGAGAAATGAGCGTCGAACAAAGTAAATATTATTCATTTTTCAATTGGTGTGTCAGTATTCATCAAAGAAAACCGCGAACTCACAGAAAATACTGGCTGCATGGGTGTAGCATATCTTTCTGTGTACTTTAACTTCATACATAGCGTGTTTGACAGTCGGATTTGATAATCGATGAATAATAACATAGCCGTAACATTGTATCACTTGAACTCTACTTTGTCTTGATTATGACAGAAAGATTATCCGCTTTGGTGTTACACAACATGCTATCAAATTTAATATTATTTCCTGGTCGTTGAATCAAATAATCTTCAAACACGATCGGTTTGCAAAAACATAAACAAACAAAATCTTTATATTCAATAATGATAGAAATCTTTAAAGATATTGGGATTATGAGTTGTCCGTTTATTTTCAAACTATGAGTTTGAATGTCCCTCTGGTATCTTTTACTCCTCTTTTGGTAAGCCAGTCACACTGTTCGTCACATAAGACTCGTCAGCGGCTTCCTGCTCGTTGAATCGAATAACCTTCAAAAACTATCGGTTTGATAAAAAAAAATATAAACAAAAAAGAATCTTTATATTCAATAATGATTAAAATCTTCAAAAATATTGGAATTATTATTTGGTAAGTCAGACACGCATTTTATCTTAATAAGACTCATCACTGGTACTTTTATCATAACAACTGAAACAATAATGAGTTACGAGAAAACTAAAAACTCTAGCATTTCATGTTTAAGTCTATAATTCGATAGTATATTATCGTTATTGCACATTGCTTGCTTAACTAGAGCCTGCTGTCGTATTTGTAAACATGTATTCAAGCTCAAAATTGTGGTACCTGACACATCATCTATTGAACGTGTGTCTTGGGTATCTCTTCAAGATCAATAACAATTATTGTTATTCTCAATTATTTTATTTTTTGTATACAACATTTCTATTGCCTTAAATAAGACATTCTACTATTGAACATATTTTTTGTTTTCTCTTCGTTTGCATAGAAGACTTCTGTGCTTATCAATTGGGACTTATTTTTAAGTTTTTCGATTTTGCCATGGCGTTGTCAGTTTGTGTTCGACTTAGGAGTTTAAATATCACTTCGGGATCTTTTGCCTCTTATCTATACAATATCTCAGCTTCGAAGTCATTTATATGACTGCAATGATTGTATATGTTCATACTTTTAAATTGCTTTCTAAATCTAATTCTGTGCACTAAATTCACGTTTTTTTTTTAATTTCCATCCAAATATTAAAATACGTCATTGTTATTACATAGTTAAAAATGTATATTATAAACGATACTAATGTTGACATTAGACATGCTGCTTATGAATGGCGTTTATTTTGTTTTTGGTATGTTGCCGTCATTATATGTGACATTTAACATACTATTTGTTATATTTGTATGTGCACTTTTGTACATGTACTTTTATATTAATTTGAAACAAACAGCATTTTCAACCTTTGTTCTTCTAATCTCATTCTTCAAAGTATTTCTGTCTACGTGTACAACAGGAACAGACGATTAATAAATCTATAATTTTCATTCCGTTTTGAAAAGTACTATATGTCATAGTTACCTACCTTTTGTCTGATATTGACCTATTTTTTTACACAATACTATCTACCATCTGCATTTCGACTGCGGTTAAATCTGGGAATATATTTCTAAAAGATTCAGTTTTCTGTATTCAGTCAAACCTTCCTCAGTAATTTAAACAGCTGTTTCTTTCGCTGCGAGAATACAACCAACAACTGCCAAAAATAAAATTGTTCAATTAAAACGTGAACGACTATCGAATCTATATAGGAAGAATTTCATCATATTGGCCTTTCATTTCATTTAAATGGGGTTCATGTTGTTTATTCTTTAGTTTTCTATGTTGTGTCATGTGAACTATTGTTTGTCTGTTTGTCCTTTTCTTTTTTAGCCATGGTGTTGTCAGTTTATTTCCTGAGTTTGAATGTCCTTCTGGTATCTTTCGTCCCTCTTTTTAATTAACACGGAGGGTTTCAATTTATAATACTGCATCTGAGCTATATCGGTCATACCAAAAGTCGGTTGTCCAAACTATTAAGAAATCGATCGTCATAATGTTATTGATCGAAAGTAGACAAATAGTTGATTTACAAACGAAAAGGCCTTAAACACGATCATTAGTAAAACATTTAGTCTACTGATGTTCAAGTTTCCATCAAGTCTAAACCAGAAGTTTCCAGTTATATCTAGTGACTTCAGTCCAGATTGACATTCAAAAAATGATGTGTCATTGAGCGTGAACGAGCATGCAAAAATATAATGCAAGTACAAATGATAAGTCGACTAGATAAATGTCAAATGTCAAATAAGATTGATGAGCATTAGAGAAGCCGGAACAACAAACACAAAAACATAGCTTCTATTCCTAGCTTTCAAGAATGGATTGATGCCAATCTTAGGATTTTTTATTATCCATCACTATAATTATATAAACGTTATCCTTATCATAAAACGAAACCCATACATAATGTTTTTAATTTAAAATGAATATCCTGCATACTGTTATCGTGCTTTGTCCTATAACTAAGTCACATGTCTGAATGCCCCATTTTAAAATATAGCAAGTTTCCAATTTGCAACTCCGTCTGACTTACGACCTTTAGTAATACAATAATGACATACCTAATACTTGGTTGTTGTCAAGACTGTAATGGTACCATATCTCCTTTGACCTAAAAGACAGAACATGTTCCCATTAGGATAATTTTCCTAACAGACATAACCTTTTTATCAAAACTACAGTTGTCATCGTTAGATGTGTTTGACCTTTTGATTTTTCCATTTGATCAGGAAATTTCCATGTTTCGTTTTGAGTTTTCCTCGGAGTTCTGTATTTTAGTAATTTGACTTTCTACTCTAGCAAAACTATGATGAATAAATAAGATCATAAGTTCACATCAATCACTTTTGAAGTGCTCTTTGAAAATGTCTTTAACAAGATTACTTTTCATTGATAGCATATACATGTTTTCTAAATGAGACAGCATGTTCATGAATGTATTTAGAACAAATCCTGGTATAATTGTATAATTGAAGATTCTTATCAGGTTGATTTGTCATGCCATTATTAACACATTATCTTAAGTTAATCATAAGTAACCCTGACAATTATAAATTAAATGATATGGTGTGATAGCCAGTTAAACAACTGCCTACCAGAGACCAGATATATGTCTCATCAGATCGACAAACAGGATAAAACAACTATCAAAAGCACAAAGTACCGATTTGAGAATACTCAAAGTTAATTAAAGCTAGTTTACTTTATGAATAAACTTTGCATCAGAAATGATATCATTTTCATTGATTTTAGACTTGAAAGTTTGTAAACTAAAACATTCTGTTGAAAAAATCTATACTAATCAGATCGATGCCTTGCATCAAAACAACAATCAAAAGGACTTATTAAGTGACATCTTTTCGATCTGAGAGTTCTAAAGTCTTACTTTCTGGATTTGTTATGCATCAGAAATGCGAAAACTAGGACATTGATGAGATGTGACAAATGACGATATACTAATAACACATTGAAGAATTGACACAAACATCGCATCATAAGGCAAACGATACCTGATTATTAAAAAAACATTCGATGATCACATACTATATACGTCGAGTCACATGGATAGCTTACATTGGATTAAAGCTTGATGGTACAATGATAGAATACACTACTTCTCTTATCTTCAAGAAGCAAAACATCCCGTATATATCTCACGTGATTTTAATATCCAAACCCTTCCCCCATCCAACTCTCTTTACTGGCCTATCGACTATTTATTATTTTTTATTTACATTTTTCATGAGAAGTTATTAATATTTGTGACTTAAACTGATTTTAAAATACATGTATGCATAACTTTTTATTATTATGAAATGTTAAGGTAAAGTGGTAGTATTTTTGTAACCCTGTGTTGCAAAATTACACTTTTTTCAACTACGGCTGAATGTGTACCTCCAATTAAAGAACAGGAGGAGATAACTAGATTTGTCAGAGGTTTAATTTTCGGGGATACCACACCTCAAGGCACCGTAGACTGTTCTATTTTCATTGATCAAATTGATGAATTGACTTATGTTTTGTCTTTTGATCTCTAAGAGTTTTTCATTTTGCGTATCCCCATTCCTAATGAATGCATGAATGACTAGTCATTTCTACTGAATGAATATCAAGTTTTCTCATTCACCCCTTCCTCTGACCGAAACCTTAACATCTTACATGGGTAACCGTATCATAATCTCAATCTTATCAAAAGTTATATCAAGTCTAATTAAAGCTAGGTTCAAATTACTCAAACCGTTTTTCAATCAATCTTATCCACATACTACAACGCTGTCCTTCATTAGAAATATAAAACATATTATATAACTTTGGTAATGTTTTGTGAAGCATATCTCTGTACTGTTGCATTCTTTGCTAAAAATTAACTTCGTTAACAAAACATAAGTTTGTATACATGTTGTGTGCATCGTCTACAGGGATTACGTAATCTCAACCCGGAAGTATAGTGTATTTCTTTTCTGTGTCATTTATGAAATTAGAGTCAGCTGCAACGTTTGCGTTTTTAGATTTTTAAAATGTGCACTTCACTTTCATATTATCATCCAAGGCCAGATACGGAAGTTTAGTGCATTTTTTTTCTATGTCATTTGTGAAATAAGTGTCAGCTGCAACGTTTGCGTTTTTAGATTTACTTCACTTTCATATTATCATCCAAGGCCAGATACGGAAGTTTAGTGTATTTTTTTTCTATGTCATTTGTGAAATTAGTGTCAGCTGCAACGTTGGCGTTTTTAGACTTTTAAAGTGTGCACTTGAGTTTCATATTTATCATCCAAGGCCAGATTATTCTAAACATAAACACTAATATACCAGTCAGCAATAAATGAGATAATTGGTATTTGTTACGTAATAATCATGTTGTATTTATTTTGACAACGCTTGTCAACATTTCCATTTTCATAAGTGCAAAAAAGTCAGAAAAATGTTGACGGCGTTGAACGAAACTGTTTTCCTGACTTTGCCATTTGTTATCATTTACAACATTGAGTTAATTTACTACTCATTGTTCGATTGTTTGTCCAAATGACTCTCTCAATTATTTTACATCGACTGATTGATTATGTACGTAATGATTGCTGTTTTCCTAAATTTCAGTGGCATATATTTCAAGAAAATTTAGGACAAGGATAAATTCACAACTCGAGATTCACAATGAATTTTGTTTAAACATATTTATTTATAGTGGATTGGGAAACAAGTTCTTGCAACTTATATTAATCCCTTTTCACTTTGCGGGTGCGAGTGCTGCCTTGTAGCGGCATTAGTCTACTCTTTTTCGAAATCTAAAAGTGTGTCTTTAACGTGCAAGAGATATGACTCTCTTTTAACACAGTTCAGTCATTTATCGTCCCCTTCCGACGGACTATCATCGTTTCCTCAAGACCATACTCGCAAATGGTGTCACGGGAGAGCCGAAAATTCAGTCCCTGAAATTTTCATCCCGGAACGGGAATCGAACCAGGAACCTCTGTGTTAGTAGTCCGATGCACTAACCACTACATCACGGCTCTCATTAATATCCAATGATATTTTGCAATATGTCTATTTAAACCGATTTCTCTGTGATGTATCTTTAGCGTCTGGCGTATATACAAAATTTAGTCCTGGTATCTATGATGAGTTTATTTACAACCACTGGGTCGATGCCACTGCTGGTGGAGATTTATTTCCCCGAGGGTATCACCAGCCCAGTAGTTAGCACTATTTGTGCTGAAATGAACTATCATTGATATGGTTATATTTATTAATTAACTGTTTACAAAATTTTGAATTTTTGAAATACTAAGGCTTTTCTACCTCAGGCATAGATAACCTAAGCTGGATTTGGCAAAACTTATAGGAATTTTGGTACTCAATGCTCTTCAACTTCGTACTTTATTTGGCCTTTTTAACTTTTTTGGATTCGAGCGTCACTAATGAGTCTTTTGTAGACGAAACGCGCGTCTGGCGTATATACAAAATTTAGTCCTGGTATCTATGATGAGTTTATTTACAACCACTGGATCGATGCCACTGCTGGTGGAGATTTATTTCCCCGTGGGTATCACTAACCCAGTAGTTAGCACTTTTTGTGCTGACATGAATTATCATTGATATGGTTATATTTATTAATTAACTGTTTACAAAATTTTGAATTTTTGAAATACTAAGGCTTTTCTACCTCAGGCATGGATTACCTAAGCTGGACTTGGCAAAACTTTTAGGAATTTTGGTACTCAATGCTCTTCAACTTCGTACTTTATTTGGCATTTTTAACTTTTTTGGATCCAAGCGTCACTGATGAGTCTTTTGTAGACGAAACGCGCGTCTGGCGTATATACGAAAATTAGTCCTGGTATCTATGATGAGTTTATTTATATGGATAAGACTTTTTGGTCTAAATAAATATCTTTTCCCTATTTACTATTGGTTTATGCATTAAAAGGTATCTTGTTATTCGACCTATGATAATTTTCTCTATGTAGATTGTTAGTCAATGCAATATAAAGAATTTTAAGACTTGTGAACCATTAAGCTTAAATTGAAGAACTATTGCTCGATGCAATACAGGATGACAATTAAACAACAAGAGAAGCAGTGTGTGTGTCTGTTGTTACTTGAAGCTGTAGCAGTGAGCATCCTAGTTTATTCAACGAGTGAACAACAACTATAACCTTTACAAATAAGTATACTGAGAAAATGAAGGACAAATGCTCCACAAACAATTCTACTGTTAACAGCTGGGTGTGAAATACAGTCTTTTTTAATTCCCGCAGATGTTATAACATCTGTTCAATCATTCAGTCTAGGCGAGCCTGACACGAGTGTGATAAGACGTGGGTTGGGAAACCAAATACTAAAGTATTTGAAAATTAGTATTTAAAAGCTGCTTCTACTCTAAGCATTAATCTTTTAGGGAAAAGGGCAACGATTGGTCGTCCTCGAGTCAGAATAATTTTACATTTCTTCCTGCGGACTCTTTCATTGTGAAAAATCAGGTTAAAAACCTCGACTTAGTGCGTCAATCTAGTACCCAGCAGGGTTCAAATTCATATCATATTAACATGTTTTTGCATAAATTATACATTTAGGATCCTGATATTCAGTGGTTGTCGTGTGTTGCTGTTGTTCAAATGTTTTACTCGTTTTTATATAAATAAGACCGTTTCTTTTACTGTTTGAATGGTTTTATAATACTGTGATTCATTATTTTTCGTTGGAAACTAATTTTCGTTGATTTCGTGTGTACAGTGGAACCACGAATTTAAATATTCAAAAAATTACAAATTTTCTACAGGAATGTATGCAGACATGTCCAAAAATACGAAATTAAATATCCACGAACATGCAACTTTTCCTCAATCAAATAAAATTGGTACCCACAAAAACAAATGAATCCACATCATTTTTGGGGCTCTTTATAGCTTGCTGTTCGATTGAAGACCGTATTTTGACCTATAATGGTGTACTTTTACAAAGTGTGACTTGGATAGATACTTGTCTCATTGGCAATCATACCACATCTTCTAATATCTATTCAAACTGCCAATGAATGTTAAACGATCATACACCATCCGTCATCACCGTTGTGGCATTGGCCTTGAATATTTTTATTGTATGTAAGGCTTAGACTGTGTTAGTTGGTAACTGTCGTCTTGCATTGTCCTGACATTTTAACGTTTTCGGTATTTCGATATTTGTTTAATAGCTGTCGCTTCTGTTCTGTGTAAATTCTATCCACACGCTGTCGCCTGAAAATGTTGTTAATCCCAGTAAGATAGTAGTTGAATTTGTCAGTTGTAACTTTTAAGTTCAAGCCTGTTTATGAAAAGTGTTAAGTCATCTTTGCATAATTGCATCAAAGATCGACTGATTTTCCACAACGAATGATTTGAAGTATATTATTCAAATAACGTACACGTATTTTGTTTTAGACATTATGTGGAGGAAGATTGTTTTGAACAGATGCCGACATTTTTACGGACTTACACAATCAGCTTGTTACTTCTTTATTTATTCAGTATCCAATGTCCTTGTATGTTCTGATTCAGTTAACTACCTCTCGTTCTTATAATTCAGCAACAATTTCCTATGTATTTTAATTATGCAATATCAACTTTCAATTATTTTCATATACAGGTACTAACTTCCAGTTCTTTTGCTCATTCAGTTATCAACTTATCGTTCTTTTTCTTATTCAATTACCGTGTTAGGTTAATTCTACATATCTCAGTTGACAGTTTCGATACTGTAATTGTTTTCACCGCATTATTTGTCTGTTTTATCAGGATTTGTTAGACATAGATAATTTAATAAAATGCTTTATATTTCTTTCTACTAAATTATTAACAAAATGATTTTATATTTAATAATATTTCAATTTATCAGTTTGTAGGGAGTATTAAAGAATTGACAGATAAACTTATATGTAATCGGTCTAGTGAATATTTTTTTTAATCTTATTTCTGGTCTTATTCTCTCTGGTTGACAATATAATGGAATTTGACGTGACAATCATACAACAAGTGACAGGTTTAGCTAGCTATAAAACCAAGTTTAATCCACCATTTTCTTCATAAGGAAATGCCTGAACCAAGTCAGGAATGTGACAGTTGTTATCCATTCGTTTGCTGTGTTTGAGCTTTTGAATTTGACATTTTATTAGGGACTTTCCGTTTTTAATTTTCCTTGAAGATCGGTATTATTGTCATTTTACTCTTTGATAACACTTTTACAAATAAAATGTAAAAAAAAGTATGAATCTAAAATGGTTTAAAGAAAAGTAATGTATAACAAAGAATGAACTGTTTCGTATACAAAAAGTTAAAAGTAGATGATGAATGACATACCTATTGTTACGTTAGAAAAATGTAGGTCACATTTCAAAAATTTACAAATTAAAGAAAAACATTTCGTGGAAATAATTTCATATCAACGTCCAAACATCGACACTTTAAATTTTTAAACACGTAAACAACTTTCAGACCCAGTGCAAAAATGTCACTTGCAATAAGACAGTGACTTGAATTCAAGTGTCATAATTTACATGTTTAACCAACAAATTTAAAACGTAATGAAATTTTGTTTTGTCCACAAAGATTTGTTTTTATTTAGTTTGGTTAGGGTTATTTCAGAAACTCACGTTGTATGCACTTCAACCTTACGTTTCAACTATCTATAGCTATCATCGGGTTTGTACTAATGCAAACCGACGAGTGCCACATGTGAGACAGGGTTGCTTACCCTTCCAGAGATCACTCTTGGTGTTTGAATGGGCTCGTGTTGCTCAGTGTTTTAGTTTCTATGCCGTCTTTTGTTTCAGTTTTTTTATCCGTTATTTTTTTTCTATTTTTTCTTTTGTCTTTCTTAGTTTATTTTTGACTTATGAATTACAATGTCCATTCTGTATATTTCGTTTCTCTTTCACTTATGAATAAACGTAACATACAGTTTAAAAAAATCGAGCGCGCATAATCAATTCTTTGAATGACTAAAAAGCTAAAACAACTATTTTAGTGGCGATAGGCCGAAGCAATACCAGTATGTGAAGATACAGATAAACTTGGAAATGGCGGTGCAATATATGTGCATCACTGCTTTGGACGTTCTGATCTCGTTTGGCACATACCGGCAAATCATACAAAAATTTATGGTTAGAACTAAATTCAAGAATACCGATATTGACTGGTAAGTTAATCGTCTCAAACTCAATTTACATCTTTGAAGACGTTGACTCAGCTTATCGTAATTGATGAAAACGGAAGTGGTTTTATTTAGCAGTATCACTCCATAAACAGTTGTGTATTTTCGGACTTGAATATTCTTCTTAACCTTTTCTTTCTGTTTGCCCATTCAAAGATGTAGAACACTACTTAAATTAGGCCATTATGGTTTTTCATTTTACTTTGGACATAACCTTTTCTTATCTATTATGTTATCCTGCTCATCAACTTATTAAAATATACTCTTATAGCTTTTTAATATTTTTTATGGAAATTGAATTATCACGATGAGTTTTAATCTTGTTTGATTCATTTCTTCTTGTGAGATCTATTAGTTTTTGTATTTGATGTTTTAACCACTCCTATGTATTTCTATCAATGAATCTAATTTCATGCTGGTTTTTTTTTATTGTTTGTATAAGACGAGTCACGCTACTTATCTATCCCAAATTCATGCATTTGGTTTTGATGTTATATTTGTTAAATTTGTTATTCTCATAGGATTTTGTCTAATGCTTAGCCCGTTTCTGTGTGTGTTACATTTTAATGTTGTGTAGTTTTTCTCCTCTTATATTTAATGCGTTTCCCTCAGTTTTAGTTTGTTACCCCGATTTTGTTTTTTGTCTATGGATTTATGAGTTTTGAACAGCGGTATACTACTGTTGCCTTTATTTGTAACCTTGATTTGTATCTCCTCAAGCAATTGATGAGTTTTGATCATCGGTAAAATACTGCTCCCTAAAATTATGAGTGTATGAAGTTAAAAAAGCTGTATATAGTGTTTTGACTATACAATATCACGATAATTTGTAATTTTATCTAGATCTACTTGTAAATTATACAAGTCGTCCTTTTGGTGTTTCAAACATCTACTACTGCAGTATTCATAGCACCCCTAAAGGCGGCCAATATTCGCGAGAAACATGCCATATTTATATTTATTGTCTGTAGTTTTCACTGTCCCGACTGCAAAACTTTCTGGGAAACTTCCTATATATATTTTTTAAAACACTGTTTTATGAAACACGCAATTTCTGTGCAATGCTTTGTACGCAAACGATTAAAGAGAGAAGGGAGTGTATTATTATGTATAGATATCGTATGCTTTGATTTAAAGCATGAACATACTATAGAGACCTCGATAGAGACAATAACTTTCTAAGTATCAATAATATGGTCATAGTTATTATTCAACTGTTCACAAAACTTAGAATTTTCGATACTCAATGCTCTTTAACTGCGTACTCCATTGTTTTATTTTTATTCGAGCGTCACTGATCAGTCTTTTATTGCCAAAACTTGCATCTGACGTACAAATTATTTATTCTGGTGTCTAAGATAAGTTTATTCATGGTTGACAGCGAAAAACATCCGGATATCCAAATAATGAATGTACCTATGATATATAATAAAATAACATTCCACAAATCACTGTACTATTTATCCTGTATAAACATCTAGTGCATGATGTTGTTTTAGATTGTAAGAAAAATAATACGTGCATGTTACTGCAGCATCACAACATTACATAAACAATGATCATCAGTGAGGTTGACTTAAATCATTGGTGAAATTAGCTACCCCACTCATTAAATCTAATTACATACAATGTAGTGATGAAAAGACATTTCGTATAGTATTAGTGAAAATAATACAAATAGATACTGTAGACTACATATGACATCTTACATCATAGATTCAAGTCACAATAAATTATCGTTGCTCTTCTATTTTTCATATATGATTAATGGCATTTGACAACGTTTTTACATCTTCTTATATAAATGCTTTATTCGGTAAATAGAGAAATCACTAAAGGACTGAAAACGAGACATCTGTAATGGAAAGAAAGTTAATCCGTCTATACCAAATATTGTTCGAAGAATTAAGAATTTTTGTTTAGGTACGAAAACATATAAGATAGATCAACTGATTTATCGAAATAAACGTAACAGACATACATTGCACGTACTCCGTGGTTGTCTCATGAAGGGAATTGTCACTTAGGTTTAGCAAGCCAATCATTTGTGTGAATACAACTATTTTTATAAAGTATTACATAATTGCTGTATGCCCAACAGCTACAAATTCAACAAAAATATATATAAAAAACCAGGAAAATAGCAATTTTTATCTTCTAGTTCGTTTCTGTGTGTGATGCATTGTCGTTTGTTTTTCGTTTTTTGTTGCACTCTAGTGCTTCTGGTGTTTTGTTGTTTTCCACTTATATAGTTGATGTGTTAACCTGGGTTTTAGTTTGTAAACAGGATTTCTTTTCTCCCAATCGATTTAGGACTTTCGAACAGAGTTATACTACCGTTGCCTTTATGTTTGCAGTACCACTTATGTAATAACCAAGTAACAGATAACCTTAGCTGTATTTGGCAAAACCTTTGGAAATTTTTTAATCTCGTTGCTATTCAACTTCGTATTTTATTTGCCCTTTTTACATTTTCCATCCAAGCGTCAAACATGAGGTCTTTTGTAGACACTAAATGCACGTCTGGTGTACAAAATTTCTATCCTTGTATCTATGATGAGTAAATATACATATTTTGATTTATAGAATAAGACATTTATACACACAGTATGGTTAGTTTGATTTGACCACAGCATAGGTTTTGCCTTTAAATTGAACTATGTAACGCCACATTTAAAACGACTTGCAATAACAGTTGACTTGTTTTCTAATAAGTGTTGGCATGTCTGTTTGTTTTGTTCATACAGTGTTGTCAATATAATACAATTGTATGTGATTGTCATACAAGTAATAGGTACAGCTACCTATAAAGCCAGGTTAAGTCAACTACTGTCTACAAAAGGAAATGTATGTACAAAGTCAGGAATATGACAGTTGATTTCATTTGTCTGATGTGTTTGACCTTTTGATTTTCCATATAATACAGGATTTTCTGTTTTGAATTTTTTTCTGGAGTTTTTTTTATCTTTTTTTTTTTTAAACAAACTGATAAGGATAAAGAATAGACACCAGATGTGTGTTTCTTATTCAAACGAATCATTTGTTGTGATCAGATATAAATGGGAAGATAAAACTCATTGCAACCTTAAAATATGTGCTAAATACGACATATTCAATCTATGCTTGTGAGTAGAAATCATTTTGGATTTCGGATAGTTCAACATTATATTAACAGTATATCTAAAGAAAATGAACAATCAATGACATGTCAACACAAAAGTGCTGTATTATGGCAGATTTAAGATAGTGTTGATAGTATTAAAAGTTTGATATCATTCCATTTTAAGCAATATTCCCTTTTTTAATGCTTTTTTTAAGTTTTATTTCATTATTTCAGTTGTTCTCGTAACCACTATCAACTGTTCGTTGATTAAACGGTACAAATTAACTGTTGGTTCATTACAAGTTACAATGTGTTTCAAGATATATTTGGTTATATTTCTTAAATGAGTGACTTTCTTGTGAGTGCATGATCTTTACAATTTACAGAGTATTTCTTATTCTCTTTCGCGACATTTTGATTGTGTCTGCATGCGCATGGCGGTGGATGATACATGCGGAACAAGAATTGTGCACTCTATTTCGCTTCGTTTTAAGTTCATGTGATTACCTCGGTTTCGTCTATGTTTTTTTCAGCAAGGTTCATGTGTAAAAAGGATTAATGGAATTTGAAAATCAGAAAATACTGTTGCCTTTTGTCTTGTTCACACTCACTATGACTTGTGCAAACTATCAAAAATAGCATAGCCTTTACTTCAAATATCGTATGCGTGCACTCTACTTTCTTTTACTATTTTACAATATTCCCAATTTTATAGAGAGCTTTCAGCTATCGGTTTTTGTATTGTATGTAATTAGTTACCGAAAAAAAGTAAATATTTTAGAGCCAAAGATGTAAAGTTTAGCTTGAGAAAACATACGAAATTGTATTTTTCCGTGTCATTACAGTCTACCAGGATCTGTTTGATGTCTCGATAATTGTCTCAAATTATCCGAAACGAGGTGTTATTGATTTCACACATTGTGTGGCGAATTGTTTCTATCTATGATTATTTTTCTGCATAGATGTAACACCAGTAAGTCTAAAGAACAAATTACAGTTTATGCATCAATGTATCTTTTATAATGATTGTGCCAAGTCAGGAATATGACAGTTGTTGGAACAACCATTCTTTTGAATAGATGTGTTTTATGTTTTAATTTTGCCATTTGATTAGGGACTTTCCGTTTGGAATTTTCCTCGGAGTTCAGTATTTTTGTGTTTCTACTTTTTATCCATATCAAGATACATCACAAAGAAATTTTGTTTGAATAATAAAATAAAATAAATAAATATTCAAAATTGAAATTCATTAAGTCAGTATTTTTGTGATTTTACTTTTTTTCATAATTACCAGCTTTCATTCCATTTTCTATTGCCACAATGGCAATTGCTTATCCTGCTGTCAATCCATTACAATATACACGTTATACCGATAGATACAAAGCAGTGAAGTTAGACACTTTACAAACTGATGTTATCTGTTCTGGTATGGGTTTGTCTAGATCTTTGACACGTTCCTCAGTTCCATTTTCAATTTCAATGATATTCAAAAAAAAATATCTCTTAATTTTTCAAAACCTGTATCTGAATCATCATAATTAGGATCTCAAATCAACTGTTGTTTATCTTGAAAACGATAAATGAGAGAAATTAATATACATTTAATCTGTCTGATGACACAGCAGACTTGCTTATCATTTATATGCTGTATAATCATTTAAAGAATATTTTTCAGTAACACTTCAAAGAAAATTCAATTACAAAAGGCGTAGTAATGTTATTCTCACATTTTCATCAGATTTAGCTACATCAAGTGCTAAGAGACCCTGTATCACGCAAACGCTCTATTTCTAGTAAAAACTAATTAAGACCACAAGTATCATTTCAAATCAATGTGATAGCTTAGTATAAAATAACATTCACATTAAACTCAAAGCATTGTCCTAATTGTACCATTTTAACAGAAAATTGGTTCAATAACTATTTCTTGGTAACAACATTTTTATTGGTTAAAGTTGTTATATCTGTTCAATTATAAGTGCTTGTGTCTACAGCACAAATGTATTGCATAATCAGCAATAAACTGCTCCCCCTTTATAAGCTTACGTGTCTACAACACAAATGTATCATGTAAATACGTAAATGTGGAGTGATACTAGTATATGAAATTCAGCAACGTTCTACATCACAAGGAGGTAACATCTAAAATCTGTTCCTATTGTATCCTACAGTTACACCAAAACCATTGCAACAAAAATATTTAACTATAAACAAGCATTACAGGACCTTGATTTACAACAATACCTGAAAAAAATCTGACATGTGACTGTTCTCACTCGCCTTACAATTACAGCCCCACTGGCCATGTTATTACTGGGGATCTAAACATAATTCAACATGAAAATCTCCGAAAGGTGATTTCTCATGGTCCTAAGTTTAGAGAACCCCAACACATCAATTGGAACCATAACTTCAAAATAATTATGGATTCCATTGAGGACTACGCCAGAGCATGGGCTAAACGACAAGAAGTTCAACTGGACACTTTGTTAGAATGGGTCAAAACAATCAGGTCTCTGATAAAACGTCGCATTCATAAGTTGAAAAACTGTGTAAATGATCGACCAAAGTCCGTTTTCAGAGACAAAGAGGCTGTAGAATGTCTATCATCTCTTCAAGATAAGTATGTTGTTGTCCCTGCGGACAAGGATTCAAATAATATTGTCTTTATATGTAAATCGTATTACTACGAGTGTCTTGTAAAAGAATTAGGAATAAATGAGCACTCAGGTAATACCACATACAAAAACATCATTTGAAAAGGATAAGATTTTGGCGAATCATAAGTCCTTCATGGCTTCAATGAACATTGCATTGAACAACAAATCGGAGGACTTACCTAGTTTGTATTGGATACCTAAACTTCACAAAATTCCGTACAAACAACGGTACATTGCAGGCTCATCTGCATGTTCCACTAAAGAATTGTCCATCAGATTGACTAAAATTCTGTCCGCAGTGAAAGAGGGTCTTCAGAAATACTGTGAAACTGTTTATTCGCGTAGTGGTATTAACCATATGTGGATTCTTAAAAACTCTAAAGAACTCCTGGATAATTTTAAATCTCGGTCTTTTTCTGAAATTAGCTCTATCAAAACTTTTGATTTTTCAACCTTGTATACCACCATTCCCCATGTGAAATTGAAAAACCGTCTAAAAGAAATGGTCCACAATGATTTTCATCATAAAAATGGTAGAATACGCTATAAATTTATTACGCTGGGATACCACAAGGCATATTTTGTTAATAGTGAACAAAAGGGTAAAACATGCTACACAGAGGAACAAGTGATCAGTATGCTGGAGTTTCTTATTGACAACATATTTGTTGAATTTGGAGGCAGACTTTTTCAACAAATTGTCGGCATTCCTATGTGAACGAACTGCGCGCCTCTCCTTGCTGATCTCTTCTTATTTTTATATGAATCGGAGTTCCTTCAGACACTTGTCAAAAACAAGAAGATCAAAGAAGCCAGGTTATTTAATTTCACTTTCAGATCGATATATTGATGATGTTCTTTCCATTAACATTAATGGTACCAATTTTTCTGCACCAGATGCGCATTTCGACAACACATGTCTCTTCAGTGATGCTCGTGGCCAAAATATGTAAAATCCAAAGCTTATATATAAAAGATGAAGAGCTATAAGTTCCAAAAAGTATAGACAAATCCGTGAAAGGAATCAGAGCTTTGCATGAGGGAGATACATTCCTTAATTTTTAATAATTTTTAATATTTTGTAACAGCAAATTTAATAACACAAACAAATCCGTATTTTCATACCAGTACCGGAGTACTAGCTCCTGGGCTGGTGATACCCTCGGGACTTACAGTCCACCAGCAGAGGCATCAACCCAGTGGTAGTAATAACATTAACGGTACCAATTTTTCTGCACCACATGTGCATTTCGACAATACATGTCATATATGACAAACGAGACGATTTTAATTTTGAAATTAACAATTTCCCCCACCTTAGTAGCAATATACCAACTTCACCTGCATATGGAATATACATTTCCCAACTTATTCGGTATTCAAGAGCTTGCAGCTCCTACTCAGACTTTGTAAAACGTCACCAGTGTCTAAGCAGAAAGTTTGATGAACCAGGGGTATGTCAAAGAACGTCTCGTCCTTTTTCTAAAAAAAGTTCATCGGAAGGTACCAAGAACTTGTTGATTTTATTTATTATTATTGCTTTTACTGTTAAGTCTGTTTTTGTTATATCTATTTTACATGACTGTATTTATGTATCCCTTCATACTTTGAACTACAAAATTATTTTATGTCTACCTGTGCGAATTTCAAACGCGCAATTTTACACCAGTACTTAAAACCTTCCATCCTTTATGGGTGCATTTTACGTAGATAAATAAAATCGTATAATATAAGCATAATGAGGATGTTAATTTTGATGTATGCCTTATTGTGCTTTTTCGTTACATTTTTTTTTATAGTGATTAAGATGATAACACAATGTTGACTGCTGTACCTCTATTTTTGACATTTTAACCTATGGTGTCTGTTTGTTTTGTTCACGCATCGGTGACAACATAAGGGAATTTGATGCGGATGTCATACAAGTGAGAGGTTTGGCTAGCTATAAAACCAGGTTGAATTCACCATTTTCTACATAAGAAAATGACTGTACCAAGTCAAGAATATGACAGTTATTATCCATTCGTTTGATGTGTTTGAGCTTTTGATTTTGCCATTTGATTATGACTTATATCTAGAAATTGACTATGAGGGTCGGTTGAAAACAAAACTTTACGACAAAACAGATGATTTCAGCTTCCAAATTGTGTGAATTTTCATTTTTAAACCAAGAGTTCCAAATGGTGAAGTTGAAATCATCACTTTGTAAATTTTACGGACGCCATCACGAGACGTTTGACCGGTATGGAATATCCGTTTCATAGATGATATCGGATATGTTCCTTAAGTCATATAACTACAATCCCGTTCCCTTTTCACGAATGTGACCTACTGAATTAGACTATTTACCCCTATTTGTGACATTTTTACCTATTGTTTTTGTTGTTCTGTTCACACATCGTTGTCAATATAATGGAATTTGATGCGACCGTCATAGAAGTGAGAAGTTTAGCTAGCTTTAAAACCAGGTTCAATCCACCATTTTCTACATAAGAAAATGCCTGTACTAAGTCAGGAATATGTCTATTCGTTTGATGTGTTTGAACTTTTGATTTTGCCATTTGATTGGGGACTTTCCTTTTTGGAATTTTCCTTGGAGTTCAGTATTTTTGGGATTTTACTTTTTTATATATAATTTATGCATTCGGTTTACTGTTACTCAATATTTAAACTTAGAGTACTGTTTTCTTTTTGACTGTTGATCGTCCCTTCGTCGTTATTTTGTTTTGCTATGCTGATCAATGATTTTTTTATTTATGGTTTTCAATTGCATCCATGGTATTTTCTCTCGGCTGTCAATACAGATTTCAAAAGAGACATATAATCCCGAACATTCTTTTTCTTCTTAAACGGACGCATCGTAACATTCCTAATCTTTTCTTTCTTAATGATCTAATGCGCTTAGTACCTAAGATTAAATCTTTCTTAACCAAAATCTCAGGATTAAGGTTTAAGTGCAATAATGTCTTAAACCGATTTCACACCTCAGTCTGATTCGTCGAAAACAATACGAAACCGCAATGCAGATATGTATATTGTTTCCCTATATTGCATACAGTAAATTACATTTCACGTCTTGGATCAAGTTTAAACACCCCCAAAAAGTACCTATATAACAAGGAAGATGCTCTTTCCATAGAATTCTGTAAGGAAACTTTAGTTGATATATCCTTGTCTTATTCATATATGAACAAAGAGAATTATCAATATGTAGTAGTTTGAAAGATCTTTTGAATTATAAAATCAGACAGAATAATAATGCATTAGTTTACAAACCAGTAATTTGTATGGCCATGTTACTAGTAAATGTTTTGATGGTTTTATTTCAAATGTTACAGAATTGAAGTAGAGTAATTATTTCAATAAAAATTCAACGGCAGTAAAATTAATGCATTATGCAGCTTTTCTACTCGTATGTACTATAATGCATGATATCTTCTAAAATAAAACTACATTTTAAAGCCATCTGTTCTCGTGCTCCGGTTTTTAAATACATAGTCTTTGCCTTTATCTTAGACATTGTTGCAATATTTCTCTGATAGTTGTATATTCATTAAAATATAAATTGTCACGAAATATTTATAGAGAATAAATTATTGACGTAGTGGTCTTAACAGTTTTCAGACATTTCAGAACTCCATCCCGATTTAATATAAAACAAATCAAAATCAAAAAAATCAAATGAAACAGTTATAAAGTGTCCATGTCAAATTAAAGAAAATATCTCAGTTGAATTTAAAAAAAGCAAGTTTATGATTCTAGCTCTACCTCTAAAAGCTAGTTTTCTTCATGAAAACATTTTAATACACTAGAATGTCCCTGTATTTTGGATGAATAAAATGTTTACAAGACAATTTCAACTTTAAAAATGTATGTGTGAAACCATTCCAATGGCAACAGCAGTTCCATATCAAACTCTTATTATGTATGCATAGACATCTGAGTGCATGTCCTGATATGGCCTCTTATAACAATACGTCAAAAAGTTATATACGGAATTTGATACCGAATATTTGGCAAGATTTTCAATCTATATATGAATTCAAATTCAAAATATTTACTGTAACGAAACGATCAACCCAAAAAATGTTTAGAATATACAATACAAATTGTTTTGATATTGTATATCAATAGTTTTAATAACTGTTATGACAAAATAAATTTCAATTGTATTGTTGATATAAGTACACATATACTGAGTGCTTATAGAAACGCACCCTACATTCAATTATGTGCTATCTATAAAAAAAAATATCGAACCGACTTCTGTGAAAAATGAACAATCCGATTATCGTTCTAAGGCCTTTTAAATATGCATACAGAACATTTCAGTAATTTTCAGAATATCAATATATTAATATAGACTTATTTTGAGAGAGGGACAAATACGTCATTCATCATAAATACCTTGTCCTTTCCGATTTTAACGTTGTTTATTCATTTACATTTTCCTATATCACACTTTGGATAACAATTAGTGGTTTTATGTTACAGCAGATTCCAACGAGTATGAAGCTACATGTAGATTCTTTTGTTAGCTTCCTTTCTAGCTCAACCATGAAGTCATTATTAGGTAAGGTACACAAGCCTTTGGATGGAGTCAATAGTTAAACAGAGAACCAATGACAACTAGTGACAGAATATAAACATGTAAAACTAGTTTTACAAGTTAGTTTAAAAAAAGTTTTCAATCTAAATTTTGAATTTATTGATAATTATAAGCTAATTCACAGGCATGTTGTACATGTAAGTGTGTTTGATTTGCCAATTTTATTTCAATCAATTACTCAGTTCATTTATAAATCCTGTGTATGTACTTTTCAATGGTACAATCACGACGTAAATATTTTAGGTTTATGACCTCTTCTGTAGCCTTTGAGATACGAACTGTTCAAACTGCAATAGTATAAAAAGAGCAAAGATAATGAATAATAGAGATGGGCTATTTTGTACATATACAATGGGGAAACTTCGAGCAAGCATTATTATTTATAGTTTAATTGCATTTAAAAATTAAACGGGATTTTGTGGCAAATAAACCAAGATTTTTGTAGAAAATCCACAGATATTTTTGTTATAAAATTTTAGGCATAGATTACTCACTTGATTACAAGGGTAAATGCTACATGGATTTTCTATAAAAGTCTCATTTGTAATAGCATTGAATCAACACAAGGGTACATCCTCCTTGAACAAAACATAAACCGTAACTCCGCTTCTAATTTATTGTAAAACAAAGATTTTTTAATTCAATCAGACTATAGGAAATGAAATTTAATTTGAAAAGTTGTTTCGGTAAACCTGTTTGTATGATCTTGTATGAAACATACATATTATAAACAGGCCATTGATATGAGTGTTTTCATTGGATGATGAATTTGTGCTATACTCCTACCAATTTTAAGGTAATATTGAGTTCATGGTTGAGCTAGCAAGGAAGCTAACCAAAAAAATTACTCGTTGGAATCTGCTGTAACCCCATAAAACTTCTCGTTATAAGTTTCTGAATTTAAAAAAGTCGAATAAACCGTTACAGTCAGGACATTACTTCGTCAGAATTATCTCCCCATTACGCCAGTTCATTTTCACAATCGTAGAAATGGAAGCCTTTGTAGGGATGACGCGCTACCAATTTTGCTCATTGAAACCGATTAATTTATCCACATTGCACCATTACGATCCTTATATTTCAGTTGTATTTTAAAAGACAAATGTATCGACTATCTAATGAGCATATTCAGTTAATGATCTTGTCTGCATTGATTCAACTTAAAACTATTGTCTGATCGGTTGTCGGGTGGTTTTTTTTTCGAAAATTGATAAACATTTAAAAAAATTCTAATTAAAAATTTCGTTGAAGGGCAGACTAGATTTTTTTAGTGTATAAAGACTATAACCCTAGTTTTCACACACACAAAAATATATTTTTTCAAAGATATGCATTTTCATCATCCAACTAGAAAGACTTTCGTCAAGTACTTTCAGTAAAAAAATAGCTATTCGAACACACCTTCTCTGTTTTTGTGACTCATTAGATAGGTATTTCACTTGACCCATATATTTCATCTTTTAGTACTGTTATTTTTTTGTGTTATAAAGTCAATCTGAAGCTTTGATATATAAAAATAATAGAATTTGAAGCGAGACGATGTATGAAATAATCTTACTTTGTACGATATCAAGACAAAATATTCAACTCAAACACGCCCTAACATAAAAAGGTGCACTCGAATTTCTCTTTTCGATATAATTGTTATCCATTTTTTGGAATTTTTTCTTGGGTCACATAATGGAAGGGCAGACACGAAAATTTTTAAACTAATAGATTGATATGTTTTCCTTCCGTGGTAATTTTTTCAAAAAAATCGGAGGTTATGCATTTTCTTCATCCAACTTGAAAGATACCCATGTCGTCGACTTGAAATCTAATGGTTCTGCTTAACTATGTACTAGATAAATTGAAAACTTATGCAAATGGTGTTTTTAAAATAAAACACCTCGTAATTGAGAAGAAAATTGTAATTTTGTTTGTTTCTATTAACTTTCAAAAATTTTGTCACTATAGTAAACAATACAGTACATATTTATCGCCTTCTCTAACAAAGAGCTTCGATTTTTTTGTTCTATTTCAACCGGGTCTCCGACTGGTTAAGATAACCTGAAGCCAAAGATAACTGAATTGTAAGAACTTTAAGCAATTGTATTAAAAAAGACCAAAATAAGTGGAAAATAAGTGTTGTGTTTCTATAAACACTCAGTATATTTGATTATACATATTCAAATATCATTCTATAATATATCCAACCTATCTAATTATTCATTACATACACTTATTTCTTCAATATTGTTAAGTCGTAGTCAATACAAATTTGTAATTCTTAGTAGACCTACGTGTGTGTTGTAACCATACAATGAAGAAGTCATGATCAAATGAAAAGTTCAAGTCCGGAATATTACAGTCGTTTTCCATTTGTTTGGTGTGTTTGAGCTTTTGATTTTGATATTTGTTAAAGTACTTTTCTTTCGCTTTGAATTTTCTTAGAAGACGTTTTGATAGTTGTTCGGCAGTATATGGATGATTTTTTTTATTGCGTGCAATTGATTGAAAAATTGACATTGATAACTCTAACGTGACGTCATTGCCTTTTACTTTTCACTACTATTTATTTAAAAATTGAATGCTTCTTTTTGTAAATTTTTTGGCGTGTAAAAGCGTTGACCGAAGCTCACAGTCAAAGGCTTTTACAACCCTTTATATTATTAGAGAGAGAGAAAACGTACGACGAAGTCATATACCCAAACGAATAACCCATGTTCCAGATTGTCTGACGTGGCACAGGTTAACGTGCAGAGACCCTCTCTCTTTTTTCCTCAATATTTGTGTTTCTCTTAATTGATCATTCTGTTGTGTTGTTCTCCTTCTACGAAAAAGAGGCGAGGTCGTTTCAATAACTTCTGTCAGTCAGCGTCGCGTAACAGAGACGACATAACAACTATATCGGAGTTTTGTTCTGTTTTACAAACAGCGACGAATTTTATTACCCCTTAGTGAAGTTACCTATAAAAAAAACAACTTCAATACAAAATGGGGCTTCAACAAAAGACTTTGACGAAAAAAGAATCATCAAGGTTTCCCACAAGGCAGTGTTTTGTGAAATCTTTTGAACGGAGCACTAGTTCAAATGCCATTAAAATGTCTAACGAGAAAACTCCCTAAGGCGTCATTCTTATATGAACATTTTTACTATAAAGTATACTTAGGCTATTTAACATTTTTATTAAATTGTATATCTTAAATGCCTTATCTACATAATGAATAACATAAGAATACATATGATTTATATATTATATTTAAAAAAAATAGGACATATACGTTAATATTCAAATAGCTATGATATGATGATATAAAAGATGCGTGTTGAATTTCCTTACTCTATATGCTTGCTGAAATAAACTAAATTCAGATAATTCGTTCTTTGGCTATTCAAGTTGATAAATAATAGTTGCTAACAGCTACGTCATTTAGTCTCTAGTGGAGAGTTGTCTCATTGGCAATCACACAAAATATACTTATTTTTAAATCAACCAACTTCTTAAAAAATTATAAATATTTCGTTAAGTGTATCGATTTACTAAAATGTCCGTCTATTCAAAACAAACTATGATTTGATAATGGATAAACTTTAATAATGATATTTTTGGAACCGAATTACTGGAGCGACTAATCAGTTCTTAATGACGTATCGTAACAATCCTCCTAAGTTTTGAAATTTAATATGTGGGTTTATATTTGTATTGACAATTGCATAGGAACATGCAGTTATTCTATTTTAAAGGAGAACAATGGCTTAGGTTCCTTAATAAGGCAAAGTCTAATTAAGATTTTAGTTTGGATTATTGGTATCATTAAATCTCTTTTAAATCAACATAATGTTTATGTGTTACATATTTGTTTTTCGTTAATTTTTTTACATAAATAAGGCCGTTAGTTTTCTCGTTTGAATTGTTTTACATTGTCTTATCGGGGCCTTTTATAGCTGACTATGCGGTATGTGCTTTGTTCATTGTTGAAGGCCGTACGGTGACCTATAGTTGTTAATGTCTGTGTCATTTTGGTCTTTTATGGATAGTTATCTCATTGGCAATCATATCACATCTTATTTTTATATAAACTATTAAGTACAAAAAGTCCATTTGAAACTTAAATCAAACATAGATATATAACAATGCGACTTATATTCTATGCTTTTTGAAAATGCAGTGCAGTTGCTCAGCACTTATGCCTTAGTTTAACCTTATGTGGATTTGTTCATATATATATATATAAGGTTCCTTATCCAAAACCATCTAAATTTTATTTTGCCTCGGAAGGATTTCAATGTTAAAATGAATTTTATATTTGTGAGGTCTTATAATGTTTTTGTATCAATGCTCAGTATTAGACTGTATCATGAAGTTGTAAAAAATTGACAGAAGTATGCGGAGCATAAGACTGTGTGCTTGCATCATCTATTTTTGTTCAGCAGGTCACAAAACACTGATAACTTGTACAAAAATTATGTACAAATTATAATTTGTACAACATTACAACTTGTACACAACATATATATATATTATATTTAGGTGGTTTTTGCTAAGGTATTTTTTGTTATGTAGCTCTTTAACTTTAAACATTACTAGAACACACCCGCGAAATCGCGGGGAAGTAGAGCGTACGTAAACTGAAAAAAAAATATACTGACTGGAGAATTTCAGGAGAGATATCAAAAGTCAAAGGTACTTAGGGACTGGGCACATTTTTTGCCCTCCCCCTATTTTCCAAATACCGATTTTTATACCTTCTGTTTTTCTGTAATGTATGAACATGCATATATACTTTAATTACTATACAGAGAATTTCAGGAGAGGTATCAAAAGTCAAAGATACTTAGGGACTGGGCACATTTTTTTGCCCTCCCCCTATTTTCCAAATACCGATTTTTATACCTTCTGTTTATCTGTACTCTATGAACATGCATTTATACTTTAATTACTATACAGAGAGAGGTATCAAAAGTCAAAGGTACTTACATATAACTCGTCTAAACATCAACCCAACAATGTTAGATCTGCAAATTTGCTTTCGCTTTCGCAAATTTTTGGTGAACGCCATGAATAATAGTAAAGAGTCACCCCCCCCCCCCCCCCCACAAGATAACCATTGGAATTTATTAGTAAATTATAACAAATACAGTTATTCATAGTAAATGTATGTATACAGAAATATATCCGCAGTGACCGCCGTTGATAGTAAACCATACATAGGCGGATCCCAAGGGAGGGGGGGGGGGGGGCGTTGAAAATTTTTTGTTGATTGAATGGGGAATCACTGAAGCATGAGAGGAACGCCCAACCCCTTTTAGGTCAGTCAGTGCCCCCCTCCCTTATGAAAAGTTCTGAATCGGCCACTGTAAACTAATTGATAGTAAATAGCAAATTTTATTCATTTTCGTTTTCCTCCCAAAATAACCCAAACTGAAACACGTTAAGCAAATATGATAAATGCTAGAACTCAAAATGATAGCAGAAAGCAAATTTATATACTTTATTCATAGTCTTTGTATGTTCAAGGTACAGAAAAGGAATTTATAGTAAATTATAACAAATACAGTTATTCATAGTAAATGTATGTAAGTATGTACAGAAATATATCCGCAGTGACCGCCGTTGATTATAAACCATAGGTGGATCCCATTGGGGGCCTGGAGGTCCTGCCCCCGTTTTCGTTTGAAAAACATTGTTGATTATATGGGGAATCACTGAAGCATGAGAGGAACGCCCCCCCCCCCCCCTTTTAGGTCAGTCAGTGCCCCCCTCCCTTATGAAAAGTTCTGGATCCGCCACTGTAAACTAATTGATAGTAAATAGCAAATATTATTCATTTTCGTTTTCCTCCCACAATAACCCAAACTGAAACACGTTAAGCAAGGATGATACATGCTAGAACTCAAAATGACAGCAGAAAGCAAATTTATATACTTTATTCATAGTCTTTGTATGTTCAAAGTACAGAAAAATACAAACCGGAAGTCTAATCTGACTTAAAGTTTTGTCCAATGACGGGAAAATACCCGGACGCATTCTTTTTCGTTTTTATCCCAAAATAACCCCAACTGAATGATCATAAGAATGGATGACAAATGCGACTATACATGTTATCTATAGGACACAGAGGCATGATGATTAATTTATTGTGGAAGGAGGAGAAGCGACACCCAAAATGAGGTCTTCTCGTTTAATAGTATAGATACACACCATGGGGTGATGCATAGTCTTTCAAAAACGAATTACATCCGCAAAAATACAAAAGAAGTGACTGTTTTGGTCTTTTCTACATAGAAAGTGTGCACCGATTTTCACGATGCGTTGAATGCTACCTTGTCTTCCTGTAGTTTTTGGAATGTTGCTGTATGATACTCTCCGTTGATTTTATGTTGTACATTAAAATGATTTCATGACATCAATGATAAAATACAATACTATAGTGAGTATTATTAATACGCAAAGAAAATATGGTTTGTGGCGCAAATGGAAGATTTTTTTGGGGATGCAAATGAAAGATCTATTGGTATCAAAGAAATGCCACTTGACGTTATTACTGCATGTAATATTTCTTTCAGACGATGTTGATTTGCTTGCACATTGTATTTACAGTTCCGTTTTTTTGGTTTTTGATCATACCGATAATATAGGTTTCAGTGGGTTTTATTTTCTGTACACATTTTCAATTTTCAATGAACGTTTTCTAGTTAGAGGATGGGTGACTGCGATCCTAAAAGAGTAGTGTAATTACGCCAAATGATCATTTTCTTGTACTAAATCAGGAACCTCGTCAATGGCTGATATAGGTTTAATTTTTACCTTTTTTGTTTTAAAACTTAACTTCTGTTTTTATTTAAAAAGTAGCAATGGGACTATTGAATTGGTGTGGCATAGTTATAAAGGGAGTTAATCAACTAAAACACCACTGGTTGGCGGGTATATGTAGAAATATGATCAGATATGGTCTTCTGCCACTCGCAAGTAATCCCACAACATGCATAAAATTGAGAAAGGAAATGGGGAATGTGTCAAAACGACAACAACCCGACCATAGAGCAGACAATAATATCTATTTGGAATGGAAACGTTAAATCTAATGCCTTGTTTAGGAAGACTGTCACTATGTGCTCGGTTAATTAATCCTTGCAACAACTCTTTGGGAGTTCTTAATTGGTTTGTTGTAAGATCTAAAGTGTGGACCTGGCCATCCTCAAACTACTGTAGGAGTGGAAATGTAACTATCCCAACCAATTTTAAAAAATCTATCGTTAATCATTTTATTATTTTTTGTCTCTAACATGCAGACCCAAAAGTGTGACTGGGGAATAGAAATATGGTTACTTGATATTCTTCCGACCGCTAGTAAACACGCTTGCCAAAGTGGGGCGTCCGTTTGGCTGTGCGGGATGTACCAAGTTTGCAGCCACGTCCGGTCAGGATGGGGACGTTTAATTCGATGCCTCGTTTTAAGAGAGTGTCACGCTCTTTGCACGTTCAGAACCCTTGCAACAACTCTTTGAAGGGTCCATATGTGATCTGTTGCAGGGCAAAATGTTTGTCCCTATTCAATATACCCTCATTTTCCTGTGGCAGTCCAAATTTCCCCGACCATCATCTCTATTACAAGACCTACGTATTGTATTTATTGTTAACTTATTCTTGTCCTGAACATGCATGCAATATTTGCCACTGGACGTTTAGCAACATTGGCGGATCCAAGGGGAGGGGGGGGGGTTCCGGGGGTTGGAACCCCCCTTTTTTGGGGGACGATCAATGCATTTGAACGGGAGCATATAGTTGGACCCCCCCCCTTTTACTCTGGGTTGGGAACCCCCCTTTTTTAAAATGGCTGGCCCCGCCCCTGAGCAACCAACAATCAGTCAATCAATCGAACATACAGGAAATATTTGCCCGGACGTTAAACAAACAATATTCAATAAATCAAAGGATTGATACCTTAACAGCTAAGTCTCGATATCTCTGTCAATGATTTTCAAAATAATTTACGACTAGCGGGCGACAAATGATACCAGCTAGCCTAATGACGCAAGCTGCTGTTAGATGTGTATCGAACAGATTTGATGTTTTAAGAAACGATAGTGAAATTTTGTATGTGAATGTCATGCTGCTCATTTAGAACTCTAAATTGGAAAAACAAACCATTCGTCTTCATAATTCTACATATTTATAATGTGTTCTGGCATTGAAATCAGAAATGTTCCAAGCTTTATAAACCGGTGCAATCCAGTTCCCCAGTCATGCAGGCTTACAAAAATCGTCTGCGCATTCAATCAATAGTCTTCTTCCGTAACAGACATTGATTTTTGTGTGTGTATTGTTGTTTGAATTCGTCGAAATATAGTGTATTTTTTATGAAAATTTTACATTCATAGTGTTAAAAAAATAATATATTGAATCAGTGGACCGTGTAAAAAAGCGTGTCCATGTTTTTCTACCTGCTAAATAATAGCCAATAGCGTTAACTGTCTCATTATCATTTATTAAATGTACATGAGAACACGGATTGCTTGTTAAGGAGCGTTTTTTTCATTCATATTTAATGTGTCTCGATAAATAAAACATTTAAACGTCAGAGCCGGCTTTTATTTATTCAGCAGTACTAGTTCTATAGCAACAGACGACTAATTACAAACATACTGGGAGCGGTAAGTGTATTTTTAAGTTTATATAATTATGTTAATATCAGCGTGATTAGTAGTTTTGATCATTTCTTTAGCAGTTTCTGTTCTTTTTTCTTATTTAGATTAAAATATGTCGCCGTGTCTTTATCAATAAATCAGGTTAAAATTTAACAAAATTGTATGAAGTCAGTTTCTTCCTTGTAAGCTAGTTGAATAGGAAACCCCACTTCCCCATGTGTTTTGTGTTATTTAGCGTTGAAGGTTAAAATGAAGATACCGGCGAAATCAATCGATGTAAAAATGGGTTTTACAATGTGTATCAGGGCCAGATTGCGGAAGCTCCATGCTTAATTAAAAAAAAGCATTATATGATTTTCACAATTTTTTTTCATTTTTTTTTTTCATTTAAAAAAAAAAAATATAACTTTATTTTCTGTTCATATTTTGATCATAAAACAATAAAGTTTTCCACCACCTTCCCTATTCAGAAACAAGATTATATGGGCTTTTTCCTTGTGAATAATAACTTTTACCTTCTCTTTGTTCACCGCCACGTGTGTTTGTTTGTGTTTCTCTTCGGTGAATTTGTGATTGTTTATCGGGGTTTCTTTAAAGTTAAAATGTGTATTTAATTTGATTACCACTGTATCACATCTCATTTTCTTCGTGGTATTGACAGGGCTTGTATATTTGCACTATGGGCTGATATGGCTCGATCGGGCTATACAAATTATCTCCCTTTGACAAATTTTATTAAATTTCAAATGTTCGATAGTTATCCGGAAATGCAATCTAAAACTTTACAGTCATTTTAAAAAGAAATTTGTAAATTGAAAAACTTTTGGCACGGTAAAATTTTTAAAAAGTATGGCAAAATTGTTTTCAGCTGTTCTTCTTAAGGTAGCACAATACAAAGATTTTTTTACTTCCAATCCCCAACCTTTAAAATGCTGTAACTTTCTTAAAACTGCATATAAATTAATAAAAGAGGTATATATACATAGATAAAAGAATAATCTTTTAAATGAATGCAACATTATTGTTATGCAATCATTATTTAATCAATCATTATGCAATTAATGGCAAAATCTTGGTCAGTTCACTTGAATGAATTTAGCTCTTTCATCTCTATAGCTACACATGAAATTTTAACGTTATCTTAAGCAACACAGCAGGAGCTTCAAAAGGGTGTCTCAAATTATCGCTATCGTATTCCATTCTCTCATAAATTTGTAATTAGTGTAAACATCCTTACCACATAAAAGTAGATAATGTATGATTAGGTGTAAAATTTGATCTATACGTTCTATCCAAAATCTGAGACACCCTTTTGTAGATAATGACTCAAGGAACAACATATAATAAAATCAACCTTCTCGGGGGATCCATGAAGAAGCTAATTTCAATTGAAAGTGGAAATTTGTTGTAAAATTTTGTAGACACAATTATCATTATGATTGATTACATAATTGTTGTATAATACTAACATTGCATTAATTTGAAAGAGTAATCTGTTAGCTATCCATAGATACCACTATTATAATTTTTCAAGCATTATAACGAAAGTTACAGCATTTTAAAACTGGGGAACTGGAGGTTTAAAATCTTTGTATTGTGCTACCTTAAAGCATGAAGTACT
Source organism: Mytilus edulis (assembly GCF_963676685.1). Classification (NCBI taxonomy): domain Eukaryota; kingdom Metazoa; phylum Mollusca; class Bivalvia; order Mytilida; family Mytilidae; genus Mytilus; species Mytilus edulis. The sequence goes on from NC_092351.1 coordinate 37,613,114, forward strand.
AGTGTGTATTGCACAGTGCACTTTCAAATAAAAAGTGAGAATTATCAATAAAAAAAGAATCGTCAAGATGAAAAAAAAACATTTAAAAGTGAGAAACAAAAACATCCTGAAAAATTTGATTGAGCTTATTAAGACAGATCGAGATATACAAGTTCAAACTGAAGATACAGAGAACTTGATTGATGGAACCACGAAGCATGCTGCAGTGAACATGTAGTCAATATATCATAATATGATACCTTTTTCTACCGGTTCACAATTGTTAAATGTTTAAAACTTTTGAAAATTATTGCCTGAAGTTTTAACCGCGATTACATTTGTAAGTCGATTTCTTCAAGAATATTTGTTCGAGTACTGGAAATGTATTGATTGAGTGATTGTTGTTTAAACGTCCAATGTAAAAGAAATGTATTGAGTAGTTATACTAGACTTTGACTCGATAATCGCTTCAGATGGCCTCACAAAGTAATGGTTCTATGAGGGGGTTGGTCAAGGTTTGGTCAGCAACTGGACTGATATCAACAAAGTAGAAAAGTACCTATAATAATTCAATGTCGGAATGAAATTAACAAGTTATGATTAGGCAAAAAAGAAAAAAAAAACAGCATAAATTGCTGTTATCTCCTGGTATGCAAATGATGAAAGTAGTTAGGCAAAATGATTTATATTTTCTAATTCTATAGAAAAATATTCTAATCTTTATCGGTACTTTACCGAAAATGTTTTGACACTTAACTGCGCTTCACAATCCATACAATGTGTTCGGGTAGGCACGAACTTTTTTTTATATAAAATAAGATTAGGTGGGTGTCAAAAAAAACACAATATAGTTTATAGAGGAATACTTAGAAGCAATAATGTGATAAAGTATCAGAAATAACTTAAGTTCTTTTTAAAAATTGATTTGGTAAAGGTAAATTACAGGTGAAAATGGACTAAATATTATTCTATTTTATTTTGTGGTATAACCTACTTCTCTTATTTCGTAATGCACTAGGGGGATTTCATTAATCTCGTCTTTGGAATTATAGTTTGGCAACCCTTTTGTGTACTATCAATCGGGAGATTTATTGTATTGTTCAGATTATATCGCGCCAGATTTATATTCGAACTGTTTTTGTTGATTCGCGTTGACCGACATAGCTTCACCGTAAATAGTAATTTAATCATTAATTTGGGTTTTAAAGTCGTTAATATTTCTAAAATACGAATAGATACTATTTCTACCTGGACACCGAGTAATATATATTGTATATGTGCATGGAGTGTTAACATTGTGAAATCATGGATCAAGGTTTTTAATTCAACGAATGCTTTATACATACACTGACAAATTGCCGACCGTGTCATTTTCTTCCCATAAATGCACACAAAGAGTTAAATTATATATTATCAAAATGCAACACAAGGAAATAAAAGAGTCCAAGGCAATTGTTTAAATAGAAAAATATAATCAAAATAAACGAGTATTCGGGAAGTTATTGAATCAAATCAATATAGTTTATTTAAAGAGGTACTACAGACGACTGTTATCGTACTTGTGTACCGGCTTACAGCAGTTCCCCTAGAAACTTGTTGTTAACAATGCCAACGTATCTGTTCCAATTGGAACACACATTCTAATTTCGGGGCCTTTTACAGCTGACTATGCGGTATGGGCTTTGCTCATTGTTGAAGGCCACACGGTGACCTATAGTTGTTTATTTGTGTTTCATTTTGGTCTCTTGTGCAGTGTTGTCTTATTGGCAATCATACTGCATCTTTTTTTTTTTAATTTTATATATATACAACTTATTCCGTTGTGAACAAATACGGTTATATTTGTTCCATTGGAAATTATATTTCAGAGTATGTATCCCATTAATTTGTAACTTAAATAATTAAAGAACTTCTATTTCACGACTTGATAATTATTTAAAGATATCATCATGGTTGTGCATTAGCAATTAAACACAAGACTACGCTTATCTGCTCGTGTCACATATACGAACTTTTTAAAAATTATTTATGAAAAATTGAAATGTTCATTATTTTTTTATTTTATATCAGCATGATCATGCGTTAGCCATTATAGTCATAGTCTATCTTTGAATAACATTAGACAAACATGTGAATATTTATTTATAAAAGTTGATTTAACATACGTCAATACACATGTTTCTCATTGAAACATCTGCGTTTTATTGATTGAAACTATCATGATTCAGTTGCCCTTTCACACCTAGCTTGAAGTGACCTATTTCATTTAATATTTTGGCACGACCTCTGGCTCTGTGTTAGAAATGCTTGACACGTAGTTGACAGCATACGTTCACTAAAGTGCAATTTAGGGAATTGAAAAAAAAACGGAAATTAAAATTATTTAAAGCGGCGAGAGGTTGTAAAAAGAGTACAATTAGTTAAGACAGTGGACGAATCACGTCATCAATAACCATGGGAATGCCTAGAATCTTGGGCTTCCTCCGCAGAAACCTTGATCGTTGTAAGTCGTGTGTCTTGGCCCACGCCTTTTGCACACTGCTCCATCAGTAGATCGATCGAGTACGCCTCTTGACTCAAGATTCAAGATTTTATTCATAACCTCAGACACATACAGGTGTACAAGAGTACTTAAACTTGAACAGGTACAGTGCTTAGCGGTTTGTGTGTGCTTAATTATGCAGTACATGTCACTGGATTATTTAAGCAGCGAGTTCTCGACTAACTACTTCGCTCTGTTCATAGATTGATTGTAGCATCATCATATACAAGCGGATTCTAGATTATGGATTATAGAAAGAAACTGATCACCTTACAAAAATGACGTATTAACAGCGACTTTCTTTTCGTTTCAAAATCCAAAACCATCTCGGGGAGATCTTATGAACTAGAATGTAGAGGCAAGCAGTGGATCCAAGGCCGTACACTCTGGCTGATGAAATCAAATTCATCTTCCCATACTTTTTCAGATATACTGGGACCATCTCGTGACCGATAAGAAATTAAGATTGGAATGAAAATGGGTATGGTAGAAACTAAAGGAACATCACAAAATATTTAGCAAGGATTTGTTTTGCGTGTAGAAGTATTTGCATTCTGAACAAATGACATCGGATTTAATGTCAAAATATCGACTTGCTAAGTTTTATTTTGATTGATTGATTGTTGGTTGCTTAAGGTCCATTGGCAGTTTTATTTTGAACTGAAATGACATCTGCATTTTTCAAAGGGTTAAATGTTTTGTGTACCAATATGTTAACCTAACAACACGGAGATACGCCTGACGAGCGCAGCTACTCTTTATGGAGATACACTCGCCTTATTTATTTAGATTCTAGTCTTCTTTACGACACTTAAGATTACGTTTGAATACGCTAGAGCCACTCTTGTATATCTATCAAAATTGATTGCCGATGCTTCAATTCAAGGTATACTGCAATTATCTATTATACCCGTTGTATATAATAATCATTGGTCAATGGACTTAACATCATAGCATGACTAGTCGTGTCGTTATAAGATTCTAAAGGGACATAAAGAAACATAAGATATAAAAATGTACGTTGTTTTTTTAATCTCGAGTAATAAATAGAATTCGAAATTAAGTTGCATAGAATTGTAAATGAACTGAAAATTAGCTTATATCCGTTTTAATGCAAAACAAAATATAAATCAATGTTATTGCTGTATTTTTGTCACATAATTTAAATGAGATAAAATATGCCGTTTCTTTGACATTTTAATATTTAATACCGCTTTTACTGTTCGGTTGGATTATTTATTGAATTGTATAATACCAGCATTCTAAGTTCTAGTTAATTGATTAATTTTCTTGCTGGCTTCACTTCTTTAAATCAAGGTATACAATTACATTTCAAAGTGTTCGTAAATAAATTATTAGCGACGCCATGACAACAACAAACAAATGGAAGTTTTTAACGACCTTGACTAGCTATACAGCCCTTGCACGGACGCCATGACACATTCCATATTCAGCTGCCTAGCAACCTCTCATGGCGTCATGCTTCATCTGTTTTAAGTCAGAAAGTGTAAAATTAATAGCGATGCCATGACATCATCCAATATTCAGCTTCCTAGCAACCTCTCAAGGCGTCATGCTTCACCTGTTTTTAAGTCAGAAAGTGTAAAATTATTAGCGATGCCATGACATCATCCCATATTCAGCTTCCTAGCAATCTCTCATGGCGTCATGCTTCACCTGTTTTTAAGTCAGAAAGTGTTAACCATGCTAACTCAACAGCATTAAACAGTTGAACTTAAAAGAAAATTAAAAAAATTCAAGAGTCGAAGGCTCAATGTCTTCCATTGCAGTATAACTATAAACTATAAATGATATTAACGAGACTACGGGTGACAACATGCACATGCATGTAACATAGATAAGCAGTCATCTGTAACAGTCACTTACTCGTATTTAATAATTCGGCTTATGGTTTATGTTGGTATCGGTCTAGTCGTTTTATCATTCAATATACAGTGTTTTTCTTTAATTCGATTACCGGTGTCATAAGTTACTAAGACTGAAATTTTCGAAGTTTCATGGGCTGCAGACAATTATTTCGTTCATCAATATACAAATCAGAAAAAAACAACCAAACTAGAACATCCTCTTGTCTTTTATATAAAGCTGTCTGTTTTTATCGCTGTTGTTGTTGGTTAGCTGTATCGTTGACGTATTATATAATCCATACATTCCGTTAGTTCAAGGTAAACTTACAACTCAAATATTTCAGTTTTGATCTATTTACTACATGTAATGATGTCTGTGTTTGTGTTATTTTACCGGAGACAATAATTTATTTAGTAGAAAACAAATAGTGATTTGTAACAGTGTTTGCGTACCATAGTTCATTAAACAATGACGACAAATGAAAGTAGTATGTGTTGAACAATCAATATTAGTATTGTACGAGATCCACAGCTGTAGAGGATTGTCCATGTTTACCTTTGAAGTATATACAATACAATGTAGAAAACGCTGGTGGTTATCACAACCATGTGTAACAGTACCCCACCACTTTGTTATGTGTCTGTCCGAAGCCAGGAACCTATAATACAGCGTTTCTCGTTGGTCGCTTTCTGTCACACTTATTTTTCCTTTATTGTTTTATAAATTAGGTCGTTGGTACTTCTCTTTTGATTAGTTTCGCACTTTCCTATCGCCCACCCTTTATAGCTTGCTCTGTGGTATGAGATTAGCATGTTGTTGAAGGCCATACATTCATACAGTTCCCTTTGCGTGTTTCCTCATTGGCAATCAGGTTTTCTTTACCACATCACATTAGTTATATATACATTGAAGGTCTGCAACGAGGAATTTGAATCGTTATTTTATTTTAGTTACATGTTTATAGCAAGTGAGAGAAATCTATGAAAACATAAACCGGTTAAATCGGTATATACTTATACTAAAACTATAGGTAAATTTCCAGTTGTAGTGTTTATAAAAAGATGTGAAATGATTGCCAATATGACAAGTTTACATCAGAGACCAAATGATGTAAAAATAGCAACTATGGTATAATGGGTCACTATGTGGCTTTCAAATCATGAGAACAAACTATAGAAATAAGCTGAAAGGGACTCGACCAATGAGATCGCCACAAAACAGACAGAAAAAAAACCTACTTGACCCTACTTGTACAAAAAAAATTGCTACAACAAGGTACAAATCTGAAAGTTAACACAGTAACTGAAACTAGCCCATATCATGGATTTCACGCCTCTATTTCTATCTAGGTTTAACCGACAGAATATGAAAAGCTAAGCAGCAAAAACAAAATAAAAAAATCGATAGATATTTAATGTAATTCTCAAGGACAATAACAATCTCCTATGCAGAGTTATCGGTCTTTGCTCTCTCTGCATGGTAGATTGCATCAATATAGCACATTGTTAGAATTATCGGTGTCTATGTCTGATTTGTAGACGTAGTCATAGCAAAAAATCTTTTGTTCTTCGTAATATTTATTTTAGGTTACGTAATAATATAAAGTTAATTTATTCAGGTATATTAAGGATAATAGATATTTCTTTCCCAGTCTATTACTTTATTTAACTGCACTATATAACCGTTTAAAGTTATGCAAAGTTACACTATACTAGAGGTGTTTACTAGAACGACTTTTGGCTATCCACGAGAGTCTTGCATGGTCGGTACAATGCACACAAACTAACGTATAACATACCCGTCATTCACAGAAAATATTTTACAGTCATTATGGAAAATCCCACATCATGTATGGAAAAATACTCAAGTTCCTACTGTAGGTAAACTTTCAACCGATCATTAATATGTATGAATTTATTATAAGATTTATTTTCTCACTGAACGGCGAGGGTTACTAGTTTAATCTGATCAGACACAGAATATGTTTATAGTTATTTATGTATTATTGTCATTTTGTTTATTTTCTTTGGTTACATCTTCTGACATCAGACTCGGATTTCTCTTGAACTGAATTTTAATGTGCGTATTGTTATGCGTTTACTTTACTACATTGGTTAGAGGTATAGGGGGAGGGTTGAGATCTCACAAACATGTTTAACCCCGCCGCATTTTTGCGCCTGTCCCAAGTCAGGAGCCTCTTGCCTTTGTTTGTCTTGTATTATTTTAATTTTAGTTTCTTGTGTACAATTTGGAAATTAGTATGGCGTTCATTATCACTGGACTAGTATATATTTGTTTAGGGGCAAGCTGAAGGACGCCTCCGGGTGCGGGAATTTCTCGCTACATTGAAGACCTGTTGGTGACCCTCTGCTGTTGTTTTTTATTTGGTCGGGTTGTTGTCTCTTTGACACATTCCCCATTTCCATTCTCAATTTTATATGCATGTTTAATTGACCCGTTTAATCATGTTGTTATGAAGGGATGAAAACATGCAGATAAAGCGTATTTGAAGTATGTCCCGTGTTTTTCACATGCAAGTATATCATAAATTATCTCTGTTTATGAATTAGAATATATGTTCGTATCAAAGTGACTTGTCTCAATGGTATCCATACCACATCTCAATACGTCTTATGACTGATCAAGCTGAGATATGAAGACGCCATTCCGTGCTCCCCGTCACTGTAATTACATCCACATATAAAAAACGTGCAGAATGTTTGTAATATATTAAGTTCGACAAGTCTCCATCTTATTTGAAATATGACAACCGCAAAGATTTGAAAAATGACAACCGCAAAGATTTATTTTGAGCCACACATACAAATCTTACTTTTACCAGCAAACATCAAATAAGAAAATAAAAGTTCTTTCCATTGAAAGAAACAAAGGCAGAATGTTTAAACAGTATCCCAGGCAACGAAAAGATATAAATAATTTAGTATAACACCAAGGTTTTAGTACACACAACGTGTGTTTATGGAATAATTTTCGTCAGCTTATCTCGAGACTACAGGGTTGCTTTGGAAGCCTAACAAAAAAACCTTTAAGTGATAACGCATTAAATTGAATCCAAGAGTGACTAACTAAAGTTCAATGCATGTATTTAATTTGAAAACAGACAATTTTATGATTTAGATAGACCATTTATGTAATGCCAGTATCGAAGCAATAGCGTCTTGACAAATGGTTTCAAAGGGGGAGTGACGTGGATGGACTTACAATCCATCAGCTATGGTAACGACCAAGTCTTAGTAAACTTAAGAATGGTTCTCCGCGTAAAATATTCTGTATGCCTTTGGAATATACAAACTTGTCAAAAATCGACCGGGTACCAGTCCAAGTAAACGTATGACACACAAAACGTACGACACACATTTTTCCCCCCTTTTTCTGAATAAATTCAAAAAGAACAAAGTGGAGAGGTTTGGCGTATGTTGTTGCGTATAGGTTATTTATGTGGTCAAGGTATTTATTAATCAAATGGTAATATAAAGACACAAACAAAACAAGTTAAGTTATTTAGTGTTAATATCCACCAGGTCGTACATATTATTATAAACATGAAAACATGAACTTAAAATCAACTTGTGTAAGGATTTAACATTGAATAATGTTTAAATGTTTAACCGCATTTGTATGGCTGACTTAAAAATATAAAAAAAACAAGGTTAGAGACCGAATCTATAAAAAAGGCCTACTGTATGATATACATAATTAATGTTTTCTTACATATCTATGCCCTACTTTAAAATATTGAAATAAAAATTAGGCAGGAGTTACGAACAGATCTACATTATGATATGCTGATGTCTGCATTATGATATAAATCTTTGATTGGTATACCCTACTTAAAAATGTATAAAATCGGAGTTTAAAAATGATATATTCAAAATGTTTAGATAATGATTATGAAAACTATATCATGTCTTTATTCAGCTCCGCCTGTAATTTTGTACGCTTTTTGTAAAGTGTAGTTTCTTTGACCTACTGTTACTGTTGGTTGAAAGCACATTAGAGCTTATGTTATGTCCTTGTTGGTATACGTTGCCAACTCTAAATAATGCTTACTTATTATTTATTTATTAATACTTGATCGATGACTGTAGGATATCAACAGTTCTGTATTCAGTGCTCCGATACTGACATTATTAATAATCTGTACTTATTTTAAAACCCACGTATATAAAAATCAGTTATTTTTAAGAAACTCGGGTTGGTTCAAACTCATTTAGGCAATGTTGACCTTTCATGAAATTGGCTATTCTGTAATGTTCCTCTTTGGTCACAAAGATTTTTACGTTGCCGCGTATTTACGCATCAGAGGACATATTTGGTTCGAGCGTTCCTGATAACGGTAAATGCAAAAAACGCGTTTGAAGCACGAAATTTATAAAATGTGTTTTTCATTGAAATGTTCCATCTTCATTCAAATATATATGTATATCATGTATATTGAATAAACTTAAACATTTCAAAGCTTGAATAGGTAATGTGAATACATCACCGAGACAGCACTGAACTTGATAAAAAAAATTATCCCAAGGTAAACAACAGACAATTGTCTATGAATGCCATAATTATAAAGTTGTCTCGCGTTTCAACAAAGAGTAAATGTATTAAAGGAGTCATTAAAAACACTATACTATTTTACTGTGTTTAGTGAACTGTAAAGTTGGGGCCAATATTGCATATAATTTTTAAAGTTCAAACATATTGAACATGTGTTCTAAGTTTCAAGTTGATGTGAGCACAACTTCATGGTAAACTGTCTTTAATTTGAGAATGTCTAATTTCACTCTATGAATTCGGGTCGTCAGTAGAGAGACGAAAGATACAAAAAGCACATCCCAAACTCGTAATTTCTACAAATTACCTTTACCAATAACTTAAACCCGAGACGGACGGGCGGACAGACGGACGCATAGACCAGAACACATTATGCCCCTCTGCTTTCGTAGGCGAGACATACAATTAGGTAATTTCCAGATATTAAATTATTTAAGTTATTTAAATAATAAGGAAACTAGAACAATCCCATGGAAAGGTCCAAAATCCAATCAAACTGTTAGACAATTCCATTTCAAAATGTCAAGAAAGAAAATACAATGCATATTCAAACGACAAAGCCCTCACAAAAAACTGCGCAACTCGGGTGCTCCGAAAGGATAAGCATAATCTGCTCCTTATGAATAAGTCTAGATGCACGTCACTTGTATTTAACAATCGTAGAAAGATACACATTCGCCAATGGCTTTTAATAAGTACATTTTACATCTAGAAAGTCATGTGTGTCAATACAAATAATGATAAACCATGACGATGATGCATTAATAATGACATGCGCAGTCGTCGACGCACAACATACCACACTTATATATAAAGACTTCAACGTTACAATTAACAAACAACGAACAAAACTAAAAACATTTTGTTTACAATATTGAAAACAATTCAAATAGAATGGACGAAAAACATAAAATGAAAGGTATGTTATATGCTAGTCTTATTTATATATATAATGTGTGACTAGGAGCTTGTGGCTTCAAATAATATTGTGTCGACTTGGAATGAATGGAAAAATTATCACATTTGAATTTGATAAAGGTTTAGTCTTTCAAATCAAATCAAACTTTACTTCAACCATTCTTCTTTTAAGAGTTCTAAAGATAATTCAAATCAATATTTGCACAAAATAGACATACTTTCTGTATAGACAAGATAATTTTGATTACGCAATGTATAATAATCCATACAGTGTTATTACTCAAATATCCATCTGCAAGTGGCTGTGTAATCATAATGTTTGTTTGATTTTGAAAAAAAATGTCTAGTTGTCATGATGAAAACCTTTTATTGCTCTATTGAATTTGATAGATCGATATAAATGCCTTGCTGTTGGTCTCAGGGGAAATGGTCAATTTAAATTGAATAAATACCAACTCTGTTTGAAAATGAAATTGTTTACCTTTCCATTGCAGATCTTATTGATCGATTATAGAATTAATATAACTCCGTAGACAAATTCTTTCTCAGTCTGAGGTTTTTGTGCCTTGAAAATTGTGATACTCTCTGCTTTGTGACGTTATTGTCTTTCCTGAAGATAAATGGTTCATATTTTTTCTTCTTCTTCTTCTTCAATAAAATTAACAACAACCCTTTGTTTGAGTTGCGACAGAAGAGGGAATTCACAGATGGCATTCGTGTTGTCAGGCATGCCAATGATGTAATTTTGGGGTAAAAAACCTAAATACTCTGTAAATAATTCCAAAACGACATTGATGGACCATCCGATGATATGACAGTCAATGGGATCACCTTGTAATATTTTTATCTTCAAGATTAATTTATACCCTTCAGTAGCACCTGAGATCACCCTCTGTTTTTGGTGGGGTTCGTATTGCCTAAAGTCTCTTAGTTTTCTATATTGTGTCTTGTGTACTATTATTTGTCTGTTTGTCTTTTTCTTTTTCAGACATGGCGTTGTGAGTTTATTTTCGATCTTTGAATTTGACTGTCCCTTTGGTATCTTTTGCCCCACAAATATAGCTTGATTAAAGTTTTTTTAAAGTGAACGCAGCGAATAGTGTTGTAATCTTTAATGTCCTTGTTTACTAGATTCGTCATGATAATTGAAGCTTGTATGAAAAAGATCTCGCGGTGAAATGTACTATAATTGAATGCACATTACCAACATTGAGTCATTGGAACGAAATTTCTAGTCGCAAAGACTTCAAAATAAATGATGATATATACACTAGTCTTTTTGTTCAGTAAAACAAAGAAAAGTTTAACAAAGTATTTACATACTTAACCTCAATGCAATTGTATATAGGATGCATAGATTTATGTTGACGTTAGGCCAAATATATGTTATTGGGTTGCCTTACCTGCCATTTTTATACACAAAAAAACGCCTACTCTTAAATAAGCAGAAATTTTTTGATTAGCAATAATGGTAGCATATCTTGAAAACATTGCTGATGGTCCTCATAAATTCATAGTTATATACCCAACTACCCTTTTTCTAAAGAAAGACTTAAAGAAAGGAAACCTAAACGCACACACACTTTTGTTTCGCTTGAATGGTGAGTGTATATATAAATATTTACTATGTCTTTTTTATGAAACATGCTTATGCATGCCTTAACACATTATATATGTTGTATGTAAACAAGTAAGAATCCTATAATTATCTCCATTGTACGTGCCAATACAATATGTCGAGTGCTCAGAGGTCGAGTGTCATTGACTCTTTGTTGTTGTTGTTGCCTTTATGTTTGTTTACGATTGCGCAATTAGTTCATTATTTTTCTTTAACTCGTGCAGACTTTCAGTTTGCTTTTCTAAACGCCTTTCATCATTGTTTTTCCGTGTTTTTTTTACGATTGCGCAATTTGCATTCTTTAATTATTTTCGTTTTGAACCACCTTTCATCATCGTTTTCCGTTGTTTGTTTAGGATTGCACAATGAATTGATTGTTATTGTGCAACTCATGCAGTTAGTTTTCGTTTCATCATTGTTTTCCGTGTACACCAAAATAGCATCTTTTAAACCATAGCATATGTATACATGGTAGAAAGGGTCACAGAGCAGACGTGAATTATAATACATTTTAATTGAAAAATCATGAAGCTGTATTTGGCAAAACCTTTCGTAATTTTTACTCCTAAATGCTCTTCAATTTCGTACTATATTTGGTATTTACCGGCATCATAGTATTTGGCAAAATCATTTTGAATTTGGGTCCTCTGTGCTTTTCAACTTAATACTTATTTTTTTTCTTATTTTTTTTTTTTAACCTTTCAAGCCTTTTAGAATCGAGCGTCACTAATTAGTCTTTTGTAGACGAAACGCCCGTCTGTCTTAGACAATATTAAGGCTGGTATATGAGTTTATTTATTATTAAAGTATGCATACATGTACTTGTTTATTATGTTTACTTGTTCAGTATATACTTCACCTAGTTTAAGTAGACATTTCCGATTTGAATATTAATTTTTTCATACATGATTATTATTACGTGAGATGACAAAACCGGTAATCCGGTTCACCCAAGTTAATTTTATGGAGGACTTAATTTCTTTGGCAAAAGTTTTGTGCTATAGAATGGTTTTGATATAAGCAATGTATATGAAATTGCCCAAGTCTAGACAGTTGATCTAAATCAATAATTATGATGTTATATATATAATTCTATATAAGGCAATACTCCATCCATTAATTGTCGGTTTTTATTTGAATATCGACCATTTTATCTTTTGCATTGCCATTACTTTATTTAGGCAATTTCAATATGATTCACGTATGATCCATACCAACATTATCTGATGGCGCTTCTGACTGTAATGAATGTGCTTGTTCTCTTCACTATCCTACCGTGCTCAGAGCATTTATTTTACACCGAACTTCAGAAGTAATTGATAATCGTTTGTTGTTCTGAAGTCATCGTTTATATCTTTTTATTCCCTAAAACTGCATATACATTATTAAAATGAAACATTGCATAACCTATTAAAAATGATTACTTTGGGGAAATCTCATCAAAGATACCAGGCTTATAAATTAGCTTGAAAATCAAAGTTCCAATCATAGCAAGGTTAACCAGAGGTGAAATTTGTTTACATCTTTGAGTCGAGGTAAAAAGTAACGCGCGCCAAGAATCTAGACAGCATTGCCAATAATCAATGGGTTTTCTTGACATTGATGAGTTATCTTGTGTTTATTATGCATAAGTACACAAGAACGGATATACACTAACATAATTTAAAATATATATTAATCATCTATCATCTGCTGGTAAATCACAATAATATTATTGATGTACATTTCACAACTATTGAACCTTCCGGAGTTCCGGAGTTTCGTTTTACATATCCATTAGTTTTCATTGCTTGCAAGAGTTGTCGTTTTTTTGTCCGTTTACTTACAAATTAGCTTGTGAATAGCTGTCTCACTGGCAATCATGACGTCTCTCCCATTTTAATATTAGTATTAACATTTAACTGTTACAATAACAATGTTTAAAACATTGTATGAAATAGCAACAGATACTTTAAATGCAGTCTTAATTTGTATGTCTGTTTGTTTTTTTAGAAATGGACGAACCAAAAGAAGATACGACCTGGATTTCTGAAAAGCTTCCATCAAAAGTTGATAATCCGGAAGTGACGTCAACTGATACTACAGTTACATCATCGTCTGGAAGTGATCGATTGAAGCCAAAATTAAAGAAACGAGAAGTTTGGGGGAAGAAGATTGATTTCCTTTTAGCATGTGTTGGTTTTTCTGTCGGCCTTGGAAATGTGTGGAGATTCCCTTTTCTGTGTTATCGTAACGGAGGAGGTAGGAATGATTTATCGATTTTCTCCGAAAAAATTGACGTCGCAAAGCAATTATCTTTGAGGGGGAGGACAGGGGTAAGGGAGACAGGGAGAAAGGGGGTAGGAGAAAGGAGAAAGGGCGTGGGAGAAAGCAGAAAGGGGGTAGGAGAAAGGAGAGGAAGGCTGGGAGAAAGGAGAAAAAGTTGGAGAAAGGAGAAAAAATAAAATATCTCTCCTTTTAAAATTTTTTTTCTATTTTCAAGAAAAAATATCTCAAAAGGAGATGTTTTATTCTAATGGGAGAAAGGAGAACGGGGGTAGGAGAAAGGAGAAGAGGGGTGGGAGAAGGGAGAAGGGTACCCCCCTGTCCTCCCCCTCATCTTTTATTTGAAGCACATTTGTTATCAAACTTGTATAGCATATTCTGCAATTCGACAAAATATTTTGGGGATGTTTTGTTTCATGGCACATTAAGATTCCTAATATAGGATATTTTGATGTACGGATTGACAAGTTTTAAGATTTTTTTAGATTTGATATTTCGTGTTGTTTTTTAAAAATAAAATACCAAATATAGAGTGGTGACAGGTGTGTGATGAATTGTTTTCGCTTTACTTTGAAATTCAGTCGAGCTTTGGAGACATCTTACCAGACAATAATACACATATGTTAAATTTAAAAGACATTTGAATTTTCTTTTTATTTGACCTTTTACATGAAATTCTCCTGTAGATAGCCATAATAAAAAAATCGTTCAGCAAAAATATTCGTAACAACTGTAGCAAACTAGAATTGTCACATCAATTTTGGAATCCACGACTAAGTCAAGAATCTTACATATTTCTTGCTGAGTTTAATCAATAGAATCGTCTTTTCGCGACCTGTTTGTTTGTACTCCAAAGATTGGAATCCAAATTTCATATATAAATATTTCCACATTCTTCCATTATTTTGTTCCAGTTTTGGTTTTGAATAACGTTTTTCTGAAGCATTAAACATTTATTTCATGTTTATTTTTTTAGGAGCATTTTTGATTCCCTACTTCATAGCAGTTGTGGTATGTGGTATACCCTGTTTCTTCTTGGAAGTGTGTTTAGGACAGTTCATGGCTCAGGGAGGTGTTAGCGCATGGAAAATTACTCCATTATTTCAGGGTAAATGTTCTGTATATATTAAACGGAGAATAGCAAAAATACCGAACTACAAGGAAAATTCAAAACTGAAAGTTCCTTATCAAATGACAAAATAAAAAGCTCAAACATATAAAACGAATGAAAAGCAACTTTCATATTTCTGAATTGTTACAGGCATTTCCATATGTATAAAATGTTGGATGAAACCTGGTTTAATAGGTAGATAAACTTCTCACTAGAGTTACTCATTTGCCTAAAGCTTTCATGAAAAGAATGTAATTAGTAAACGATCAAAATGTTTCCCTTGACACAGTTCTGTTTTTTTTTTTTTGATAGGCGAATATTACGAGATTGCTAACCGATGTAACTTTAAAAAAAGTACTTTAATTATGGGGACCTATGGTGTTTTGAAATTGTTAAAACACATTAGTTCATATAAAAGTTAGATGCGAGATACTTTTTACTTGACTGAAATGATAATATTTTTGTAAATTGTTAACATACTAATCCCCAAAAACATTCTTATCTCTGTTCTAATAATATTGTCAGAAAAAAAACCTCTTCAAATATATAAAAGGCTTTTAATTTTGTATACTAGATCCGCGTTTTCAGCAAAATGAGTTAAAAGAAAATAAATGCTGAACTTCAAGTGAAATTCCAAACGTGAACGTCTTTTATAAAATGGCAAAATCAAAAGCTCAAACACATCTAACGATTCGAAAACAGCTGTCATATTCCTGACAAAACCACCAGTTCAATTCCAATATCAAATACTATTGCACATTGTACTACAATTATCGTTTGTGACATATAATCCAAAAGGTCTTGGATCAATGTTGAAACAGACAAACATGCATGATATTTTCCATAATGATGAACTGCAAATGACGACGAATGTAATTGGCCGTTTCAGAATCTAAAGCATCATGGGTAATTTCATTGTTCGTACCCCAAAGTGAAAATAACGTTACGTCATTGGTTTAATTTCCATTGTTTATAACGTTTTAAACCAATCAAAACGCTTTGGTGTACGCTTTTGAAAATATTACCCAGGATGCATTAGATTTTGAAACGGCGAATTACGCAACAGTAATTTGTTGATGTTCAAATCTCATACATCGATTAGAAGATACAAACCAAAGTAACAAAATCTATTGAAATCGTGTGAATTATAAACGAGGCTAGACTGGCGCGTTTAAAAAGGTAGGCGTCTCCTACCATACTTATCCACACTGTGTCAAAATGTCACGATCCGAAATAGGACTCAATTGGTAAAATTACAGATTAAGAAAACTATGCTGGTTTCATGAGATCAACAACCGCGAAAAAATAAAATTAAGAATGAAAATGGGGAATGTGTCAAAGAGACACCAACCCGACCATAGAGCAGACAACAACCTAAGGCCACCAATTGGTCTTCAATGCAGCGAAAAACTCCGGCACCCGGAGGAGGCCTTCAGCTGACCCATAAACAAATATTTATACTAGTTCAGTGATAATGGACGTCATACTAAACTCCGAATTATACACGTTTTAAACCAGAAAGCAATATCTTAAATATTTTGTTTTACTGTTTGAGGTAAAACCTAACAGCAAACAAACGAACAAACATGAGAAATATTGTACTATAAAGAGTAGAGTTGGTTAAGGGTATAAAGATATTAAAAAAAACAATATGTAGATGATTTATAAAAAAAAGTAGAAGAAAAATGTCTTACATTTTGTCATTCTGAAAAACACTTTTAAAATTAGTCGTATCTTTCACTGACGATAAGAAAGAATACAAAATGATGTTGATTATCATGTTGGTTCCTTTTGAATTTCAGGCATAGGATTTGCATCTGCAATCATTGTATTCTTACTCAACTGTGAATACAACATAATATTGTCCTGGTCACTTTATTACCTGTTTTCTTCCTTTACTGCTGTATTGCCATGGTCTCATGGAAACAATGAATGGAACTCTGAGAACTGTACTAATCTTTACAAGACAAAGTCAGTGAATTCCACAATTTCACTGCTTGCCAACGTCACTGCAGACGTTGAGGATGTCATATCTAATCTTTCAAAGAAGTTATGCGATCCTGTCACAGAATTTTGGGAGTAAGTAATTTTAATTTGAATTTTTTTGAAATGGAAAATGTATTATACTGAAAAATGTCTTTATAACAATTATTTTTACAGCTATAATATTCATGAATATATTTTTCAGGTAAGCCTGTATATATATTTAAGACTTTAGTTTTAATAATCCTACATTCAATATATTGTTCTCTTTTATAAATATATATAGATTATATATAGATATATATTTATAAAGAAATGAATTTGAAATCTTCAGCAAGGTTATATGTATTCTTAGCTTTTTCTTTCTTCGAAAGGCATTGCATCATAGGGTTTAACCATAAAAGTTTCACAGGAAAACAGGTTTTAGAATTAGTAGATATGTGTATGTGTGTCAAAACATACGAATAAAAAGTATCAATTGTTGATATTTTTATTTCTTTAATACCTATATTTTTAAATCGTAAATATGGCAAAGTAATGAATACAATAAATAGTTATCACACTATTTTAATCTATAATGACTGTTGAGCTGAATTTTATACATGTAAATCGACTTGTTACTATGCTGAGTGTAATTTCATTGTCTATGTAATCTGCATACCTATTGTTAGTTTGAAATGGTAAATGGACATGTACTTTAAAAAATGTCATAGTCAGAAAGCGTTATAATCTATTGTTCAATATAAATACTTTATATTTTTACATATTTAAAGGTAATAATATATAGAGTTTGTTCAAAATGCACAGTTATTACTTTCAAAATTTACTGAATATTTAAGAGTTTTGTTCTGTTTTGCTTGGCTATGTATTTCTTTATGATTCATTGGTTTTACGATTTAGTCATGGTGAATATAAAATAAATCCTAACATAACGGTTTAAAATGAATTATCAAGAATTTGCTGATCCAATCTTTTAGTTTGAGGTTTGATTATACCAGAGACTAATTGTATTATATCTCTGAATAAATAAACGAAATATACAAACAATAAAATCATAAATCGTTTAAGTGCCTTATTCAGCCAATAATTTGGCTTAAACTAAATCTACATTAAAGTTTAGACACACTTACGAAAGTAGCAAGTTCAAGAAGTAAATGTTTTTAATGTTAAAATGAACATTCGGTCTACATATTTCATTTAAGAACCGTTTTATCCAGTGTAATGTACTAACCTTATCTTTCGTATTGTATATGTAATTGTACATAAAAACATCAAGACCATTCATGAATATGTTTTTACAATGAGAAAGACCGATGTAATATTTATCGTTTTAGAAATTATCATTTCGTTGGTCCGTGAGTTAAATGTTTTAAAAGATAGATATGTTCAAAAAGAAGTAGTCAACAGATGCAACTTTTGGTGTTTATTTATTTTTAATAAATCGTTATTCCCATGAAATAGTAAAACAACTGGTGATCAAATAACAACTATGTATATCATACAAACAGCGAATTAATCAAGTATTTGGTTTTGTTCAGTCTTAAAATAGAATCTAAATTGTGAAATGTCAGGAATATAAATATCAAGTTATATTTTAACTTTTAAATGTAGTTAAATCATCATAGTTATGTCACACAAATAAATAAGCTGAAAATTGAATGTTCCTTGGAACACTAACATACTCCAGACAGCAGAAGGACCTCATCAACTTTGACTGATAAGGATCAATGTCCAGGCAAGAAATAGGCATTGCAGCACATTGTCCTTGTGGTAAAATATATTGTGGTGGTACATATTTTGATATTTTGAATCAAAAGGCATATTATTTATATATATATGTACTATAGGGACATGTACTGTTAATTTTGAAACATAAGCATTCATAAATAAATGCTAGGATGCATACTTAAACTTGAGGTAGATAATAGGTGAATGAACATGAAGTTCCAAAGTAGTGACCGGATGTGACGATCCGGAATCAACCATATTATTCTTAGCAATACATTTCTTCAGGAGAAAAGTGCTGAATCTGTCCAGCGGTGTGGACCACCCTGGAGCCATCAAGTGGGACCTAGCCCTCTGCCTTTTACTAGCCTGGATCATCGTGTATTTCTGCATTTGGAAGGGCATTAAATCTTCCGGCAAGGTGATTTATGTGGCGATTCCTCTGAAATGGGGATTCTACCCACACATTAGAATTTACAGAATCTGTTTATATTTTTTTTGCAATATTTTTTTGGGGAGCATGAATATGGGTTAGATTAAATATGTTTTATCATGTATAAGGCATATGTTACACGTGAATTTGCAGTCGGTAAAGGAACTCAGGGAATAGTTCTGCTATACTGTGAAGTTAGCAATTTGTATATCTTACGTTTTTAATCCAGCATTCATGGTAAAAATCGGTATTACCTACATAGGGAAAGGGTATACGAGACAACTCATCAGTTGAAAAATCGTCAACAGAAATTAAGCCATTGAAAGCTGTATTGTATTACTAGTTAAAGGGATAAAAGCGTGACATGTTTGTAAATATACAGTCGGATGTTACCCATGTGCTTCTACTGTTAGTGTATTCAAGAAAATAAATTACACAGCACTTATTTCAAAACATGTGAAAAACAACTTCATGAAAAAAACGAAGAAATACGAGATGCAGAGCTTTTCCTTGATTCTGAGAACGTTACCCCAAATTCACGTAAAACATTGCCTATCATATTTGTTTAATGTTAACTGCCTTTTTTATTTGTTAATACAGGATAAGGCCAACGTTGGATGTCATCACCACCTTTATTTAAGTACAATAAAAATAAAGATTGCTTTGTCTAAAAGCGAAAATTAAAGTTAAAAGATGATGATTATTTGATTATGTTTAATTTTTTTTTAACTTTTACTTGATAAATGTGTAATTTTTCATTTGTAAAAATTAATCTTCAAACAATAAACATTTCTGATTTTAGTTTCTTATAATTTAATAAAAATGGATTTTTTTGAAAAGCATGAAAATGTGACCTATGTCTAGGTATTTATCAGTTAACTTTATCCAGTTTTTTATATTGATTGTAGGTTATGTATTTCACCGCTACTAGTCCTTACATATTCATGTTGATATTGTTAATCAGAGGGGTCACACTAGATGGTGCAGAATTGGGATTGAAATATTATTTACTTCCTGATTGGTCAAAATTACGCGATCCACAGGTATGAATTAATGTACTTAATATACGTCAATGCACGAATTCAGTAAAAATAGTAGTAAAAAAACCCATTAAAACCGTAACTTTGATATATAGCATGAGAAATTACACCACATTTGCTCCTGTTCTGTTCAGTGAAAACAAAAGCAACATTCAAAAAGACAACAGTTAATTTTCAATTTGATAAGACACGATAAATTGTTTTCACAGAAACAGTCTAACACAAGACTAGTAATAACATGCTTTTTACTTATCTTTATACACTTTCTTGAATTTCAGGTGTGGGTGGATGCAGGAACACAGATTGTATTCACATATTCATTGGCTCTTGGGACTCTTACAGCCTTAGGGAGTTACAACAAATTCCACCACAATGCTTTCAGGTTTGTGCAGTTTTAAATCCTGTGATAACTGTTAAAACAAATGAAGAACCAAAGTTATTCTCTAATGTTTTTTTATAAATTTATTTATTAAAAGACCAAAAGTTCTTATATTTTAAATTTTAAGCACTGCTAGTCAATCTTGTTTTGTGCCCCGACTTATTTTTCATATACTGTATTGTGTCTTGAATGCAATTAACGTGATTTATTTTCAATTGTGCTGTAAACATTGTAAGTTTATGAACATTTGTTAAGTTTCTTAGTCGTGTGTATATTTGTCAGACGGACTTGCAATATCTGATGATGATTTGTAGTAAAGATTAAGGAAGGAAGTTATAATTGCTTAGTATTTTCAAATTCATACCTTATCACTTGCTTTTGTGTGATCATGTGAAATACTTTACAATCTGTTTAAAAATTAAACCCTCTAATTTTTCTTCATGAATGATATCTCTTGTACTTAAGTAAATATGTACAGTCTTTTGTTTCTGCTCGTGGGGTCTTTATCCAGCTTATTGTTGCATTTCATTTGCGATTTATAGAGATAGAATTATGTTTTGTTATACAACTGAAGTAGGTATATATGGAGCTTTATTCTTGGTATTCAATAGTTTATTATGTTCACTTAAAAGGAATGTGTAGTTTGTCAATTATCTTACAATAGGAGCTTACAAAAACTGCGTACTGCTTTGGCAATTTTATAATGGAACATTATCGATATTTTTTCCCCAAGCAAGAAAAAATCAATTCTAAAACTATTTATCATATTAAATGGGAAAACTAAGTATTGATAAAGAGTTACTCTGCCTGATAATGTGTAAATTGTAGTACTTTCTGACCCTGCTTTAATCACCACTCAAAGTAAAACACTAAGGACGATCAACTTCACTACAACTTGTAATAGCTTGTTTTTATGATATCATTATTTGTATATTCATTCTGCATTTAGTCTTTTTTCCTACACACGGATATCTTCATCAATAATTTAAAGCTCATTATAATATTCACCTAAAAAACACGAACTTTTGGTTTTCTTCCATAAGTATTATTTATCACATTTTCAGAAGCAATCAATACTTCAGGTAATCCTATGATGTTGTTCAGCATAAACAAAAATGTGGAATACTTTCGATTTCCAAACCAAAATTTAGCATTGCATTCTGATTTGCATTCATTTGTTTTACTTTCAGGGATTCGATTATATTTTCCGTAATCAACAGTTTTACTTCCTTGTTGGCTGGTCTAGTCATATTTTCTGTACTCGGATTCATGGCTAAACGACAAGGAGTTTCAATTGCTGATGTCGCTGAATCTGGTACGCATATGTGTTGATAATAAGCTTTAAAATGTTATTCATTATCAGTAGGTTATACATTTATACAATTACAGGGCAACGTAGTAAATCATATGATCATTTATCGGTCGTTATAAATGCTGTCCAATGTGTAAACAGTTTGTAGTTTTAATTTCTGCTAGCTATAATGAACAATAAATAGAATGTAGCAAACAAACAAAAAGTTCATGGTTATAAAAAGTGAATGGCAACTCATTCCTGTTTTGTTTGTTATGTTTTCTATAATCGATACAGAACCGTACCACCACGATTGTACGCTGAAGAAAATAAATAAAAAAATGTATAATATTGATAAGAAAGTAGAAATGAACAAATTTCAGAAAGAAATTATGATATGTGCTTATTTTGTTTATTAAATTATTTTCCATAGATTATTGGTGTAAAACATACATCATCGTAAATACCAAGGACATAGATAAGTACGACAGACACGTTTAGACTTCAAATGAATCATCAGTGGGGCTGGAATCAACAACAGTTTCAAACGGTCCCAATGAACGCACAAACGGGTGCGTTCAAATGATTTGTGTATAAAGATTCTCTGTGAATTATCCCACTTTTTCAACAGCTGTCAATTGTAAAAATTGTCTTTTTGTATGTGTAACATGAGGCCAAGGCCCAATGTTTCCAATTTTTTTTGTCACGAAAGTACAGAATTGGAAACTGAAATATAAATGACTGATGACTTCTTGTATAGATTGTAATAGTTATACATTATTTTATTAAAGGTCCTGGATTGGCATTCATTGCATATCCAGAAGCTGTTGCACAGATGCCTGCCGCTCCATTCTGGTCAGTCTTGTTCTTCGTGATGATTTTACTTCTTGGACTTGATAGTCAGGTAATTAACTTTATATCAACAATGAGTGTTCCAATTCATACCTAGTTCTGAAACAAAATACAAGAAAGGAAAATAGATATTGCTTTGCCTTCTTGTTAAAAGTCTTGATTAAGTTGGTAATTTAAAACAATGTTTACCAAAATTAATTAAGAGTGTAGTGTTGCAAAGTAGTTGATGAACTGTACGTTTTTTGATGATCGAATTGCATTTTTAATTTTTTTTTTTCTTAAGATAGTTAATGTTATTAAATTTGCTATAATTGCACAAGATTTATTCTCTCAATGAATGAA
This sequence comes from Mytilus edulis, assembly GCF_963676685.1. Classification (NCBI taxonomy): domain Eukaryota; kingdom Metazoa; phylum Mollusca; class Bivalvia; order Mytilida; family Mytilidae; genus Mytilus; species Mytilus edulis. Next base: position 37,636,030 of record NC_092351.1, read on the forward strand.
ACTGAATCGTATTAAATAGGGTGCTAATATACGAAATATTTTCTTCAGTTTGTAGGGGTAGAAGGTTTTGTAACAGCAATTGTCGACTACTTCCCTAATCAGCTGAGGAGAGGAAAAAGGAGGGAAATTTTCATTGGATGCGTTTGCATCTTCTGCTTTTTTATTGGGTTATCCATGGTTACAGAGGTAAATATAACGTCAATTGACAGTATATTCATTGCAATAGTTCCTCCCTCCTGCAGACAGGATTCATAAATCATTAATCTAAATGGAAGGTTTACATATCTGCAGCAAATGGGCGACTTTCATGTTACATCCATAAATACAGGTTAAAATGCCATGTAATATAAAATCCCACATAATTAAACGAATGGAAGTATGACTGTATGAAATCATCATTTGAATGGATATTTATTACACATTTTTGATCGATATTACTGATCTATATAAGATGTTGCATACAATTAAGTCATGCTGATTATGCATGCAGACGACACACCTGCTTAGAATTCGTCACTTTTATCATGAATAGATGATGGAAAAGACCAATTTAAAAAATCAATGATTTAACAGGATGATCAAAGAAAACTTAAGTCATTCAAAGGACAAATCCTTCAATGCTATATTCTAATATTGTTCTCTTTTATTGCATGTTTAAATATCATTACTATATGCTGATGTTATATATTTGTAACAGTATGCAGTAGTTATTTAAAGGGAGGAAAGGCACATTTTAATACCCCGTTTCTTTCCTTGATTCCTAAAATAAAACTTTACGCTATTTAGAAATAAAATTAAGTATCAAATATAATCCTTTCTTGAAGTACTATGTAACTTCAATAAAGTGACATTATAAATCGCTATTAATATTATTTAATTTGATCTGATTTAATGGTAAATACAATCCCATATATTTGATTTCAGAACACTTTTTTTTAACTCCTTCAAATTTTTATTATTTGAAAACATCCCCTTTCTCTTAACAAAGCATGTAATGTTGCCTTTTCTTGAATAAGATAATGCTTTTCTTTGACTAAAGGATTATTCCGTCCTATTAGGGCGGAATGTATGTATTTCAGTTATTCGACTACTATGCGGCCAGCAGAATTGTTCTTGTAATGACATTCTTCGAGTGTGTGGTGGTAGCTTACATCTACGGTATGTTTCCTGAGAAAGGGATCCTTCTTACATTCCAAAATTCCCCATACCCAGATAATTTGAATTTTTTTTTCAATGATTTTTTCTTCTAAACATTCACAACATTTGGCATCCAACTTGAAGGATCTCTTTAAAAGGCGGCAACATTTATTTTCCTCCTTCTTCAAATATACCCATTTCGCCCGCCGCCCCCTTTCCCAAGGTAATTAACCAGTTTTACAGTAAGTATTGAATAATGTGTGATTTATTTGCCCTCTACATCCCTTTGGTTCAGTAAAAAGATATAATTTTTGAAGAACATATTATGCATCCGAGTCTACATTATCATTTGTGTATTATCATAAAAATCAATCCCCTCTTTGTAGACGACTAGACTCCATTTGCAGGAATTTAATATTCCAAAGAGCTTTTCACCATTTGAAGATGGGACTCAAAAATTATATCTAGCTAAGGCATTCCTCTTTCGGCCACATTTCAAAAGTTACCCATTTCGCCAGTTTATTTTATGTTTAACCTGAACCAAAGGGATACAATGATTTGAATATATAATATGTGTGAATATTACTATATATGAGCGAAAGAAGATTGAACGAGTAACAGTTAGGTGCAATTTCTTTTTTTTGTGCTTATACTAACATCGAGGTTCTGTTTGGCTTTTTTTTTTCAGATATATTCACAAGACTTTAATAAGTTACATGTTTATATTTGAACACCTACGAATATGTCCACCCATTATATTAAGTGTTTCCTTTCAGTATGATCATCACCCAGTATAATGAATTTGTTTTTAGAAGTGTTTACTGCATCCAATATTTAGATTTTGAAAATTATTATATGATTGGTCTGGTCACAACATCCGTCCTAAATGATTGCGCTTTACGTGTAGGTTCTACTTTTATTCACAGTATGAAATGGTAAAAGTTTTAAAAAAGATTACTGCATGTTTATTGAAGGGTATTTGTTTCTCCATGTTACAACTATTTAACAACCCAAGATCGATGCATAAACAGGAATGTCCTTTTAAAAATGCATTGTCTTGAGTTGAGTTGTTATGTCAGCCACATTGTCGTAAGTTTCCTTTGAAGTTTCCTTATGTAAAACAACAACCAATAAATTTTGCCCAGTATGTCATTGGTATGATGTTGCCTTGTGTAATGTTTCAATTGTTTCCATTTGTGTGTTCAGGTTTGCCTGAAATAAGACAAAAATCTTACTTCTTTGATGAATAAATTGGTTGAAACTTATATCTTACTTCATTTTGACCACCTAAAAATAACTGAATATAGTTTTGAATTTAAATCTGGACATAATTATTGATATTCACATTTTGTCACCATCACTTTTTATATTATTGCACGACACATATCCAGATAAGAAAATTATATACTTTGAGGATCGTTATTTTTAATTACAAACAAAGTAACCGAAGAGGACCTCAACTTTTTTCACAACTAATTCTGAGGTGAGGGTCTTTTGTTACACACTTCACTGGATGCATATTACGTTGCTGTTAAGTATAGTATTTTGGATAATTGTTTATTTTATTTTATTTTATGTTTTGTTTTTAGTTAGATTTTTATCCTTTTTAATACAGTCATTGTTTTTATCTTTAAATAGATTTTTCTTGTTTGTACTATAACATGAATAGTATGAAAATACTTTGGGACAGTCAAAATTTGTCATTGCAGGATGTATTTTTTTTATTTTGAAAACGCCTTAAAACTGTTACAACCAAGGTCAAATATTTTGAATATACTTTTCTTTAAGTTTCAGATTTGTCAAAAATCAAGAGTTGCTTGCAATATTTAAATTACTCTTATGCAGTTTTCATGCTGTCAAAAGTCCGATTTCATTTTTTTTTCAAAATATTTTATTCAAAGGGTAATTTAAAAAGTTTATTTGTTTAAAGTACAACGCAAATATATATCTATAATCACAATTGTGTTTCTTCTTTAGTGTATTATATACACATTTTTTTAGCAATATTCATATTTTTAGAGAGAATGAGAGACTACGAGAGAGCACAAATTTTAAATAGAATAAGAATTAACATTGTAACTAGTAAATTATTAGATTGGTAAATAATGAGTCTTGAATGTTGCATGCATGCACATTATTTTTTTCCAAATATAATGTGTATATCCCTTGCCTATGTAATCTTTGTATTTTGCAATGCGCCAAATTTAATATCCGAGATCTCCATTGAAATATTTGCTTACTGGATTACCAAGATGAACATTAAATCAGAATTTATTTTATACTGAAATAGTCAAGAATAAAAGAGTATGTTACAAATATACTAGAATTCAAACCTTTGAAATTAACATCATACAAAAATTTACGGCAATAAACACCTTTTATTTCGGTATTGTATAAATGTTTGTGTAGAATAATTTCAACTGGTCAAACCTTTAAATTCATTCATAAACATATTCATTAAATAATATAAGACGTGGTCATACATAAAGAGTTTTTCCCAGGGAGATGTGATTTCCCATATTTTCAGATGAAAATAAATTTGTCATAAAAAAAATGATATTTCCTGATGGACTGGGTCCTCTGTTGTTTTACCGAATGACACCAAAGATATTTCTAAAATTAACTTGACCTTTCTGTTTAATATTGTCTTTAAATCATATATTCCTTTGGTTTGTATAAAAGCATGCTCAATACGTCACGTTAGTAGGTTGCAATTTAAGTGTAAATTGTAATTAATATTGTTCCGAAAAATGAGAGAAAATTCCCATTTGATAATCGTTCACTTTAAGTTATCTTATACATATATGTTTGTCATTTTTGAGAAGATAAACTTCAAATTTTTATTTTTTCAACCTGACATTTTATGAAGATTGATATATGCTGATCTGTGCCAATGATTCATCAGTAACCTTTTTCCAAAAATATATTTATACATGAAAGTAATTTTTATAATCATGTCATTATTAGAAAACAAAATGTTGCCAATATTTTCTGAATGATAAAACATGCTGACGTGACGTAACGATTTCATTTGATCTTTGTAATTGAATTTTATGTTTTATCTGCGTCTGTTTATTGGGTTCATTTTCTTGTTCTTATAGGTGTTAATCGTTTCTATGACAACCTTCAAATGATGTTTGGATACAAATTGTCTCCCTTCATGAGTCGACTAATGAAAGTTATGAAGTACATGTGGGCGATCTTCACTCCCCTTTTCAGTATGGTAAATATGCAATTAATTATTCTGTAGATGTTAAGAGGGTTGGATATATTGTAGATGATATTTTCTATTGTTTTAACAGAAATGTTTGTAGGTATTTGGTGAATGCACATTATTGTTTTATTGTAAAATAAAAGAAGATGTGGTATGATTGCCAATGAGACAACTATCCACAAAAGACCAAATTGACACAGACATTAACAACTATTGGTCACCGTACGGCCTTCAACAATGAGCAAAGCCCATACCGCATAGTCAGCTATAATAGGCCCCGATAAGACAATGTAAATTATAAGCCTGAAAAATAGTAGTCATAACATTTGTTTATATGAATAAAAGATATTAGGGGTAAAGATCTATCCCACAGCAAAACACAATATAATCAAAACCTTTCTAGGCCAATACTAACACCAGAAATTATATAATGCTCATTCTTACCCAGGCAAGAAACAATAAAAAAAAAAAACCAAAACTAATTATTTTCCGTCAACATAAAATCTAACTTTCTTGTCTTATTACGAACCAAATGAATCTTTCCAAAGAAATAAAAAACCAGCACAAAATAAATACAATAACACAAAGATACTAACAAAACCAGCAGACAGTTTATAACAACTGAATTTTGCATTAAGAAGCATGCAAACATGATTTAACAATAAAAAATCTTCATTTTATTTCAGATTATATTTATAGTTGGAGCTATAAGTTATTCTGAATTGGACTACAAGAGAAAGAGCTTCACTTATCAGTATCCTTCATGGGCTATTGGAGTTGGTTGGATATTGGCCTTAAGTTCAGTGATATGGGTGCCAATAGTTTTCATCGTTAGACTTCTCCAGACACCAGGAACATTGAGAGAAGTATGCTTGTTTTTCTTCTTAGCTTATTTTATAAAAGTATATGATCTATCATTATTTTGTTCTTTTATAATTTCTTCTACATTATGTAAAACATTCTATTAATTTGGAAGATTCATAAGCGAATGAAACCTTTTCTTTATTCTTTTATGAAAAAAAATATCAAGTTGTCAATAATTTATGAGATCATAGTCACTTACAAAAGTATGAAATCAAGAAAAATGAAGTAAAGTCAGAATCTCTTTTGGATGATTACCCATTTAGAATACTTCGACTTCCAAGTTAGTTTGTATTGAAAAACAATATTGCTTATATTGTTTAACTATTTTTCAGCGTTTTGTCATTACCACAATGCCACGCTTGCAAAGACATCAGATAAGAGAAGGAGAAGATATGAGTAAAATATGTCTTATAGATGACGAAGGAGAAGTAGAAAGTCATATTGCCACATCTTCAAATACACAGCCAACACTTCTTTCCAACAGCATGGAGTATGAAAAATTCTTACAAAAAGACTCAAATGTTTGATAACGGCTTTGATAACATTGCAGTTTTTATATTGTGTTGGAACTTCTTTTCAGTTTTATGATAGAAGTGTAAATGAAAGAAATAATTGTGATGTATTAGGTTTTACTTGGGATTTTAATCTTTAGGTTTTACTTGGGATTCGAATCTCTGTGTTTTACTTAGGATTTAAATCTTTGGGTTTTATTTGGAATAGTAATCCTTATTCTGACTTAGTCATCAGACTGCCATCAAGGCATGTATGAATAACAAAATAAGCTGTTCAAGATAGATCAGTAGCGTTTCAAAGGATGATAGAGTTTTGGAATAGTTTTATTTCTGAAATCATAAACAAATATTTTCAGAATTAACTTTTAATTGATCAAGTGATAATGACCAATTAAACATGAAAATATACCAGTAAGGATTATCAGGATTTTGCTCATAGTGTTCAGGAAAGTGTAAACAAAAACATCAATGATATTTTATCGTGTCAAAAATGTATTTACAAATATGTAGACAGGTTCCTCCAAATTGTCTTACATATATCTTAGGGATTATGCAGCACTTTTCATTTTACTTTGTCATGCTTATACGATTTGTAACCTATCTTGAAGGACTTCTGATTTGTCCTGGAGAAATTAAAGGTTATCATCAATACATTGTTATTTTATATGTTTTAAGAATATTAACTTGATCTTTTTTATATTCCCAACATCAATGTAACCTTGTATGGTATAAATGTGTCTTTCTAAGGTTATTGTGATAATTATCTAATATTATATACTTTTAACATTGCAAAAATATTATAAAGTAATTTGGGATAACGAAATGTCAAGGTCAGTAAAGTATTTAAATATCTCCATTTATTTTCATTGTCATTTATTAACTTATTTAAGGGCATCCTGTAAATAGTGATGTTTGACATCTCATACTTTATTACATTGTACCTTTTCTATTTTAGTTGTCCCACTATAAATGATAATGACTCTATTTTAATTTGCCTTACTACAAATGATAGTGTCTCTATTTTAGTTGTCCTACAATACATCATTATGACAGAGAGTAATTATGGAAGAAGATCTGATGTAGTTGTATGAGATTTATAAATGTTCACCAATTTTCATTAGATAATCATTTATACATTCCAATACCATACAGGAGATTTTTATGTTTTTAATACTTTTATTATTTTTTTTTTATCATTTTGTAATTCAACATTAACATATTACCCTCTGTGTTGAACAAAAATAAGTAATTGCTATACCTGATGCTTTTTTTTAATAAAACATATTCTTTTTTTCAAGGATGTGCAAATATAAAACAAAAAAGGTTAAAATGATCTTTTTTTTTTCTTTTTGGAAGAAAGATTGAAAGTTGCAGTAAAAAGTCATCATAATTTTATCTTTGTTTTGATATCGGACGTTAATGACTTTTCTAATTTACCAAAACGACTATCAAGCAGCACACTTAACTTATAATAAGCTAAACATTTTCATCCATTCTTATTTAAGTTTTTTTTAAATTAAGCTCACACCAGGTGGACTGACCGGATTTGTTAAAGGGGATATCCAAGCATATGATCAGTATAGCATATTAAAATATTCACTTGTTCGAATAAAATCAATGCAATTGAGCTTTTCATTCGTATAACAGTCAGGAGATGTGGATGATTGCCACTTTTCATTAAGGTCTTTTTGTGTATTGAACTGTTCAAAACAGTTTAACCAACTCTGTCAAAGGTGTTTTTGTATTTCATCAAGTCATTAAAATACAGGAAAGTTGTTTGACATGTAAATTGTAGTAAATATGATGAATCACGTTTCATTGAAAATTATTTATAAATATGAACAATCTGTAATACTCTGCATGCCCGAAGAATGTGTTTTATCATATGCGAATAAAATATTTTTTAAAAAGTTTACATATCAAACTTTCATAATGATACAAGTTATGTGTATAAGAAATTCCTTATTTGAACAGATCCAGAATAATTTGTCAAATTTTTGAAACTCGTTTAATATAATGCAATAAGTTTAGGCCAAAATAAAAATAATAGTCATTTGAAGTAAGAAATAAAATAGTTTTGATTATTTTTACAAAACTGTTCAGTTTTAACAATGCATCCATCAAAAACCAATGTCTGAAGACTTATTTCATATTTGAAATGGTTTTTTTGTACATTAACAAGGAATTAACAGCAATATTAAAACTGTTCTTTTAGTTATTGTTTACAAAACAAACAAAGTACTATTGTTATAAGCGTAATTTAAATGTTATCTCTTTTGTATATCAGTCATTCAGTTTTATTAGTTTTATGCTCAAAGTCATGCTTTTACATATTTTCAAAACTCTCTTGTAAAATGTTTTAGAAGCGACATCGAAGAAGTTGTTTGAAATAAAATATGAGTTGGTATGTTTGTTTTATTGTCAATTACTGTAGTACTGAATTCTTACTTTACACTTACCAATGACCGCGGTCAGTTGCAGAATGCGAGGAATTCAGGAGTATGGCATTGATTCGTTTGCAACTTTATACTTTTAACGCCCTATTCGTTCATATTTTGATTAAAAACTTCCAACTTGAGCAATATATTTTCATTAATATTAGTGATCTGACATTATTTATTAAGAAAACATACAGAATTTTTTTGAACTTTCTAATGAACTATACCTTTGGCTTGTGAAAAGATGAAAACAAATCTATATTTCTTTCGTAAATCAGCAACGGTACATGTATAAAGCAACCAAAACAATGACAATTATCTCTGAAAGCTCGCTCATTTAAAGACACTTGCCTCGAAACAGTATGAGCATGTATTCATGTCTTACAAGTTATAAACCAACATCTCTTCTTCACATCAATAAATTTGGTAAGATGCTTAAACAGAAAAAAACGATGGAATATATTGATAGAACTACATTTTTACATAACATTTATAAAGATAAGAAAACAAACGCAACCAATATCAATGTATATGCTTTTTATAAAGCAGCTGCAAGCAGGAAACAGTATGTTCCTGCTGCAAGCTAGATCAAGGTACTACATCTGCATACAATAAAAAAAAACGTTTTTTGACGCTTTCATATAGTCCATAGTGAATCAGAATATGTTATATATAACTTGATATAATCAGTAGATTTTCTAACAAAGCATGATTTATATTTCTCCATTTTGACTTTTGGTTTTCAATGCATTTAATCGTGCATATGCATGCCGGGCATGGATATGCAAGATTAAAAGCATGCCGGAAAACCAAAAGTTAAAATACAACCCTAGGGCAAATCTAAGTAAGGATGTAGAAAAAACTGTGTTTCGAATAAATTTTAATATTGGAGGAACAGCAAATTTACAGATGAAAAGCCGAATCTATAAGGTTGTCGCAAAGTTGTTTTACTACTTGGCTGATAATACCTTTGGAACAAAATGAGACGAAATATCCACCAGCATATTTATAATATATATAATATTTGTCTAAGATCGGCAAACGTGCTCACTTATGTTAGAAAACCTTGATGTTATATTCAGTATGACCGAAATACAAAACAAAATGATTACGACGCTCTCTTATGAGTCTTAGATAAAACGTCTTTAAGATGAACAAATCAAAGTCAACAAAAATATTACAATAAAGCGGACCAGGAAATAAAACATTGATAAACTTATTATGCTTGTTCATGTACAGTATTATCAATTTAGCAAAAGCTTAATAGAGGTTTTTCAATATCTTACGAACGGTCGAAACCGTTAGGTAGCTGTAATTTTATGCAGTAAAAGTTTCTAGCGATATTGCAGCGTGTGTTCTAAAGACAACTGTAATCAATCCAATATTCATTTTGTAACCTTGTACTGTATTGTTGTGGTTAAACATGAGCATTCCAATTGGCTTTGTGTTGTAGAATGTTGCGTAACCTTACGTTGAGTTTCGTTTATTTACATGTCGAATATGCGTTCGATTTATCTCCCTTATCCATTTATTAAAAAGACACATGTTTTATTTTCTTAAGTCGTTGTTAAAAAAAATTCTGCGTATTTGGTTTGCATTTGACTGAGTGATGTTGGATTTTTTTTTAATGAAACATTCATGGGCGAGTATTCTATGCATTTCACCACGATATTAACATTTGATTATTTGGATTGAGGGATTGAGAGGACACAACTTTAATATTTAAATCTCCAACTCTGGACTAAACATATCTAGGCAGCGCTGGACTAGATCTACAGCACAAGACTTTACACCTCAGGGCTAGACTTTAGATCTACAGCGCGAGACTTTACACCCCAGCGCTGGACTTTAAAAACCACGACTCTACATATATCTGTGAGAGATCAACAGATCACTGTATTATGACACAAACGGAAGTTTTGAACGACCTTGACTGGCTATACAGCCCTTGCACTGTATTATGGAGATGTTTTGCGTCGATTTATATGCCACACAGACTAATATGTCAGCAGTGCATATGACCTTAGCTAGTTCTTGTAGTTCAAACAAAGCAGACTGACCTTTTCCTTTACTTATTTGTACACAAATAATAAAGATTGAATTTTGAAAGTCACAGAGAAATGAAATTTGGTCACTTCATAAACAACTCAAAGGTGACAAGAAAGGTCTAACACAAAAACTCGTTAACCATAACCAATGTTTCATATATTCTGATTTTAATAATGTTAATACATGTATAAATGTAAAGCAACTTCGATAAATTGATATATATTTTTTAATAAAAATGGATAAAGAGCTAAGATGTCGTTTAAGACAGTTTAATTTCTTCGTTTTCCCAACATTTATTCGACAGTATTCAATAAAAAATATTAGGAACCACTCCTAACAACAAGAAAACGCGATATTTTGTATACATTTTTTATATATGTATATATGTCGTTAAAACTGCTATTTATTTAAATGTTTTTAAAATGTTTGTTTTGGGGGGGGGGGGGGGGAGTCAGTTATATTCAGTAATAGAGTCTTGTGTATTCTAATGGGAGGTATGGGTGATTCAGCACCAACAAAACTGATTTTAATATAGTTATTAAAATATACATTAAAAAATAATCATACTAATATACTAATAAGTGTACGATAATGAAAACATAAACAAAAAGGATAGGAAAGGCCTTGAAAAACAAAAATGAGCAATACATTACAGAATATCTTTTCAAGTGAACTTTTTTTTCTCAAATGTCTTTTTTAGTATATCCCTTTATTCATTCTTGCCAATCAAGGTAGAAAATGGTTTAATAATAATCATGTGAGGAACTGCCCTGTTGGATTTTATAACTTTGAGGCAATAAAGTTATCTCGGACCCAAAGATTATTGTTTTATACTGAGGAATAACGTATAAAATAAAGCGCATGACCAAGATCTTAAATAAAAAATAATTCGTTATAATAGCATTTTCATTTTATTACGTCCATCCCCCCCCCCCCCCCCCCAAAACAAATATTGCCTTATCCCATTTGTATATTTTAACCAAAAAAATCTCAACGAAAATAGCTTTTTTTTTTTAAATATAATGTTTCATCCCAGCACCCTTTTCCTATTGTAAAATGCATAGATTCCCTTAGGGGGGGAACAAATGTCCTCATGTAAAATCTAAGGGACACGATTTACACTAGACCAGTTCTTCCTGTGGAATCATTCAAATGTTATCTCTACAAATTCACACGAAAAATGTACTATGATTTGAAAATTTTCGTTTAATGAGATGACCAGTCGTGCCTTAGAACCATGTTGTTGGAAATAATTAGATTTTGGGAGAATGTAAACATTACGCACGAGTTAAACAAACTAAAATTACCTTTTTGTTTAGCATTATACAAAAAAGAAGAATATTTCTAAACGTTATTGTTAAAGGCTTCTAATTTAATTGTGTTCACAAATATTGACAACAATGCAAATTGAATATTTATTTGTGTTGCTTGTAATTTTCAAATACTACAGATTAACAGAGCGATTTAGAAATTTCGATTGTTAATTTGAAATACCTTTCAGCGACGTAATCAAACCAGGGCCGTAACTACCTATGAGGCAGGGGACTGCCTCCCCTGAATTTTCTACACCAAATGTTTTTTTGAAGTAACAAAATGAAATATTGACAATATATACACGAAGAACTTGAATTTATATTTTAAACAACACTAGTTTACAGTTTTAACATTGTTATCATGATACGTGATATGTCTGTCATTTCCGGATTTTTGATCGAAAGTGAACCGTTTCAGTATTTTTTTTTTTTTTTTTTTCGTGTGGCCGTTCTTCTGGTTATTCAGTATTCATACGAGAACACATATGAAACAGTTGAAACCATTGATTTTGTCACCTTTTCCGGAAGAAGATATACTTTTCTAGTGTTCTCGCTTCGACATTTTACGATCTGCAATTGGTAATTTGAACAACGTAAATATTTTTGCTTACAAATTAGGAAGCCAAGACTTATGTTGTGGAAAACGTAGTCTAAGGATTAAAATAAATTCACAGTTTTAGCAAGCGTGATATAAAAGACGACAGAGATTATTTACGCATTAAAAAAAAAACAAGACTACTATCAATTTCACATACTATATAAATATAAAAGTACTGTTTTTTAAAATAATGTTATAGGTTAATAATTTATGTTAAAATCTTTATTTATGAATACCAGTTTTACATTTCAATGCTTGCATACATGGATAATCTAGTTAAATATGTAAGACATATAACTATGGAACAATTATAGTTCATAGATAAAGTGATCACAGATTACAACTTCAAAATTATGAAAAGCAGAAAATATAATAAAATCGGGAATGTATACATGTGTCCACCAATTAACATACCTTTTGAAGAAGAAAAACATACTGATTGGAATGATTTATTAAACAGTTAGCAGTTAGTTAGTTTGAGTTTGTCAGCTGTATAACGAGAGATAACTCGAATTGTTCAAATGCATATTAAGTATTAACACTCAGAGATAATATCGTTTTTCTTACACATGTATCTAAATAACATGTTCAAGCTTGTGGTAGTTACATATACATAGATGATTAAGTTTTAAAAAAAATCAATCAAATGTAAATACCTTCCACAATTTTCCACATGTATTACCTGTATTACTTCCAGGTTTAATGCGTTGTATAACTTTTTCGAAAACAAATGCAAAAATGCACAATGCTTATTATCACAAAATAAAGATCAAGTTAGTATTTGGTGGTATCACTCTTACCGTTCTAGAGTTATGCTAGTTACAAATGAAAAATTGCTGAATTTTTCTTTTCCGTTCTTTTTATTAATTCAGCCTCAACCAAATGTTAATACACTTATGCACAATGCTTAGTGTCACTTTTACTGTTCTTCAGTTATGTCCCTTTATAACTTTATATACAAGCGGTAGCAGTATGTATGTCACATAGACACACTCCCTATTAATTTTGCTTCGCATCACGGTGCGGAGCTATTAGTTTCAGTCGAAATACACGCCATCTTGAATAAATTACTTATCACGTATAGATTCTGATTGGTTGCATTATAAGGAGGCTGAGATACAACAACAGCTATTGGCTTAATGAGATAAAGAATTACAGACTGTTCTCGTCCAGAATAAGACATTTGCCGGCAAATTAACTATCTGTATTTCAGTTCAGATCAACTGTCATTAATTCTTGTTCGTTTTATTATGCATACATTTCACAGATATACATTCAATATTGAAATATCAATTATTGATACGTGTTTAATTGCTTTGTTACTCTGCAATTTGCCTTGCTAAACAACGTTCCTATACAATGTTACAAAATTGCATTATCTGTATTTTATAACTTCTGACAATATAGGCACACATCCCAAAAGGCACACCTGAAGAGTCGTGTCTAAATTTATAATTGTTTTCATTTTCAACAAGAAATTCAAATTTTTTAAAAGCATGGGTGTATAACGCACACTCTTAAAGTACATCCATTTTATATCAATCAATATCTAAAAATACCACATTTCCAATACTAATTTAACAACCACATGCACACATTTAACCTTAAATTAGTGTAGAGCGAAGCAGTCCATAGCTTTTTAGAAAGCTAAAACTTGTTTATAAGTCTGTTCACTACAGATTTACGTTAATGTTATTTCAATTTAGTGGGGAAATTAACAATCAACGTACTTCGCAGTCAATTGTGTATGATGCAAAGCTTGAACTGTAATTTCTAATCCTAGTATCTATGACGAGTTTATTTACAATCACTTGGTCGATGCCACGTGCACTGATAGTGGAGTTTTATTCCCAGAGAATATCAACAGCCCTGCCAGGGTCATCCAACATGATATATAACTGACTTAGGTTTTGGGACTAAAGGCAAGTATTAAATAATCAAACAAAAAGCTTTCAAATTACATTCTTTTACTTTGGATTCAAACACAAAAAGAGGCTGATACATAAAATAATCACAACAATTATGGATAAGGCAATACAGTTCCGGAAAATACGGTTTCAACATACACAGCTTTGATTTTTTTGAAATACTAAGGCTTTTCTACCTCAGAAATAATTTTAGGAATTTTAAGAATGTTTGGTACTCAATGCTCTTCAACTGCGCACTTTGCTTGGCCTATTTTGCGTCTCTGATGAGTTTTTTGTAAACGAAACGAGCGTCTGATGCAAATACAAAATTTCCAGACTAGTATCTATGCTGAGTTTATTTTACCGATCACGTTATGTCATCAATCTTAATTTGTGTAAGAAATCAAAACTTGAAGGATGGACAAAAAACTAATATTGCTATAAAACACCTATTCGGTGTGGTATCATAAGATAATCAGATACAATGGCATTGAATGTTTATAGCATTATTCGCCAACAAAAGAGAACTGAAACGAGGTATGCAAATCCAATAGTTATTTACTAATTTCAAAAAAATAAGTTATCTTACAGTCTAATAATGATTTGAACATTTTCTTATCTTCAGATCTATCACGTACTTCAAAAAGCGGATCGCGATCTTTCACGATCCGAAAATTCATTTTTTTTTGTAGATATTTCTTTTTTTGCAAAATTTCTGAATATGCTAACACAAGATAACTGTACAAACCATTTGAATCATCGAAATGCAATGCCATGATTCAAAATAAAATTGTTAGTCAATCGAAATATGGAAAACATCTTGTTTGTGTCATTAAAATATCGAACAGCAATCTGCCTTCTGTAATTTAAAAAAAGGCTATTACGGGCTTCAACACGTATGGCATTGAATTGGCTCACACCGAACAGCAAGTTATAAATGGCCCCAAAATGAGTCTTGTAAAACCAACGGTCTAATTTATATTTTAAAAAACGAGAAACGAAAAACTCTATGAACAAGTAAATTGGCCTGATTTATTATTTTTGTGCTTGCAATATTGACAAAACCGTTTTCAAGTATAAGTTATCTTGTTTTATTTTACGATAACATCCTTTCAAATAGACGAAAATTTTCAAACGGATTTTGTACAGGTACCTGTATTTTGACAGGTAAATTATGACGTAAGAAGATTACTTTTCATATATATTTTTAGCAAGTTGCAATGAGCATGATATAAGGAAAACACATATTTGAGTTATATGCATAGTAATTTCTGGTAAGAATATTTAACCAAATTAACTACTGTAACATATTTTTATTTGTAATAATAGTATTTAGACAAGTTGAGACAGTTTAATACAAATACCGCTCTGTTAAACCGATACAATAAGGGTGGACTTTTTCAAATTGTAAATTTATTAAAAGGTAAATCATACGAAGCATACATTTCTTTTGAAGTGTTTGATACCATATCGAAAATGGTTTTAAAGTGTTAGAAATAAATTGACAGTACATAGATCATATACATATATATATTATATATAAATATAGATAAATAAATTTTTATAATGAATATTATTTTTGTTTACTCTTCTACTTGTCGTTTTGTTTGTTTTCGGAGTGGAAGAAAGACACACTAAAAAGTTACAAAAAGGGGACGGACCATCTTGTGGCCACGAGCCAACAGATATGAGAATATATTCAAAAGTCAAATTACTAAATGTCTAAAAAGATGTCTCCTTTGCGAGGTATCAATTCACAGACAGATTGCATAAATCTTATTTAATAAAAATAACAAAATTTGGAGATTTTTTAAAATTGGTTGTTTGCTCTATGGTCGGGTGGTTGTCGCTTTGACATATTCACCATTTCCTTTCTCAATTCTATAGTATATCAAATATTTGTAAAACAATTGAAAGGCTTTCCTTCTGATATTTGTAATGTACTCTTTACCGACCTTTCATTTAATATGTTACAAGAATACCTTCTTAAACTTCTCACTTTTTTGCCTAAATTTCGAGATCGCAAATTTTATATGATGTTTTAACTACATACTCGTACCATATATGAACAACGCAAACATAATCTTATTTTGCCGACAGTTCGTCATGCTCGATGGACGCCAGATTGTATTATAAATATTCACAAATATTATCATGATCATTGTAACAATGCATATATAATTCAACATCACACAATTCCTATATATACATTATCCTAAATACAACAAACCCAATTTTGACTAAAAGTACCCATTAATAGACCAGGAACAACTAGAGATAAAAAACGATATAATCGATCAAAAAGCCCTAGAAACCTGTGCCAGTGGATGCCAAGTGCACAATCCCGTCTCCAGGGGTCAGGTGCTTTGACCTACACCTTAAACATGTATGTGTGTATTGGCAAATCAAAATGCAATAAAAATATCAACGTATATACATCAAAAATGTAAGTTTAGTGTTCATTCATAGAACGACAGCTAGAAAGTGACCCTATGCTTTATTACCAGAAAGTACACTCATTGGTCACTATGCGTGACCCTACTATATATTCATATGACCCGTACCCGTCAATACAATATTTTCCCGCTATACTTAAACGAAACGCGGGAAAATATAAGTATTAACTACATACTCGTGCCAAATATAAACAACGCAAACATAATCGTAGTTTGTCGACAGCTCGTCATGCTCGATAGGAAAAAAAGAAAACGTTAAAGTCCCAGTGTAAGCTCTTGTCGATGGGGTCCACACTATAACTATCTTTACTTTTCTCTGTTTCCATCTCCTGTGTCTTTTCAAACATGATTTGCGGTTGCAGTTGCCCCACCAGAACGAAGTGAATGTAAACCTTGATTTAAATTACCCGAGACTGATTTAAGTCTAGAAATAATGTTCTCTCTAGCTGACGTGTAACTTAGCTTTTTATTTTTGTAAACTAATTTACAAGCATTCCCTGATCTAAAAAAACAGGCCTGAACAATTACATTTCTGACCCCATAACAAAACCTGCTAACCGAACATATTTCAAATACATATTATAAGGACACGCGACTGAAAAACCTTTGAAAATCAACTCTTCATTTCCTTGCCTATGCTGGCCAAGTCTTCCTTTTGTTTAGATATAAAACTAGAAAATCATCTTTAACTTTAACATCGCTAAAAAGTAAAGAGCTTAATTCAACATATCTCAGAAACCCTGCGAACTCTAATAAAGACATAGTCAAATCCCTTACAATCAACAAGTCTTCTGAAAATTATTCAGATATCAGTAGTAACCGGTTCTTTTTCAGTAACAGTTTTGCGTAAGCAGTACGTTTTTTAACTGCCTGTATGGATGAAACAAATGAGTTTTCTGTAGCATCGACCAAACCATTGATCTCGTGTGCCCATTTAATCCTGTACTTTGATCAAATAAATGATTAAAATAAAGTGCAATGTGAATAGGTTGGACTTACAAAGCTGCAAAACCTAGCTTAGTTGTATACTGTTCCAAACGCCTAAATGCGTAAAAATAAGATTTAATTATATTGTCACTTCTGCTTCCTAACAGTAACTTGTACATATTAGGATATAGCGATATAAAGGACTGTCTGTTGCAACTCGACTCTCCAACACAGCTGCATCTACATGCTCGCCAATCTTTAAACCTATTGTAAATATAAAAATAACAAAACCAAAATTTCATTTTCAAAGCAACAAGTCTAGTTTTAATTGATGGTATACCAAATAAATCATTTTGACCTCTTCCTTTCTTGATCAAGTTATATCCATGTAAATATTTGTAATCGACTACAAAATTTTGAAATTTTGCTTCATGTGTTAACATACACTAGTACGGTGCTGATCTCCACTCTGGTACAAATAACGTACCTTTACAACGTTCTATTGTCAATTTGTTAATAACCTTTGTGATTAGTGAAGGAGGAGGCACAAACTAATTGTTTTCATTTGTCCAGTTCTGTGTAAAGGCATCTATGCCTGATGTACCTTTGCAGTAAAATTAGAATAAAACACTTTGCATTTTGTGTTGTAATCGCATGCAAAATGGTCACATGTGAAAATACGCCAAAAATCATTTAACCATTCAAAAACCCATGACTGAATAACAAAGTCATCACAATCTGACTGTCTACTTCATTTATCAACTAGAAATTCAGTCACATGACATGTCAATTGAATACGTACTACATGTATCGTGTACAGACATAGCTTTTTCTTGTAAATAGGTTTTTTTACCTCCTATTTTAAGGATAATTGATACAATTTCATTATCTGTGTGTATTTGAACTGTTTTTCATCTATCCTACTGACAGAGTTCTTTAAAACCATGTCTAGCGCCTCTAACTCTCTCCAAATTGAACTCTGTTTCGTTTCAGTAACTGACCAACTACCAAACGTTTTTGGTTCATTTGATTCATCTGTCCAATCAAAGGTCAAATGACCACAATAGTCTACATCTGAGGCATCACAAAACATATGCACATTTTCAGATGTAACGTCTGTCAACTGACTCTGTTCAAATCTCTTTTCATTGAGCATGTCTATATTTGTTAACCAAAACTCAAACTCTGCAATTGACTACCTATTCAATACCACCAAAGAATTCGAACTGACTTTTGCTAATATACAATCGTAAGAAAACCAATACAATTACTGCTTGCGCAGATATAATTTGACTTACCCTAGAAGCTAAAAATCGAACTTTCACCAAAACGTTCGTATTGCATCCTATCTGTAAAAACTTACTGTTTAAGCATTCCTTCATTTTTACGCGTTTTATCACTTCATTGTATCAGACCTTCGATCAAATTCCAATCAAAACCGAGCCATGTAAATTTGTGTGCCAGTTCCCAAATACATTTTCGTGTGCTATAACAAAACCAAAACTTTCAAGATCCGACTTGATTTTTTTACTTGCTTTCCAACACTCAGAATAGGTTTTACCTCCACCTAGACAATCATTTTATAAAACCGTCGTTTCTCCAATACCTTACAAGTTCTCTCATGACTTTGGAAAAAATGTATTCACTTGTTGACAAACCAAAAGCTAAGACATTAAACGCGTAGTACTTATTTTCCCACTTTTATAAACATGCAGTACTTTATGAAAAAAAAAAGGCGCAATGCATGTCTATGGAATTAACTTTAAACACTACGCTATTTGTACCTATAATGGTCATATTTCAATATATCATGATATATTTGAAATTCAATCTTTGGTGTATTTGATAGTACAGTGAAATTATAGTATGCTCTTCCCTTTAAAGCGTTAATTTTTTTTATGAAAACCTTGAATTTTGTTGAATTTTCATCGAACTTGATCGTGAAAGTTCAGGCAACGCGTTATTTTGATCGTGAAAGATAATGCGTGACCAGACATAATACTCGTAATCAGAAATCAATATTTCTTTTACCATTTGATATACCTGCAACTGGTTGAAGTCTGTAACTATTTTGATAAGAATGAACATTAAAGCTATTATGATTTTTTTTAATTCAACTATTTACCTCGAAAGTTAAAAAAAAAACCATCAAGGTGACAAATTCAGCTCTGAGAATCGGTCTAGTACAAGTCAGGCAAACAGCCACTATTTAGCCAATTATATGGGTATGCAACGTTTAAACCAAAATACAAAAAACAGCATATTTCATGAACAATTTGAGATTGAATGCTAACCAACATTTTGAGTTACAGTACTTTCTTAAGTTCTATGTATCTTGCAAATATGACGGAATTTGATGAGACTGTTATCAAAGTGAAAGGTTAGGCGCATTAAGACCAGGTTTAATCCACCATTTTCTACATTTGAAAATGCCTGTACCAAGTCAGGAATATGACAGTTCTTGTCCATTCGTTTTTGATGTGTTTTGTAATTTGATTTTGCCATGTGATTATGGACTTTCCAATTAGATTTTCCTTTGAGTTCAGTATTTTTTTTATTCTATTTTTGTATACAACGTAGTAGCTGTAGATTGATTTCGAATGAGATAACTATATACTACAGACTTAAAAAATACCAGAGAGTAAATGTTGAAATGTCTCGTCTGCCTTACTTATGATAGTATATTTGTTGAACGTCTGTAATATTAAGTTTTTTTTCTAGAAGTTTCAAATACGCTTAAGATTGTCAATGCTTCATAAAAAGGGGTCAAGGTCAGATGAACCATGCCATACAGATCTCTACAATCATCCCATACACCAAATATAGGTGTTCCGATCCTTACAGTACATTAGAAACTAACAGATGGAAAAGTTATGTTTGGCCAATTTATTCGGAACTTAAGGCGAAAGTATATCAACCCTGACCGACAGTCAGACATAGACATCTTACTATCATTCAATATATCAAATACAATTGACGTCATAGATGAAACATGCAGACAGACATAGATATAGGAAGATGTGGTGTGAGTGCCAATGAGACAACTCTCCATACCAATAACAATTTAAAAAGTAAACCATTATAGGTTAAAGTACGGCCTTCAACACGGAGCCTTAGCTCACACCGAACAACAAGCTATAAAGGGCCCCAAAATTACTAGTGTAAAACCATTCAAACGGGAAAACCAACGGTCTAATCATGTATACCATACACCAAATACCGTGGCGCTATAGCATACAGGTATATAAGCAAAAGGTCAAACAACATAAAACGAACATTGCCAAATTATGCATGATAATGAGGTCAATGTTATTTCAAACCTTGCAGAAGTTGAAATTGTACACCTTACAATCATAACAACAGTTAACCTAAAGCCTAACGAATCCGCAATACGGACTTGACAACAAACCTAGATCTTCATTCAAGAAATGAGGCAAAGTCGATGTCAGGTGAATCCTGTCTGACGGACATGTAGATTATAAAATCCAATTAACAAAA
Organism: Mytilus edulis; assembly: GCF_963676685.1. Taxonomy (NCBI): domain Eukaryota; kingdom Metazoa; phylum Mollusca; class Bivalvia; order Mytilida; family Mytilidae; genus Mytilus; species Mytilus edulis. Next base: position 37,656,943 of record NC_092351.1, read on the forward strand.
TGTAGTTATCCTATAACTCGTGATAAGTGAGTACTTCACATGACAATAAAAACCTTCATCCTACAATCAGCATACTAGTATACAAATAACATGTTCACAAATGCACAAATAATCATTTGTTTGTTTTATTTTTACTTGTACAAATAAAATCTCCCCGCTTATATATCTTAAGCAAGCGATAATATGGATTGTCTTTATGCGTAGCAGTTCATTTTTGACTCCTCTTCGGGGTCCATGTTCAAACAAAAGTTTCAAGTGCCGGTTGTAAATTGCAATATAATTAACAATATACATCCATTGGTGGATAATAAAATTTAATACTTTGAAAATCAAATTGTCGAGAAGCATTCGCCTTTAGCTGTTTTGTAAAAACTATGTACTTTTAAAACTGGATTTTCTCACATACTGATCATAATATTGAACCATTTTGACAGACAGTTTTATTTTGTCGTAAATTTGTCTGTGTAATTAATTAAATTATATTATTTACTGACTTTTCATATGTCTTCTCAATTAAATATCTTTCACGATCCGTTACCAGAGCTTTCACGATCATCTCTCTCGTTAAACCGAATGAAACCCGTGTAAACGGTATTTTATATTTTAATATCCGTTTTTTATAACATGTAAAATATACTCATTTGCGCCTATTGATAAACATTTTGTACTGTGAGTTCTTAATGGACCTGAAGGCGATGTAATGTTTACATGTTAGATGTCAATTTCATTGTTTTGGTTGTTCATTTCAAAACATAGGGATTATCTCAAAACATGTTTGTTGTATGTATATCGATTATTACTGTCATTAATATCAAACAGACAAACAGTACTTATCTTATCACTTTGTCGACTCTGACTTGCGTTTCTTGTCACCTTTCGAAATTCTCTTCTCCAGTGACCCGTCTTGTTACGGTTGAAGCATTTCCCTGGTCTGTCGATATGGGATGTTCTTGTTGGAGAAGTGTACAGAGCTAGCTGGTTTCCTTTTTGACTTTTCTTTCTTTATTTTCGCCTCCGCTCTTGTTTGGGCTTTATACATTCTTTTCTCGTCCTCTGAATTTTCGGCCAACGGATTAGCGGTTTATTCTGCTTCAACTCAGGCTTTCCAACTTGCTTCTGGTGAGTCAGCTAGTTTCATTATTTTTTGTCTGTCTCTAATTAAACTCATCCCTTTTGTAATCTTGTCCTTGGCCGACTCGATATTGTCTTTTGTGAGATGTTCCTGATTCAGCTCACCGTTAGTATCTTTGAACTTCACCCAAACGTTACTGTTATGTTTGTGTTGTTCCTCGTCCTCCGTCTCTTGAACTTATAATTATCGGACAATGTCGCGTCTAGTTTTGCCATTTGGGATTCCGCTAACGCCTCTTGAGTAGACTAGAAATTCTTGTTGAAACATTGGTGGTTATCTAGATGGGTGGTCATGATATCCAATATTGTTGTCTGAGAGTTTTGCAATGCAGCTTGAACTTCATTCTGTATTTCGGATCGATTTCTGTGTCCATCTTAACTTGAGTGATTACTCGTTGCACGACAGCTAGAAAGTGACCCTAAGCTTTATTACCAGAAAGAACACCCGTTGGTCACTATGCCTTCCCCTTATATATATGCATACGATCCGTACCCGTCAATACAACATTTTCCAGCTATACTTAAACGAAACGTGGGAAAATACAATTGTAATGGAGACGTAAAGACTTTTCATTTGATATGCGACAACGTCATCTTCTATGAATTTTTTTTTGGCACAGAATAAACCAATTTCAATCATTTTTGGGGAAACAAATTTGACATTTGAACTGTACATGCTGTGGTTGATTCAGACATATTCCCTCACAAATTTCTAACTTCAATATCTCTTAATCGACAACAGATATCTCTGATCTGCTAAGTGTTAGAACAGCAGATGAAGTAAAACTTTGTAAAGAAATAATCCGCTGAAATATAAAATTGTCTTGGTATCAAAATCCAAACATTCGGATTGCTTCTAAAAATAGACAAAAATAAACAATAAACAATACGAATGTGTAACATTTACAAAAAATAATAAAAATGTTAGACTCCCCTTTGAACAGCAGAAAATTATTATATTTAGAAAAAATACTACATAACTATATTTTATTTATTCATAGTTCAGATTTTAGTGAAGACAAAAGGTATACATGTAAAATTGACACTTCATTCACAATTGTCAACATTGTTTCTGTAATTATACATCTCACTTTAATACACCATAAACAATAATTGTCAACATTTTTTTTTAAAGATAATAAAAAAATCTAAAATACAGACTTAGATTTTCAAATAATCAAATAATCATGCAATATTTGAACTGGTAATTAAATTATAATCACCATAAAAACTGCCAAGTTATCACTTAATCACAAACCCCGAGATTCATGTCATACTCTTTACACGAAAAAAATGCAAGTAGTACATATATGAATAATATAAATTATTTTAGATGGATGTGTCCTTTTTTTAAATCACTTGTAAATATTTTTGATTTGTAAATAATGATGTATCAGCTTTATTCAGAGGTTAAATTTTGCATTTGTATCCGATGCAAATTGCAAAAAGCTTCTATGAACTGCGTCATTAAACAATATTTAAGTTGCATATGGGACTTGATAAAACATTTTTTTTAGTTTCAAAATGTACTTTCTGTTTGAGATTTAGATACTTATCTATTTCACACAAAAAATAGGCACACAAGTTGTCACAATAAAAAAAAATACATTCCAAGATACTTTGTTTTTTTAAGTAAAATACCAATAGGAGATTTTTTTTTAAATAAATAAACTCATCATAGATACCAGGATTGAAATTTTTTTTACGCCAGACGCGCGTTTCGTTTACAAAAGACTCATCGATGACGCTCGAATCAGAAAATGTTAAAAAGGTTAAATAATGTACGAAGTTGAAGAACATTGTGGACCAAAAATTCCTAAATGTTTTGCCAAATACAGCTAATGTAACCTATTCCTGAGGTAGAAAAGCCTTAGTATTTCAGAAATTCAAAGTTTTGTTAACAGTTAATTTATAATTATGAACATATCAATGATAACTCAAGTCAACACACAAGTCCTGACTACTGGGCTGGTGATAACTATCTTCTGTTTCAAATTAGTTAGGGAATTCGTTCAAATGCCCATCTTTGTACCAGTTTATTCTAAGCTTACAAGCTGCTAACTTCACATACTAGAATTTCGAACAGCGGTATACTACTGTTGTCTTTATTTATAACAAGAGATGTCGGTCTCATGATTAGTCTCATAATAACTCAATTACTTAATCAACTGAAACGTTCTATAGGTTGCATTTCTGTAAATATTAACAATGCATTTTCCCTTAGGAACTCCCTTTACGGCTTAAATTGTACCACTTTTACTTTGAAGTTTTGAAAAAGATGATATCATATAATGAAAAGTTCAAATGCACTACTATTTTTTTCAAAGGTCAAAATATAGGGCTTTGCGGCATATTTTCAACGTTTATATGCCCCACACTTCTAAGAGTTTAAACTAACACTAAATTTCTTAACTACCCCTACCTCGACTGTAAGGTTACCACATATTTCAATATATACAATATTAACATGTATATTTACTGGTAACATTCCCAAGTTATGTCTCTATGAGATGCAACCTACAGACAGAATTGTGAACCAGTATGTTAACAAAACTAATTATCTATGAATATTCTAAATCTCCGAAAAGAGGCGGGGTTTGAGAAACAGTTGTATTTACAATGCGCAACCTTCAACGAAATTATAAAGATGAGTAGATTCAAAAATGGTATAGTTAAATTGACAATTCTTCCATAGGTGAAATTTACGGTCTGTTTTATAAAATGTTAGGATTAGAAAAATATCTTGTACAATTATCACCAATCGAACGTAACTATATTTCAAAATTAATATAATGTAAAGTGACAACTCTAGTAGAGCTGAGAGTGTGGTACTTTTCCGAAGTGTATGAACGCAATTGGTAAGGCAGCAACCATTTGATTTTCGGGGGGGGGGCTATGTTTGTTTCCAGTTTTTGGAGAAATAAATAATTTGTTTTTGATTCTGAAAGAAAAATATGAGAAAGCGCAGGTGGGATTTTTTTTTATTTTCATTTATGTTCTAAAAGAAATGCACTTCGAAATAATTGTGGTCTCGGACCTAAGAGGTGAAATCTGTAAATATAGAATCTGTACTTTGGCAACTTCCCTAAATGATTTGATGGTGTCAATTTGTCAAATAGCATGAAACTAAAGGATTTAAACTTTTATTTTATAGAATTTCTGCAAAAATGACCAATTTTTGCATTTTATGGTCAAAATAGGCATTTTATAACTTTTTCAATATTGATGCATAAAAGGCATCCTGACTTTCTATCTGACAGGTTTTCATGTGTCAATATTTGTGTTTCTATGCCTTTATCTACTTCTTTTACTTATTTATGAACTCTGAATCTACAGAAAAGAAGATTATTTCAGACAAAATGTGCAAAATGTGTTGTATAAATGACCCTTGTCAAACGCCTTGTTTGGATGAAGTCAATAATGGGGAGCTTGGTACATAAAATTTGATGTCCATAATAAAGACCTCACTAAATTTGTATCAAATGCACTTTACAATGTCTATTGTACCTGTTCCATTTCACATAATATCTTTCTTTTCTTCTGTAGGATAGCAAGAGGTTTAAATATAAGCCTGTTGAGAATAAATTGCATGCAAGTTTTTCCCTAAAAAGGCAAAAATCTTTGTATCAGACCATACTATTTGTAAGAAAAGTTAATTGCAAGAGTCTTATTGTGCTCAGACTTGTTGTATCATGTCACATGAGTATAGAAATGATAAAAAAGACACACATTTTTATTTCTTATAGCCTCAATATGCATTTTTTAATGTAAATATGTGGCACGGCCTAAATTGACCCTAAATATGTTCCAGTCTCACTTGTCCTTAGACCCTTTTAAACTAATATGATATGTTATTTGTAACTTTTCTTTCCATTTAAAGTACTTTCAATACATATCTAAGGATTTTTTTTAACCAAAAAGCTTCACAAATTTAAAATTGCAGGAAAATATTACATCTTCATCTTCATTGTAAAACCTCAATTTTTAGGCGCAGGCTCATATGAATTTGACTTTTAAATAATAATGCCAAGTCTGATAAATCAAATGAGTACTCTATTGCTTTAAGTACATGATAAGTTATATATTAAGGCATTTAAAAAGTATTTTTTTGCAATATTTTAATTTTTAAAGCCCCAAATGTTGATAGTTGAAATTTTTCAATTTTAACGTCAAAATTTTACACGTAAAGATGAGTATAGAACTTAACTTAATGTCTATAATATACATCCTATTGTCATGAAACTTTGTAAGCAGTATTATAATTCATTAAGCTTTGGTCATACCAAGTTTTTTTAAGATTTGTCAACTCTTTCTACCCTATAAGAGGTGAAATCTGTAAATATAGAATCTGTACTTTGGCAACTTCCCTAAATGATTTGATGGTGTCAATTTGTCAAATAGCATGAAACTAAAGGATTTAAACTTTTATTTTATAAAATTTCTGCAAAAATGACCAATTTTTGCATTTTATGGTCAAAATAGGCATTTTATAACTTTTTCAATATTGATGCATAAATGGCATCCTGACTTTCTATCTGACAGGTTTTCATGTGTCAATATTTGTGTTTCTGTAAAATTGAGAATGGAAATGGGGAATGTGTCAAAGAGACAACAGCCCGCCCAAATGAAAAACAACAGCAGAGGGTCACCAACAGGTCTTCAATGTAGCGAGAAATTCCCGCACCCGGAGGCGTCCTTCAGCTGGCCCCTAAACAAATATATACTAGTCCAGTGATAATGAACGCCATACTAATTTCCAAATTGTACACAAGAAACTAAAATTAAAATAATACAAGACTAACAAAGGCCAGAGGCTCCTGACTTGGGACAGGCGCAAAAATGCGGCGGGGTTAAACATGTTTGTGAGATCTCAACCCTCCCCCTATACCTCTAACCAATGTAGTAAAGTAAACGCATAACAATACGCATATTAAAATTCAGTTCAAGAGAAATCCGAGTCTGATGTCAGAAGATGTAACCAAAGAAAACAAACAAAATGACAATAATACATAAATAACAACAGACTACTAGCAGTTAACTGACATGCCAGCTCCAGACTTCAACTAAACTGACTGAAAGATTATGATTTCATCATATGAACATCAGGCACAATCCTTCCCGTTAGGGGTTTAGTATCATACCATCATAACATATATGAGAAGAACATAACCCGTGTCATGCCAACAACTGTTTTTAGAATAAATGTGTTTAGTTCCGATGCAAAGACCTTATCAATGACTCAATATTAACGCCAAAATATGCAATCTTTAATGACTTGACAACAGTATCGTAATTATATCCCTTCTTAATAAGTCTATTCAAAGGTTTTGTAAGTTTCTGAGGTGAATACTGACACCTTTGTGCTTTATAAAGAATATTACCATAAAAAATTGGATGTGAAATACCTGAACGTATTAAAAGTCTGCATGTTGAGCTATATTTACGAATAATGTCTTTATACCGATGATAAAATTTAGTAAATGTTTTGACTAGTTTGTGATATCGAAAACCCTGGTGTAATAATTTTTCAGTAATACATAAATTTCTCTCGTTAAAATCTAAAACATTGTTACATACACGAGCGAATCGTACAAGTTGAGATATATAAACACCGTAAGATGGTGACAAGGGAACGTCACCATCTAAAAACGGATAATTAACGATAGGAAATGAAAAATCATCCCTTTTATCATAAATTTTAGTATTCAGCTTTCCATTAGTGATATAGATATCAAGATCGAGAAAAGGGCAGTGGTCATTGTTAGTATTAGCTTTATTTAAAGTAAGTTCAACAGGATAAATTTTATTAATATACATCCTGAAGTCGTCATTATTGAGAGCCAAAATATCATCCAAATATCTAAAAGTATTATTAAATTTGTTTATCAGATGTTGTTTCGATGGGTCTTTGCTTATTTTTGTCATACATTGTAACTCATAACAATACAAAAACAGGTCCGCAATAAGTGGTGCACAGTTAGTCCCCATTGGAATTCCGATAATCTGACGATATACGGAATCCCCAAAGCGAACAAAAATGTTATCTAGTAAAAATTCAAGGGCATATATAGTATCAAAGCATGTCCAAGTAACATAGTTTTTTTGTTTATTGCTACTAAAAAATGACCTAAAAGAGTTTGAACATATATATTCACATTCTGATTTTTTGAATGCCCATTTAATTAGGTGTGTGAATTTTTTCTTAATGAGAATGTGAGGCAATGTGGTATACAGGGTAGAAAAATCAAAACTTTGAACAGATTCAAAATCACCAATATAAGCATGCAATTTATCAAGTACTTCCAACGAGTTCTTGACACTCCAAAAGTAATTTATTCCACTATTTTCGAAGGCCTTATATGAACAATTTATTATCAGGTTTTTAATTGTACCAAGTGTGCTGGTAAGAAGAATAGACAATTTAGTAGTTAAACAATGGCTTGAAGACGAAATAAATCTATATTTGTAAGGGGTTTTGTGTAGCTTCGGAAGCCAATACATAGTTGGGACTTTCATTGTATTTGGCTCTGCTTGTAAAGCGGTGCCTAAAAGTTTATGTTTGTTACAGATTTCGTTTTCTGAAAATGGAGTCAGTTGGAATGTTGGTGAATTGGTGATTTCCTTTTTCAGAACCTCAATGTAAAATCTACGTCAAACAATAATAATATTATTAGCAGCTTTATCTGCCGGGACAAAAACAAATTCCTTGGCTAGTTCTTTTAGTTTATGTTTGATACGAGAAATAGGTTTATTGTTGTAAGGGTTTATAGTAAAATGTTCTTTAAAATGTGGAATACGTGCCTTTATCTACTTCTTTTACTTATTTATGAACTCTGAATCTACAGAAAAGAAGATTATCTGAGACAAAATGTGCAAAATGTGTTGTATAAATGACCCTTGTCAAACGCCTTGTTTGGATGAAGTCAATAATGGGGAGCTTGGTACATAAAATTTGATGTCCATAATATAGACCTCACTAAATTTGTATCAAATGCACTTTACGATGTCTATTGTACCTGTTCCGTTTCGCCTAATATCTTTCTTTTCTTCTGTAGGATAGCAAGAGGTTTAAATATAAGCCTGTTGAGAATAAATTGCATGCAAGTTTTTCCCTAAAAAGGCAAAAATCTTTGTATCAGACCATACTGTTTGTAAGAAAAGTTAATTGCAAGAGTCTTTTTGTGCTCAGACTTGTTGTATCATGTCACATGAGTATAAAAATGATAAAAAAAGACACACATTTTTATTTCTTATAGCCTCAATATGCATTTTTTAATGTAAATATGTGGCACGGCCTAAATTGACCCTAAATTTTTTCCAGTCTTACTTGGCCTAAGACCCTTTTAAACTAATATGATATGTTATTTGTAACTTTTCTTTCCATTAAAGTACTTTCAATACATATGTAAGGATTATTTATAACCAAAAAGCTTCACAAATTTAAATTTGCAGGAAAATATTACATCTTCATGTAAGGTCCCCCCTTCATTGTAAAACCTCAATTTTTAGGCGCAGGCTCATATAAATATGACTTTTGAATAATTATGCCAAGTCTGATAAATCAAATGAGTTCTCTATTGCTTTTAGTACATGATAAGTTATATATTAAGGCATTTAAAAGGTATTTTTTTGCAATATTTTAATTTTTAAAGCCCCAAATGTTGATAGTTGAAATTTTTCAATTTTAACGTCAAAATTTTACACGCAAAGATGAGTATAGAACTTAACTTAATGTCTATAATATACATCCTATTGTCATGAAAATTTGTCAGCAGGTTATAATTCATTAAGCTTTGGTCATACCAATTTTTTTTAAGATTTGTCAACTCTTTCTTCCCTATTAGGTCCGAGACCACCATTGTCGTCCCTTGATTTTCGTTGTTCACAAATATAGTCCCTAGTGTTGACAGTAGGTTACTTGCCATTAATTTTTATACCCCTTCCAAATTTCCAAATTTATTTCTCCATGTTTTATGCCTCAAATTGCAAGTAGGGGGAGGGGGGGTGTGAAATTACACTGTAAAAAAGGTTGGGTCCAGAATTTTTAAGGAAAGTAATGATTTGGTCCAGGTAAAAAAGGTTGAAAAATAGCACTTCGGAAGCTGTCAAAAGATTTCAAGACGCCCTAAAGATAAAACTGTCCATATTTTGAGTTTGAGGCGATGAAGTTTTCTATAATTTTGATATAATTTGTCCCAAAAGTAGTACAACACACTGTAGAAAACGCAGGTGGGATTTTTTTTATTTTCATTTATGTTCTAAAAGAACCATCCGTTGACTCGTCTTCAATATCAATGTTGAAAGTAGTTAGTAATTCCTCTTTCACTAAAAGGCCAACCCCTCCTAAGCCTGTCTTTGGTAGGGTATGGATTAGCTTGCGGTTATTGCCATACTATTTATAATTATCAATGCAAATACTATGATTCACCAAATGTGTTTCTACTATCCCTATCATATGAAGATCTAAGTTTTTTAAACATGCATCAACTAAAATGTTTTTGTCACTATTTACATTCTTTGACCATCTATTTATGTTCCATAACACGCATTGGTATCACCATGTCCTATCACGAACAGGGGCGCACCATTGTTCTCTTTGATTGTTATTAAAGTTTTGTGTTTTCTCTAACATTGCTTTTAGCTGTAGAACCATTATGTCTATACCCTGACCCACGGGAGTAGTTTTGATTGTAGCTTTCATTGTAGTTGTCTTTCCTATAGCTGTCATTTGAATCATTTTTATTCACATTTACAGTTCCCCACTTCTTCATATGCCCTGAAACCGATACGACCTCATCTTCCTTCCCTACTGCTTTCAAAAGATTATAATTGTTCCTATCTATCAACCTTTTTTCGTAGGGTATTTGGTTTTCAATGTAAACAGATCTGTATTTGACTGTTTCTCTAAACACCTGTTTTACCTTTATAACAGATCGTTGACTGTTCAAGTCTCCGAATACAATTACCACAATGCCAGGCCTTGCTTCATTGTAACTTGACTTACGTTCAACTTATGTTTTGAGGTTTCAATCCGTCCTTGACCATCGTTTCAATGCGTGACCGTTTCATGTGAATTTTCGTTCGTGTCACAAGGAAGATTTTTCACTACTGCGATAAATACTTTACTAGTGTCTTTTTCTTCTTTTTTACTCAACCCATTTTTGACAATTCCACTATATGATTTATCTAATTGTTCATATTTTCCTTTCATAGTGTCTAATTCTATCTTTAGTTTAGAGCGTACCTGTTCGACCTCCTCTTTTATCCGGTTTGTTTTTACGGTGTTAGATTTAACAGTTAGTTTGCGTTCAACATTACTTTTAATATCACATATTCTATTTTCAAGCCTTTCTGCCACATTATCAAGGTTGTTTGATAGTTTACTGATCATTGTTATCAATATATTGTCTTCGGAAAAAGGGGGTGTTCGATGTCATTTTTACTTTTTTTGCTTTGACAGGTTCTTTCCTCCTCGTTTTCTGATTCTGAAAGTGGACGTTTTCTTGGTGTTTGTATAATTGTTCGTTGTTGTTCGATAATTGCTGTTTTACTCACCAGGTTTAACTGGGAAAAGGGGGTTTACCGCCATTACGTTTTGAACAAAGTCTACAGCACAACTCTGACTGAGTGGATCGTCCTCGATATCAACAATATCAACTAATTATTAATGATTCTGGGCTAACTTACTCAAAATCATACTTTGAATATCTATCTTTTTTTACTTTTATAAGATATTTAGGAGCACAGGAAAATACGGCCGTCCTGGTTAAAACTGTTCACTATGTGTGATTGTATTTTGTTTATATTTACCTCTTGTTTATTATAATTTCTTCATTGATGCATAATTCCTTGCGATTAAGCTTTAATCATAACAACATGAATTCAACAAAAAAGTGTTGCAATCACAAATTCACATATCGGCTTGAAAAAATACTTCGAAAAACACTTGAATCAAACTTTCATTGCATTGGCCAGTATGAAGTATGAAGTCAGGTCATATATGACTAGATATGAACTGTTTCTTTTTTAATTGAACAGGCTGTGTGAGGACCGTATTTGTTTGTTATGTTAAAAACAATTCATTGACATAACCGTGTTCTTTAAGGATGTACCTAGGTGATCTAAGGTAAAATTTATAAAAAAAAAAGAATTCAAAATTAATAGTTTAAGCTAGAAGAGTATTAGTTAAGGATCAAAATAAGCTAAAAATCTTGATAGGTCATGGAGCTCCTTTTTGAGATATTTGATTTATAAAATATGGCGGAAAAAGGCTGACTCGGACCTTTACCTTATATTTGCATTGGTATTATTTGGGTCTCAAATCAAAAGAAGGAAAATCAAGAATCTGCTTAAATTTTGTCAAATGACCTTTTATAAGCTATTACGTCTTATGTGAAAAGATAAATAGGTGTTATGGGTCAAAATATTTTACCTTGTATCGTATGGAAAACACCAAGGAGTCCAAACATTTGACACTTATTTAAAAACCTCACCTAACATAAGTACATCCTTAAAGTGAACATTGTCACATTTTGTAAATTGTAAAAGATTGAGAATACAGGCTCCTTGAATTTTCTAGACAACTGAAAATATTTGTTTTAAGAAATGCACACGAAGAGACTACATCTAGCCTAACAATGCAAAATAGCCTCATTGTATTGTCAAAGACACGTAAATAAAGGAGTTCTGGAGTCATATGAAAAATACATTATTTATTTGTTAGTTTTATTTTACTTTCAACTGGCTTTCAATTACTGAAATACTCTTATATCGGTAACTTCTTTTGTTATATCCTTATTGTAATTGTTCATGATCTGAGGTTCGCACCTGTTTTTTTTAATTTCGCCATTTCAAAATGATTTTAACAGTTTGTTTGTATTATCTTCTTATACACTACTGTCCTTAGTTCATCGAATGATTTAGCAATTAAAAATAGGTTTAAACCCGCCAAACTCTTTGTGCATGTCCCGAATGTTCGGAGCGTTCTCTAAAACCCCTAAAAATACAGCATGGATGTATGCATTCTATTATTGTTTCGAAATTTTCCACTTGTAGAAAACAGCTTGTTTCTAGAATTTTTTAAATGTACCTTTGTTATAAGTAGTTTATACTCGGTTATCTATATTCAAATATATATATATATATATAAGAAAATGACTGAATAATTAACCAGCGATTAATCTTACAGGGCGATGGATCATGTAATATGATTCAGTACACCACAAAATATAATATATAACAGGTCAAAAAGGGTACAACATCGCCATAAAATAACTATAAAATGAACAAATATTAGATATTTCGGATAACAGATATCCTTCTTCGGTAAAAGCACGATGTCAAATGAATCATATCAATATATTCAAATTGAGACACTATAAAAATCTTGAAAATTTATACAATTCAAGCACAGACGCTGGTACAATTTAAATATTTCCAAACACGGCGCAAAGACTACAAAGATACGCCAAAATAGAAATAGTTATTTGCGATGTGAACTGACACAACTCCAAAGGTGGTTGCAGTTGAGATGTTACAACAACTGCATGGATAGCAGTTCCCAATATAATAAAAGCCAAAATGCCCTAAACGATCAAAGTTGGTATAATATTTCAAATTTGACAACGGTAGGGCAATTGCAACAGAAAGTACATATTTAAGCCTCCAAAACGAATAGCAGTTTAATAATGATTAGAAAAATAAGTAAAATTTTATTTGATAAGGTAAAATAATTGAACATGGCTACTTACTTGTACCTCCATCCAAAATGAATGAAGCCCTGTGATTTAAACTGGTATGATTTTTGTTTTTAAATCCTCAAACTGTAAATTCAGTACGGAAGCCGGAGTTACTGGAAACAATATATATAAGTCTGAAAATTACACAAAACAGTGTTAGAATTAGATTTTCTACTGACAAATGTTTGTCCATTCCTTAGCGGAATTCGAACTCACATCTTTGATACACTACAACACAAATGTCCAGCGCTCTAGATATATATAAACCACTGTAAATCACAAAAAAATAAAAATGTTTTAAATTCCAGAACGTTTTCGACCAATCATATCACAGTTAACCACCATTATATCTAGCGGACAATTCGAAATTATTAACGTCTACATCGGAAAAAGGTTAGTTTTTCCTTCAATTATAAACAAAGGGGGATAACTCAAATCGAAATATTTTCCTAATATGTTTCAGTGTAATGCAATTTATTAAGAGACAATACAAAACGTAATCCATAATGATCTTTACTTCATCGATGTTCACAAGCGATTTTACATCTATTATAACGTATATAAAATGTTTAATTTTCAGGACGGCATAGAGCATAAATTAAGGATGATATAGTTTTCTACAACAGAAAGTAGTTCAAAATGTTGGCACCTCTCTCGGTAGAAGAAGAGAATTATATCCGATTAGCTTTGTTATTGAAAGGAGTGTCACCAAGAGCAGTTCGTACTTTCTTTGACAAAGAATTTCCACCTACCTATCTACCCTCCACAATCAATAGGAACTACAACACTCTTTCTGCCTTGAAATCAAACAGGGTTTTGAACCAGGTTCAGTGGAATCTTTTGTTTCCAAAAAAGGGTATGTTTTATATAACTGCAAATAAGGGATGCTTATAGTATACACTAAAACACATAAACTCAAAAAGTGATAAAACCAAAGACTTATGAATAATTAATATCAGACATACACCAAAATAAAGAAAATGCATAGTCAAACAAAACCACTAAAGAGGTGTCTGACTTGAGAAAAGGCTCATCAAAACATGTGACAGATTGAAATTATTTTTTATTCTCCTTCGGAAAAGAAAACAAAAAACAAAACTTGAAATAGATTTTTCCGTCAAAACTGTTTTACTTTAATAAGGTCAACTGATGAGGAACCACTAGTGGTAGGCCAATGATATTTGATATGCAGTTGTATCGGCATTGGCACTTCTAATTCCCATGCAGATAAGTTGGCCCTGCAAACTCAGTAATGGTTTATTCACTTGAAACTTTTGCTTAGTTTATATGTACAAGCAACATAAATGGTACCAAATTTTCCCAAACAGATGCGCATTTCGACAATCAAAAAGGTCAAATATATTTGATGTATAGAATGACTATTATTATAGTATATCACATGATTGACATGGTTTATATGACAGGGACCATATTGTCATGTTTCATTGACCAACATTGAGTTGTCGTGATGATTTCTGTCTCACCAATAATATGAGTAACAAATCAGCAGTTGCGAATAGAAAGCCTTTTAAATTGTACATACATATTAACCAGGATTGATATGACATTGTTATCATTTTTAAGTTAGCCGTAAGGTCTGTTTCCCTATACTATATGCAATATGCCAATTGTTATTCCTGCAAAATAAATATTGTAGGGTATATGTGTCTTGCAGGCAGGTTTTTTTACTCTTTAAATTTCTTCTCTATACGTTGCCAAATTATCTATTTTAGAACCATGTTAACTCTTACAGAATTTTGATATTTTAGGTAATTCTGATTCCGTAACTTTTGATGTTACATTAATGGTCTGTTTGATCAGAAATTTGACATCTGTTACTCATCCAAACAATGGATTTGACCGTCTACCACAACCAGGGGAAATTACTCCAGGACCAGATCTAGCCAGGATTAAATGGTACAGAAATACACTAGCTCATCATGATAGCAATGCAATAGACACTACTTATTTCGAAACTGCATGGAGAGATATATCAGCTGTAAGTGTATTCTGAAACATCAGTAATGGCCAACATATTAATGAAAGGCTATTACGGCCAAAAGGGCGACTGTCCCCTGATTATAATGTCATTTAAATTCCTCTAAAATCGTGACGTTAACACTGCATATTCTTGCCTCAATGACAGCAGATTTCCTGAATCAAAACATATGTATGCCTTCAAGGAGGTCGTCCGTCACAGTGGACTACAAAATACAGTTGTGAAGTTTTCTGATAAGGTGTGTTGTTGGAGAAATAAGATTCTTTATCTTTTATAATAATTACGCTAATGAGTTACCAACCCTTGCTTAACATCGGATGACCGCAGGTTCTTGTGGATGGTCAAAAGCTTTTGTCTCACAAAAAATATCATCTATATATACCTGAAACTGAATTTAATGTACATAGATATACCGTGCGTAGATGATGAATAAATGACAGGAAACTCAACCTCACTGTAATAACTAGTATAGTGTAGTGATAAAAATCAGTATACTCCGGTTTGTTGTTATATATTATATTAATATAACAGTTACATGTATATATAATTTTCATCCATTTGTATATCATTCTATTCTACTATTCTAATAATAGTGCAGTGCAAGTGTTTCACTAAATATATCATCTCTTGACACATATTTTGTAGGCTGTAAGTAGATTGGGTGGACAAGCAATGAATCAAGAGTGTCAAGTTTTGAAGATGAAAACTTTAGATAGGTCAAATCAAGAAATTATATTGGAAATTAAACATTCACAGAAAGAGATAAAAGAATTGAATACTACAATGGACAGTTTTCGGTCTGAACACTCAGAAGTGACAGCAAATCTAAAGAAATTACAAGAGTCCCATAGTACTTTACAGAAGGATCACTCACGCGTTACTGAAAATCTAAGAGAGTTACAGACAGAACACTCAAAAGTAACAAATATTTTAGAAGACACTGTACCATGGAACATTCGAGGTATATTATACTCAGTAGGACAGGAGAAGTATAGTGGTAGTTAAGGTGTAAAACAGAGTCATATATTTTCAAAATTGTGAAATTTTCCCTCATTTTTTCAAAAAGCCGTAAGTAACCAGTTTGAAGTTGGAAGTCATATACAAGCTGAAGCTCCCTCTATCTATTGAATGCAGATGTCAACCTTAATTACAATGCTTGAGCGTACTAAATTATAATCCTGGTACCTTTGATAACTATTTACACCACTGGGTCGATGCCTGTGCTGGTGGATGTTTTGTCCCCGAGGATATCACCAGCTCAGTAGTCAACACTTCGGTGTTGGCATGAATATCAATAGTGTGGTCATTTTTATAAATTTCCTGTTTAAAAAAATTAGATTTTTTCAAAAAACTAAGGATTTCCTTATTCCAGACATAGATTACCTTAGCCGTATTTTGCACAACTTTTTGGAATTTTGGATCCTCAATGCTCTTCAACTTTGTACTAGTTTGGCTTTATAAATATTTTGATATGAGCGTCACTGGTGAGTCTTATGTAGACGAAACGCGCGTCTGGCGTACTAAATTATAATCCTGGTACCTGTAATAACTATTTCACCACTGGGTCGATGCCTCTGCTGGTGGACGTTTTGTCCCCGAGGGTATCACCAGCTCAGTAGTCAACACTTCGGTGTTGACATGAATATCAATAACGTGGTCATTTTTATAAATTCCGGATTACAAAACTTTGAATTTTTCGAGAAACTAAGGATTTTCTTATCCCAGGCATAGATTACCTTAGCCGTATTTTGCACAACTTTTTGGAATTTTGGATCCTCAATGCTCTTCAACTTTGTACTAGTTTGGCTTTATAAATATTTTGATATGAGCGTCACTGATGAGTCTTATGTAGACGAAACGCGCGTCTGGCGTACTAAATTATAATCCTGGTACCTTTGATAACTATTTACACCGCTGGATCGATGCCTCTGCTGGTGGACGTTTTGTCTCCGAGGGTATCACCAGCTCAGTAGTCAACACTTCGGTGTTGACATGAATATCAATAATGTGGTCATATTTATAAATTTCCTGTTTATAAAACTTTGAATTTTTCGAAAAAACTAAGGATTTTCTTATCCAAGGCATATATTACCTTAGCCGTATTTGGCACAACTTTTTGGAATTTTGGATCCTTAATGCTCTTGAACTTTGTACTAGTTTGGCTTTATAAATATTTTGATATGAGCGTCACTGATGAGTCTTATGTAGACGAAACGCGCGTCTGACGTACTAAATTATAATACTGGTACCTTTGATAACTATTATATGGTTCGTATGGGATTAGTTTTCAACAAATCCTTTACTTCCTCAGACTTGATTGAGACCAAACTTATGGAGTCAAAAATTTTCACATGATTTTTTATTTTCATCTATCATGAATGAAGCTTTTTAAAAGACCTGAAAGCTTAATACCATGAATTCATTTTGCTTATATACTCTGTCAAGTAATTGCCACAAAAACTACAAATTTCGTGTATCACGAATACAATTTACTTATGTAAAGGCAGTTTCTGTCCGTCAAGTAAAAGCCACAAAAACTACAAATTTCGTTTGTCACGAGAATATCTCTCATTATGAGTTATCTGATAACTATGTTTGGTAGATTAAAAGATGTACATGCAGTATTGTACTGCTGCCTTTATACATGCCTGTCAGATAGAGTTAACATGAATTTAATCTCATTTTATGGACTTGAATCAAGATCAAGATTTCGTCGTCAAGTCGTTACACACATACTGTATGCAAAACAAAATGACTATGATTGGCGTACATGTAGATTGTAGAAAGAAGGCGTACCTGGTTTTTTGACAGGTTTCAATTCACCGTGTCCGTACTTCTTGAATTAAATGGTAAACGTTAAGTTCTCGTGATGTGGTTTGTTTCTCAACTATTATTAGCAGAAAGCTGAATTTGGTGTAATAAATGACTGTTAGATGTTAATGTAGACTCACTTTTATGTTCATTAATCAATATAAAATTGATAAAGTATATTTTTCAAACTCTATATGCAAAAGATCAGCTACATTTTGTGTATGGAATTATTGAAATGCATAAATTTCTGCCTGGCGAGTTCATCCGAACTTGACCTCATTTTCATCATTCCTAGGTCAATGTTTACTTTTCATTGTAAGTTCTGTTTCTTAGACACTGTAAGCAAGAAGTTATTTGCGTTAGAATAATTTCATGGAGTATCTGTGTGTCTAGCAATAATTATTAAGGTTCATCTGAAAATAACCTCATTTCTATGGTTCTTTGGTCAATATATTTCTCGTAATTATATGAAAATAATAAGATATCGTGTGATTGCCAATGAGAAAATTCCCCAGAAGAGAACAAAGGAGACATAAATTAACAATGATATGTTTGTGGGTTAAATACTACAAACAATCAGTTATCTGAGTTAAGAATGATTGTAAGGAATACATTTATATTATTACCTGCCCTTTGCCACATTTACGGTACTGGCATGAAAATACGGATTTTTTGTGTTTACTTATTAAAATTTGCTGTTACAAAATATTAGATATTATTATAAATTAAGGAATGTATCTCCCTCATGCAAAGCTCTGATTCCTTTCACGAATTTGGCTATACTTTTTGGACCTTTTGGATTATAGCTCTTCATCTTTTATGTAAGCTTTGGATTTCAAATATTTTGGCTACGAGCATCACTGAAGAGACATGCATTGTCGAAATGCGCATCTGGTGCAACAAAATTGGTACCGTTGATTTTATTACTACCACTGGGTCGATGCCTCTGCTGGTGGACTATTAGTCCCCGAGGGTATCACCAGCCCAGTAGCTAGTACTTCGGTACTGGCATGAAAATACGGATTTTTTGTGTTTACTTATTAAAATTTGCTGTTACAAAATATTAGATATTATTATAAATTAAGGAATGTATCTCCCTCATGCAAAGCTCTGATTCCTTTCACGAATTTGGCTATACTTTTTGGACCTTTTGGATTATAGCTCTTCATCTTTTATGTAAGCTTTGGATTTCAAATATTTTGGCTACGAGCATCACTGAAGAGACATGTATTGTCGAAATGCGCATCTGGTGCAACAAAATTGGTACCGTTGATTTTATTACTACCACTGGGTCGATGCCTCTGCTGGTGGACTATTAGTCCCCGAGGGTATCACCAGCCCAGTAGCCAGTACTTCGGTACTGGCATGAAAATACGGATTTTTTGTGTTTACTTATTAAAATTTGCTGTTACAAAATATTAGATATTATTATAAATTAAGGAATGTATCTCCCTCATGCAAAGCTCTGATTCCTTTCACGAATTTGGCTATACTTTTTGGACCTTTTGGATTATAGCTCTTCATCTTTTATGTAAGCTTTGGATTTCAAATATTTTGGCTACGAGCATCAATGAAGAGACATGTATTGTCGAAATGCGCATCTGGTGCAACAAAATTGGTACCGTTGATTTTATTACTACCACTGGGTCGATGCCTCTGCTGGTGGACTATTAGTCCCCGAGGGTATCACCAGCCCAGTAGCCAGTACTTCGGTACTGGCATGAAAATACGGATTTTTTGTGTTTACTTATTAAAATTTGCTGTTACAAAATATTAGATATTATCATAAATTAAGGAATGTATCTCCCTCATGCAAAGCTCTGATTCCTTTCACGAATTTGGCTATACTTTTTGGACCTTTTGGATTATAGCTCTTCATCTTTTATGTAAGCTTTGGATTTCAAATATTTTGGCTACGAGCATCACTGAAGAGACATGTATTGTCGAAATGCGCATCTGGTGCAACAAAATTGGTACCGTTGATTTTATTACTACCACTGGGTCGATGCCTCTGCTGGTGGACTATTAGTCCCCGAGGGTATCACCAGCCCAGTAGCCAGTACTTCGGTACTGGCATAATAATACGGATTTTTTGTGTTTACTTATTAAAATTTGCTGTTACAAAATATTAGATATGATTATAAATTAAGGAATGTATCTCCCTCATGCAAAGCTCTGATTCCTTTCACGAATTTGGCTATACTTTTTGGACCTTTTGGATTATAGCTCTTCATCTTTTATGTAAGCTTTGGATTTCAAATATTTTGGCTACGAGCATCACTGAAGAGACATGTATTGTCGAAATGCGCATCTGGTGCAACAAAATTGGTACCGTTGATTTTATTACATGGACCGTTGATAATTTTAAAGTGTATTTGGTACTTAGTAATACATGTAAAATCTTAAACTGAAATATTTTCAACATAAATTCAATCATAATCAATAAAGGAGGCTGGTCCACTGAACAAAAAAAGTGTAATGGGGGCATCCGTGTACTATTGACACATACTTGTTTGATAATTGTTTATTTGTGTATTCCTTATTGTTTCTCTTTTTAGTATTGCTTTGTAAATTTGTGAAATTAAGCGAAATATAAAGTTAAAAAAAAAGCTTGACCTAGGCAATTTTTGTTATTCAGTTGAAGTCTTTCACTGAACTAGTACACAATTTGGTTTTGGGACCACCTCCGCGTTCAGGATTTTCTCGCTGCGTTGAATAACAATTATTGGTGCCCTGCGTCTATTATCTGCTCTTTGGTCGTGTTGTTGTCTCTTTGATATTCCTCATTTTCATTCTGAATTTTACTTTGTGTACTTGTTAGCTTCATTACTATTTTTCGTTATAAAAACAAATGTTCATAAATGTCTGTACGGAAATTACACATTTTTGTAGAAAACTTTTTTAGGTATCCTCATGATCACGAATGGTGAACATATTAGTCGTGTATTGTCACTTTGATTAATACCTGTCTCGAAACGATTCTTAAAATGTTTAATCTGTTCGTTTAGGGCACATTGAAGAAGAATTAGAAGCTTGGAAAGAAGATGACAAAAACTTTATAGAAACAAATGGAGCAAAACGTGTATTTCGGTGTATTCAGGAAAATGGTTGTGTTGTTGTCACCGGAAGTTCTGGAGTGGGTAAATCATTATTGGTGCGTCATGTTGCTCTTAAGATGCAAGAAGACGGTTATGACATTATACCAGTATCAAATCCCAATGAAATTATCAACTGGTACAATCCGTGTAAAAAGATCTTATTTGTTGTGGATGATTTTTGTGGTACATATACTTTACATCCAAGCAAATTTGAAAACTGGAAAAATTTGGGGGACAAAATCAAAACCATAATAGAAAAAAAAACAGTTAAAATAATTATGTCGTGTAGACTACAAGTTTATAACGATGAAAAAATGAAATCTATGACATATTTTCAATCCTGTGAGTGTAATCTTTTGTCTGAAGGTATGTGTTTATTGAAATCAGAAAAACAAAGTATCGCTGAGTTTTACTTAAAATCCAACGCTTCTAAAATCAATGAATTTCATGACATGTTTGACTGTTTTCCACTTCTGTGTCAATTATACAGCAAAAACCCAAAACTTCGAATGGTTGATTTCTTTAAGAATCCATTTATTATTTACAAAGAAGAGATAGATAGATTACAATTAGAGGGAGCACATGCCAAATATTGTGCACTCGCTCTATGTGTAATGTTTAACAATCATTTGAAAGAAGAATGGCTTACTGAAGATGTGTGTAAAAATGTAAAAAAGGTTATGAAAAACACATATGAAGCTTGTAAAGTGTTGAAAGGAACTTCCCGTTTGGTTATACGTGATGAACTGAATTCCCTAACTCATACATTTATCAGAAAGGATGGTAAAGCGTATCGAATCATTCATGATAAGCTGTTTGACTTTCTTGCTTTTTACTTTGGCAGTACCATGATTCGTTGTGTAATTAACAATGCTACGAATTCTTTTATCAGTGAACGTTTTCTATTTGAAAAAGATAGCAATAGTGATGAGTTTATAATTGTTGTACCAGATAGGTATCACAAAATGTATATACGGAGAATGGTAGAAGACTGGTTAAGAGGAAATGTACAAGATTGCTTCTGTAACATCAACATGGACAATGAAATCTTTAGACAAAGATTTCTAGTACATATAAATGGTTTAGAAGTATCGCAACAGAAACAATTGGCTAGTTCATATGATGCATATGACAATAGTACTCCATTGGTCCTCTGTTGTTTTGATGGAGATATTGAACTGGTTAAATGGTGTTTACATCATTGTATCAATAATGTAAACCAATGTCGTAAAGGAGATAAAGTAACACCCTTGTATATGGCTTGTTCATATGGACATACTGAAGTAGTTCAGATGTTAATTAATAGAAATGCAGACATAAACAAATGTAAAAATACTGGAGCATCACCTCTGTACATTTCTTGCCAGAATGGACATACTGAAATAGTTCATATGTTAATAAGCAAAAAGGCAGACCTCAATAAGTGTGATGATGAAACATTATTCCCTCTGTACATTGCTTGCTGGGAAGGACACCTAGAAATAGTTCAGATGCTAATAAACAATAAGGCAGACATTAATAAGTGTGCTGATACTGGATCCTCACCTCTATTCATTGCTAGTTGGAAAGGACATACCGAAGTTGTTCAAATGTTGATTAAAAATAAGGCAGACATTTATAAGTGCAATGAAACAGAAGAATCGCCTCTGTATATTGCTTGCCAGGAAGGACACATGGGAGTAGTAAGGATGTTAATGAACAATAAAGCTGACATTAATAAATGCAATGATAACGAAGAATCACCTCTGTTTATTTCGTGTCAGGAAGGACACACTGAAGTATTAAAGATGTTAATTAACAATAAAGCTGACATTAATAAGTGCAATGACAAAGAAGAATCGCCTTTATTTATTGCATGTCAGGAAGGACACACTGAAATATTAAAGATGTTAATTCACAATAAGGCAGACATAAATATGTGCAATACTAAAGATGAAACACCTCTGTTTATTGCTTGTCAGGAAGGACATAGTGAAATAGTTCAGATGCTAATCAACAATGAGGCAGACATTAATAAGTGTAACGATGAAGAAGAATCACCTCTGCTAATTACTTGTCACGAAGGGCATGTTGAAGTAGTACAGATGTTAATTAACAAGAATGCAGACAGTAATAAGAGTAACGATAAAGACGAATCGCCTCTCTTTATTGCTTGTCAGGAAGGACATTCTCAAGTAGTTCAAATATTAATAGACAATAAGGCGGATACTAATAAGTGTAGAGATACTGGCGAATCGCCTCTGTTGACTGCTTGTCAGAAAGGACACACTAAAGTAGTTCAGATATTAATACACAATAAAGCAGACATTGATATGCGTGATGACGAAGAAGTTTCACCTTTGTTCATTGCTTGCATGGCAGGACATTCTGAAATAGTTCAAATGTTAATAAACAATGAGGCAGATATTGAAAAATGCAATAATAAAGAAGAATCACCTTTGTTCGTTGCCTGTCTGAAAGGACATACTAAAATAGTACAGATTTTATTAAACAATAAGGCGGACATTAATAAGTGTGTAGATACTGGGTCAACACCCTTGTTCATTGCTTGTTTAGAAGGACATACTGAGATAGTTCACTTATTGATAATAAATAAGGCAGACATCAATAAGTGTAATGATACAAAAGAGTCCCCGTTGTGTATTGCTTGTCAGGAAGGACGTATTGAAGTCGTGAAGATGTTAATAAACAGTCAAGCAGACATCGATAAGTGCAATGATAACGAAGAATCACCTCTGTTTATCGCTTGCCAGGAAGGACATACTGAAGTAGTAAAGATGTTAATTAACAATAATGCAGCTATTAATAAGTGCAACGATAAAGAAGAATTGCCTCTATTTATTGCTTGTCAAGAGGGACATATTGAAATAGTAAAGACATTAATAAACAACGAAACAGAAATAAACAAGTGCAATGATAAGGGAGAAACACCTTTGTTTATTGCTTGTTGGGAAGGACATACTAAAGTTGTTGAAAGGTTAATAAACAACAAGGGTGACATTATTAAAAGTAATGATAACGAAGAGTCGCCTCTCTTTATTGCTTGTCAGGAAGGACATGCTAAAGTTGTACAAATACTGATATATAATAAGGCGGACATGAATACGTGTAGAGATACTGGCGAATCGCCTCTGTTCATTGCTTGTCAGAAAGGACACACTGAAGTAGTTCAGATATTAATACACAATAAAGCAGACATTGAAAGGCGTGATGACGAAGAAGTGTCACCTTTGTTCATTGCTTGCATGGCAGGACATTCTGAAATAGTTCAAATGTTAATAAACAATGAGGCAGATATTGAAAAATGCAATAATAAAAAAGAATCACCTTTGCTCGTTGCCTGTCTGAAAGGACATACTAAAATAGTACAGATTTTATTAAACAATAAGGCGGACATTAATAAGTGTGAAGATACTGGATCAACACCCTTGTTCATTGCTTGTTTAGAAGGACATACTGAGATAGTTCACTTATTGATAAGAAATAAGGCAGACATCAATAAGTGTAATGATACAAAAGAGTCCCCGTTATGTATTGCTTGTCAGGAAGGACGTATTGAAGTCGTGAAGATGTTAATAAACAGTCAAGCAGACATCAATAAGTGCAATGATAACGAAGAATCACCTCTGTTTATCGCTTGCAAGGAAGGACATACTGAAGTAGTAAAGATGTTAATTAACAATAAGGCAGCTATTAATAAGTGCAATGATAAAGAAGAATTGCCTCTATTTATTGCGTGTCAAGAAGGACATATTGAAATAGTAAAGACATTAATAAACAACAAAACAAAAATAAACAAGTGCAATGATAATGGAGAAACACCTTTGTTTATTGCTTGTTGGGAAGGACATACTAAAGTTGTTGAAAGGTTGATAAAAAACAAGGGGGGTATTAATAAGTGTAATGATACAGACGAATCGCCTCTGTTTATTGCTTGTCAGGAAGGTCATGATAAAGTAGTTCAAATATTGATAAACAATAAGGCGGACATGAATAAGTGTAGTGATGCTGGCGAATCACCTCTGTTTATTGCTTGTCAAAGAGGGCACATTGAAGTAGTTCGGATGTTTATAAACAATAACGCAAACATTTATAAGCTCGATAATGACGAAATATCACCTCTGTACATTGCTTGCATGGAAGGACATACTGAAATAGTTCAAATGTTAATCAACCATGCGGCAAATATTGCAAAGTTCAAAAATAAAGAAGAGTCACCTTTGTTCGTTGCCTGTCTAAAAGGACATACTAAAATAGTACAGATTTTATTAAACAATAAGGCGGACATTAATAAGTGTGAAGATACTGGATCAACACCTTTGTTCATTGCTTGTTTAGAAGGACATACTGAGGTAGTACACTTATTGGTGAGAAATAATGCAGACATAAATAAGTGTAATTATAAAAAAGAATCTCCTTTATGTATTGCTTGTCAGGAAGGACGTATTGAAGTCGTGAAGATGTTAATAAACAGTCAAGCAGACATCAATAAGTGCAATGATAACGAAGAATCACCTCTGTTTATCGCTTGCCAGGAAGGACATACTGAAGTAGTTAAGATGTTAATTAATAATAAGGCAGCCATTAATAAGTGCAATGATAAAGAAGAATTACCTCTATTTATTGCTTGTCAAGAAGGACATATTGAAATAGTGAAGACATTAATAAACAACGGAACAGAAATAAACAAGTGCAATGATAAGGAAGAAACACCTTTGTTTATTGCTTGTTGGGAAGGACATTCTAAGGTAGTTGAAAGTTTAGTACATAACAATGGGGATATTCATAAGTGTAATGGTACAGACGAATCACCTCTGTTTATTGCTTGTCAAGAAGGACATGCTAAAGTAGTTCAAATATTGATAGACAATAAGGTGGACATTAATAAATGTAGAGATACTGGCGAATCACCTCTGTTTATTGCTTGTCAGAAAGGGCACACTGAAGTAGTCCAAATATTGATAAACAATAAGGCAGACATTGATAAATGTAGTAATATAGGAGAATCCCCCATATTTATAGCGTGTTGTCAAGGTAATACGCAGGTTGTGGAATTGTTATTGCAATATGACGCAGATTATAACTTTCAATGGGAAGGACTGACACCACTAGATATTGCTAGAAAAAGAAATCACACCTATATTGTACATTTGTTACAGACAAAAACAATATGATTATTACATTTAGCAATGATTAATATTACATCCAACTTCTCGACCAAAACAAAACTTAATTGTTAACCGTATAACTTTTATTATGTTTTTATTTTAATTGATAGAATTATATATAGAGTTCTCAATATTGTTGAAACTTGTTTTGGAATAGAAAAATCATGTCTATCATTGTAAATTTCAGATAGAAAGGAATCTATGTAAAATATATCATGGATTAAAATGCTCTTATTAAGTCTTATACAATCTGTCTTATCCGTATAACTTTTATTATGTTTTTATTTTAATTGATAGAATTATATATAGAGTTCTCAATATTGTTGAAACTTGTTTTGGAATAGAAAAATCATGTCTATCATTGTAAATTTCAGATAGAAAGGAATCTATGTAAAATATATCATGGATTAAAATGCTCTTATTAAGTCTTATACAATCTGTCTTATCAACTTCCTTTTTGGACGATTTCTTCCTGTCTAAACCTTTGTTACGACATACTATCTGTCAAAAGAGGGGAAGTAATACTTTGTATCATCATTCCCAACTGTACAAACATACTTGTCAAGATGCCTCAGAAGCAGAAAATGTTTGGACGGGAGGAAGTCGTCCAAAATTGTGTTTTGATCAAATGGATTATATATAAAGACTTGACTAGAGAATAATAATCCATATATTTTATATAGATTCCTTCTTTATTTTTGACCTTATTTTCAAGTGTTAATGAAAATAGTTTATATTAGCAATTAATAAGGTTGAAAATTCCTCAGAAAAAAATTATCTTATTTGAATTTGGGCTTTCTTTTTGTGTCCATTTTGATCATATAGCTGTTTATAAATTTTAAGCTTTGATCATTACATTTGGGAGTTTCCTATGAATAAAATGCTTCTGGCGCAAGAAAATAAAGTGATATTTTCCCTTTAAATTGAAGAATGAGTTTTTCTAATGCTAATAAAAAAAGAAGATGTGGTATGATTGCCAATGAGACAACTCTTCACAAGAGACCAAAATTACACAGAAATGAACAACTATAGGTCACCGTACGGCCTTCAACAATGAGCAAAACCTATACCGCATAGTCAGCTATAAAAGGTCCCGAAATGACAATTCAAACAATTCAAACGAGAAAACTAACGGCCTTATTTAATATGTAAAATTGAACAAAAAACAAATATGCAACCCATAAACAAACAACAACCACTGAATTACAGGCTCCTGACTTGGGGCAGGCACATACACACAGAATGTGGCGGGGTTAAACATGTTAGCGGGATCCCAACCCTCCCCCTAACCTGGGACAGTGGTATCAAAGTACAACATAAGAACGAACTATGAAAATCAGTTGAAAAGCTTAACTCATCAGATGGACAAAAATACAAGTGAACGTGGACGGGTACTTGTACATCCCAACACTAAAAAGACACTAGGTACAGATCTGAGAGTACTCGCAGTTAAATGACAGCTAGTTCAAAGCCTCTAACAACTAATTAAAAAAATCATGCATCTAAGACTTAATAGTTCTGATTCCTTGTTCATGTTTGGCTTTACTTTTGATTCTTCTATCAGTTCATCAACATAAAATTGAGAATGGAAATGGGGAATGTGCCAAAGAGACAACAACCCGACCATAGAAAAAAACAACAGCAGAAGGTCACCAACAGGTCTTCAATGTAGCGAGAAATTCCCGCACCCGGAGGCGTCCTTCAACTGGCCCCTAAACAAATATATACTAGTTCAGTGATAATGAACGCCATACTAATTTCCAAATTGTACACAAAAAACTAAAATCAAAATAATACAAGACTAACAAAGGCCAGAGGCTCCTGACTTGGGACAGGCGCAAAAACGTCTGTATTGAGATTTGCAGTTTTCTGCCTAGATAAAAGGTCATGCATATCAATCATAGGAAATACTTTAGTTTTGCGCAGGCATATCATAATATTTGTTTTAACCCAAAATTAAAGGTCCCATTTTATTGTTTGTTTAATAAATTGATTGACCTTCTATCATTTGTTTTATTTTATTGCATGGAACTTATCCAGATCATCTAATTATAGAATTATACTTAGAGGATTCTACTTCATAACTGTGAACAAGGTAATAGAAGAGGACCCCACCTTTGTCACAACTTATTCTGATGTGACGCACTTCACTTGAGGAAAGTTATTGTTCCTGCTAAGTAGCGTATTCGCTTCTTGTCGACTTGTTCCTTTATTCTTATGAGGCTGACTTCATACAGGAACTCCTTAGGAAGAAAGACAAGAAGTTAGTAATAGTCTTTAATTTTACTTTCCGCTATATAGATGATGTTCTCTCACTAAGTAATTCAACATTTGGTGACTATGTGGGACGCATCTATCCCATCGAACTAGAGATAACAGATAACACAGGTACAGTAAAGTCAGCCTCATATCTTGACTTACATCTAGAAATTGACAATGAGAGTCAGTTAAAAACAAAACTTTACGACAAAAGAGATGAATTCGCTTCCTAATTGTGAACTTTCCATTTCTATGTAGTAGCAATATTCCAGCAGCGCCTGCATACGGAGTATATATCTTCCAATTGATACGATATTCCCCGGCTTGTATTTCCTATCATGATTTCCTTGATAGAGGGTTGCTGCTTACAAGGAAGCTATAAACCCAAGAGTTCCAAATGGTGAAGTTGCATCCATCCTTAAATTTATGGACGCCATTACGAGTAGGTTTGATAATTACGGAATATACGTTTCACAGATCCGATATTTTCCTAATGTCGTAACTACAATCCCGTTCCCTTTTCACGAATATGACCTACCAAATTAGAATATTTGCCGTGTTTGTAATAATATGAGCAACACGAAGGGTGCCACGTGTGGAGCAGGATCTGCTTACCCTCCAGGATCATTCCCCAGTTTTGGTGTGGTTCGTGTTGCTTAGTCTTAAGTTTTCTATGTTGTGTATGTGTACTATTATTTGTCTGTTTGTCTTTTTCTTTTTAAGCCATGGAGTTGTCAGTTTGTTTCGATCTATGAGTTTGAATGTCCCTCTTGAGAAATTGAAATTGGACTTTTACCTATCATGGCCCAATTTCCAAAATCTAAATACACGGTTAGATTGAGAATATCAAGGAATCCCAAGAATATATATATATAATCTGTTGTAGAGTCGTCACTAGTTCAGACGTACTTATAATATAAATATTTCTGCATGTGACCGCATCTTACATTATTTGTAGGATCATTTACAATAGATAAATCAGCTGATCTGTAACAATTCCATCTTCATGCCTTATATATCATGTACTGTGATGCTGGATTAAAATTGACGAGGAAATGTAACACCCGGCTACCGAAAGCTTTATTTTGTAGAGCCTAGATGGTCAAGTGGTCTAGCGCGTCAGGCTTAGTGCAAGGTGATTTTTGGTGCCACGATATCTCAGTAGCATGAGTTCGAATCCAGGCGAGGAAAGAACAAATTTCTGCGAAAGAAAATTTACAGATCTAACATTGTTGGCCTGGGGTTTAGACGAATTATATATATACATGTATAAATATTTTTTAGTTCAAACAAAGTATATTTTTTTACCTTTTTTACACCAACGTGGACCAATTTGATAAAGGACAGGGCTTCAAATCTGAAATCACACTGTTAGATGACCTTAGATCCAGCATATCAAAGAAAGACAAATACTCATTTTTAGTTAAACTCAGTACATAATGTCCTCTCTCAAGTTAAATATGTTGCTGTGTTTATTTTGACACGACTTAAAATTACTATTCATTGTGCAATACATCTCTGAGTTCGGATTCTCATTAAATGCTTA
Source organism: Mytilus edulis (assembly GCF_963676685.1). Lineage (NCBI taxonomy): Eukaryota > Metazoa > Mollusca > Bivalvia > Mytilida > Mytilidae > Mytilus > Mytilus edulis. The sequence goes on from NC_092351.1 coordinate 37,686,693, forward strand.
ATAATAATATATTTTTTGACGCAGACTGAATGTTGTATAAGTTTTTGAACAATTTTAAATTTGAACTTTATTAACAAGTGCCAATCTTTGCTGCATATCGATTGATGCCTTTGAATTTTGTGCCCGTACTATCTCTGATTTAGATATATGGATAATAAGCACGTTTCAAGAGGTATACAGACAGTACAAAATGTATTGAAGTTGGTACTCCTGTAATTTATTCGCATAGCAACATTTAAAACCAATTTTACAACAAGTTTCTTTGGTCTGTTATGTCGTTTTCTGTTTAAAAAGGTAAATAACACAGTAAATGGAGGTTTCGTTTTAATTTTAACTTATTCCCATTTTTATTTTTTACCAGAGCGTTTTCCCGTGAATTTATAATTGATAGCATCATTGCTAAAATGGGAACCAGATGCTCCGCAGGGCGCAGCTTTATACGACCGCAGAGTTCGAACCCTGAACAGTTACAGGTGTTCTTGCGTGCGTTTAGATAAATGTCGCCCAGTTTCACCTACGAACTGAATACCGCATCCCGGTTTGTTTAATGTGAGTAAATAAATAATACTGTTTGTTTTTCAAGTAATATCAGTTTCAAAATTTAAAGAAATTGTGCGACCATTAAACGTGGACCGTATTGTTGGTGGAAAGACGGGAACGTGTAAGTCACTTTTTGGCAGTTTAATTGAGGTCTGAAGCTGGCATGTCAGTTAACTGCGAGTAGTCTGTTGTTATTTATGTATTATTGTCATTTTATTTATTTTCTTTTGTTACATCTTTTGACATCGGACTCGGACTTCTCTTAAACTGAATTTTAATGTGCGTATTGTTATGCGTTTACTTTTCTACATTTGGCTAGAGCTATAGGGGGAGGGTTGAGATCTCATAAACATGTTTAACTCCGCCGCAATTTTGCGCCTGTCCCAAGTCAGGAGCCTCTGGCCTTTGTTAGTCTTGTGTGATTTTTAATTTTAGTTTCTTGTGTATAATTCGGAGTTTAGTATGACGTTCATTATCACTGTATTAGTATATATATTTTTAGGGTCCAGCTGAAGGACACCTACGGGTGCGGGAATTCTCGCTACATTGAAGATCCTTTGGTGGCCTTCGACTGTTGTCTGCTCTATGGTCGGGTTGTTGTCGCTTTGACACATTCCCCATTTCCTTTCTCAATTTTATGGATTGATTCAGCATATCAAAGAATCCCAAGAATTCATTTTTTATGAAACCAAACAAAGTTTAATTTAGGACCCTTTTGACCTCAATGTGGACCAATTTGATAACAGGGCCCAAAAATCAAAAATCTAAATGCATGATTAGCTTGAAAACTGGGCCTATAATAAAAAAAATCTAAATACATGTTTAGACTCAGCATATCAAGGAACCCAAAGAATTCAATTTTTGTTGAAATCAAACGAAGTTAAATTTTGGACCCTCTAGACCTTAATGTATACCAATTTGAAATTGGGACCAAAAATTAAAAATCTAAACACACAGTTAGATTCGACATATCAAAGAACCCCAATAATTCGATATTGATGAAATCAAACAAATTTTAATTTTGTACCCTTTTTAACTCAATGTGGACCAATTTAATAACGGGGCCCAGAAATCAACAATCTAAATACATGGTTAGATTTAGCATATCAAGGAACCCCATATATTCAATTTTTGTTGAATCAAACAAAGTTTAATTTTCGACACCAAGGGGTACATGTTTAGATTCAGCATATCAATGAACCCCAAGAATTCCTTCTTTTTTTATTATTAAAATCAAACGAAGTGTAATTGTGGCCCCTTTGGACCTTAATGTAGTTAGACCAATTTGAAAACGAGACATAAAATTAAAAATCTAAATACACGGTTAGATTTGGCATATCAAAGAACCTCAATAATTCAATTTTTGATGAAATCAAACACAGTTTAATTTGGGACCCTTTGGTCTTCGTGTGGACCAATTTAAAAACCGGGTCCAAATTCCAAAAACTTAATACACGGTTATATTCAGCATATCAAAGAACCCCAAGAATTCAAGAATAAAACCCCATCGAAGTTGGTCAAGAAATTTATACAAGGTATTAGAAAAATATTGTTTTTGGCCCTAATTCCTAAACAGTTTGGGCCATAACCCCCATAAACAATCCCAGCCTTCCATTTTTGGTAAGGAACCTTGTGGTACTATTTCAGAAAGATCCATACACTTACACACAAGTTATTGTCTGGAAACTAGAAAAAAAATACTTGTTCCTAAACTGTTGTGACCATGACACCCAAAATCAATCCCAACCTCCCTTTTGTGGTTGCAAACCTTGTGTTAAATTTCATAGAGATCTATTTCATTTTAACTAAAGTTATTGTCCGGAAACTAAGTGTCTACGGACGACGACGACAATGTGATACCAATGTACGACCAAAAAAATTTGAATTTTTGCGGTCGTGTAAAAAAAAATCAAAAAATAAACTTTCCCTCAAGATATGGTCATCACCTCAATTAAAATTTCCAATTGAGTTTGCAACCATAATTACCCATTTAAATACATCATAAAAGTCTTAAAATGGAAAATGACATAATCATGGCTAAAATTAATATTCCTTAAATATCAACTTCTAAAAATAAATTGACAGCTAATCACCTCAAAACAATACAACGTGCCTTTATACATAATTTAAAAGCAGTGTAAGGGAGGTAATCTAAACATATGATACACAACATTGTACTATTGTGTTTGGATAATTACCTTCCTTACACTTCTTTTAAATTGTCATAAGTAATTGATCATTAACCAGGAAACCCTTGTTTTCCCCTTTTTTGCCCCTACTTCCTTCAGGTTTTAGCCATAACCCACCAAAATCAATCCTAACAGTCCTTTTGTGGTATAGAAACTTGTGGTATAATTTTAGAGATTCAAACACCGTTCCACAAGTTATTGTCTTGAAACTAGAAAAATGCTTATTTGGGCCATTTTTTTAACAACAAAAAACACACATTTTTGGGACAATGACTTCAAAATGGCTTGTCCGATTTTACTGAAAATTTCAAGTGGTAGACCTTGACCAGCTGATCATTCTAAACTGTGTCAAATTTGCTATTATTGCTTTAGATTTTGAGACATAACCTCAATGTTCTATTTTTAACCACAAAGGCCATAGTTGATGATACCATAAAGAGCATCCAGGTAGAGATTTGTGTTATTTGGCCAAGTGGATTCAGATTTTGTTAAGATAAGTTTACGTCAAAATAATTAAAGTATGCCTTTTTTAAAAAGCAACACTCCAATAAGAGAGATTAATAGTCATTGGACAGCTTCTGTCAAGTTGACTAATTATCTGAAGATCACTTTGTGCTGAATATTTTTACTGTTCAAAATTTCTCTCCATCTGTTAAAGGTTTCAAGATTACTTGTAACCAAAAACTAAAATTTGCAAACCATTGATATATCTGACAGGGGCAACAACTCCCAAATGGTTTATCCCGTAGTATACTGAAAATTCCAGAGGTGATGGAAATTGACCTGCTGATAAGTTTTAACAGTTCAGATTTGCTAAAACTACTTTGTTTTTAAGATCTAAGCCAAAACTGCTGATCATGTTTACCAGATCCAATTTGATCAAACTACTTTAGTTTTTTTTATATATATACAAGCCAAACACTATCTATCCCAGCAACAACAGTCATGTCTTGATGATGGATTAACTAAATACCCAGATATGCTTTTCTGGTTTCAAAGTAGATACCTATAGTAAATGAAAATCCAGGTCAAGCTAGGTAACATTTGTCTCAGTAATAGTTTCTGAGGAAATTTTGTTTTAAGCAGTCTATCCTGGGACTTTTATCGTGTACCAAGAATATATTTTATCCAAGGTTTACCAGGGCAACAACGGGTGGACAAGTAATGGCAAAAGCTGAGCTGAAAAGAGTTCTAGGCTGCTCGGGTTTTTAATTTTCCTATTCATTCAATGCATTTGAAATAAATTTAAAGTCATATGAACCGAGTGACTGGTGAAAAATAATGTTTATCTAATTTTTGAACCAATGCATGCATATATCATAAACTTGGTCTTCTGTTTACGATTTTGTCATTTTTTACGCAAATATATTGTATAATCAAGTATGTTTTCCTCTGTTATGAGGTGAAAAAATGGCAGCTACTGAATTGTCGTGTTTTGAAGCCGTAGTTTACCGATTGTCACCTTATAGTAAACAATCAACAAATAAGCATGGATATTGAGCACGTGTTTAACACTCAGTTTAACCTGTACAATTAGATAATTGTTTATTTTAATGACAGATCCATGCGTATTGCGATCACTGGATTTTTACGAGGAGAGTCACTCTAAGGTCACTTTCCATACGGAAAATATGTCGGCGAATTGCTTCCTGGAAGCAAGCAATTAAAAAAAATTAACTTCTTCTAAATGTGGACAAATTAAAGAATTTTCTTCAGAAAAAAAGTATAATATGTACAAAAGTTTTATAATGAAAACTATCCATTTAGTTATAATTTAATTTTGGATGTAACGTGTCTTCTGATTTCCTGACGTTATTTTGTTATCAGCCTATAGACATAATCATCGGCTCTAACTCAAAATATGGACATTTTTATGTTTAGGGCGTCTTGAAATCTTTTGACAGCTTCCGAAGTGCTAATTTTCAGCCTTTTTTAGCTGGACCAAATCACTACTTTCCTTTAAAATTCTGGACCCAAATATTTTTACAGTGTAATTTCATCCCCCCCCCCCCTACTTCCAATTTGAGGCATTAAACATGGAGAAATAAATTTGGAAGGGGTATAAAAATTAATGGCAAGTAACCCACTGTCAACACTAGGGACTATATTCGTGAACAACCAAATAACAACGAAATCAAACAACGAAATAACAACGAAATTAAGGGACGACAATTGTGGTCTCGGACCATTTAAAGCTTTTTGATTCATGCGTTAAACCTATTCTGTTATATAACAGTGAAGTTTGGGTCACTATTAGTTTAGTGAAACAAAATACTACCATCGAGTCACACTATGCAAACTTTTTAATATTGATTTTATTTTATTATTAACATCCTTTATGCAAGGTGCCATACCACGTAACATGCCAAGGAGCCAAATAACATGGAACAAATTCAAATCTTGATTTTCTCATTCTAAATATCTGTATATATGTACTTTTCCTGGTCTTTTAAGGTTTTATCGCCTATAAGATAAGATAAGATACTACATGTATATATTTTAACCCGAGAACATTTTACCGTCAGTTGGTCATAGATCACCCTGTGTTACTTACACATGTTATATTGCCTTTTCTGTCATTTTAACAAATCGGATCTTCGTTGTGATACAGATGCAACAGCTTCTTGATGTTTTACCTCCAATCACGATTTGTAGTGTAATTGATTGTTCTGTTGTGTTGTTTTATTTTCTGATGACTTAGGTACCGGTGTAGGGACGGTGGTAAATATATCAGTACTAGTATCTAAACAGTTTGTAAATTGGCGACAAAATTGTTGTTGACTGCATTTGTTACATATAATACCATGTTCAAAAAAGGTTTCGAAAAATAGTTTGTGTTGTTTTGAAACTTGTATATAATGGCCTTATTTTAAGTTATGTGTATATAACACCCGCAACATGTAGGTTTCATTGCTATAGAATTAATTCTCGTGTTATTGGTTATGTACAGGACCCTACATCAGTTTGACGGCAGTTGGTCCTTGAATATATGTAATAAATGTAACCACATGGATAGAAAGTAAGTCAAGAGTATGGATAGTCTAGGAATGCACACAATAAGCAATACATTATTTTTTTCTTTGATACATGTAAAATGATAAACTAGTAAACTATATATAATAGTCAAAATGAACCAGAATGACTCTATGAATTAAGCAAACATCCGAAAAAATATGATAGAAACATTAAAATTTAATATAACAACACAAAAATGCAAATATTCTGAGCGAGATTCGAACCCTTTCTTTCAAACCATCATTTGTTAGTAGTTTTGTGCTCTACTGATGGAGCTACGGCGATGCTTATACATCTCTCTCTTATTAAGCAACTATATCGGTACAATTTATCGATGTTACAATTTTTCTTTAAAAAGTTGTTTTTTATGTAATAAGGACACTCTAAACCAATTTCATTTTTGAGGGAACAAGTAGTATGAATAACAACAGTCATAAAAAGCATATAACTTTTTTTTTGGTTTAAAATGTCCTTCTGAGGGGATTCCGTTTTTCTCACCTAAAAACACCTGAAAATCCGCATATTGGACTTTCATCCTTTTTTAGGGTCAAATTAACTTTTGATCACACATGTCATAATATATGTAAATCGAGATATTGATCAAAAAGCATTTTTATTTTTTGTTTTTATAGTAAATTTTATTCTTTCGGCACTTTTTGAAATTGGCCCTTCTGTGAAAAAAATCATCGGCAAATTGGCCCTACCTCTTTGCTAAATTTTTATTGTGTGTAAATAAAGGTGCTGTTAATAATGCTGCACTTTCTGAATTAGGTTTATTCCCACTTTCATTGTCAGCCCTTAAAAATACAATTAATTTATGGCTTCATATCATTTATATGGACAGTGAGAGTATGGTAAAAAAAAAAAGCATACAATGAAAACTTAAAACTTTCCTAATGGTTTCTGTAGTAAATTAAAAGTGTTATTAGGTAAACTTGGTTTTCAGCATGTCTGGGAAAATCAAAATACTATGTCAAAGAAAAAATTACTTTTTTCATTTCAAAAGAAATTAGAAGAGGAGTTCATAAAATACTGGAAACAAGCTCTTTTTTGTGACTCTTATAATGGTAATAGTCAAGGTAATAAACTAAGAACATATCACAAAGTTAAAAATAATTTTGAATTAGAAAAATATATTCTACTGGACCTTGACAAAAAGTGTTATTTCTAAAATGATAAAAATCAGAATAAGTAATAGCAAATTACTAATGGAAGTTGATAGATATACAAGAACACCTTTAGAACAGAGAATTTGTCCAATTTGCAAGGATGGAATTGAAGATGAGTTCCATTTCCTCATTCAATGTAAAGCGTTAGAACTTAATAGAAATGTACTCTTTTGTAATTTAAGTGATATAGTTCCATCTTTTGTTAATATGTGTGAACAAGATAAGTTTAGTTTCATTTTGAAAAGTAATGATACGGACATTAGTACTGCAAGTGTAGCTGGAATAAGCGATATGTATGATTTGAACATTCATAAATTTGTAAGCACACTTAATGTGGGTAAGAGCTTTTATATGGGGACGAAGTCCCCAATAACAGTAGAAAATTCAATAAAAAAAAAAATCGGGAAAATTTCCCGAATTTTTCATTGTACTAATGAACTCAAAATCGTTCAATTTTTTTTATGTCATGTTTTGAAATCCCGGACCTGCGCAGAAATGTACAATGTACTTCCTTTTTCCGGTCTCGTTTGTATGAAACTTTGAGTAAAATATATATTTATCAGTCTAGTATAAAATAGGAAGGAATGCGCAATACCAATTTCATTTTTAATAATTCCTTGATATGAATAAACGTTACCTGATGATAGCGTTTCTTTGTTTACATTGCATATGACGTCATAACTTAAATAACGTCACAACTAAAATCCCTAACAAAAGAACCAAAATCGGAAACGTTACGGTATTTCCGTTTCTTTTTCTTAACAAATATATAAATGTAATTAAGTTACAAAAAAATAATTCATACAGACTTCGTCCCCATTTACAGGTAATACCTGCCTCATATTAGTGTTAAAGCTGATCGTAATAGCTTGAAATAATAATATTGTATGAATAACACCTCCACGCAATGTAAATATAAAATATGTATCTCTTATCATTGAGAAAATTTGTTTTTGTTCGTTTGTTTTTTTTTTGTTTATATTTGTATTTGTATTTTGTAAATGACGGCTGGTATCATTTCTGTATAGGAATTTACACCAATAAAAATATTTGATTTGATTTATGACTTTAAACTTTTCCGGATGCAAAAGCTGCCTGTCCCCTCAATAGACTTGTCACTAGTAAAGTTTGTAAATTCTGTTTGACAACGTTCTTGGTTTTTCAGAATAGTTGGATCAGACTTGCGTTTTGTTCGTAAATTAGCAGCACATTTTTATGCGTGCCCATTTCATATATCCGTTCAATTTCGTCATCATGTCCAACTTATTTTGTGCATGGCATCATAGCATGTGCTAGCCTGCGGTTATCATCATTTCAGTAAAATACTGATCAAATAAGAACAAAGTGAGTAGTAGAATAACAAGAAAGAAATGTTTTTAAAGTGTTGTAAGTGTGTGTATGCGACAGAAATGAGTAAGAGTGAAGAACAGATGAGAAACGTGTTGTTGTTGAGAAAAGTGAATTCAGAAAGGAAGTAAGAGGTTGCGGATAATTAGACATAGGATCAGACAGAAATTACACACCTTTAAAAGTAAAATGAAGTCGGTGAAAACATGTATTTGTTCCGTATTTTAATGAGTTTTATATTTAAGTTTATTTGGCATTTTTAAAGTACTCCAGTTTAAATCTCTCTATATAATTATTTCATCACAGTATATATAATTCATAACGTAAGTGCTGCAATAGCTCTTGGTTGTTTAAGCTATTCAAAATTATCGGTATAAGACGACAGTTCGGACATTTCGGCCATATTCTGTAAAAACGTTTCGGCCATGATTATTATTGATATAAAGGGAGGAAAAATCAATTGTTTTTTTCTTCTTCTAGAAACAGAAGAAACAAATGGATAATATATTTAATTCTACATTTAAAAATGAAAGTGTGTTTCAAACTATGAATATTCTTTAAATAATGACAATATTATTGAACCAGGTGCTCCGCAGGGCGCAGCTTTATACGACCGCAGAAGTCGAACCCTGAACAGTTGGGGCAAGTATGGACACAACATTTAAGCTTCATACTGCTCTGAATTTAGCTTGCGGTCAATTTTTTGACATAATATGAGTTTCTGACACAAAACAAATGTCAAGATTTTACTAATCTATTGCGCAATATTGTGCAAATAAAGATTTCTTCTTCAAACTTTTAAAAAATTTGGAATTTGAGAAATTTGGAAAAACAAATTGAAAACTACTACCATCCACCTTTTTTCAATTAGTCCCAAACCTTACATTTCTTTCAGGGGCAGATCCTGGATTTTGCAAAGGGGGGGGGGGGCGATTTTTTTTTAATTTTGCCTTGGGGCGCGAGGCGAAAACATTTTGGGACTTTTTTTGGCTAAAAAACATAAAATAAGTATACAATGCACTTTTTAAACGGTTCGTGACGTGGGGCATGTATATTTTATAGTTGCTGTTAAATGTAAGGATTGGACATTTTTTATGTTGACATGTATTCTCCCCATAAATTGTCTATCATAAAATGATAATATGGGTCAAAAGCGATGAACTGATATATTTGATGTGGAAGTTGTCAGTAAAAAATTGACATGGAAAATTCTCGCTTGTTGTATGTTAAGTTAGCATATACTCACAGATTTCTTGTTGTGAACAAGATACACGCCGCGCTATTCGATGAATATTACAATACGAGCGACACGAGTTAAAAAAGACAAACAAGCAATTTTTATACAAATGTTTGGTTGATATGTTTTACCCAACAAAAATTGAAAATTAACCAAAGGCTACGAATGAGTCTGAAATGACAACGAATTTATGAATGACGGTCGACAAATGGAGACATAAAGGCCACACCAAGCAGGCAGGTTGCAGTCTGATCTTGATACAAGTATTCAATATATCAGTTCATGCAAACCCCCGTCCCAAAAAAAATACGCCCGTTTTTTATTCATTATGTTCATTTAATGTTATATTATGTTGGAAATTTTCGTTTCTATTAGCCAAAAAGTGGACAAGATTATTTTTTTCAATCTAAATACGGCCAGACTCTCAGATCTAAGACTTCCTCCTCAAACAAATGGTTCGTACCTTGCACTTTAAATCTATCCAGAGCTTATACTGACTGGGGATAATTATTCAGCTATGAAGTTATTTTAAGATAGGCGCGGGCGTTTGTGGTTAAACATAATTTCGTAGGTAAATAATATTAATGTGGAACTTTTTTCATGAGAGTATAATAGAGCATAACTTTCTGTTTGGTTGAATTGTGAAATAGAAGTCAATACGTTCTTGCTCACTCCTTTGTCGCTTTGAAGGTGTCATGATTTTTCATGCTCAGAATTGCAAATGTGTTCCTGTAATTTGAATATCAAAATGACTGAGTGCCTTTTTTTCGACGAACTGGTCAACTTAACCATACCGAATCACTCTACTGTGATGCGACTGTCACATAAGTGAGAGGTTTAGCGCTATAAAACCAGGTTCAATCCATCATTTCTACATTTGAAAATGCCTGTACCAAGTCAGGAATGTGTCCATTCGTTTGATGTGTTTTATCATTTGAATTTGCCATTTGATTAGGGACTTTCCGTTTTGAATTTTCCTCGGAGTTCAGTATTATGTAATTTTACTTTTGACATAATCAGTAAATACTGGCGAAAAAAATCTTTATATGAAGAGATTGTCTCATAAAAATTAAATACACGGGAAATGGCAAAGTTCACGAAGTCTAGTCTTATTAATCTTTTTACAAAAAAAAAGTCTAAGCAAAGAGGGGGTGTACGCCCTCTATGCCCCCCCCCCCCCTCTGGATCCGCCACTGTCTTTATACATAATATACAAGTAGTGTAAGGGAGGTAAATCCGAACATACCCAACATTGTATGTTAAATGTTTTAGAGTTACCTCCCTTACACTGCTTTTAAATTGTCTTAATTTTGTCATTAAATTGTCATTGACCAGAAATACCTAGTTTTTCCCCTTTTCTGTCCTGAATTCTGAAACAATTGAGCCATAACCCCCCACCCCACCCCACACAAAGTCAATACTAATCATCCCTTCATGGTATGGAAACTTGTGGTTTAATTTCAGACTGATATGAATTGATAGTATATAAATAAAGAAACTAAAAAAGTAGAAAAAAAATGGAGGGTCCGTATACTCGTTTTCGAGATATAAACCATTTAAAATTTGGCGGGAAATAATTCTCCTTAGAATTTTCATATATTTAACATTGGCAACTTATCTGTTTCTAAAACTATGAAAAAATAACAAGAATTTTATAAAATTTTGAAATATGGCTTTTCAAACTTTATGTAATCAAATTCTGAAAAGAAAAGTAGCGGTTAGTGGGCAATTTTTTTTAATGACAATACATGGATAAAACCAGAGGATTCCGAAAATCTGACAAAAAACATCCTTAAACACAAGTTATTGTTTGAAAACTAGAAAAATGCTTCTTTTTGGCCCTTTTTTGGTCCCTTTTTCCTACATGTTCGGGAATATTAACCTCAAACTGAATTCTAGCCTTCCATGTGTTATATAGAACCTTGTGGTACAATGTCAGAGAGATCCATACCGTTACCACGTGATACCAATATACGACCGCAAAAATTAAAATTTTGCGGTCGTATAAAAATGAAGTTTTTAATAATATACCGAACAATAGTTTTTTCAACTTGCAGTGAATATATTCTGTAAACACTACCAAGACTTCTATTTAGACTAGTAGTAGTCTCAGCTATAACATAATCAGTGGCGGCTCCAGGGGGGGGGGGGTCCGGGGGTTGGAACCCCTTTTGTTGGGACGATTGGGACATATAGTTGGCACAGTCTTTGTCCATGGTTGGGACCCCCCTTTTCAAAATGGCTGGATCCGCCCCTGATAATAATTTGTCATTGTAGACGAAAGAAAGACTGCCCAATTCCGCGAGCAAAACATATATCTGATCATGCAAATGTTTGTTCTCGGCAGTTTAGGTTACTTTTTAGTTGCAAGGTCGGTACTTCGAACGGCTACTCAATCAGCACATTTGTCTGAGACTACTATATATAACTTTCAATGTTGACATTATCTTCCTTTAAATAACTTTACACATAAAATTCACGTGTTATCCATTTCAAGCTAAGTGGTTAAATTTAAGTTCACATGAATACGGGTTCAATGAGGTCGAATTATACACTTGCAAGTGAATAATTAATAATCACTGTTTATTTGCTTATTTTGACAAAATTGAACCTTATTGGCTCTAAAAAAGGAACTATTATTTCACTATTTTGTAATTCATTACTGATTGAGCCAAAAAAATATATATTAGGTTTTTCATAAATCTCGTAGCTAGTCAGTGCCCCTTTAACACACAGCATCGGTACAGATTTAAGGGCATACGATACAGTTACAGGGGAGGTAATGACATTGCTAACGTAAAATGTTATTTTCGCGACGTCAAACTGTGACATATCGGGAAAAGATGCATTTTTCGACTGATTTTTATCATTCAAACTGATTTAATTTGAAAACGAGTGCATGGACCCCTATTTTTTAAAACGACATTTTGTTTCATTCTCCAGGGAGATTATGTGGACCAAATTTTATAAAACTGTAAATAGTGCAATTTTTTTCAATTTTGATAAATAAATAAAACAAAAAATGACGTTTTTTTCTCAATTCATGACCATTTGATAATTATGAGTTATTTCTGAATACAAAATGCATAAATTTTTAGAATACTTGTAAAGTTCAGAAATTACAAATTATTTAACAAGAAACAATTTGTGTTTATCTTTTAAAACAAAAAAGTTATCCCTTTCTTTCGAAAGGAAAAATACGGCCACAAATCCGAATTTTGAGCAAATATACAAAATTTCGACCTCATTTAACTCAAAAAGTAGAACATGGAGGTATATTTTTTATTACATATTTGATTTAATCAGGCCAAAATAGCCTATATGGAAATTTTCATCAAACTGTAAATATAGGATAAAAACTGTATCGTATGCCCTTAATGTGAGCATTTTCCTATCCAGTTTCCCAGCCTAGTCGTGACGGGTCTTACTACCAGAAAGTTAACCTCCAGTCCCCAGAACAATAAGTACAGTGTAATAAAGCATACGAACACACCCACACACCTGATAAAACCGAAATTATGATATTTTCAAATATTGAGACTGCTTAGCTTTTCCTTAAATGGTAAACATATACCTTTAAGTACATCTCATAAGCACCTGGGAGTTAATTTCAGTAGTGACGCAAAATGGAACAATCATATTGAAAGTATAATTACAAGTGTAAAGAAACACTTAAATGTTCTACGTAAACTTAAATACCGATTATCTCTAAATAATTTAGAAAAACTATACTTAGTTTTTATTCGACCCATTTTTGAATATGCCACGGAAGTGTGGGATAATTGTGGAATAGGCTACTCACATAAATTAGAAAATTTGCAATCAGAGGCCGCAAGAATAGTAACAGGTCTACCAATATTTACAAAAACTGAAACTTTATATTCTGAGGTTGGCTGGGAATCTCTTTTTGAAAGAAGAAGGAGAAGAAAATTACAGATGTTTTATAACATGAACCAAAAGCATGCACCAGAATATTTATGTAATCTTGTACCTCCTTGTGTACAAAGTACAACCAACTACCCGTTGCGAAATGGTCATGATATTATTGTTCCATTTTGTAGACTTTCCCTTACTACTGAATCGTTTATTCCCTCTACTATACGTGAATGGAATAAACTTGATCCAAAAATTCGCAGTGTCGACTCTATTTCTAAATTTAAGAAAGAATTAAAAAACGATAGTCTATTATGTAAAATTGAAACGTTTTATTTGTACGGCCCAAGGAAATTAAATATAATCTTAACGCAATTGCGATGTTCCGCTTCATTCTTAAACAATGACCTATTTAGAGCTAATATTATAGATGATCCTTCTTGCCATTGTGGGTCCGATATTGAGGATGTCTACCATTACTTCTTCGTTTGCCCAAAATACACATTATGTAGAAAAATCTTATTCCATAACCTTAACTGGCTATCTGAAAACTTTGTTTTAGATACAAAACTATTAATTTGCGGACACTTGGAACTTTCGAACGAACAAAATATTCAAATTTTCAAACATGTTCAAAATTTCATAAAAAGGTCAAACAGATTTCTTATGCCTTGATAGAGCGTTATTATTACTGACACGGAACGTCATCATTGTCATCAATTCACAAGTCATCGTCACAGAATTATACGACTTTTCAAACTTTCTTTTTCTCTTTTTACTTTCTATCCTCTTTGTTCACCTATCAAAGCTAGTATTATATTGCATAAATTGTTTGTTTTATATGCATGTCCATTATATTATACTATTATTGTAACTTTATATTGTATTATGGAGAAGACTTCATAAGTATGATTTACTTGTGTCTAATCCATTTTGCTTTAATTCAGCAAATAAAATATGTTAAACTAAACCTGATTCGCTCATCCTCAAATATATAAAAAATACATAATATAAAAAAAAAACATTATATACAAAATAAAGAATACTGAAGGTCACCCGGATGCCACACAAATGCCTAGACAACGAAGGGGAAACCGGAGAGTACATACTTGGAATCCAAACCGATACCGCTAAATGTCCAGCTGTATTCCTGGTAGAGGGAAGCCGAAAACTCATATATGATAACAGGATATCGGAAAGAAACTACCGATCCATTAGGGGAACATCTAAAACTCTCAGACATCAACTGACAGATTGGTCTGATAGTTTCCCACATGTAAACCAGTACACTACTTATGGATTCCATCTGACTACATGTCTCAAACAAACCTGAAAATTATTAATATCTGCAGAAACTAATTTGAAATTTCAATGATTTTGAAGGATTCTCTCTGCAAAAATGTTCACGTCCGCTCTCATCGGCATGCTCGACTCTACAGTTACTTTCGGAATGTTTCCCTATTTTGGAACGTTATCTTACGATATTGTATTTACTTTCGCAGTAGGTATTTGCTCATATTTTTTATTATTCCCATCAAGCGTAGTTTACCGGAAGACAGCTGTACATGCGACACAGATTGAGAAATTTTCGGCGAAATATTGACACATGTTCGAGTCTGAAGCCTGTATAAAGAATTTCTTTGTGAAACCATAAAATACGAAATGGGCAAACCAAAAAATAAAAATCGAAAAGGTCAAAATGACGACTTGTAAGTCAAAATTGAGTATATGATCTTAAGAAAAAGATGGCTTTCAGTTTTTAAATCACAAAAAAAAAAAATAATAAAAAAATATGAAGTTTCATTGTAATGCCCCAGGTGATGGACGGAAGGAATATTTATTTGTAGAGGTGTTTAGAATGTACATTGTAACCAGTGAACAATAATCGAAGATGAGGTGGTCATGATCATTTGAATGTCTATCACTTATTCTGTCACCTTATAAGCATATAAGTGTCAGACTTTTTTTGTTAGTCAACATATTTTTACTTACCATTAATGACATTAATTGATGTTGTATACATTAGAATGCCTGTTTAAATCCTCGATTTGTTTGCTAGTTAGCAGCATAATCGTAATGTTTGAATTATAAACTAATTCATTGTAATTTCACATTGGGAAATCTTAAATATTGTAGTTGTAGAAACTTTGAGTTCTGAACCATTAACCTCATATACATCTGTTGTACACCTAAATATAGATGAATAAAGTTTTTGATTAACCAATACATATGATTGGGTTCTTTTTACATAAAGTCTAATTATAGATTTGTGAAAGGTATAAATTTAAGTATTGCACAACTATTTCATCATATACTTCATACTTCATTAGACTTAACAACAAACCACAAATACTTGTAAGGTAATAACATCTATTTAGATTAATTTATAATAAAACAACAAGTTTAAAATCAGTTTCTGTTCAAAATTACTTCTAGGAGGGAAATGTGTGTGTTTTTATCTATATTTTTATTTGTCAACTTCAAAATTCCATTGTTGATTTCAGTGTGTGACAACCATATTTTTGGGTTGCAAGGTTTTTGTGTAGCAATAAGTGACTTATCTTTTGACATTTTAATATAAATGTGGACAAAGAAGGACATTTATCTGATCCATATGAAAAAATAATAAAAAAATGATTAAAAAAAATCTTTATGTTTAAAAAGATGCATGTAACTATAACTCCAAAGATCAGTAAAGATATACATTTTAAAATAAGTTTCATTTTGAAAAAGCAAATATCATAGCAGAATTAAATGTAGCTGAGTTGCCCGATACATATGAAACAGTGACAGCTTTAAATAACCAATGAATAAGTTGCCTATCTATTTGTATATCATGGCAACTGATACTGGTGAAAAAACAACTATAAAAGCTATCACTACATTGTAATTACAGTGCATTTTGTATCTATAAGCTTTATTGTAACAAAGGTGGCACATGCATGTATCAATGTATATCGATGGAGGCAGATATCGTAACAATATAAGAAATTAAATTGAAGTTGTGGGCAAATGAACTTGTAATTTGAAAAAATAAAGAAGGACAAATTAAATTTCAGAAAGAGTCAAGACAAATTTACATACATGTACAAGCAAATACATGTACAACCTTGTCCCTCTATTTGTAGGTCAAACTATCAGATTATAAAACTTTGTCGGACAACCTGAAGCAATTATAGTGAAGGTTATGATTTTGAGGCTACTTGTACTTCCATAATCTATTTACTTTGTGTACAAGGATAATTTGATGAGTTACAGATTGAATTAGAATCTTGTTTCAGATGACTCACTTTAATAAAAACAAATTACAACCCTTGGACTTTATATACATTGTATTTAACTATTTACAATATAAATTGTAGCAAAGCCTGAAAGGGTCTTCTTATAATATTGACTTGTCTTAAATAAACTTCATAGCTGGGGATACACCACACATATTTCTTACAACACTTAAGAACTTAGACCTCTTCAATGAAGTAATGATTGAAGTGGAAGGTTCTGCAACAGAATGTATGTTAATGAACATACAAAGTTTTTAAAGTTGTTGAACATGTGTATTTAGGATATTTTAGATATATTTCTGATTATTTACAGATTGAAAACATATATAAGATAGTATTTGTAATTTATTGGTAAAATGGAAGTTTTAAACTATATTTTGTGTTTTGTAGCAACAGTGACAACGAGGTTGATTTAGATCCTTTAGCTAACCAAGAATTAGATGAGCCAGCAACATCACAGAAACCTGCTGGAAAACATAAAAAGAAGAAGAAGAAAGACGATTGGTAAATTTATACATTAAAAGATGTTTTAATAAAGCAAGACTCCAAGTTGATAGCCAGCACTTGTTCCTTTTAAAGTCCTTTCTTCTCTTTCTCTCTTTAAATTCAAATTTTTGGTTAACCACAATTTTCTTTGATCGCTTGAATAAAAATTTTGGGGGCATTTGTCCCCCCCCGTGTAAAGAGTTGTCGTTGGGACATAACACTCCATTTTGAAAAGACCAATTATTCTCTGTTTACTTGTATATACATATATTTGAAAAAATCATTATTTAGTAGAAACATGTTTTGTTAGAAACAATGGATAAGTTGCAACCAATACTTCATTTACAAAACTTTAAATCGAAAAAATTCTTGTGCAGATTTTTTTCCTTTTCTATTGCTTTAAATTTTGGTGTGATAGTTCTTTCCTTGTTTCAACTTTACCTGTACCTTGTACATTTTTAGAGGACCTGAGATTTTTCATGTCAATTGGCAAACCTAAAGTCATTTCTTATGATGATTCCTGTTAAGTCCAAGTTTAAACTTTTTTATTTGCATTTTCACATGAACTTTATTTATTTTAGGGAAGACGATGTTGCAGCAGAAATTGAGACATTATCGATTGAATCAAAGAAGGGAGTTAACTCTGATACAGTTAATGAGGACGATCCACCTCCACAAAAGATAAAAGTAAAGATTAGTTGTAGTTTCTCCCCACATATTTAAGAGAGCATATATAGTGTATTGGGTTTATATGGAATTTGAAACTTCTGACATTAAATCTACACTGCTAAGGAAAAATATCAAATTGTGAAATACAAAATGTAAAATCAAAACAGAAAATTACATGTACATGTATCAGAACTTTTGAAAGTCAATGTTTGGAATAAAAACCATAGAATAAAAAGTAACAAGAAATTAGACACAAAATGTATTAAAACAGATTTATAGAAGTTATATAACAAAAATTTAACTTTAGATGATTTGAAATAAATATATTGTTATTAGGGTGAAGCTGGATTAGCACATTTAATTAAATTTATTTTTTTTTAGTCAAAAAAGAAGAAAAATAAACACAAGAGTGACTCTGAAGAAGAAGTTGAAGAAATGGAAGAAGAAAAGAAACAAGAGACAAAAGGAAAGAAGAAAACAAAACCAATGGCTACATTTGATATGTTGATGATGGATGATGACAGTGACAATGAGTTACCTTCAGATGTAAGGCCAAGATATTTTCCTAATGGATACATATATAAGTCTGAAAATTTAACCCAACAATGCTAGAATTAGATTTTTTGTTGAGAAATTTCTATCCCTCAATGGAAATGATCTCACACCCTATATTACAGTACATGAATTATAATCATTGAGAATATATCAAACTTTGATCTCGTCTTTCATTGATACATCAACAAAGGAAGTCACAAAAATTGACTGAAAGTTTTTAAAAAGTTCTAAATTGATAAAAAAAAAAAAAAAAGTATCTATAAAAGTGAAGTGTTGGTGTAAACATTTTTAAAAATCATCTCCCATGACATTGATAGGCCAAATGTAATTAAACTTGACATGGATGTTTCTTATGGGATGTAGCTTGGAATTTGATCCATCAACAAACATGTTCACTATTGTAAAGATGTGATGAAAAAGGACTCATTTCACATGTAGTGTTTCCTTTATCGTATAGCGGGTTATTTTTGTGGGTATAAAACTTCGTGTTTTTCATTGAATAAGGTATTGTCCATTAGACTTCTATATATTTGCAGAAAAAATTTCTTCAAAATTCATTGTTATAGATTAATATTTTTTTTCTTGATTTTACTTTTTCCGACAGCCCAACCAGGGCAGTCCACCCGTGCCCACTCTAGCTATAATCTATTTTTTTGTAAAAATATTGATTACAAATGCTTATCTGCTTTTTTCAATTGATTATACTTGCAAGTCTTTAGATTACACAAAAGAAATTGCATGCCCACTCCTATGGGTGGGCATAGTGGACAAGCTAGAAATTTTGCCCACCCTGTGCCCACTCCCATGGTGGGCCGGTGGACAAAGCAAAATCCACCTGAGCTGTAGTGTATGTTAATATATATTATATACGAACTCTGACTATTAATTTCATAATTTTTTGTCAATAATTAAAAAAGTTTCCCCTTAAGGTCTCTATGTTAATTTTATTTTTGAAGTGTTGATTACCTATGTTGATCCTATGGTAAAGATTGTGTCCGCTCTATATCTTGAGAACCGTTATCATTTCAAAGTTTATACTTGACATGTATATAAACCAACACCAAAAGGTGTGTCATAATTTATGTGCAACTTCCTAGGTCAAAGGTCAAGGTCAAAAACTTTGGTTTCAGTTGACAACTCCATGTCCTATGGTAAAGATCGTGTCCGCTCTATATCTTGAGAACCGTTATCATTTCAAAGTTTATACTTGACATGTTTATAAACCAACACCAAAGGGTGTGTCATAATTTATTTACAACTTCCTAGGTCAAAGGTCAAGGTCAAAAACTTTGATTTCAGTTGACAAACCCATGTCCTATGGTAAAGATACAATTTTTTAATGCACATTATTTACAGCGGGCCCACAGAGATGGCTTCCATCTCAATGATATCTAGTTAATTTATAAAAATGAATTTTTAAGAAATTTTTACTGCAAATATATAGAAGTCAAATGGGCAATATACGAAAAAAAATTGCGGATTCAAAGCTTTTGTCAAAACCTTTGCATGTTCACTTTTAATTTGGAATTTATTTTGGCGATTTTGTTCTATCCACGATTTTTTGTTTTACACCCCAGGAAAATAACCCACTTTAGGCCATAGTTATTATATTTTTAGTTTTACGAAATTTTTTGACAAAACCAATGGGTAGGAGGACGAAAAAAAAAAAAAAAAATGCTGCTGCTGATTTTTTTTTTAATACCAACCGTCAATATCAAAAAAAAATATTTTTATTTCACCAGGAGATTTTCTACTAGTGTAACAAATATTTTTTTTTCTTGACAAGGTTTGAATTGAAAATCAATGTGCAACAACTTACTAAATCACCAAGAGCATAAATTTAGATTCTTTCATGCAGTTATGAACTAAAATTTATTTTTTTTTGCATGAAAAACACTGGGTCGGAGGAGAAAAAAAAATAAAATTTTTTTTTTTTTTCCTATTTGGCAAAAATTAGGGTAGGAGGGTTCGTAAAACTAAAAATAAAAAAACTACGGCCTTACCGTATTGCTAAAAACAATGTACACTAACCCTTGAATTGTTGTGCTAAATTATAAAAGTTATTTTCAGGATGAAGAAGAGGAGACACCTGTCATAGAAACAAAGAAAGAGGAAGTTGTTGTAAAAGAGAAAGATAGTAAAAAGAAAAAGGATAAAAAGAAGAAGAAAGATCAGGCTGAGGAAGATATTGATGCGCTCTTAGCAGACATTGACAAACCTAAAGAGTCAAAAAAGAAAAAGAAGAAAAATAAAGGTAGGAAAGAGTATGCATGAAATGAGAACAATATTTCAATGTTATTTTAATACATATATGCGGCTGTTCTAGCTTTGCAACCCATTTCTGTTTTTGGATGTCTTTTTTTCCTTTTCCACCTTATGGTATCCTTATTAACTTCAAGAAACAGCAAATCGGCTGTGTGACAAATTCAAGTAAAATTATCCATACAATTTCGGCCGATTGAAATATAACAAATGTGGTAAGATCCTCGATGTATAGAAAAGAAAATGGCCCCATACCTGTCAACCTGTGACGATGAAAATGCAGGTCATAACGCGTACAAACTTTTTCGAGCTGAATTTCAGTATTTATGGTACATTTTCTTATAATGTATTTCAAAGATACCAAAACATCAATGCATGTTCACTTTGTTAAGTCATTTTAAATCTTATTAAATATTATTTCATTGCACTTTTAAAGATTTTTATAAATTTGTGTAACTCAGTCTTATGTGCTTTACTTTTTGAGAGAAAATACTACATTCATAAAACACTAGAATTTAATGTAATTCTTAAATGTTTCAGACTATTGACTATGTAGCCTTTAACCATACAATTCTTCTCTTGACAAGGAAATTAGACTATGATAAAATATAGTAATACAGTTAAAGGAAGTATAAACGAAAAAATAATTTTCAACTTTTTTTATAAAATTGTATAAAAGTATAAAAATAATGAAAAGTTATTTTTATGCCCCACCTACGATAGTAGAGGGGCATTATGTTTTCTGGTCTGTGCGTCCGTTCGGCCGTTCGTTCGTCCGTCTGTCCCGCTCCAGGTTAAAGTTTTTGGTCAAGGTAGTTTTTGATGAAGTTGAAGTCAATCGACTTCAAACTTAGTACACATGTTCCCTATGATATGATCTTTCTAATTTTAATGCCAAATTAGAGTTTGTACACCAATTTCACGGTCCACTGAACATTGAAAATGATGAGTGCGAGTGGGGCATTCGTGTACTGAGGACACATTCTTGTTCAATATGTATTTGAATTTTATATTTTTATGATTTAATCTTTTTCACCCATAAAACATAAATATAAGAAATAATTTGGAATGGTGACAAATAAGGGGAAGTAACTCTAGTTCAGTTTGTAAACCAATTATGGTGCAATTTATTTACGACCTAAAGCTAAGGTAATTGGTGTTAATTAACAGTGTGTTTGACACCAAAGCTGTCAAGTGAAGCCATGCACTTAATGGGTCACTTAATTTGACAGTTTACATAGCTAGATGAACTTCCTGTTCATGGAAGAATTACGAATTTGCCGGTATTTCAAAGGAATATTCTCGAGGGAATATCTACTTATGAAATCAATCTCAAGGCTAAGATTACGGGTGAAAACGGGTCATTTTCGGAATTCCCGAGTTATTTCAATGACCCGGCGGGTGTTCCGGGTGATCCCTCAGAATTGTGAAAATCTCTGGTCACACCCACAGAATACGGGTCATTTGACAGGTATGAATGGCCCATTGCATGAGTTTGATTAAATCATTGCAATGTTTCAATTAGACTACATCTGTCCATTTAAAAAAATGGAAGTAATAATGATATCAGTAAATTACAGAAAATAATAAACATTTGATAATCTTAATAAGATATCTGTTTAGATGACCTTAGCAGCCAAAAAAATAAAGGACATTGTAGTACAACCTCAATTTCAATTACCTCAAATTATCTGACTTTCCACAAAAATCATTTGCTTTCAGATTTAACAGCTGAAGAAAATGAGGAAGGCAATGAAATAAATGAAGAAGAAAAATTGGCAGCTGAAATTGAGTCAAAGATGGCTGCTGTCAAAGTGGTCACTATAGATGACTTATATGATGATGATGAAGACGATAAAAAGAAAAAGAGAAAAAAGAAGAAAGGAAAAACTGAAGAAAATGATGGAGAGAAGAATGAAGAACAGGAAGGAGAAGAAGGAACAAAGGAAGAAGGAGATGAAGATGAGGATGAATCAACAGTAAAAACCGCAGCACAAAAAAGAAAAGAAAAAAGAGATAGAGAAAAGCAGAAAAAATTATTAGTAAGTTTAATTTTAGTAGGTGTTTAGTATTTCCACAGGGAATTACAGTGAACATTTTTAAATAGGACACAATTTTTAAAAGTTGGTTGATATCTATTTTAATGTGAAGTTCCTGTTTAAGCTAATTTTGTACAAAGTTCTTTTACATTTTTTAACTCTTTTGAATAATTGTTATGTTTTAAAGAACATTAGATTTTTTCAATGAATGTAATCAACAAAACAAAATGTGAACACTTCCTACAACTTTTTATTCTCTCTTTGATAATAAAATCATGTTCATAATGGATACTTTGATATCTTTTAAAGGATAAGAAAAAATCCAAAGGTAAAAAAGA
Organism: Mytilus edulis; assembly: GCF_963676685.1. Taxonomy (NCBI): domain Eukaryota; kingdom Metazoa; phylum Mollusca; class Bivalvia; order Mytilida; family Mytilidae; genus Mytilus; species Mytilus edulis. The sequence goes on from NC_092351.1 coordinate 37,709,693, forward strand.
ACCAGAGACTGGAGGGGAGACTGCTACAGATGATGCTAAGCTAGAAGGTTAGTCAGATTTTGTACAAGTACAGTGAGAGCTGCTATAAAGGTCACCCCTTTTATGTGTTTACTTGTCTAGTAACGTCATCCTGTAGTAATACCTATGAATTTTGAACCTCAAATCGAAGTTCACCTTTCTCAAAAGGTAAATTGTCTATTTTCCATAGGTAGAGCTTTACATACAGATTTAACTCACTATAGTTAAATTTTCTGAGCTCATAATAGGGAGACATTTACTAGTTGAATTTAATGACCAAAGGCATAGATTACTTACTTTTTAGAACAAATGTGCCTACATTTCAAAAACAATATTGACTGTAAAAAGATATAGGGTTCTCATTGCAAAAGTCTTAAAATTGAATGATTTGTATAGGATTCCAAAAGAAAATAATTACTTGTCATATCTGCATAAGGGGCTAGGCATCTGCAATCAATAATGCCTCCTTAATCACAGACTCGATATCAATGAATCTTTAAATGTGATTTGTTTGTCTGACATCATGATTTTGATAGAACAACATCACATATTTTGTAACTAAGAGAAACCACTATTTTGAATTTGAATACATTTGTGTGTATTTTCTTTAATGCTAGAAGCATGTGTATGAAGCTATACAGTTGAAGATCCATGAATATGAACAGTGTTTCACATAACATTCAAATTATGAGACTATATTAAAAATAAATCAAATTCAAGCATTTATATTAGATACTTTTGATGTGTAACTTTAGGCATATTTATTAAACAAGTGTTGTCCATTAACATTAAGGCAGCCCTTATATACAAATAATAATATGCAACAAAAAAGTGTGAATTGATTTATTAAATGTGCATTTTGTTCAATGGAAGTCCCTATTGTATATTATGTCGAGAGCTCAACTATAACTTTTTAAAATTATATATTGCAGGAGAAAAGGGTGAAGATGAAAAACCAACAGAGGAGGAAGAAGAAGTAAAACCAGGAAAAAAGAAGAAAAAGAAAGGAGAAGAGGAAAAGGACAAGAAAAAGAAAAAAGCACCAGTAAGACACTTGTTTTGATTGAGAGAAATAAAAGTTTTGGGAAAGTTTGAATTGAGACTAATGACAATTTTCTGTTGAATTATTAAATTATGACTGAAAATAAATCTCAAAAGTATGTTTTATAATGAGGTATTTTCAAACTTAACAGGGAAATGATAGTTCTATAACATTAAATGGAAGGTTTTTTATACGACCGCAAAATTTGAAAAAATTTTCGTCGTATATTGCTATCACGTTGGCGTCTGCGTCGTCCGGCGTCCGAATACTTTTAGTTTTCGCACTCTAACTTTAGTAAAAGTGAATGGAAATCTATGAAATTTTAACACAAGGTTTATGACCACAAAAGGAAGGTTGGTATTGATTTTGGGAGTTTTGGTCCCATTATTTTAGGAATTAGGGGCCAAAAAGGGCCCAAATAAGCATTTTCTTGGTTTTCGCACTATAACTTTAGTTTAAGTGAATAGAAATCTATGAAATTTTGACACAAGGTTTATGACCACAAAAGGAAGGTTGGGATTGATTTTGGGGGTTTTGGTTCCAACAGTTTAGGAATAAAGGGCCAAAAAAGGGCCCAAATAAGCATTATTCTTGGTTTTCGCACAATAACTTTAGTATAAGTAAATAGAAATCAATGAAATTTTAGCACAAGGTTTATGACCACAAAAGGAAGGTTGGGATTGATTTTTGGAGTTGAGGTCACAACAGTTTATGAATTAGGGGCCAAAAAGGGGCCCTATTAAGCATTATTTTTGGTTTTTGCACCATAACTTTAGTATAAGTAAATAGAAATCTATGAAATTTAAACACAAGGTTTATGACCATAAAAGGAAGGTTGGGTTTGATTTTGGGAGTTTTGGTCCTAACAGTTTAGGAATAAGGGGCCCAAAGGGTCCAAAATTGAACTTTGTGTGATTTCATCAAAAATTGAATAATTGGGGTTCTTTGATATGCCGAATCTAACTATGTATGTAGATTCTTAATTTTTGGTCCCGTTTTCAAATTGGTCTACATTAAGGTCCAAAGGGTCCAAAATTAAACTTAGTTTGATTTTA